>NC_085136.1:98373919-99573919 GCF_035046485.1 Aedes albopictus
AGGGAATTGATTTGGACTCTAGACAAAGCGTCAGCAACGACGTTGGCTTTCCCTTCTTTGTAAAACATCTCATAATCGTGCTCTTCAATGTAGGATTTCCACCTTTTTAGCTTCGCATTAGAATTCTTAGGAGAAATAGCAAATGTTAGTGGCATGTGATCGGTATAAATGCTAATTTTTGCGCCGTAAATGAAATTTCTGAAGGAATTCAAAGCCCAAACTATAGCCAATAGTTCTTTTTCGTTGGTGGCATAGTTCTCTTCGGTTTTTGACAATGATTTTGAAATAAAGGAAATTGGTCTCTCTCCTTGGTCAGTGACCTGTGAAAGAACCGCACCTAATGCTTTATCGGAAGCATCTGTAGTCAAAACAAAGGGTTTTGAAAAATCGGGAAAAATTAGTATGTCTTCCGAAGACAAAATGTTCTTTAGTGTGTTGAAAGCTAAAACTCCCTCTTCATTGAGATTTATTTTGAAGTTTTTTGATTGAAATTTGGAAATCTGTTTATGGCCATTGTCTCCTCTCAGTAGATTTGTCAATGGTTTTGCAAGTTTCGCGTAGTCTTTAATAAAACGTCTATAGTAGCCGGAAAGGCCTAAAAACATTCTCAATTCTTTTAAGTTAGAGGGTTGAGGATATTTTTCTATAGCTTCAATTTTTTTTGGGTTGGGTTTTAGCCCATTATTGGATACAATAAATCCTAAAAATTCTACTTCGGTTCTCAAGAATTCTGACTTATCAGGCTGAATTCTGAAATTAGCCTTCTTCAATGTATCGAGCACAGTTTCAAGGTTTTTTAAGTGAGCTTCAAGAGTTTCTCCGAATATAATAATGTCATCGATATAGACGTGACATATTTTCCCAATATGTTCCCGAAGAACATCATCCATGACACGCTGAAAAATACTAGGAGCATTTTTCAGTCCAAAAGGTAATCGAACAAACTCGTATTTTCCATTATTAATGGAAAATGCTGTTTTTTCGATATCTTTTTCGGTCATTTTGATTTGATGAAACCCTGATGCTAGATCAAGGGTTGTGAAATATTTACTCCTACCTAAGTTTGCCAATACTGTTGACGTATCCGGAATGGGATACTTGTCACTGATTGTCTTGTTGTTCAGCTTCCGGTAATCGACGACTAGACGGTATTTCTTCTCGTTGGATGCGTCCGTCTTTTTCGGTACAACCCATATTGGCGAGTTGTAGGGAGATTTGGAAGGCTGAATGATTCCATCGTTGAGCAGTTTGTTGATCTGCCTTTCGACCTCTTCCTTCAGGGCCTGTGGGTAGGGGTATGATTTCGAATAAACTGGATCATCGTCAGTAGTTCTGAGCTCTGCTTTTACCCTAGTTGTAAAAGGGAGCTTTTCATTAGCGGGCTGAAAAAGATCCTGGAATTTAGCCAAAGTCGATTTAAGTAGCAGTTTTTGTTTTGATTCTAAATGATCATCTCTTACCGTGATTTTATTTACCTGTTGCAGTTTATATTGTAGTAAGGGGATTTCATGGTGTCCGTGAATTGTCATTTTTTCACGGGCTGTGTCAATGACTGCGTCCAATTCTTTCAATGTATCGTGACCAATTATAGCATCAAATGTTTTTAAATTTTTCATATGAAAAAATTTTACATCCACATTCGAATGTGGTTTAAATAATTTGGCCGTTGAAAATTTAGTGATGATTATATCTCCGCCAACAGATGAGACTGAGAACGGACATTTTACGTAGTGAGAAATCTTTGTATATTTTGGGTGAATAAAATTTTTATTCGACCCAGTGTCTATTAAAATTTTCAATGGGTTTTCGAGTTTACCCTTGAATAAAAAATATGGAAGTGAAGAGCCTACTCTAAAAAATTTAGCTCAGCTACTTCAGCTTCAGGTTCGGGTTCAGTTTGAGAATCTTGAGTCTCAACTGTTTTGCAATAGCGCTCAAATGAGCTATCTTCTTCTTCCTCAATTTGTTGCAAATACTCTTCATAGGGTTCGAAGCACTGTTGCTGTGTCTCTATGTGAAAATTTCTTGGCCTTTTGGGTGGCCTATTGGCATAGTTTGTCGTTGCAGTCCTCATAGATACGTCGGTGTCTATGGGATCTGGAACTCTGGATTGATTTCCTTGGTAAACGTGAGCTGGTGGCCTAAAGGGCTGTATTGGTTGAGGGGGGCGGTATTGTTGTTGAGGATAAGGTTGTTGTGGGGGCCGATATTGTTGTTGAGGATTATAGTGTTGTGGTGGATAATGTTGTGGAGGTGGGTAGAAAGGTTGAGGGGGGCGTTGTTGTACTTGAATAGGCCTTGGAAGGGAATACATCGGTTGCGTTACCGGAAAACGCATGTTTGCTCGCGGATTGACATTGACAGTCTTAAAAGGTATTACAGATGGATTGTGTCTGGAACTGGAAACGTTGTCGTAGATTTTAGGTTTTATCAAATTTCGCCTGAATTCTATGTTCTGAAATGTAAGGCAGTACGAATATGCCGAGGCTATAGAGTCGACATTGGCATTTTTTAGGAATTTGCCCACCTCGCCATCTAAACCTCTAATGAATGCATCTACTGCTTTTCTGTTGTAAAGTGCAAGAACTGATCTTGCTGCCTCCGGATGGGAGAATTGCGGGTCAATTGAAATGCAATTTGAAATTAATGACTGAATATTATTAATCTCGTCGTAAAAATCTTTTAAGTCACGTCCTTTTTGGAAAGAACTTGCCAGTTGATAATCAAGCGTGGCCAAATCTCGTTTTTCGCCATAGTAAGTGATTAGAGTACGCTTGATTAAATGCCAGTTGCAATTAACATTGGATGCGACCAAAGCATTGTGGGCCTCTCCCTTTATTTTCCGGCGGATTGTTTTACAAATTGCATGGAAGGTATTTCTTTTAGCAATTGTGGCATTTCCTCTAGGTGTGTACCACTCTACTAGACCGCCTGCGTCTTTGAGCCATGAATTTAAGTCTGTGGGATCACCGGTAAATGATGGCAAATCCCTAACGAGATCCGGAACTTTTTCGATCGAATCTGTATCGACCGGTGCTCCATTTTCGTCAAGAAAATAAAGGGGTGGATCGGAATAATCTACTGGCTCTGGTGGAGCAGCAGCAGCTTCTAAAGCCGCAAGTCTTGCAGTGAGGGCTTCGATTTGCTCCTCCATATTATGTAATTTGAGGTTTCCAAAGGCAAAAGTTATTTCTTCAATCTTGAGGAGAATCAAAATGAAAAACTGTCAAAACAAAAATATTCACTTAATAAAAACAACGAAAATACACTTGCTCAGGGGAGGAGAAAAAATGCAGCTTAAATTATTTTAGTTGTTCCTGAGTAATATAAAATTTGCTAAAAGGAAGGGGAGAAAGTCACTGTCGAAACAATTAAATTCACTCTATAAGAAAAAAAAAGCACTGGAAATTCACTTTTTTCACACTAAGGAGAAGAAAAAAAATGACAATTTAAATTATACGTTGGAATTTTTTTTTTTTTGAATAAAAATCTACTTCTTCTTCTTTTGTGATTTATTTTCGCACTAAATACACTATTCACTTTGTGTGATATATTTTTTCCTTATTGGTTAATTACTTACATAATTTTGAGCATCGTACGGGGACGCCGTGCGACTGCGGGACTTGGTTCCACAACTCCTGTGACTCTAACGGCAGGATGAAGATGGTCGGGATCGCGTGCTCAGGATAAGTCCTACTACCTCCCTTTGTTCCAGCTCTGCCGGGTGCAGTGAGACGTGCTGGGGTGAGACCAGGTTCGCTTCCGAGCGCTCCCAGTGTGGTGACGTTGTCCTTTTTGGTAGCGAGTTCTCTTCGATCGCCTCTACTCGGGGGTCCTCCACACGGCTGCTGTGCGGTTACGCTCAATTTCGGATCAATCGGATATGATGTTTCACTTCACTCCACTTGTCTTAATCTACACTTGGTTCTAACACTGTGTACGATTAAGTTTGTCTCTTGCACGATTGAACTTTCTAACGAACCGGGTCCCTATTCGGGCGCCAGTAAATGTTTATTCGAAATGGGAATCGAAACTGAATGTTAGTTCTTAGATGCTACCACTTTTTATTAACTCTAGGATTAGTTGTTGTCTCTTTCTCCATGCTTCCCTGGCGTGGGAATCAACTGTGGCGTGGCGTCCTTCAGATGCGTGTGTTACCGATCGGTCGTCCAGAGGGTGCGTACGTGATCGGTGCACTCTCTTCATGCAGGTGCGTGCGATGGCGTAGGTGTGATAATGAGATGCGGTCGGTTACAGATGCAGGGCTTTCTGGGAATCTGTGATATTTTGACGAGCCAGTGGGAATCGGTCGATTTGGTGTCCCTTCGTTGCGTACGTGATCGATGCAGGTGTGTTATTCGATGCAGGTGCAGGTGATAGCGTGGGTGTGATAATGTGATGCGATGTCTGGATGCTTTTGGGTTGTGATGCTTCGAAGAATCCAGGTTGATTAGGAATTCGGGACGATTCTCGGCAGTTGAGGTTTTACGATGCTCGTCCGGTGAGAATCGTTTCGGTTGATGGAATCTGATGCTTGGCGACAGCTTTATGATTGTCATCCGGTGAGGTTGGTCTCGGCTGATGATAACTCACATAACACCCAGTGGCCCAGTGGAGAATTTTCCGTTTGACGAAAAGTTTTCCCCGACTGGAGCGGGAATCGAACCCACACTTCGAGACTTACGAAACGCCTAGATGACTGACGCCTCTAGCCGCACGGCCACGAAGCCCACAAATCTTATTCAAATTGTAAATGCATTACAGAGCTCGCCCTCCAGTCGCAGCAAAATTTTGCGCAATAATTTTAGACGCAAAAGGGGATTTTAAAAAAATGTTCGGGGCTGATGCGCTAAAATTTTAATTCCATACAACGTTGACTCATCCTAGGTTATCGAAAAAGCCGCGATTTGATGTGTCGCATGCATGGGGTTCGGTTTCCTTCCACACTTGACCACTTCCCGAGGAACACCCGGAACCGACACTATTAGTTTTCCCAATTGTGATCTGAGATGTTTTTTCTTGTTATTCGTTCATCAGGATACCTAAAAAGCCATTTGATGTGTCGCGAATATTGGTTTGGTTCTTTTTTACATTCGGCCACTCTCCGCGAGACAGATGAACAAGTAGTTTCTAATGTGGGCTTAGTCTTGTTTCTTGCTAACCGCACAATGAGGTTATTGGAAAGGCCTCGATTTGATGTGTCGCATGTATGAGTTTGCTTCACTTTCATATTTGGCCACTTCCGGTGGACACCCGGAACCGGTTCCGGAATGCTACCGGTTCAGTGAGACTATTGTCCTATTTACCGTTCATCAGGTCACAGAAAAAGCAGCGATTTGATGTGTCGCATGCATGAGTTTGGTTTATTTTTATATTTGGCCACTTCTGGCGGGACACCCGGAGCCGGTTCCGGAATGCTACCGGTTCAGTGAGGCTATTTTTCTGTTTACCGTTCATCAGGTCATAGGAAAAGCGGCGATTTGATGTGTCGCATGCATGAGTTTGGTTCACTTTTATATTTGGCCACTTCCGGCGGGACACCCGGAACCGGTTCCGGAACACTACCGGTTCAGATATAGTCTGCGACTATTTTCCTGCTTACCGATCATCAGATAATCGAAACTGCCGTGGTTTGATGGGTCGCATGCATTGGTTTGTTGCATTTTCATATCTAACCCCTTCCTGGGGAACACCTAAATGGCCATAACTCCGGAACGGCTGGACCGATCTGAACCATTTTCAATAGGAAACAATGGGACAATATGCCGCGTCGAATGAACCATCGGTCGTTGAAATCGGATCATATTTACTATCTAAAAATGAGGTGACCTTTTTGTACACATACACACACACATACATACACACAGACATCATCTCAACTAGTCGAGCTGAGTCAATTGGTATATAAGACTTGACCTCTCCGGGGGCTCTATCCAATTTTGGTTTTTGGAGTGAACATATAGCCTTTCGGTACACCTTGGTGCACGAGGAAGGCAAAAAGACATGAAACAAAGGGGATGAGTGTTATACTTATGACACACATGTGATACAAGAATCACTGTACAATTGCACTTGAAATGAGTGCCATACTGAAAATTCTCTCAGTTCAAGTCAGTCTTGTTAGAATTTTCTTGACACTGCGTACCGTTGTACAGGAATCACACTCGTATCACATGTCTGTCTGGGGTATTAAATAGCCATATTCTAATGAAAGGCGCCTAAGCTTAGGGTGGCCATCTTGCCCCACAAACCCCTACATCGTCAGCGGATGACCGAAGGAAGAAGAATCAGTGATTGAATGTGTGAAGCTTTTTTTTTGCGTTCTGGTCTGAGTTGGTCGTCCAAAAAGGCGTGATTTTAAGGGGAAGTCGCACAGTAGTACCACGTGAAAACCGTGCAGGGATCCTGAAGCTTCTTCGTTATAGCCAAATTGACTTGAAGCACATCGAAATCATTATCAATTAATCCAAAACTTTGACCAGAAGTTCATTTTAGCATGAGAATTATGAAACTGACTTGACAAGTGGGATTCGAGACTATTCTAAAATATGAACATGTCTACTGCCCAAGTGTCTCACAGCCTCGAGCCGAACATATGGCATAGGCGATATGCCCCCTCCAAATGTTCTGTATGACAATAGGCGTTATGTCAAACGATCTAAATCACTGAGTATGACTTTATGCCAAATGACACATACCCTACTGGGCTGTGGATGGGATCTGTTGTCCATTGTATTACGTCCGACAATAGGTTCGACGAATGAATTTGGAGAAAAATCGATTATGAGCGTCAGAAAATTACCCGGGTACCAACAGCGCTCAAAATACCTATTTTCTCCTTTGCCCAATCACATCTTTTTCTTGTACATATCCCTAATGTTATTCCTAATATATGTTCTGAGTATTGATTGTGAAATTATCATGAAAAACAATTTTAGACAATTTAATAAGCGTAAAATTTACAACGGCTATTGCCAATATATTAATTGGATACAAAATGCTAAATCAAACATACAAACTGTAAAATACATAAACAGTCTTCTATAATTTTGTAATTTTCCTTATTTTTACCAATCCTGAAGTATTGTTCAAATCATTTCTGTTTATGGTGGATTGACTAGTGCTCAGTACCTCTGCCTTATCGTCATCATCTTCCTCATCGTATTGACTAGCCTGAAGCCTTTTCAGAGACATCGATGACGCCGAAATTGATTTCGGCAATCTAAAAAAGTTAAGTTTAAACTACCTATAATGACCAAGATTGAGATAAACGGCAGCACGCAACCAACCTTTGTTTAGCGAATATCGCTTCCAACCCTTTGGCACGGCCTCCGGGACTTTTCCGGGTCGGTGTCAGTATGGTCTTGCTCAGCTTGGGCGAGTTTTTGATAGGACTGCCTCCGGGTTCGGTAGGATCTTTGGATTTTATTTTCAAATGCTTCATCAGATTGAGCCGACGTTCTCTGGTTTTTATTAGATCTCGCATTTTTAGGCCCTCCGACGAAGTCGACAGTGGAAATGTTTCGGAGAACTTGCGTTCGTCGAATTTGTCTGTCGCTACTAGATCTGAAAAGAAGATAATGGTTAACATCCATGATTCCATCAATCCTGCATTGTCAAGATATTATTTAAAAAAAACCTACTTCTTTTGAGGACTGCTCCCTCGACCTTGTATTGTTCGATTTCGATATCCTTTTTGAGAATTATGTCCTTCAAGGCACAGTTTTCCTCATACAGCATAAGAATCGTTCGCCATGTGGGCAAAATTATGTTTTCTGCAAGCTGCAAGGAATTTGAAATCAGTATATGTGATATACATTTTGCTAATTGATCCTGGACCGCATCGATCAGTAATCGTCAATACAAACCTCATCGCTGGTGGCCACTTTAAGCCGCAATGTAAACGTCACCGGAATGCCTTGCACGTAGTACTTCAACCGGAGCGATAGGTCCCCGCCGATGGAGTCTTCGCATCCTTGACTAATGCTAAAATCGTCAGCTTTGCGGGCGAGAAGCGTTTCGGTAACGACCGCCGCAGTGTACTGTATGATGCAATCATTGGTCTGGAACAAGATTGGAACGGTTAAGCTTAAATCTCCACTGATCCGCACATCACCGCTTGGGAGCCACTGCAGCACCAAAACAGTTGAGTGCCCGAGCAGAGCCCTTTAAATTTGAGTGCCGTCCCTTTTATTGCCCTTTAACAGCACCTACCTTTTCACGTTCGATCAGGTCTTCCACGGTAATCGTTTCGCACCAGAGCTGATTCAAATCGAACAGATTGCACTGCAGAACAAGCTTCCTTTCGTGTTCTTCCACTGTGGTTTGCTCTCCCGCAACTTTCCGCACTTCCACCACATAATGCTTATCGTTTATTTTTAGGAATTCTAACATTTTAGGCCGACACAGTACGAGAACAAATTATTGCACAAAAATTAAAAACACGATAACGGCGCACTTTGTTTTGAGAGATGAGTGACTTGTCACGAATGGAAGAGCAAAGCAAAATTCAAAAAGTTGGACAAAGCTGTCAGGGGAGCTTTCACCACATCGAAGCGAAAAAGCTGCTAGCAGTGGTGAATAAAAAGGGGAATACTGCCAGTGATGCCATATTCGCGGAAAATATTTTATTCTGCCTCTCGAGAAAAACTCGAAGGAAAAACCAGAATATGGCGATTACCTGCACTCAGAAATAAAAGTATACATGGAATTACTATTATTTATGCATTTTGTATCCGCATCTCTCTCACTCTCTTTCTGTTTTCATACTATCTGGTGCTTCACCTGGGTTGACGAAACACTTCTCTTCAACCCAGGCTAAACGGCAGATAGCATGAAAACAGAAGGAGAGTGAGAGAGATGCGGATACAAAATGCATAAATAATAGTAATTCCGTGTATACTTTCATTTCTGAGTGTGCCTCTCACTTCCGAAATATGCGAGGCATGCACTTCAATCGGAATCGCTCAAGTAATTTTCGTTCAGTGCATTATTTTTCCGTGACCGAAATCAAAGAATAAGAATATCAAGAATGCTCACTCCGCTGATGCTCGGGGGGACACTACCGCAGCGCTTTCTGCGGATGAAAGTTCAACCTTCATGCAGTAGTGTGTGTTACTGATTGTATGCTGATACCAAAACACACGCACACCACCTTCTCTTATGACAAATCACGAACACTTTTTTAAAGAGTTTCCACCTTCATACGCTTAGAGAGCGCCACTTGTCTTGTCGCTTGACGTTTATATAGAAAAAGCCAAGAGATCCCTCATAAACCAAAACCGTAATAGAACCACATGCACAATAGTTTATATTCCACCAAAAACAGTAACGGATATGGTTTGATAAACCATAGATGGACTGTACTGGGATAAAGTTTCGACCTCAATGGCTACTGTTTTTAGAGACTCGACCATATGAGAAACGGGTCGTTAAGAATGTTTACCGTTCCAAAATCGCAATTTTCCCATAGAAATTTTGTTCGTCAACTGTACTGAGAACATAGCCAGTTTGGTTCCCCTAATAGAAAAATATGATACAACGTGCTTAACAACCCTTTCGGGCTATCATCTTGATGATACAGGGAATGTTTCAATCATTCCCCCTATCAGTAGTGTATAATACATTTTTATTAGGGTCATGTCCCAACTAACAATCGCAAGCCACAAACAAGCATGCATGCTGAATTGTTGCTTTATAATAGTAATGATAGCTGAACTAAAATAATGCTGTGCAAATTACTGTACAAATGTTTTTTCAATTGAAAAAGTAACCAATGTTCAACCTTTCGTATCGGTGTCAACAATTATAAATTTAAACACTTTTCAAGCGTTTAATAATATTTTTATTCGATTTGCAGTTATTTCTTTACAAAATAGTTTAACAAGACCTTTTTCTGCCACTTGTCAAGTACATGCAAAAATTAGAACATGTATCTGTATAACAAGGGGGAGTCGCTGAGCACATCTTTACTTGTGCCAATTATTTTCAGTGTGCCAACGGGTATTGAATTGTGCCTCAGTGTGCCCCGAAGTGCCACTGCTTGATGATTCAGATTTTGCTTGGCAACTACCAAGACAACCAACTGTTTGTTTTCATTTTGCAGGTCAAATGCGCATGGTTGCCTAGTTTTTTCACCCAATCTCAAGTGTCAAAATTGTGCCTCAGAGTGCCTCGGTGTGCCACACAGCGTATAAGACGGTGTGCTTGGCACCTCTTGGCACAATGTTCCAAGCGACTAGCCCCTTGCTGTATAATGTGTTTTTCACAAGTCAAATAAGCGCTTTCGTTTTATCATACTTCGACTCAGTGTACAGGATGAAAAACACGTGTTTTTTTACTGAACAGCAGCTGAATTAACGTGTTCTTCAGTTGTTAACCATAAACAGAACATTATTCACCACTGCTGAATAGGAGTCAAAGTGTAATCATTATACAACCACGGGAAGTTTATGTTTTGATTTGAGCGCTTCAATTCATCATCTCTAGGATGGCGCAGATAGGAAGGCAAGCGGCTGGCAATCGATGGGTCTCGAGTTCGAATCTAGATTTAGGTAAATTTATGTGTAGTTATTATTTCACAATATTTGTTCACAGCATTGAGTTCCAATCATAAACTCTCGTGGAAATAGAAAAAAAAATGCATTTTGTTTATTTTTAATCGTTTTTGCTAAAGCTGAATAACAGCTTTAATATATAGTTGTAAAACGATTTAACAACAAACAGTTCAGTTGGTGCACAACACTAAGCTTTTTAGTTTCTCCAAATTTGTGTGAACCTTGGGGCAAGACACTGTGCTGGAGAGTACATTTTCCGTCAAAGAGTTGCTCAGAATTTCTCCGGATTGCTCCCGTTTTTACATGGGTGTTGCCTGATTTATCGCAAAATCAAAACAATATTGCCCGATATCACGCTTTTCTTGCAGTTTTAGGGGTGTTTTTCGACAAATTTCGTCGATCATTGGTGAAAAGAGTTACTCAGAATTTCTCAGAGTTACTCTCGTTTGCACAGTGTCTTGCCCCTAGGTGTGAACAAAACCCGAACAAAGGTTGTGCCTGAAAATTATCCAAATGTTATTCAGCATCATGCTGAATCAATTCGTCATAAAGGTGCTTGTTAAATGAGTGATTGTTAGTTGGGGTATTGATTACAAAATAGTTGGAGCTATGGTTTCAATATGTTTTAACCGTTATGAATAAAGCGTGCGTTCGGGGGTACCGATAATTTAAAATTTATTAAACTTTAAAAATTAAATAAAAACACACAATTAACTGAATAATGATCAATTATATAGTATTTATTTTTTAATACCAGTTAGTTAAGAGATCATCTTTAATCAACTTTTTTTATGGAAGTTCAGCATGAAAGACACTGCATTGGCTCTAAACAAGGTTCGGAACAAGTTCGGAATCACTTTCGAGGTGTCGATTGAGTACGATGATTTTGATGTTGAAGTCCGGAACAATCGTAACTGTGGCTTTTATATTGAATCCTGCCGCGTGGGTGAGTACTGAGCATCCCTGTATGATCGGAATTCTCTTGATTCGGATCGTCCTTCAGATCACCTTTGGAAGAAATTTTATCGGTAAGTTTTCCGCTTTTACTGAAGCACTAGGAATACGATGAAACACTTACCTTCACATATGATTATTAGAACGCACATCTTCGTTTAATTTGATTCGTCTTTTTGATCCTTGAACTGGCAAATAACTTTAAATAGGCTCCAAAAGGCCTATCTCAATTTCTGCATAATTCGATCAAGCATTGATTAAAACGACATGTTTACTCATTTTTTAAGTATTCCTATTAGGTAAAACACATAAAATATATTTTCAAAAATTTTAAGATTTTTTGCAACACTCCTTGTTTAGCACTCAATTTTGGATAAATTTTGTTTACCGTGTATGTCAAACAGGAACATTTGTTGTCAAAAGTGAGCCAATGTGATGTCTTTTGCAACACGCCGTTTCACTTTCGTTACGTCAAGGTTGACCTCGAATGTCAAACAAGACCTGCTCATAAATATTTTATTTTCGATTTCTGGTGTTCGATTTGAATAGGTCGTATGTTTGCTGTGATTCATATGCAGATTCGACCTATTCAAATCGAACACCAGATTTATTAACTATTCTGTCACTGTTTAAGATCGGAAAAAATACCATTGAGATCAGAAAAGCATGCTCTTTCGTATTATGCAGCAAAACCGGGAAAATATTTTTCATATTAGGACCCTATTAAAAGAAAACAGCAAATCAGAACAATCCAGAGGAGCTAATGAAAACAAACATGGCTACCGATCACCTCGGATAATGCTGTGCTGCCAGACGGACCAGACGAAGTGGATGGACATCAGCATCTATGGTATTGCGCGCAAACCCCAAAATTTTATTCCCACCTTTGGGTTTCCGCGCCGAAGACCCAGCGCCAGATTCGGCGACAAAGAAAACTGACAGCAGTCGCCGGACAGTTGGCAATCCTGATATTTGACGGCGGCCGCCCGGTAGTCATGGGAGTGGATTGTTGTCACGCAAATAGATCTTTTCGCTGAAAATGCATGTGTATTGAGTTATTGTTGACAGATTTTCTGCAGTGTTAGTGTGAAATTCAGCGATCTTCTGTATCGCGTAAGCCTTCGCTGGAAGAAAACGTCATGTTGTTCAGCGAGGCAAGGAAAATTTTCAGTGAAAAAAGCAATACTTCTTATGTTCGGAAAAGTCTCTTCACAGTGGGATGATTCCCAACAGTAAATGGACAATAGTTGATGATGTAACAATATTACTCAATCCCTGCTATGTCGTTCTACCATAATAAACAGACCATACGCGGAATGTATGATAAATAGGTGACAACAAAAATAATGGTAATGTTAATTTTCGAACCGTTTTAGGTATGGTAAATTTCTATGCGGGATGGCATTCTTTCTATTTTATTCTTTGCCGAAATTGTCAAGAAATTTAACACAGCAAGCCCCATTTGATTTGACGTTTCAGCTCCGTATTGTGCATCCCAGCCTCGATCCCAGCTTAATCACTCAGATGCTAACGATCGCAACCAGCCGTCGTTTATCGCGAAAATATTGTGCCCCGTTTGATTTGTATACGGTGGCTAATTATCCATGACAGCTCCCACCCGGTGGCTGCAGAAACAGTTTTAGCCAAGGTGCACACCGTGTGTAAATAATACGGGCGCGGTCTGGCGCGATCTGATGCTGCGCGTTTGGAACGCAGCTTGTTGAGAATCTAAGATAAGCACGACAATACTAGGATCCGGAATAAAGCGACATGGGGTTTGACAGCAAGCACAATCATTTTACTGAGCCACTCTTGTCGTTCATCACAAATACATCCGAAAACATATGTCACTTCACGAAACCTACGTGCTTTTGTTTTGAGCGGGAACATGTTTTCTTTTGTTTTGCCTTGCGATTATCACTGCGGCTGTGGGCCTCGTGGGCGTACGACCGCCGCAGGACTAATAAATGATAAGTGCGACAATAGGCCATATGAATAAAGCTGAGTAAATACTCTTTACTCAGATCTCTGTGAAGATTCACAGAGATTTGTTCCACGGCTTCACAGAGATTTAGTAAAGAGTATTTACTCAACTTTATTGATATGGCCTAATAAACCCAATGATTAAGTCACAGACAAACAGACGTCTCACTCTACTCACTTCTCATCGTTACCCTTTTTAACGATTAGTTCAAATATTTTGTAGTTTGCAAATCGCTCGGTCACGGCGCTCGCATCATTTTTGCTCCTGTTTGACGTTTGCTCACTACTGCCACCTACTGAGTGATTTGCGTAACACAGATTGGTTATTGCAGACTACATCTCAAATTGGACTATCACACTTTTTTTTGGTACGTCTAAAAAGTGTGATAAAAGTGCACATTTGACTCGGATCGTCTCGACGTCTTCGGTGCACTTCTTCCTGCATTTACAAGGAATAAGTGCACCGAAGACCTCAATTCGATCCGACGTATCCCTGCGCTGTAATCACACTTTAAAGGTGTGTGCACACTATTGTGTCAGTCCAATTTGGGTTGCAGTCAGCAATAGCATTGGGCGATTATGTTTTCGTGACGATGATTTTTATCGCAATTTGTTCCAAGTGATACGTCTGTTTGTCTGTGATTAAGTTTTAAGAACTCAAATTTGGCCTAAAGCCTAGTACGCACCTGGTAAGAAAAGCACTCAAGAAAAAATCCCTCTCAAAGGAATTTTGACAACTGATTAGTATGGGAGGAAATGTCAGTTTTCCTTGGGGAATAATTGAACGGAACATTTTTCCGCAAGGAAAAGTGACAGCTCCATTTGATTTGCCCGGCAGGCGTTACGAGCGTTACACAATTTTCATTTCTTTTCAGCTGCGGACCGCTCAAGAAATTTTGACAACGAAATCATTTCTTGACCGTTTCTTGTCCTATCCTTTTCCACAGTACTTTTGAGGTGCGTACTACACTTAACAGCTTTTAGTTTTTAACAAGGTTTACCAAATCGAAGTCGTCGCTAGAAGCACATGCTAAGTTGCAGCTGCGAAGTAAATTTGAATCTATTTTTTCTGTTGCGCATCATTAAGCTAATTAACGGCAACAATATGCACTAATCCAAATTGAGTTGCGACATTTCTAAGTAGGTTAAAAACTAGGTTAAAAATCAATTTTCGCACGTTCGGTCACTTCGTATTTTGACCAAAAGCATAATATCCAGCACTGCACGCAGAAAAATCTACGGTAAAAATAACCATAATTGACGTAAAATCAAAAGGGATTTGACATTGTTTTGGCCGCAATGGGAATGTAAGATAGTTTTTACAATCCTGTATGATTGTTTTTACAATCCTGTATTATTTTTCCTCAATTGGAAATCTTTTGACGTGGGTTGTCAAGCTTGACATCTACAATATTATGGTAGTTTCAAAAATAGTTTTCTTTTACTTTCAATAATATTTCCATTGGAAAACAACATGCGAAACTTTTCCCATAGTCTATTTTACGAAACAAAAACATTGTTGATATTGATATTAACACTCACGGGCTTGGGTGCAATCTCCTGTCAAATTTTAATTCATGAAATGAGCGATCAGCTGATCCGAAACGTCTCGTAAAATGGCTCATTGTCCCATCATCCGCAACAGGTTGAATCCAAGGTTGAATCTTATTTTTTCTATTAGGGATATTTTCAAATGTTGAGCTTGATTCAATGGTCTCCTGATGGCAGCACTGCGAAAAAGCTCCATCAAATTTTTCGATAGTTACTGTCGTAGTGGTGAAAAATAATGAGTATTGTAATCTAGCGGTGCATTTGAACTTTGCTGGAGTGTTCTAATTGATTCTTCTTATATTATGATAGTTTCTAATTAACTATTTTGTACATACTGAAAAAAAAAACAACATTCTGCAATGGTGGTATCGAATGACCGAAATTTGTTCCAGAAATTTGCTATGCTACCAATGGTAACACACTTGAACTCGCCCTGATAGGGGTCTTGCTCCACCCCACCTCACCTTTTATGCTGCCAGGGTGAGGTGAGGGCGTGATGTTTTGCGTCGTCACTTTTTCACCCTCTCTTCTTTGTTTACAACTGCGCGTTTCATGTTTTTGTTGCAAGCTTCGTACATCGGATTTCAATCTGTCAAAATCTTCCATCGCAGAATCGAAAGAAAAAATCGGAAATCCTGTTGATTTTTACATTTCGTGTTTTAAATTTTTGAGATTTCATGTAAAATTCATGTGCATTCGTGAAGGACGGGCTTCGGAAGTGATTAAGAAGTGAATTTAGGTGAAAAACGCATTTCTCTGGATTGAAGCTTCCGGAGGAAGATGTAGGGCGCGATTGGGACGTTGTGTGTACGTGCGTTCGAGCATAAACTCTGTTTATAAACGTTTCTGTGTGGAAATCCGGCCGAATCACGATGGAGGATCAAATAAGTCAAGATTCCAGCGACGTTGAGGTATGTTACATGTCTTCTTTCAGTGTCCTACAGGATCCGGAACTCGTTTCTCTATTTTGCAGATGAACAACTCCAAGGGGGTCTTGCTGAAAATTGCAAACCTCTATGCGGAGCAGTTGATGTCCGACGTTTGCCTGGTGGTGGGTGCCAATCGCTATCCGGCCCACCGGGTTATTCTATGTGCCAGCAGCGATGTGTTCCAGGTGATGCTCATGAATCCGGAGTGGAACGAGTGCCGCGAGAGTGTGATCGAGCTGAAGGAGGATCCCATGTGTTCGATGGTGTTCCCCCAGTTTCTCAAGTACCTGTACGTGGGCCAGATCAAGGTTTCCATCCAGACGGTGATGCCGATGCTGGAGCTGGCCGACAAGTACAACATCAAGGATTTGGTGGAGCTTTGTGTGGACTATATGATGAAGCACATTGCCAAGGCGGCCACCCAAGGCTACATGGTTTCATGGTTCCAGTACACCATCTCGCTGGGGAGTGGTCACGTGGAGCTGACGCAGGCGCTGAAGAGATTCCTGAAGTGGAACTTGGACATTGTGTCGGAGTCGAACGATTTCAACGAGCTGTGCGGGATGATTTTGGTGACGCTGCTGCAACAGAACGATTTGGTTGTGCAGAGCGAATATACGCTGTTCGGGTAAGTGGAAGTGTGGAACAGAAACATTGGATAAATTCTCGCGTTTAGTATCATACGGGCGTATCTACAATGATCGATTTCTCGTCATCACATGTTTCTTCAGATTATCCCGGGAAATACGAACAATATTTGGATGATCTCTCGGTGTGTTTCGATGAAGGACGACTAGGACTAGCATCTATAATAACAAAAACAACCGAAAATGATTTGTCGGCCAAATTATTGACTAAAGAGAACATCGATGGAGAGAAACCGATCATTGTAGATACGCCCGTATGATACTGAGCGCGAAAACTATTCATTGTGATCTCGAGTAGTATTCTTTGAAATATTTAAAGAGCATCGTTGAATGAGAGTGGGCATGTAAGAACTCTTATGCAATTTTTGGCAGTTTTCTTCCAGTTCATTCACCCAATTATTCTCGTTTTATCATGTTGGATTAAACTTTGATTGAGCTTTTTTTTGGCCACCAGGCAAATTAATGATACGTCACTCTTGGGCAGATTATTGCAGTATAAATCCACATTATTTGGTTTCAAGCCCCACTACCTTCCCCTAATGAAAGGGACAATTCCTACTTTTGACGGGTTGATTCCGAGGACCTCCTTAATACACCATGAATGTGTAATGTTAAAGGCCCTTTGCATTCTTTCCGAAACAATGTCGTCATACTTTCCCCTCAATATTATGACTATTAGACTGGGTCACCAAAGTCGATTTTTGGAACAAAACTTTTTCGATTCCTTTTAGCGTCCAAAACAACTGTGCAAAATTTGGGAGCGATTGATTGCTTCCCCGTATTCCGCATTGCGATTGAAATTTGTATGGAATATAGTATGGGAAAACGTACTTTTTTGCATTTTCCTCATAAGTTGAATTCTTTTTTCTAATACCCCTGCCCTTCGGTTCAGAAAGGGGTATGGGCGCGTTCTGCCAACTTGGTCAAGGCAGATTTCTTGTGAGAACAAGTTGCATACGGACATTCAAAAGTGCCTGAACGAAAGATGTTGCTTGTGAAGATCACTTGAAGATCGGATGGAAGATCATCCTTTTTTTTCTAGAATATTCGCGTTCGTCTATTTGTTGCTCTTCGTGTTCGTATATTTTAAGTTTCATCTTCAACTGAGTTTGATGAACGCTGCTAGCCAGCAGGGATGATCTTCTCATCTGTATCCGTTGAACCATTCTGAATGGCCGTCGTGAAAGTATCACCAAAAGCGCTACTAACATTTCTTTTATATTTTCATGTATCTGAGTACCATGAGTGATAGCAGTAAGCAGTGATAGCAGTGAAAAATGGAAGTAATACAGTACGACGGTGCACAGTGGCGGGACTCCATACATAGGTCGGACAAAACCTCAAATGTTAACTGAAATGACTAAAATCCACAGGTTATGATGCCCTTGTGCCATGATTAGTGCCCTTAATCTGTTTCTGATGTGGAACCTAAAAAAAAATAATTTTACTATACTAGGGTGCAGTGGCGATTCCCTAACCTCAATTCAACCTGTTCAACGAAGGTGAATTCTTGAATTTTCTCAACAAATTGGCTTGTAATTTGTGTAAAATGACGAGAATAGCCGTTTCCGTTCAATTCCACTTTGGTTCTGATCCTGAATCCTCCGTAATTGCAAGTTTTAGGATCGTTGAACAGGTAAAAAGTGAGGTTACGAGACGCCACTGCTAGGGTGGTTTAAAAATCACAATGTGTTTTTTGAGCGTAGATTTTGATTAATCTTTGAATTTGGGGGTTCCTAAATCATGTATTGGTATTGCAATTAACTATAATTGTGTATTTTCTGCTGTTAGTGTGGTCCAAAATTTTTAAAACTATATAAATCATTGGAAAAAATCGATTACCTACGTTTTCTGCCAATGGATCAATTCTGATACACAGCAATGTTGACTGACAAGACGTGGTCAATTCTCATTTACCGTCCATAGACCACGTGACGTTTTATGGTGCGTACACGGACTTAAAATGAGGTCAGAGAGCCCATATACAGTCAGGTCTTTTTTTACTCTATACAAAAAAAAAATCATCGTCTTATTTTTGCATGATTCGTCGAGAAATGGTGAGACTTTTTTTACGCGGTACGTATCCCTCGCGTAAAAAAAACCTGACTGTATTGATCTGCATAAAATTTTAACATATTTATATCAATCTCGTTTCAACGACTTCATATATGAGTTAGGGTTGTAGTGTACATTAATCTCTGTATCACTTGTCGAAGCAAACAAAACAACCCTATCTATTTATTGATTTATTGATAAACGATCATCAGAGATCGGTTATCATATTGAAAACAGTATGAACTCTAGTAAATATTTTCAAAATCTTTATCACTTTGAGTGTCGTTAAGTAGAAATGTGCTCTACGAAAATTCATGAATAAAATACAATAAAACTTAAGTTTTAACAAAAATATAAGGGATTTCACTAAAGATCGTAAAATGTTCGTTTCATAAAATTGCGATTAAAATGATCAAAGATTGCCTTGGTGATCTTTAACGTAGTGTTTTACGCCGTTTAGTGAATTCCTTTTATATTTTATAAGTAGATGACTGTTGTTTTGAACTGTAGCGATGTGCGTGTAGAGAAGAAAGCGTAGATGTCGATGAATTTGTGGTACTATATATTGAAACTACGATAAAAGTTCGTAAATAGATTGCTTCCAAGCTTTTTGAGCAATTCTAACGATTAGGGGCTGTCCATAAACCACGTGGTCATTTTTTTTTGGGACTTTTCTAACCCCCCCCCCCCCCCGCGGGGAGCGTGGTCATTAGTCCATACAAAAAAATTTATTTGTCCATACAAAATGGTCATTGGCTAACCACACCCCCACCCCACCCCCACCCCTCATGACCACGTGGTTTATGGACAGCCCCGTAGGATGAATCGAATAAACGGCAAGTTTAAGAAAACCAATAAGCAATAGTTTGCAGCTATTGTGACGTGTTTTTCTCAATTGTTTTTTGCCTTTATTTTGATGGTGAAAAGAGTTAGTTGTATTTGGTGTAGCAACATCATCTTTAACCCTAAAAGGGATACCTTCATGGCCTCAGTTTCGTCACCTCGCTGAGTGTGTTCCATCAAAGACGAGCTCTGAAAGGCGCCTGGGGTCCAAATGGACCCTAGGTATCCCTTTTAGGGTTAACATTGCGGGATGTTGGGTCTAAGTAAATAAAGGTTCAATCATTCTTAGTCATCACTTCCTTCCTCTCCAGCTCACTGGAACACCCACCTTGTTGTAGTCTTCTGTAAAAAAATGTTTGAGGTGTGGCCATTACGTTATCATCCAACCCCCACCCCCTTCCTTTCTGCTCCCCATCCCTCTGTCACCACGTGGCTTAGTGAAGGACTTTTTCTGAAGATAACATTAAATTCTTAGTATTCTGAAGTCAATTTGAATTATGTTGAGATAAAATATAAACTGAGAGTCAACTGATTTCACTTCCTCCACAACCATGCGGCTCCATTGTGACCTGATAGAAAAAAAAATTTCGCGCTTAGCGCAAAAATGCGCAAACAGTGACCTATATAGCCAAAAACTGGACAAAATTGCCCGTCATTTCCGGGATACGGTGTCGTTTTCTGATGTTTCCTAAACAAGTACTAAATCTCTTCAATACAAAGTTTTTCTCCAAAATTTCATAAAAGTCAAAATTTTTGCATGTTGTAAAAACATAATAATTTTGTGATTGGATTCCAAACAAACCCTGAAATGTAATGGTCATTCATGCCCAGAAATACCAATAATATTGTCACATTAAGAGCCGGATTTAAGGGGGGGCCAGGGGGGCCATGGCCCCGGGCCCCCACATTTTAGGGGCCCCCACAAAATCTAACTTCAAATGGGAACCGAAAAAAAGTAGTGCTAGAAACATTGTTTTTATCACAAGTACTTCTACTCTCAACACTCAGAAAAAATAACATTTTAAATTTAAAAGTTCTGCACTTAAACTATGACCAGTTGCTTTACACTTGAAAACTATGTGCAGTGCTATTGAATCTTTTTCGATTCAATCATGATAGAACTTATGTGCGGGGCTTTTGGTTATTAATAGTTCAGAGTATAGATTATATTTAAACGAATAATAAAACCATTTCCTCGTGGGATCGGCTTCAAAATGTAAATAAATGCAAAATTTGAAAATTTTTCGAGCTAATTGTATTTCGTGAAGAGATTTCATCAGATACCATTACAGATTTCACCAGATACTAAAGATATTGTAAGTAGATGAAAAGGCTGAAGTGATCCCGTCATGGATCCCGTCGTGGACTCCACTGTTGATTCAGCACTTGGGAGATTCACAGATGCTGATGTGAGCATGAGGACTATTTCGGCTGTGAAAGTTCATCAATATCATCGCTAGTGAAGCGATCCATTCCGATGCTGCAATAGGATTTAACAGAGTGTTAGCAGCACTAAACCTGTTTTGAAGAAATAATTATGTACTTACTCTGGAAAATATCCATTATTCCGGCCGGTCAATTGAATTCAACAGCACGCTTTCGTGCAAAACATTCGCCTCTCGTGCGCGCCATTGTTGTTTCTTGTCCATTGGCTTGCTTTTAAATTTTATGTGCGCAAGGTTACTTATTATGCTTTTACACTTAGGATATGTTTCAGTAATAATAAAAATCGTATGTCTTATTTATAGATTTTATTACTTGCACATAAACGGGTGATTCTCTCTCTCGCCAGCAATCTATGTGGTTAGCGCACATAGAATCTATCAGTCGATTTATTTGAGTGAAGATGTGTGTGAAATATTGAGGTTCAAATTAGAAAGAAGCAGATATCTGCCTTTTTATAAAATTTCAAACTTCCTCTGAAAGTTGTTAAGATTTTTATGGTTCGGAATGATCATCTTCACCTGAATTCAGGATGAAATCTTAAACTCTAAGGAGAAGGCAGTCAAAAAGTTTCTGCTGAAAATTCGTGTAATTTTCTGTCGAAAATTATTGGTATTGCTTTTAAACTGTTACTACAATATTTGCAAGTGTTTCTATCAGAATAAAGACAATTTTTTAGAGTTGTAGATTTTGATTCCGCTTACTAAGCTTATAAATTATTCAAATCGAATTCCAGAATTGTTGAAACATTTCTTTGAAGGTACTAGCAAAAATTTTAGGCGGATGTTTTTGCAAAGATCTGGTCCGATTTTCTTTAATGTGATTAAATTCATGACGAATTTTTCTTCCTGACTTGAATGTGTAATGTAAGGCGAACTCTTAACAAATCCATTCCTAATAAAAATGTAGTAGATATTTGTGGAGAAATTCTTGAAAGATCCTGCAATATTTAAAGTTTTGCAAACAATTTTTGATTAAATTGGCCTAAAATTCATTCGCCAATGATTATTACGAAATTTAACTTATAATTTTATTCAAAATAAAACAGAAATTTCATCAGGAACTCATTATGGATTTCCGATGAAATTTCTTCAGCAGCTTTTAATAGAATTTCCACTTAAAATACCACTATGGATTTTTGCCTCTTGAAGTTTCATAAAGAGTTCTTAGCAATTATTTTGCTCGTTCACCAGAAACTTCTCTCGAAGTCGCGTTAGAAATGCTTATGCTTAAGTTCCACAAAAAAGAAACCTGGTAATCGGTTAGCAACTCTATTGATTTCATCAATGATTCCGTAAAACATTCTATTCAGAGCTTTTGCAATAACGGCCTCAAAGATAGCGCTATAAATTTTATTTGAAATTTATCGAAAATGTCTCCTATAAAATCTATTTTAAAATTTTTTAAATGACATTCTCATGAATTGACTTGATCAATAGAATCTAATACTATGAACACTCTCGGATAAAGCGTTATTTAATTGATAAAATTTCTTTTACTATCGTCTTCAGACTAAATTTTCATATCTATGTAGATCTCCGTTTTGCTTAGATTTCCTTTTTTCTAGTTACGTTAATTAAGCTAGATTAATTTCTCCAATAACAACCCTAATTTTTGGAAGAATTTTTCATATTTTCTGGATTTTTCTACAATGAAAATAAATATGTTGGGGGCCCCCGCAACACTGTGGCCCCGGGCCCCCACATTTGTAAATGCGGCACTGCACATTATCCAAATCTTCCTAAGTTGTACAACGAGCTCATGAAGAAATCTTATGAAATAAAGACAATTAACACTAGTAAAGTAGCACACAAAACCTCAACTTTGAAAAAATCTACAAGACTCAAATTTTGATCAATAACTTGAAAATTTGGGGTTTTTTTAGTTGAAGTATCTATAATGGAAGACAAATATTAGAAAAAAAAACTTGAAGTCGATTTTTAAGGTTTTGTCCGGCTTTCGGTCACTGTGCAAAGTGCCAGGAACGGATGCATGCATGAAGCACTTATCTACAAAATCCCGGGAAAAAATTTGAAGGCCTTAGTTCACATGGAAATCCAGCTGTAGACAAGATGTGGCTATGAGAGGATGTTGGTTGGAATATTGAAAGGACATTGTCAATGACAGAGCCAATGCAGCAGGAGATGGTGAAGTTTGACTACGAAGACGGTTTGCTAGAAACCACAGACAGCAAAATGATAGGCTTATCGTATTTCGATGGGAATGACGATGAGGAAGAAGCAGCATTCCAAGAACATAACCAAAATTTAATCACATTTGCTTATCACAAAAAAAAAACAACACGATCGAACGTCAACAGGAAAGAGCAACTCAACTTAGAAACTAAACCAGTATTACTGGTTTTGTTTTAAAGTTGAGTTGCAATGTTCAAAACGCTTACCCCAAACAAGCGACTCAAAGGTAAATTACGTTGACCATTTAACTAACAACACATTCTCTTACAGCTCAATACACCACATCGATTTCCCACCTTTCCCAATCCTTAAGGCCACGCAAAACTTAAAAGCCGCATGGCTAAAGAGGTTGCCATGCCTACTCCCAAAATCAAAGGTGTATTATGAACGATGCGAGTTCTCGGACTTGCATTGGAGACTTGGCCCTATGACCCCCTTGTGCATCAATAAAATAAAATAAAGTTGAATTCTTTTTTCTAATACCATGTAACTAATGACGTTAAAGTATACCCTAGGATATGCCGAAAAACTTCACCGAAGACCGCAAAGTGATCCGACGCTTGTGAAAAAAGTTATAACGTACAGATTGCCCGGTGGTGCTTAACATTTAACATGTAAAGGAATAACATCAATAATAAAATCTAAATTTTAAGCCCAAGTTACCAAGCGAATAACTGTTTTCACAAGCGTCGGATCACTTTGCGGTCTTCGGTAAAGTTTTTCGGTATATCCAAGGCTATACTTTAACTAGGCTATACCATTTGTTTAATAATGGTATCAGACAAAAGAATTCAACTTATGAGTAAAATACAAAAAAGTACGTTTTCCCATACTAACTTCCACACAAATTTCAATCACAATGCGGAATACGGGGACGCAAACAATCACTCCCAAATTTTGCACAGTTGTTTTGGGCGCTAATTTAGATTAAAAATCCATTGTTCCGAGTTGTCACGATAAAGTTTCTCCATACAACGTTGACCCACTCTAATATGTACACTACACGCCATAAATATGGAATCGCATATTGCAACATTATTTTCGAAAGATTTCTTACTCATAATTACGTTACCGGACTAAGTAGATCCAGATCAACATGCAAAAAACACCGAAATTGTATGTCTTTGTTGGGGTGAGATATCAAATCAAGTCAATTATACTACAGCACCATACGGCATTGCCGGCTTTTCAGGCCCGTATGAAGTTGATCACAAATATTAACTTCTTTTCCCGTTTAGCCTATATAGCTGTGTAGTGTCGATAGCGGTTAGTTCAACTGGCTAGGAATAGCACTACGGACCGCCTGTTTAGTGGTAGGAGTCCACTAATCAGGTGACCCCTAATTCAAGGTGTTATGTGGCTTTACGCTTACCGTGCCTAGGAATGAATGGTTAGGGGCGGTCTTATAAAAACCTAATCGCAAACGGAGCCTGTGGAGTACCAGGGCACCCTCCACAGTATGTAGCCCTTACTGCGCTAACCAGAGCAATGGTGCAGTGGACCTTGTGTTTCTCCGAGACAATCAGCTCCCTTTCTTCAATCTCATACTTAAGGCTGAATAAGGGCGGGAAAATGAAAATGTTATTAATTAGTTTAAATTTTCACCTATATGGTTTCGCATTATGCGTTTTACACAGTGTATTCTGTGCATCCTCGCCTTTGACGCACTCAAATCGATACCGTTTTGGCTTTATTGTTGCTGTTCTTTTTTGTGCTGTGATTGTTAAGAGTTTGATCTTTCCTAGTTTGGGTAGTGGCTACGGTTAGGATAGCTCAGATTAATCTTCAGCACAAAAGAACAGCGACGATCAATCTTTGTAGACTTATGCAAAATGGTACAGCCCAAGTGGCGTTAGTCCAAGAACCTTACTTTCGTAAGGGGAATTTCTATCTAGGAAACCTTGTAAATCCGGTGTTTGCTACTTTCAGTAAAAATGAATAATCGTTGCTACACTCATCTCTGAACTAACCACCAGAGATGTATGTGCTATCACAATTGATGTATCTCTTGGAAACCTCAACAGGAAATACGTTTGTTGTTCGGTTTGTTTACCGCATGATGAACCATCCCCTACGGATGCTTTCAAGCAAGTCATTGCAAACTGCACTTCTAAAGGCCTTCCGCTAATTGTTGATAGTGATGCTAATGCTCACCATATAATCTGGGGCAGCTCAGACATCAATCTGAGAGGCTCCAGTTTGATGGAATACTTAAGTAGTACAGATCTTGGATTACTTAACATAGACAACCGCCCTACCTTCATGGTATCTGCTAGAGAGGAAGTGTTAGATATAACGCTTTGCTCTAGCAGAATTAGTCACGAGCTGACCAATTGGCATGTGTCAGATGAAGAATCTTTATCTGACCATCGCTACTTCATTACTTCGAAAACATTGCGTTTCGGGAACCCCCGGTCAACCGACTGGGATCTCTTTACCGATTTGGTTGCAGCCAAATTTCATGGATACTCACCATCAATTGACACTCCAAGTGATTTAGATGATGCCGTTGATACTACAACGGCCTTCATCATGGAAGCTTTTGAAGAAGCATGCCCTCTTCGGTCTGTGAAGATCACAAGAGGAACCCCTTGGTAGAACTCTGATCTGGCGAAACTCAGGAAACAATGTAGAAAGAGTTGGAACAGACGACGTTCGGCTGGTTCGGAAGCTTTCAGGTCGGCTCGCAAGGCCTACATGAAAGCTCTCCGGTCTGCTGAACGATCCGGCTGGAAAAACCTTTGTACAAATGTTTCCAGTCTGAGTGAAGTCAGTCGGTTAAACAAAATCCTTGCGAAATCTAAGGATTTCCGGGTGAACGATATTCGTTTGCCAAATGGCGATCTGACTTCCTCTGATGAGGAAGTTCTGGAATGCTTATTCAGCACACACTTCCCTGGATGTGTGGATATTACATGTTCGGATGATCCTGATGTCTTTTCTTGTAGTTATGATTCTTTAGCTTCGGCTCGGAGTATTGTAACTATAGAATCGATTGAGTGGGCTCTTATTAGCTTTGCTCCTTTCAAATCTCCTGGGGCAGATGGGATTTATCCTATTTTGCTTCAGAAGGGATTTGATTATTTCAACCATGAATGAGTGTAATCAGTTTCGTACCTTTTAATTCCGCCCTATGTTGCTTATCCTTTGACAGATACGCGTATTTCGACTACCACTTGTAATCTTCCTCAGTGTCAGTTATCCACTCTCAGATTACAAGTGGTAGTCGAAATACGCGTATCTGTCAAAGGATAAGCAACATAGGGCGGAATTAAAAGGTACGAAACTGATTACACTCATTCATAGAGGGTATTCTGCTTAGAGGGTTCGAAAAGTCGGTACAAGATCATATTTCAAACATGTTTTGAAAAAACTACTTGTTTGCAGTTTTGCTACAGGGTATATTTCCAAATCCTGGCGGGATATTACTGTGAAGTTTATTCCAAAAGTGGGTCGTGCGTCGTATGAAGAAGCAAAGAGTTTCAGACCTATCAGTTTGACCTCTTTTCTTCTGAAATGCTTAGAACGCATTGTGGATCATCACATCCGTGATGTTCATCTGGCCAACGTGCCTCTTCATGTGAACCAACATGCTTACACACCAAAATTTGATTTTCTCATCCAGCAAAACGAATTGCTGGATAAGCATCAGCAAATTACATTTTGCTGAAAGATCGGTACTGCTAGCTGAACAGTCAGCAAACATTGATATAGCTGGCTAACCAGCAAAACACTTGTCAAAAACTTACGATTTTCTAAAGAAAGTGTTCCTCGCCTCCTCATTCCGACTTTCAAACTGACTTTAGAACTAGCAAAAATCATGAAAACTCCGACAAAAAAGTCTTCGGCAGCATAGATAATTAAGCGCAATGTTTTTATGTTTGTTTCCTGCATTTGTACACTGCTGGCTTAATAAATTTCAGCTAATTAGAAAACATTTAAATTATTGTTTTTGAAAAAAAAAACAAACAAAAAATGCAGCCGGAATCGAGCGCGGACAAAATTGCTGGTTGACCAGCAAAATATGCTGTCAGAACGCATTGCTGAACATCCAGCAAAAATATATTGCTGGATAGATTGCTGTATCTACAGCATGTCAAAAACCAGCAAAATTTTGCTGGTTTCCAGCGAATTAAAAATAGTGTGTACCAATCTGAAAAGTCCACTGTGACTCTTTTACACAAGGTTGTTTACGATATCGAGAAGGCATTCGCTCAAAAGCAATCCTGCTTGGGTGTTTTCTTAGATATCGAGGGTGCCTTTGACAACGTGCCTTTTGATGCCGTATTGGAAGCCGCACGGGGTCATGGTATATCTCCAATGACTTCCAATTGGATTCACCAAATGCTCAAAAACCGACATCTCTTCTCGACATTGCGTCAAGCGGCGATTAGGAAATTGAGTGTTTGGGGATGTCCTCAAGGGGGAGTCTTATCACCACTTTTGTGGAATCTCGTAGCAGATACGCTATTTAGATAACTCAATAATAGCGGTTTTCCTACTTATGGTCGACTACCTAACATTTTAGTTGGTATGTGCATCAGCACCCTTTTCGACCTGATGCAAAACGCTCTTCAGGTAGTTGAGGGTTGGTGTCGCCAATATGGCCTTTCGGTAAATCCGAATAAAACATCTATTGTTCTTTTCACGGAAAAGCGAAACCGTAATGGTGTTCGACCTTTACGCCTCTTTGATTCTGAAATTAATGTGACTGAACAGGTAAAGTACGTTGGAGTCATTCTTGATTCCAAGCTTTCCTGGACACCTCATGTTGAGTTCAGAATCACGAAAGCTTGTATCGGACAATGCCGGCAAACCTTTGGTACAACTTGGGTTTAACCCAAGTATATCAAATTGATTTACACAACTGCTGTTCATCCGAAGAACGTGGGGTGAGGTGGGCGTTGGATTCAGGTTAGCTTTCTACTTCACAGAGTTGTTACTTGTTCTGTGGCGAAGTTGGTTAACGCGCCCTGTCTAGCGAACTTGGGGAGACGTGGGTTCAAATCCCGCCAGAACTACGTGGATTTTTTCGCAATTTTTCTACTCAATTTGTCCATTTTTCAACACATAATAAGCACTTCAGGCATTACGTATGTCTAGCTTATTTAGTGAAACTGACTTCAGAAACCCGAATCTTCAGGACGTTCTGTTGTTCTTGACCCACTGTGGTAAAGAGCTATATGCTCTCTTTACGCTTATGCGTTATAACAATGTCCTTCTCAGGACGCTATGTGAACCCATTGTGGTACGCTTTTGCGTGTATGACGACCCTATTCCCTTACCTGTCATTTCCCCTCTCCTATCCTTTTTCCTTCCCTTCTCTGTCAGGTAAATGATGAATAGGCTCGTGTTCATGGCGATGGCACAAATTACCCAAATGGAAAAGAACGTGCCTCTGGAGCCGACCTACTGATACTTGATTTTTTTTTTTTTTTTTTATCTTTATTAAAGAGACTTTCAGCCCTCGGCTGGTTCGTCTCTAGTGGTAGATGGATCTTAAGGGTCCATCTCTAAAAGTGAGAAAAAAAATACAGAGTTTAAGTACAATATAGAAAAGGATAGAAGCCAGAAGGGCTGATCCCAATGGTTGTTTTAACAAATTATCGGTTCGTTGCTGTCGTCTTTGGTTGTCCTTTTGAGTTGATCCTTGTCGTCAGAATTATTAGCGTTATACGAGATTGAAGGTCCTGTGTCGTAGCTTATTTTTATGTCCTTTTCCCAGTCGATTCTTGATTTAAATTGAAGAGAACAGCTTGGTGTCCTTCAGGAAACATATCAAGGCTGCCTCCATCGCTGAGTCGTTACTTAGGGTTGTTTGGATGTCTCCTAATCCGTGTAGTGTCCGAGGTAGTTCCAATACCGGACAGACGCACAGCATGTGTTCCACGGTGTTAGGAGTTCCACATGAATCACATACTTTCCGAAAATTGGCACCTCCTTCCATATTATGTGAGGCCTTCGTGTGTCCGGTCCTGAGACGAGACAGTACAAGTTGCTCTTTTCGATCGATTCTGTCTTCCCAAGGGAATATGTTGCCCTTGACTTTCCGAATAAATAAGGTTCGATCTGTCCACCAGTCCTTGGACCATGCATCTCTTACCACAGTTTTCAACCAGGATTTCACGTCAGCTGCAGGTACCTCCATAGTGAGGCAATGGCCGGTGCGGCCAAGGTTTGCCAGCCGATCCGCTGATTCGTTGCCTAGGATGTTGCTGTGTCCTGGGACCCACATGAAGCTTATGCTGGGAGTACGTCTTGTTTCCAATAGAGTTTGTGTGGCCTGAATCCATGGATGTCGTGTTTTGGGGGACGTGATGGCTAGAATACAGCTGGCGGAGTCGGTAACGATCAACATTGGTTTCGTGGTTGAGTGAGATGCGGCTTTGTGTATAGCTGCTGCCTCTGCTGAAAAAACTGAAGCGGAGTTCGGTAGGCTGTAATATTCATCAAAGTCTTTACCATAAATACCAATTCCAACTGTATTGGATAGCTTCGAGCCATCTGTGTATATTATTTCTGTCTCAGCATAATTCGTCGTTATGCGCTTGTTGAATAAGGCTTTGGCTACAGTCGGATTAGATCCCCTTTTAACCCTATGCTTAATATAGTTGTCTACTTGAGGATCTCTGGCCAGCCAGCTCCTAGGACCAAGCCGGTGTAGCCCAGCCACCGGGGGGAGCGTGACTCCGGCCACTGAGTTCAGGATCCGGTCGGCTTCTGTGGCAAGGAAGGCCGGTGATCCGTCACCCTCAGTACGTTCAAGAAAGCTAACGGCTTTACTTCCAATTGCGATCGCAACCTTGTAGATGAACGGCATAACCCCAGCTTCCACGCAAGTGGCTTTTGCGGGTGTTGATGGCAATAGGCCAGATATAGCTCTTATCGCGTTGTTGTACGTAGGACTCAAGATGTCAATGAGTTCATTCGAAGCTCTGCATGTAATTTCAACACCGTAGAGGAGGCGGCTACAAATAATTGCATCTGCAACTCTCAATCGTGATCTTCTATCGCTCCTCGTTCGCTTGTTGGAAAGGATTTTCAGTAAGTTAATTCGATTCCGGCAGCTTTTTTTTATGTCGTCGAAGTGGGCTCGAAAGGATAGATGACGGTCAAAAGTGATGCCAAGTATTTTCGTTGTTCGTCTGGTGGGGATTGGCTTTCCTTTAATGGAGATCGATTGCCGCGGTGGGAGATGTTTTTTGGTACATATGTGCATTCTGACACACTTCTCTGGAGAGATGTCGAAGCCAGTCATATCGGTCCATTTCACCACTGCATTTACTGCAGCTTGTAGTTTCTTCAGAACAACCTTTGGATACTTTCCGGTGGATACCGTCAGCATAAACAAAAATGAAAATGCCTTTGGGTAGCACGCTAAATACTCCATCCATGGCTACTAGAAATAAAGTGACCGCGATCACTGATCCCTGTGGGACGCCCGTCTCTTCTGAAACGATTTTTGAACGATGGTTTCCTATAATCACCTGGAAGGTTCGATTCGTCAAAAAATTTTTTATGAACGCTAGCATATTCCCGGCAACTCCCCACCGCGCTAGTTTTTCTAGTACGCCGGGAGTCCATGCTCTATTATATGCTTTAGCCAAGTCTAATGAAGCTACTTCGATGTGCTCGCCACGAGACATCGCGTCGTCGAGGGTCTGGCCAAGAGTAGCAAAGTACGTTCCTGTGCCCAGGCCAGGGCGGAATGCGTGCTGCCGATAATCTAGTTTTCCATTTTCATCTAGGAATTCCATCAACCTTCGATTGACTAATCTCTCCATTATTTTTGATATACAGCTTGTTAGGGCTATTGGTCGATAGTTTTGTGGGTCACTAGCTGGTCCAGTACTCTTTGGGATGGGTATGATTAGGCTGTGGCGCCAACTATCTGGCATTGTTCTAGATGTCCATTCCTTGTTGATCCCCTCGAGTAGGATGTTTTTACAATGTGTTGGAAGGTTTTTGATCATCTGGTAGCTGATTTCGTCCGGCCCTGAAGATTCACCGCTACATTTTTGGAGTACGAAGTCTAACTCTTTTGTTGAAAAAGGATGATTGTAAGTTTCGCTGGCATCGAGGGCAACTGTGAAACTAGTAATCGCAGTCGCTGCGTCGGGATGGCGCTTTGAAAAAGGTTTCGGGTACTTTTGAAGTGAAGAAAGGTTGAAGAAGTGATCGGCTAGTAAGTCGGCAATTTGCCCTGGATCTCTGATGGTTTGATTTCCTAGTTTCAGTGTTATACCATTCTTCTTTCTTCTACCTTGAATGGCATTCACCTTACTCCAGAGTTCGGCAGAAGACTGAGAATCGTTAATACTATCCAGGAAGCTTGCCCAAGATTGCTCTTTCGCCTCTCGGATGGTTTGTCGACATACGTTTCTGGCATTACGGAGTTTCTGTAGCACTTCTTCTTTTTGGGGATGGTTTTCTGGAAGCCGCTTGGCAGCTCTGAGAGCCTTCCGCCTTGCTTTCACAGTCTTTTTAATTTCTTCGGACCACCAAGGGAGGGCACGGCGTCCAGGATTTGCACTGCTCTTTGGAATGTTGGCTTTAGCAGCTTCATGGATTGCTTCAGTAATTTCCACTATAGATTCGGGAGGAGAGCTCTCGAGGAGGCTGTTTATTGATGACCGAAAACCATCCCAATCGGCTTTTTTGTACACCCATCGAGGTCGACGCGTTGTGTTCGGGGCAGGGGCGTACAATTTCGTTTCAATGATACACTTTCATGCAACCTTTTGAATGAGTCACTTCAAGTGTTTCATACATTTTTCTAATGACTCGGTCGTTAAAAAAACTTTTCCACTCATCGTAGCACTCGGTAGTCTCCCACCCGGTCGCATTGCTTGTGCTTCACCCGTCAGTGCATTAGTGTCTCACTGGTGCGCGCTAGTCTCTCAATGGCTATGGGCGCCGGTTATTTGGATTTAAGTGGTCGAATTTGTTATCCTCTTTCATAAAACATAATTATCATTCTATTGGCGTGCACCACTATTTAAAAATGTGGTTTAAATAGTGTTTTTAGCATGTTGAAGTATTTCAATGACTCATAAATGAAACGAAAATCCAAGTGTATCATCCCATGTTTCATACACACTTGTTTCTGTAGCAGCAACGAACGAGTGTGTTGCTGGGTGAGAGATGAAGCATCACAGCAGTCCATTCGCATGGGAAACGATTTGCTACAGTCGTCGTACGTCATGTTTTCCTTTCGAAATTGCACGACCCTGGTTCGGGGGAGTGTCGTTCAGAAGAATGGTGATTGGGACGTGGTCACTTCCCATCGGGTCCGTTTCTGCTGTCCAGTTGATCCGGCTAACGATGGACGTGGAGGCTAGGGAGATATCTATTGCTGATTCTTGCCGGCCTCTCATAAAGGTTGGTGACCCGTCGTTCAGAATGGAGAGCCCAATTTGACCAGCTATTTCAAGTATGGCAGAGCCACGAGCGTCAGTTTGGCGGCTTCCCCACGCTTGATGATGTGCGTTGCTATCTCCAAGGAAAATCATTGGTTCTGGCAGCTTTTCTACTATTTGTGCTATCTGGTTTTCAAGATCAGGAATATTTTGGTTCGGGATATAAACTGATACTATCGTAACTGGAAACGGCCAGGACATCCGTACAGCGACAACTGGAAGGTTGGTATTAAGATCTATAACAGAGAACGGTAGTTCGGCTGCAACGCCGATGCCTACGGAATGATAAAAGTTTCGGTTCGTTTTAGTAATCCATTTGTACTTTTTTTCCAGCGTGTTGTCCATGGTTCCTGGCACTGCTTTGTGGACTTCTTGCAGGGCAATTACTGAAGGTTGTTTGTCGAGAACAATCTTTTCTAGATCGGGTAGATTATTAAAGAATCCGTTCATGTTCCACTGTAGGATCCAGGCATATCGTCTGCAGCGGCCAGGATGACAGTTTTTCCTTGGATTGATGAAGTCTGATGAGGTTTGCTCGGGAACATGTCTTGGCAAAGTGCCCTTAGTCGAGAGAAGGGAACAGTCCGGCTCTACGGATGAGTACGATCTACTATTGTTGCTGGAGCATGAAGTCCCGCTGGAAACAGGTCCAGGGCCAGGACTCTGAATACCTTGGTTGATAATATAATTACTTACTTGACAAGGGGAAAATACTTTACCCGGGCCGTCGGAATTGAGTGTTATCCTCGGAAGAGTGTTGGGCGCTATCGAGAAGTTGGGACTAATTGTTCTTGTCCCCGCACTGCGAATTCCCGAGGGTCCTGGTTTTATAGACGCTAAGGATCCATACCGGGCTTGATGAAGTTGGTCGTACAGATCGGCGTTGCTAACTTCCTCACCAAGGGGTGGCAGTGTAGAAGTTTTAACTTGTCTGGTTGGGGCTGGAGCATATCGCAATGGTCTGCTACGGGTTCGGATCGGATATCTTCTTGAATTATTCTTGATTCCCTCGCTGTCCGAAGGAAGATGGAAGTCCCTTTTCGTCTCATTTTCGCTTGACAGATGTTGTTCGGCATTTTCACGTTCTCCATCGCTGGTCTTGGCTCCCACGTCGTCCTCAGGGGAACAAGTATTTCTACTTTTGTGCGTCCCTCTTCCAGAAACCTTGGATAAACGAAAATTGTCCGTTGTCTCCGGCATGACTTCCGATTCAACGGGGCCAATTCTATCCGGATAGGTATCTGGGGAAGATGGGGAACGGGTTTGTGTGCCCTTGTGCGTCCCATATGCAGCGAGAACTCTTGGACGCCGGAGGTTGTCCGCCAGTTCCGGTTGGGGTGTAACTTCCGCACTGGCGGGGCCCCGGCTGTCCAGAGTCTCAGCTGTAGTTGCTCTAGTTGTCGTGTTGTTCGGTGGTAGGGTAGATGATGGTTCAGTCAACTCTCGGTTTGTTTTCTTGTCTGATTCAGTGATTGCGTTGAAGATGGTGATATGATGAAAAAGGCATCTTGGTTTTAAGCTTTATCTGAGAGGACTGAACGGATTGAGTGGCGATTATTCGAGATCATTGGTACACTTTCCTGCGGCACCGCCTCGCTTGGATTTGGAGGTACGGCTGTTCGTGTCGCTGTTGGAATCGGTTGCTGGATGAGTTCTTTTTGTTGGAATAGAGGCGTTGGTACCAATTGAGGTCGTAGTTTTCACAGAATGTTCGGACTGGAAGCTCTTCATGCTTTCTTCAGAGGAGTGTTCTCTATCAATGGCTTCGTACTCGCTGCGGTGTTTCTGCTTTTTGCGGCTCTTTTTGGATTTTCCCGACGGACTGTTTTCGCTGCTGTTGTTTTCTGCCACCCACTTAGAACAAAGTGATCTTGTCCTGGGTTCTCTGCTGGTCTTGGCGAGATGACTGTTCGATGAGGATTTCTTCAGAGCTGATGTGGTTTCGGTGTTGGGTGTGATGGGCTGACTGGAAGGGATTACGAACTGACTGGATTCAATGTAGCTGCAGTCAATTTCACTTTGTCGCAAACGGGAGATTTCATAATCCTTCTCCTGAATAGTCTTCTGAAGTTGAGCTACTGTTTCGGTTAGCTGGTTGACCCGGCGAATAAGATCTTCTATCGTACCGTTCTGTTGGACCTGTTCCATCCTTTTTCCAACACTGCGGTTTTGGAGTGCAATTTCCATTTCCGCAATCTTCTCGTCCTTCCGTTTCGAATCCTCCTGAAGCTGCTTCACCATGACAGACAAGTTAGTAATCTCTCTATCCTTGCTTAGACTGGCCACTCCAGCGTATGACCCAGTGTTCCCAGATGCGCTATGTTGAGCCTCGTATTCTCTTCTGGCCTGGGGGTAAGAGTAGCCCATGTCGACACGGATGTGCTGGATGGCAGTCTCCTTAGCATAGATGGGACACTTTCGGCTGGAAACGGCGTGTTCGCTAGTCCGACAGTTTTTGCAATGTGGTTGATTGGTACATGCCGGTCTTCTGATAGGAATCCCTTCATTCAACGCGTCCTCACTGCCCGTTCCGTTGGTGGAAGTCGTTTCAGGATGCACTTGAGAGCATGTCCCGCAGATTTGATGTGGCTCTTTGCACCGCTTTCGAGTGTGCCCATACTCCCAACAGTGGTAGCAGAGCATGGGTGCGGGGTAGAAGTTCCTGGTTTTGCATCGTGTCCAACCAAAGTCGATGTGGTCGGGGATGACCGTTCCGACAATTGACAAGATCATAGTGGGTGTATTTTCCAACAAACCGACAGAGTTCTTCTTCTGGATTCGGCGAATATCTCGTACACCTTGACTAGCTAATTGTTCCTTCAGGTACGCGTCAGTTAATCCTACTGTATCACCATTGCTGACAACACACTTGGTAGTGTTGAGCTGTGGGTGTTCAGTAATCATCACCTTGGTTCCATCGATGAGCCGGTCCATTTTCAGCAGTCTCTGGAACTGCGCGTTGCTGCGTACTTTCAAAGCGTACGATATTCCTCGGTTTTCCTTAAAGGCCCCATCAATAGGCCCGCCGATACATTTTTCCACCGAGAGCCGCAGTAAGAATGGGTCGTTGGGAAGTGTGGCATTTTCCCCTACAGCCTGCATCTTTAACACCTGGAGTGGTCCTGAGGTACCATCTTTGTCCATGTAGGTAGGTAGTCGTTGTCCAGCATAGCTTCCTTGAAACATATTTCGCGGGCTCCATCCTTCACCACCAGGGCCCCCTGGGTCCCCTCTGTGGGGAGAGAACCCGCTCGCCGGTATCATACCGGCTGTACGGGATAGGCTAATCGCTGTAAAACTTTTGCTAATTTACTCGCGGGCGGCCTTTTGTCCAAAATCGAAAAGAGTAATGATTTTCAGTGTGATACTTGATACTAATTATACTACAGCGCCATCTAGTGAGAGAATGTCTAACTATAGATCATTTGAATAGAAGATACATATCCGTAAGAACAACTCCGCAGAAGATACCTACTAAACCATGTTTAAAATATCAAGAAAACATTACCTCACATTTGAAATTTGGACTCGTAAACCGCAGCCATATGTAATCTTTGCAGCAACGTTTGCGCCATCTAGTTAGCCAATTCTGAAGTTAATCGCCATTTACGAAGTATGGATCTGCCGAAAAACTTCTAAGGAGACAGTATGCTGAAACATAGTGGAATTCGCGGAATATCCATCTCAATAGTACTGTCTTAAGACGCTTGGCAGATGTGGGCTAAAGTTATACAAATTCAGGTTATTGGAATTATGTGGAACCTCCAAAATTTTCGTTTTTATTAAAAGTTATTTTTAATGAAGTGAATTTCGAAATTCCACCAAAAAATAAATAAATTTCAGCAAATTCGCCAACGGTTGCTCCATTTAAGGTAGATGGAGAAATAAATAAATACAACTACATAAAATACCAATACAAATTACGGTAGCTCGAGGTTCGCAATTACTATGATCCTGTTACAATGAGTCAGGAAATGCTCAAATGTACAATTTTCTCTCTTCAACAGCTATCTCGAAAAGTGGCTCCTGTACAAAAAGGACCAACTGGACAAGGACCCGGAAATGTCGGAGGAGGAGCGCCAGTCCGAACTAGTCAGCACGATCGAGGCCGTGTTTGCGCACGTGCGCTTCGCCATGATGTCCCCGGCCGAGCTGGCCAACGTTTTGACGTGTCCGATATTCCGATTCCATAAAGAGTTTTTCGTGGAACGGGTTGCCATCGGGATGTGCTACCACTCGGGCCGGGACGATCGCATCAGGGAGATTCGGGCACAGGAGAACGGCACCCTGCAGTTCACGCCCCGACTGTACACGAACGATCGGTGGAGCCTCAGCATGATGATCGACGAGTTCGAGAAGATCGAAAACTATCAGAACTTCGTGTGGTGCTTCTTCTCGCAGAAGCATCTGTCCGAGTGTTATGAAGGTGAGGTTGTTGGTAATGGATGAGAGAGAAATCGATTCTAACTAAGGGGTAATTTATGTTTTTTTTTTAGACCAAAGTGTCGCATGGGAAATTGAGCTTTTCCCACGGGGAGTGAAGTACAACCGGGCCATGCTGATAGGAGTATTCAACATGCCAGTCAATACGGAAATTCCGGAATCGATAATCCGGACGGTACGGTTGAAGGTTCTGTGTCAGGAACGCTTGCAGGAGGATCAACGGTTTAGGGTAAGTTGATGAGCGATCTCTCTTCGGTATAAGTATTAGGTATAGTGATACAACAGTTTATTAACACATCGCTCCACCACAGATCGGCGTCCTAATCAGCGGCGTCCAGAACCGCATCACCCACATTCGAACGTGCCACGTGCGGACGGCGTACTTCTCGAACGACTTCCGGGTCCTGAACATCGACAACCTGATACCGTACGACGAGCTGCAGCTGAGCGCCGTCAATCTGAGTCCGCACCTAATTGGCGAAAAGCGCGACACCATCCGGCTGCAGGTCATCATCGCCCCGCTCGGTGAGTACGCCTGCACCGACATGCCAACGTTCGAGTTCAAAGACTTATAACGATAAGAAGCAGCGGCGCGGCGGGACCGAACAGCACACCTACTATGTCCGTAAGGGTAAAGTAGGAATAAGGAAGCGCGCAGTCGTTTTTCGCTTGCTGCGATGAGGTCCGATCCCGAACACAGGGAACGTATCAATCACGTGGCGGCAGACGACGGCGGCGGCGGCGACAGCAGGTTGGTCGTTTTACTTGAACCAGTAGCAAAAGGTATCATTTTCGTTGATCGGGTTTGTTTTAGTTTATCTAGCGTTTAGGAACGGGCGGGAGTTGTCGATTTCCAGAGAATCCAGAAAATCTACTGAGCTGGAAATCAATTATACAAAAAGCTGCTTACAATAGATTACCAAAATAATATATGACGCAAGTTTACAAACCATCATTGATTCATGTGCTAATATCTTTCACACCAGTAAATATAAAACTATTCGAATGAATGCATCGGTGTCGCCGGACAGTGTTCCATTCCATTGCATCCGAAAAACCTTAATTGCTGGGAATTGATCGAGGCGGTGTGCATTCGATAGGAGCCGGTCGGTATAGTATCCTCATTAACCATAATGGGTAATTTCCCGATCTATATCGAATGCAGGCCGGGTGGTGGACGATCGTGCCTCTCGAACCAGTCCGACCAGCAGATGCGCATCAGCCAGAAGAAGTGCATTCTTCTTCGGAGCAGCAGTTTTCAGCGTGCGCGTGCGTCTGTGTATGAGTGGCTCACGTACCAGTTTTTAATTAATTTTATTAGGAAAAGTGTAACTGTTTCCAATCGATTATTGTGTCGGGGCCCTGCTCGGACTGTGTTGCGTATACATATGTGATGATGATGTTTTCGCATATGCGACTATACTGTGCGGACCTAACTGCGGCGAAGTTTTCATTTCTTTCAATCCATTTCGCGCATTACTTTCTTCCGCGTGTGCTACGGATGCGAATGTTGCAATCATAAGTGGTACGATACCATCATAAAGGAGAGTAAGTTTGTGCATGCGGATCAGTATAGAGCCCGTTAATTGCGTGTGTGTGCTTCTTAAATAGTAGATTGCAAGAGGTCTAATTTGCAAATATCCGATCGATGATGTCCAAACGATGATGGAAATTTGCTAAAATGAAATTTATCGGCTTCGATCTATACATTTTATTTCGGCCCATTTGAAAACTGCTTTCATGAGGAATTATAAATAAAAGTTGAGATGAATATGGTCCTGCTGGAAAAAAACTATTACTTAAGCAAATGCATCAAAGAGTTGAGATGAGATTTGTCTCACATCACAGACCTTTTTAAAATTCTATGCACCTTCTTGGTGTTCATTGTATCATCCAGGCATCTTTTAAGCCACAATTGAATTTTATATACAATTTTTGTAATTCGCGCATCAACAAATCATTTAGTGGATCATTTTGAGAATCAATCTACCACTTCGAAGAATTCCTGGAGGAATCCGTGGAGGCATTCCAGGAGAAATCCCTGGAAGAATTTCAGAAGGAATCCCTGAACACGCAAAAACGGCTACGCTCAAAAATGTGTTCGGCCTGCACATTTTTAGTGTGTTGGAAACACACATTTTTTTTTAAATTGCTCGTACGCTCACATGAGCATGTATTTTGCAATAATTTCGACATGGTAACCTCACTGGGTTTATAAACCACCTTCAAATACCGAAAAATATTGATATTTTGCCAAAATGTGATCGTACGAGCAATTTAAAAAAATGTTTGTTTCCAACACAGTCCCTGTGCGGCATGGGCGCTACTCAAAAATGAGAGTTTTTATTTTAGAGAGAAGGACCTTCTGGCAGAGATGGAAACACTCGCATCGTGAATCAACTCGCGAGTGTAAAACTTTGTCTGTGGTAAAACCAACAAACGGTTTACTCACGGTGCCGAGAGTAAGCCGTGTGTGAAAACAAAAACAAAAACACTCATGAATTTTTATTCGCGAAGAACATCTCCATGCGGGAATTGCATTTTAGTGCGACTTTAATAGAAAAACAAGTAATTATCCATCAGATAGTAGTGTTTTGTGCTTTATTGTTCCTGAAAAGTAAATCTGTCGGCCGAGTAAATTTATTTTTTCACAAAATTGGAAAATGTTCAGAGCTGCTTCGCGAATCAATCACGAGTGCGATCAGCTTCGTTAGCTCGCGAGTGAAGGAAGTGCGAATATATTCTGGCTTCTGTTGTTCACGAGTAGAATAGCTTTGCGTTTGTGTCTGCTCAGCTGCATTCCTCACTGTTTTCCATCACTGCCTTCTGGAGGAATTCCTGGAGGCATTGCTAAAGGAGTGTTGAAAAAAATCTTGAAGGAAGCTCTCAAAAACTGTTGGAAGAGTCTCTGGAGGAATTTCAGAAGAAATCCCTGCAGGAATCCCTTTAGGCATTCTTAAAGGAATCCTTGAAGAATTTTCTGGAGGAATTCGTAGACTAATTCTTGGAGGAATCCGTAGAGGAATTACTGGAAGAATTCTTGGAGGAATTTCAGGAGAAATATTTCGAGAAATTCTTGGAGAAATTTCTAGACGAATTCCAGGAGGAGTTCATTGACGAACCCCTGGAGGAATTCCTGGAGTAAACTCTGAAAGAAACCCTGGAGAAATCCATGGATGAATCCCTGGAAGAATTTCTGGAGGAATCCCCGAATGCAGTCCTGAAGGAATCCTTGGAAGAATGCCAGGTGGTTTCCGTGTAGGAATTCCTGGAGCAACTTCTGGAGGAATGCCTGGAGAAATTCCTGAAAAAGTTTCTATAAAAATTCCTGAAGAAATCCATGGAAGAATCCCTGGAGGAATTTCTCGAAATATTTCGAAAAAAAATCCCGGAGATATTTCTGGAGGAACTCCAGGAGGAGTTCATTGACGAACCCCTGGAGGAATTTCTGGAGTAAACTCTGGAGTAATCCCTGAAGGAATTTCTCGAGGGATTTCTGGATTAATGCCTGGAAGAGTTCCGAGCAGAAATTCCTGGAGAAATCTCTGGAAGAATCCCGGGAGGAATCCCTAGCGCAATCCCTGGGAAAACTTCAGGAGGAAACCCTGAAGAAATTTCTGGAGGAATCAGTGGAGACATTCCTGAAGGAATCCCGGATTCCTGGAGGAATTTGTGGAGAAATTCCTGGATGAATATCTGGAGAAATGTCTGCAGGACTTCTTGGGAGAATTTCTGTAGCATTCCGTGGAGGCATTCCAGAAGAAATTCCTGAGGGATTTTCAGGAGAAATACTTGGAGGAATCCTTGGAGGCATTCCTAAATGAATCTTTGAAAATCCTGGAGAAAGCTGTGGAAAATTTCTGGAGAAATTCCTGCTGTAATCCTAGGAGGAATTCTTGAAGGAATCCGTGAAGGAGTTCCAGGATGAATCCCTGGAGAAATTTCAGGAGAAATCCTTGAAGAATTTCTAGAGAAATTTCTTGAAGATTCCCTGGAGGAATCGCTGGAGGGACGAATATCTAAAGAAATTCATTGATGAAACCCAGGAGGAATTGCTGAATAATTTCCTGGAAAAATCCATGGAAAAATCCCTGATGTAATATCTCGACGAATTCCTGGAGGAATTCCTGGAAGAGTTCCGGGAGTTTTTTTTTTCTAATTTTCTGGAGAAATCGTGGAAGAATTCCTGTAGAAATTCTTAGAGGATTATCTGGAGGAATATCTAAAGGATTTCCTAAAGGAATCCCTTAAGAAATTTCTGGAGAAATTCCTGAAAAAAAATAACAAAAACAAAAACTGAAGAAATCCATGAAGCAAACCCTGAAGGAATTTCACGAGGAATTCCTAGTGTAATTTCTGGAAGACGGAGAAATTTCTTAAGGACTTCTGAAGGAATTTTTGGAGGAATTCCCGAAGGAATTCTTAGAGGTATTTTTGGGGAAATATTTTAGGCTTCCTGGAGGGATTCCTGGAAGAAATTCCTTGAGAAATTCCTGGAGAAATTCTTTAAAGAATTTTTGGACACATATTTAAGGCTTCCGGGAGGAGTTCTTGGAGGAATTCCTGGATGATTTTTTTTTGGAGGAATTTATGAAGAAACTCATGGATGAATCCCTGGAGGAATTCCCGAAGAAATTCATGGATAAGTTCCTGGAGGAATTCTTATAGGAATTTCAGGAGGTATTCCCGGAAAAAATCCGGGACAAATTCCTCTAGGATTTTCTGGAGGAATCCATGGAGGAATTCCTGGAAGAATCCCTGGAGAAAACAATGCAGGAATTCTGGCGGAAATTCCTAGAGAAATTTTTAGAGAAATTTCTGGAGAACTTCTGGACGAATTTCTGAAGGAATTTCTGGAGAAATTCCTGGAGGAATCCATGGAAGTACCCTAGAAGAATTCTTGGAAGAGTTTCAGGAGAAATTCCTTTAGGATTTTCTAAAGGAATTCTGGTAGAAATTTCTAGAGAATTTTCTAGAGGAATTCTTTGTGGGATTTTTGGAGAAATGTTTGAGGCTTCCTGGATGAATTGCTTAAGGAATTCCTCGGGAAATTTCTGTAAGAATTCCTAGAGGAAATTTTGGTGGAATTTTTGAAGAATTTTTGAAGAAATTCATTAATGTATCCCTGGAGAAATTTCTGAAGAAATTCCTTGAAATGGAATATTTTTTTCGAGGATTTCCTGGGAGGGTTTCGTGAGAAATTTCTTTAGGATTTTCTGGAGGAATTCGTGGAGTAATTCCTGGCGGAAACCCTGAAGGAAATATTGGAGGAATTCTGGCAGACATTCCTAGGGGATTTTCCTCGAAGAAATTTTAGGAGAAATCTTTGGAGAATTCCGAAAGATGATTCTGGAGGATTTCCTGGAGTATTTACTTGAGGAAGTCCTGGAGCAATTATTTGAGGAGTTTTTGGAAAATATACGAGGCTTTCTGGAGAATTTCTGGAGGAATGTCTAAACGAACGTTTCGAGAAATTTCTGAAGGAATTCCTGGAGGAACTTTTTGAGGAATTCCTGAAGAAATTGATGGAAAAAAAATAAATTCTGGGACGAATTCGTGAAGGATTCCCTGGAGGAATTCCGCGAGGAATTCCTGAAAGAATTCCTGGAAGAGTTCTGAGAGTTTCTGAAGGAATTTATGGATGAATTCCTGGAAGAAATCCCTGGATGCATCTTGGAGGAATCCTGGAGGAATCTCTGTAGATTGCAACGAGGATTCCGATCGAAATTGTTAATCTAGGAATTCTGACTCAATCTATGGAGTCTTCTCAACCGATAGCATTACTAATTGTCCAAGATTGAAATTCTGTCACAACTTTATTTTTTTTTTTGTTTAGTTGATAATTTTCTCGATTTTTTCCATTGTATATGATACGTTTATACAATTTTGTAAGAGTCAAGCTAATGACGACATATTGAAGTTTCGCATTGCCTTGAAATCATCACCATCCGAAGCCTTCTCCAGAATCCAAATATAAAGTACTTAGCGATGTTAGCACCACAGCATGTTGAAACCCCTTCTTGGGAATTTATTCTTCGTATAACTCCATGATTCTATCTTGTACCATGATCATATATGGTCCACTGCACAAATTTATACTGGCCTGCTTACTTTCACACGAAATTTGACGTTTGAGAGGTGTCGGCACCGCTCAAACGTCAAATTTTCTGTGAGAGTAAGCAGGCCAGTATAAATTCGGGCAGTGGATCATTGCACCATCGTTGTAGTGCCCCTCTGAAGCCATAACCCTGCGCACGCTAATGGATTCAATCAGAAATTCTTACAATACCTCTTCCAGAAATTTTTCAGACATTTCTCAGGAAGTCCTTCAGGAATCCACCTAGGAAGCTCTTTCGGAATTCTCCCAGGGATTCCTATCAGAATTTATTTTGGGAATTCTCCCAGGGATTCCTCTCAGAATTTATTTTGGGAATGTACCACGAACTCCTCCAAGAATTTCTTCTTAAATTAATCTAAACATATCATCTTGAATGTATTCTAGCAAATTCTTCAGGCGATTTCATCGATTCTTTGCAAGGATTCCAGTATTTGAAGTTCTCCAGAAATACCTCCACGATATTCTACAAGGTATTCCCCTTAAGAATTCTTAGAGGGATACCTCGAGGGTTTTCTTCAGTGATAGTTTCCATGCTTTTACGAGAATACTTTCAAAAATTCTTCCAATGATGCTTCCGGAGGACTGCTGGATTACAATGAAAGCAGCCATCAACGACGCAGTCGAGAGCACCATCGGGTACGTGGAACGGAATCGACGGAACGAATGGTTCGACGAAGAGTGTATAACGGTTTTGGAGGAGAAGAACACAGCGAGGGCGGTAATGCTGCAGCAAGGGACTCGACAGAACGTGGAACGTTATAAACAGAAGCGGAAACAGCAGACCCGCCTCTTTCGGGAGAAAAAGCGCCGCCTGGAAGAAGCGGAGTGTGAAGAAATGGAACTGCTGTGCCGTTCCCAAGAAACACGGAAGTTCTATCAGAAGCTCAACGCATCCCGCAACGGCTTCGTGCCGCGAGCCGATATATGCAGGGATAAAGACGGAGGCCTCTTGACGGACGGACGTGAGGTGATCGAAAGGTGGAAGCAGCACTTCGATCAGCATCAGAACGGTGTAGAGAACGTAGGCACGGGAGCCCACGGTAACGGAGGAAACGACGACGTTAGTGCAGCGGAGGACGGAAATGAACCAACTCCCACGCTGAGGGAAGTTAAGGATGCCATTCACCAGCTCAAAACCAACAAAGCAGCTGGTAAGGATGGTATCGCAGCTGAACTCATCAAGATTGGCCCAGAAAAGTTGGCCACCTGTCTGCATCGGCTGATAGTCAGGATCTGGGATACCGAACAGCTACCGGAGGAGTGGAAGGAAGGGGTAATCTGCCCCATTCACAAGAAAGGCGACCATTTAGAATGTGAGAACTTCAGAGCGATCACTATTTTGAATACTGCCTACAAAGTGCTATCCCAGATCATCTTCCGTCGTCTGTCACCTAAAACAAATGAGTTCGTGGGAAGTTATCAAGCCGGCTTCATCGACGGCCGGTCGACAACGGACCAGATCTTTACCGTACGGCAAATCCTCCAGAAATGCCGTGAATACCAGGTCCCAACGCACCACCTGTTCATCGACTTCAAAGCGGCATACGATAGTGTCGACCGCGCAGAGCTATGGAGAATCATGGACGAAAACGGCTTTCCTGGGAAGCTGACTAGACTGATTAAAGCAACGATGGACGGTGTGCAAAACTGCGTAAGGGTTTCAGGTGAACTATCCAGTTCATTCGTATCTCGCCGGGGACTGCGACAAGGTGACGGACTCTCATGTCTATTCTTCAACATCGCGCTGGAAGGTGTGATGCGACGAGCCGGGCTTAACAGCCGGGGAACGATTTTCACAAAATCCGGTCAATTTGTGTGCTTTGCGGACGACATGGACATTATCGCTAGAACATTTCGAATGGTGGCAGAACTGTACACCCGCCTGAAACGCGAAGCAGCAAAGGTCGGACTGGTGGTGAATGCCTCAAAAACAAAGTACATGCTGGTAGGCGGAACCGAAAACGACCGGATCCGTCTGGGTAGTAATGTTACGATAGACGGGGATACTTTCGAGGTGTTGGAGGAATTCGTCTACCTCGGATACTTACTGACGGCTGACAACAACGTGAGCCGAGAAATTCGGAGGCGCATCATCAGCGGAAGTCGGGCCTACTACGGGCTCCAGAAGAAACTGCGGTCGAAAAAGATTCACCCACGCACCAAATGCACCATGTACAAAACGCTAATAAGACCGGTGATCCTCTACGGGCACGAGACATGGACCATGCTCGAGGAGGACCTGCAAGCACTCGGAGTTTTCGAGCGACGCGTGCTAAGAACGATCTTCGGTGGTGTGCAGTAGAACGGTGTGTGGCGGAGAAGGATGAACCACGACCTCGCTGCACTTTGCGGCGAACCCAGCATCCAGAAGGTAGCCAAAGCCGGAAGGATACGTTGGGCAGGGCATGTTGTAAGAATGCCGGACAACAACCCTGCAAAGCTGGTGTTTGCAACGGATCCGGTTGGCACAAGAAGGCGTGGAGCGCAGAGAGCACGATGGGCGGACCAGGTGGAGCGTGACTTGGCGAGCATTGGGCGCGACCGAGGATGGAGAGCGGCAGCCACAAACCGAGTATTGTGGCGTACTATTGTTGATTATGTCTTGTCTTAAGGCGAAACTGGATCCATTTCCTCACTTTTTGGTTTTTGATTTTTTATTAAATAACGGAGCGATATTTTCAAAATCGGTTTTCGTAGACATGTAGAGTATGGATCAGGGTATCTTCTGATTTTTTACGCGAGAGAAAATGTTTTTCGTTTTTGCAGAAACCATTTTTGAACAAAATATCACTAAAAAATGGTTCCTGCAAAAACGAAAAACATTTTCTACAGCGTAAAAAATTCAGAAGATACCCTGATCCATACTCTACATGTGCACGAAAACCGATTTTAAAAATATTGCTTCGTTATTTGATAAAAAATCAAAAACCAAAAAAAATGAGGAAATGCTTCCAGTTTCGCCTTAATGATGTTGAACAAATAAATGTATATATGTATGGTATCGTCAACGGGCAGTACTAATAATTCGAACTACATAAACCCTCAGTCAATCAATACAGGAGTCTTGTTTTTGTCTGCGGGCTGAAATCTACAAAGGACACGGGCTTGAGGACCCAACTTCTATCAAAACTCGAGTCTGATACATCCGATATCAACATCGAAGGATTAGTGACTGAATGCCAAGATCTATCCAACTTGAAGCATAATACGGCGTTGGTGGAGAAGAAGCATTCATCTTCAGCGGTTCAAACGGTTCGTCAGTTCAAATAGCAAGATCAGAAGCAGTCAAAGGCGACAATACAAAACGGTATACTTCCTCCATCCCCGTGCTGGCCGTGTGGGGCCATGAACTACATATGTGAAAGATTGCCAGTTCTCAAAACATGTGTGCAAACAGTATGGAAGAATGGGCCATAAAGAAGGATACTGTAACTGTTCGACGAAATCTTCAGCATCAACGTCCACTTTCGACAAGAAGATCAGCAAGAAGAACTGTGGCTCGGATATCACGTTGATCTCTCAGGAAACTCATGAGAAGATTAGCAAGCCTGCTATCCCATGTCTGCTGTTCAATATCGCCTTGGAGGTGTTATGCAACGAACCGGGCTTAACAGCCAAAGCACGATATTCACGAAATGTGATCATTTTGTCTGTTTTGTGAATGACATGAGTATTTTTGCTAGAACATTTAGCAGAACTGTACACTCGCCTTAAACGTGAAGGAGCAAAGGTGGACTGACGGTGAACACGTCGAAAACGAAGTACATGCCGACAGACGGAACCACGATCGTGGTTTCGAGGTGGTGGAGGACTTCGTCTACCTCGGGTCCTTATCAACAGCAGGAAACAATGTTAGCCGCGAAACACGAAGGCGCATCATCAGTGAAAGTTGGGCCTACTTTGGGGTCCACAAGGATCTGAGTATTCCCAAAACTGACCTGAACTATGCTCAAGGAGGACATGCATGCACTCGATGTTGGAGCATCGGGGGCTTAAGACGACCTTTGACGGTGTGCATGAAAACTGTATATGCCGACGAAGGATGAACCACGAGCTTGCTGCACTTTATGGCGAAAATAGTACCGTCTACCCCCGTTGGTTTGACCTCATCTAATCTGAACACTTTTTAATTTGACCCCTCTAATCTGCACATCCTTCAAACTAAAAAAGGTTCAAACGTCATTCTGCTCATGGAACGGGGTGAAACGGAACGCAGAGTCAAAACAAAACAGCAAAAAGGGTTACCATCAATGTGTTTTTCGATGCCAACAGAGTTACTAGAAGTTCAAATTAAAAAATGAACCCCGTTGATTTGCATGAGGTATCGTTCAAACCAACGGGGCTAGACGGTATCTGGAAGGTGGCTAAAGCTGGAAGGATACGTAGGACAAAGCATGTTGTGAGAATGCCAGAGAACAACCCAGCAAAACTGGTATTCGAAAGGGATCCGGACGTTACAAGAACACATGGAGGACAGCGTACAAGGTGGCCGAACTAGGCGCAGAACAATCTGGTAAATATAGGAAGCGGTCGAAGATGGAGGACTGCAGCCATAGAGTAATCAGCAAGGAAACCAACGAAATGGATTTGGAGTTATTAACGACAACATTCCTTGAACGTTAAAAACAAACTTTATTCGACTTCAAAGTTTTTTTTAACTATCTAATACATAATCTACTGATGCAACACATAACTTTGGTATAGTTATAATAATAGTTCTACTCTTATGACTACTAAAATTTTCTTACCGTAATACAATCTCATATCGAACGGTTTCACCTCCCCACTAAACCTCGTAAAATTGATTTATGACTTATCGATCAACCCGCGTTTGTAGTTGGCGGTACTATACCTCGATCGTCCTAATAGCTAATGGATGATAACCGCCGGCCGCACCACCACGTGTGCTCGTAAAATGAAGTCTCCATAATAGAGATACATAGATGCTGCTATGTATAGGTATTATACCTAGTTGATGCGAGATCGTTTGATGATTGCACTTTCCGGTTCATGCTCATGATGATGGCCGCTCTTTCCTCGATCGACTAATCGACAGCTCCATACCTTTCACGGAGCTAATTATTTATGCAATTTTATTGGTTGATAACCGATAGCAGCCAGCCGGTGCGGTGGTGATGGACGCTGACGGAGGCTTTCTAGCTCAATAGCTAGCATCGCAGCGGTACCCTGAACTGCCATATAAAGGAACGACTAAGGTACCGTAATTGTGGGTAAAGTTGTTCCCATTCAGCTGATTCTTGGAGTTTTCTAATTTCTCACATTTCAACTTCAACGTCTCGTATTCAGGATTTACAAATGTTTTGTTAGTATTCTATGTTTAAATTGTTGTATGTTTAATTTGATTTGTGTCACCGAAAACTACGGTACTTCTATTGGCGATCTTCCTGTTTCGTTTCGTATCACTATTACAGCTACAAGTTTACGCAGGTTCATGCGTTGCGTACGTTTCAAGCATGTTCCGTTGTAAATTGATTGAACATATATTGGCCGATGGCTATGGCGGCGGTGACCACTGTACTGGCTAGTATACATTCAATTGATGTTGATTTGATGACGAGATGGCGGTGGCTGCGTGACAAGTTAGATTGGTCTGGTCGACGAGAAGTGGTGTGTGGGGGTGGCAGGATTCAGCGGCATTTTTCGAATAGTGCTCCATCACTTTCCCGGTAAGGTCGTTCCAATTGCAGCGCAAACTGGATTGGGAGAAAGGAGAAAAAGAAGATACACGTCAGGAAAGGCAAATTACGTTTATGTGGGGGGTTTTTGTGATCGATACAACATATGCATTTAATGTGTAGTTACAATAATGTTTCGATTTGATTGGCTCTTGATGCACTAAAATCAAAGGTATAATCGACATATAAGCTGAATTGACAAAGAAAATGTGAAGTAAAAAAATACATTGGGTGCACTATCCTCATTAATCGTTTTACTACTTTTATCTGTTTGAACCATAAGTGATGGTGGGGTAGGTTCAGCTATCATGGGATTTCTCCCAGAGATTTTCGCAGGACTTTCTCCAGATTTTTCTCCTGAGATTGCATGCATAGGCTCTTTCGAGATTTCTCCTGGACACTTCTCTAGAGATTTCTCTTAAATGTTCACATGGAATTTCTCTCGGAGTTACAGTTCCTTGTGGGATTTATTCCGTACGCCTGAAGTACACAGGGTCAAATATTTGACAAGGAAAGAACTCAAGACACAACATGTTTGAGCATTGGTTTCTTTTGGTACAAAAATGTGATCCTGTGTGCTAACAGCTATATTGTGGGGAAGGAGTGAAAAGTTGGTTTAACTCGCAGGCTCAGCTCATCATCATCATCATTATGGCTCTACGTCCCCACTGTGACTTGGCCTGCCTAGCTTCAACTTAGTGTTCTTTGAGCACTTCCACAGTAATTAATTGAAGGGCTTTCTTTGCCTGCCATTGCATGAATTTGTATATTGTGAGGCAAGTACAATGATACACTATGCCCAGAGAGTCGAAAAAATTTTCCCGACTGGAACGGGAATCGAACCCGCCGTCTCCGGATTGGCGATCCATAGCCTTAACCACTAGGCTAACTGGAGACCCCCAGGCTCAGCTCGGAGGTGACTAATAAGCAGAGCGTTAATGATTAATCATAAATTTAATCATGATTAATGATTAATGATTAAGATTAATCAAAATCATTAATCATAATCACAACAAAATCTCATTTAATCATTAATCATTAATCTTAATCACACTGTTTTTGCAATCTAATCATTAATCAGTAATCATAATCATGGGAAAAAATATTAATCAATCATTAATCATTCATCACCAAAAATGATCCATCATATAAAATATATGATCCAATTTAAATTGGTTCAAATGCTGTTCTGAATAATATAATTTGTGATTATTTTTTTTTCAAAAATCCCCCGGACAGATTTACCTTTTACTTTTTAAACTTCAAAAACATGTTAAACAATATATATATTTTAATCATTTCCAGTTTTTTGTGATTGATTAATCATGATTAATCATGATTTTTAATCAATGAGCCATTTTCAATCATTAATCATAATCAATGATCACAGACAAAACCAATTTTAATCATTAATCATAATCTTTAGTCATCCTTAAAATCAAATTAATCATTAATCATAATCAATAATCACCAAAATTGGAATTTTAATCATCAATGATTAATCATGATTAACATTTTTGTTAATCATGAACGCTCTGCAATAAGAACAACGACGATGACAATCTATGTGCTACTTCTCGCCCTATGATTGCTCCTGAAGATGCCGTTGAGAATTACATATCTACATGTTATAGAATATAGATAGTAAGAGTAATCCAATAAGCTAAATTAGTGTATGATGAGATCATAAATTCTCTGTTTTTGCATTGAAATGGTGCGAAACGCGTGTGCGTATTATAATTTTGTGCCTTATTTGATGATTTTTGAATAAAACTTTGGGTAACTAAGCTGTTGTTTTTTTCTTTTTCTTGCCTCTTTGACTACACAGTTTCCCAAAGTTTTGCCTAAACAATAATCAATTGGGCAAGAACTCATAATGCCCTGCCCACGCGTTTTGTACCATTATAGGTATTGCAGAAACAAAGAAAACGAAAATTTATCTATTACTACAACATTTAGTACTCCACCGATCGTGTCTGCCGCAATCAAGAAACGATCGCTTGGAAACACTGATCAATTTTGGCCTTTCCTTACAAAATCTAGTGGACCACCTTAAAGCTGCCAACCAGTTAAGCCACATGTCGAACCCCGTATTTCTGCAGGATCTGGTAGAGAAACTGCCAGAATCAATGCGATTAGACTGGGAAATTTTCAAGAACAAAAGGCAGGCAGCAAATCTTAAAACCTTCGGAGTATTTATTCAAGCTTGGTCTGGTAACCGCGGCAAGAGAAGTCTCTTGAATTTCCTGGGCTGAGATTCACAACGAAAAGTGACAAGCAAAAATTTGGTGAATCCGGTGTCCAGCCAGCCCGATCCCCTGAACACCTGGGCGTTTCGACACACCACGTAGCCTTTGAAGGTCTCAAGTCACTTACACTACAATGGACCGGGAACATGAAGCGGCTCGAACCAAATAACCAGTACAAATTAGTTGACGCTCGTACAGTGAGCTGGCTAGCACGTATATGGATGCCTCGCACAACGCTTCCTTCTTCTACGAGATCTTCCGCTGCAAGACTAGTAGCTCGTGTAACTCAAATTACACCGTTCAACACTAAATTTTGTTATGGGATGAGAAAAAAAAAATAACAGGGGTTTGGCACCCTAGAAGTGCCATAGTGAAAGAATTTTTGAAAAATATTGAACCGGGCCTTCACAGTTCAAAACCGAAGTTTGTATGGAGAACTTGGGGTGTTCAATTGATATGTGCATTAGAACACGCTGTGCATATATTTAGGCGTTATACAATAACGATACTAATGCCGTTTTTCTTTATTATCCAGTTCCAACCTGGGTTGGAACTGGATCAGATCACAGTTTCAACCCCAACCCGACTTCGGTTTCGCTTGTACTAAAGTTTGTTTGACGTTGTTTGTTTACACATGTTCCGCCAATCCAGTTCCAACCCAGGTCAAAAAAGAAAAACGGCATAACCCAAATACCGAAAACGCCTAAAAATATGCACGGCACGTTTCAATGCACATATCAATTGAACACCCCAGGTTCTCAATACAAACTTTGGTTTTGAGCTGTGAAGGCCCGGTCCAATATTTTTCAAAAAACCTTTCACTATGGCACTTCTAGGGTGCCAAACCTCTGTTATTTTTTTCTCATCCCATAACACCAAATTTTGTAAAATTTTGTCGAGCAGTGTTATTAATAGGACTCGAGAACCTGAGACTATGCGTTCCCCTGAAGCTACGAGAAGGAAGACCGATTGGTGCCAAATGTCGGCTAGGGTGGAGCATCTACGGATGCATCCCTGAGCAATGTACCCTGAAGGCAGACGTCAATTTCCACGTCCCTGCAGTAGCCGATCCTGATCGTGAGCTGAACGAGCAGTTTCGAGATTTCGTCACTCTAGAAAACACTGGTGTTTTATAATATATGGATATTCCAGCATCCAGGGACAGTAAGCGTACAAGAGAGCTGATGCTGTTGGTTGACACAAATCGTCGCATATCTGGTTAACCCTGCTATGAAACTGGAATTCTTTGGAGGACAAACAACCCCAATTTTCCCGAAAGCTACACTGAATGGCTGAGTGCAGCAGACTGAAGAGACTGGAACGGAAGCTTCAAAAGGATCCGAATTTGAGGAAACTAGTTTACGAAGATTCTGGATTACGAGCGAAGAGGCTATCCAAGTAACCAGAAGTTCGGATAAGAGGGTACTTTAAAAACTAAGCAGCTTGTTGGAGAATGCTCTTTAGCCTTCTAAGCAGCTTCATTTTAAAGTAATTTCGGAACTTGAAATTTCATACAAGGAAGCTTATTAGCCTTCTAAGGGGTCATGCACAAATTACGTCATGCTTTTAGGGGGGGTGGGGGGACCCATACAAAAATGTTTGAGGTCTCATACAAAAGGTGTGACATAGGGGGGGGGGGGGAGGGGGGTTGAAAAAGGTCGATTTTTGCGTGACATAATTTGTGTATCACCCCTAAGCAGCTTCTGATGAAGCTTTCCCAAAATGATTGTAAAAACAAAAATGTACTTTCCAAATTCTCCAAAGTCTGTATATGATATACTCCTGGAGAAGATTCGAACCGGATCCTTCTGCGTAATAACCTGCTGCCGCACCGCTGCGCTGTTGTAAATACTTTTTATAATCAAGTTAACTGCGCTACTGCACAAGCTTACAAATCTAGGTGTCGACAAAGTAGGGTCTTGTACCATTTGGGCAGGTGTACCTATTTTGGGCACTTGCCGCTATAACTAAGTCAATTTCAAACCGATTGACTTGAAATTTTGTATAGAGTTAGGCACGTGCAGTATCTAACTCTGTACAAAAACTCAAATCAATCGGTTTGAAATTGACTTAGTTATAGCGGCAAGTGCCCAAAATAGGTACACCTGCCCAAATGGTACAAGACCCTATTGGTTCAAGTTATATTTCACAATAAATATATGAGAAATTAGATAGCTAATGACGCTGTTGGCAGTAACTTTATTTATTTTTTTTCGTACCTGTGGTTTAATTATTCAATGTTATTGAGTGTACACTAGTATGGGACAAATATCAAATCCTCGCTCCAGACGACTTTTTAGATCCCATTTAGGTCCCATATGAACTGTGCAAAATTTCAGCTTAGTCGGTGAAACTATAATTTAGCGCAAGCGGTTCAAAGTTTTTATAGGATTTACTATGGAAAAAGTTACACTTTCAGACAAAAAATCCCAGAGGTCGTCCCTTGTCTCCTTAATTCAAATCGATCAATGTTTCTTGTAGAAAAATCAGTTATGAAACTTTCCTTCGAAGACCGCAAAACAATTGGATGCTTATGGAAAAAGTTATTGATTTATTACCGATTAGTGATCCAATGAACGGCTTTTTGTTTTGTTTTATTAGCAGCACTGTAGCTGCTGCCTTGGCTGCTGCTGTTTCTGGGGGTGGTGATGCCTCCCGCCACCCCAAGCAACAACGGCAGCAGCAGTGCTGCTGATAAAACAAAATAAAAAGCCGTTCATCGGATCACTAATCGGTAATAAATCAATAACTTTTTCCACAAGCATCCAATTGTTTTGCGGTCTTCGAAGGAAAGTTTCATAATTGATTTTTCTACAAGAAACATTGATCGATTTGAATTAAGGAGACAAGGGACGACCTCTGGGATTTTTTATCTGAAAGTGTAACTTTTTCCATAGTAAATCCTATGAAAACTTTGAACCGCTTGCGCTAAATTATAGTTTCGCCGACTGCGCTGAAATTTTGCACAGTTCATATGGGACCTAAATGGGATCTAAAAAGTCGACTGGAGCGAGGATTTATTTTTCCCATACAAGCGTGTACCATACTAGTGTACACTGTGAAGCGGTTGTTTTGTTTTGGTCGATAAAATCGATTTGACACTTCTAGTACCAGTATTGACGCTGTAGGGACGTGGCATTCTAGATGTTGGTCACACGAACACTCGCGACATTGACATTCTGTGGCTAGTTATTCTACTTATTTCACCCGGCTTGTACTTCATCATAATTGTGGGGTTCGAATTCGGTGGGCGTCACATTTTTTTAAATTTTATTCTCATTTCAATAATTAATTTGGTAAATTCAATTTTCATGTCCACGAAAATTTTCGGATGAAGTGTTTTTTGCTATAATGAAAAAAAAAAAGATAAAAACTTAGCCCAACCAGTTACTGAAATAAACTTCTATGAACTTAAAAGTTCCGACAAAGTTCCGAATAGCATCTTAAGCAGCTTTCAAGCTGCTTAAGAAGCTAACAATGAGCCTTGCCCGAATTTGTGTGCGAAGTTCCACCAAGGCTCATAGTTAGCCTCTTAAGCAGCCAGAAAGTTCCATTCGGAACTTTATTTGAACTTCGCGGAACTTGCAAGTGCATTTCGTCATGGGGAGCGCAACTTTTGGTTACTTGGGCGTTTTTAGTGTAAGTATCAGCGCATTTGAAAGGACAAAGCTAGGCTCCATCATCCCACAAACAACAGTCAGCACGCTACACATCGTAGTTTAGAAACCCACCACCTGAGGGATTGGTTACCACCCACTTGGCGGACATGAGGGGTGGCGTAATGGGACCATTGAGAAATTAGACCAAGGACCGAGGAACGGGGCCATGAACCTCAAGGCGATTGGTTACTCGGTGATCGTTTACTTGCTCAGAGTTCGTCGACCAAGATAGAAGGAAGCTAAAGTTTGAAGTAGCCGGAAGAGTTTGTGAAAAGAAGTTAAAGCTTTGAGAAGTTTGTAGAAGTAGACAGACGAGTGTAAAGTGGGCCACAGGTAATTCTACCATCACTTCTTTTATGCAAACCTGTTAGTAGTGACCGATCGATTTCCCTACGTCGTCTCCGTGACCATCTGGGAGAATTTCGGTACAGAACTTGCCGAAGGCCGATCCGTCACCATGTCGGCAGGACCGGGATGCGTAGAAGGTTAAGGAACCCGAGCGGTGCAATCCCAAGCCACCCAAAGACCGTAGAACGTCGCTATCGCTGATAGCGGTGTTAAGTACCGTGCGCCGCCATCGTGTACGCCAGCACCAGGAAGCTACACGAGGGCTTGTGCACCGCCATCGTGCGTAATACCCAGGACACAGGTGCTGCAGGAGCGGGTCCCCCAACTAGACAAGGTCAGGGAGATAGAGGGTGAGCAGAAGTGGCAGGAATTGGAAATATAACGTGTAATCCCTGAATAAAATGTAGTTGTCCATGAAGTGCTGTTGTGATTCTTTATTTTAAGTGCGATCCCTGCCCGCGAGTTCCGTGACTTGAGCGTGCCGACCCTGAGGCTATTGAGTTGGGGAGTCTCAGTATTGATACTGCTCCCGACCGACTTACCCGATACAGCATCCGCTCGATAACTGGCTGCTGTGTAACTGGACTGCTTTTTAACTGGGCACTCGATAACTGGGCCAAAGTCCCGTTAAAAAATAGTTGCCTGTCAAAAATATACGAAATTTAACCTCACATTTTGCAAATCAGTAAACAAAACAAAATATAGCATCCGGCTCCGGGAGCTCAGTCCAGTTATCGAGCGGCGCTCGCTAACTGAACTGTCGTTAAAGCCCAGTTATCGAGCGAAAGCTGTAATGACATTTTACTCACCGAGATGCGCCTGAGAGCCTTCATTCAGCAATTTACTTTCACTGGCTTAGACTATTTCGAGGTTGATATCGGGTCAGTATTAGTCAAGGATGACAGGAGCAACGCTGAAAGATGGGTCGCTTTTTCGGAGAGAAGGGTAAACCTGGCTCTAGTGATCCAGATCTTCACCAAGGTTTACGGGTTGGGGTATGTCCTGACGGGACCCCTCGTCGCAGCAACGCTGTCAAACGTGACGCTTCATCTGACAACAACGCTTGCTGATCGTGCTGATCAGCTCCTGCAGTAAAGGCGTCTACCTGAAAAGCGAGTCACGAAGTACGTAACTGAATACTAGGCAGCTAACATCGAGAATGTGTATTACTGTATTAGCCGGTCTCTAAAGCTGTACAGGTCAGACTCGATTGTCCGGAGTCGGGTTCTCAAGCTTCCCAAACAAATATCTGAGGAAAAAAAATGTTGTATGGAACTGAAATTTTGTAAATTTTGTCAAATTAACTTTGATTAGCCAAAATTTCAGATTTGTAAAGCATTCCGTTTGCTAGAGTTTTGTTTGAAAAGCTTTGGAACCCGACTCCGGATAATCGAGTCCGACCTGCACATCGAATCGTGGACTACTTTTGGCAGCCCATCACTATAAAGCATCTGAACGACTTCAAGTTGGCCGATGATGTTGCCCTACCAGCCCAATGGGCTAAATCAGAAGACGTTTAAATTCAACAGATTTTGGGGGCCTTTGACAGTTCTCCTATGAAAATGACAGTTTAACGTTTGCGCCTTTGTTCGGCAGTTGTAAACAGTGGCATACACGAATCTGTCTACTGAAAAGGCCTATGGTACTCTGACATGCAGAGCTAGCTCAAGGACCTAGTCGAACGCTTCTTTGCAATGGGTCTAACCATCAACGTCAGCAAAAGCAAACCGTTGTTGGATGTCAACATGGACAACTCCTCTAACTTGCTGAGCAGGCAATAGAGAAGGTCGAAAACTTTAAATATATTGGCAGTTAGATGTTAGATAGCATCAGATGGCGGTACCAAGATCGACATGAGAGCACGGATCAAGAAGTCTGGTGCGACGCTGCTTTTGCGAAATATATGGAGATTCAATCGGGTTAGTCAACGCACCAAAATACGAATTTTTAATTCCAACGTGAAATCTGTTCAGTTGTAAATCAGGGAAACGTGATTCGAGTCAGCCGAGTTCAAACGCAGAAGCTGCAGGTTTTCATCAATCGATGTCTGTGGTTCATAATTCGGGCCTGGTGTCCTTACAATTGGATCTCGAATTCTGAGCTCCATCGACGATGCCATGTTCGAAATTCGAGAACGTAAATGAAAGTGGATCGGCCAGTCAGAGGGAAAACGAAATTTGCAAGCAAAAGCTGGATTGGAATCCGGCATAAAATCGCAGCCATGGCAGACCCAGGGGCTCGTGGCGACGAAGCCTCGGCAAAGATAGGAATCCGACTTGGGCCCAGGTCAAGGCTAAAGCAAGCAGAGTTTTCCCCAGGGGTTCACAGGATACATCAGTGAGTGAATGTAGCACCAGTCTTTCTGTTCACGTGACAATCAGTATTCCATGGATTGGAGCATACAATATGCTAGTTACCTTCCAAAAATCAGCTTAAGACACCTGATAAATTTTGGTGGCCATACAGTGGGGGGGTACAGTGTTATATTAATTCCTACTGAACTTATTCTAGTCTTTAAAATACTCTAAACTTTGATTCATTACTCACCGATTAGCAGTCCCCCCAGCAGAATGAAGATCATCTCGCAATTCAGGGTGAGCAGGAAACCGACCACGTTGCTGCCGACCATCGCTCCAAGCCGGCCGGTCATCAGTATCAGACAGAGCGCCATTGCCCTAAATAATTTCATCGCGGCAACATCCATCAGGGTAGTGTAGTGCAGTAAACCACACGCGGCAGCGGCGCACGGCGGGCGCAATGGTCCGATGCATTTCATAGATTTCACAGGTTCGAAACGGAGCAGAGGCAGGAAAAACCGTTGGATTTCGGCGTTCCGACATCGATGATTGAGGTGCGTTTCCACCACCACGTGGCGCACACGCAATCGTTACAAGTGCATTAATTCGGATGTTTGCATTTTTCGATGTATGATGGAGAAGATCATGTCCGGTCCAGGGTCCGATCCGGTCCGGTGTGTAATCGCATGCCCAGCAGCCAGCCAGCCAGCCAGCAGCGATGGGGTTATTATGTGGGGAGAGGAAAATCGCATAAATGATTAATTTCATAATTGTTATGGCTAATGGTTGGATGGGTTGCGATGCTGAAAGGGAAGAGCGATAGTTTTTTTTTTATCGTTACAGGTGCGCGGAGAAAAGCGCGAGAAAGCGTTACGCTTTGGTCGGCTTTTGGCTTTTGTACATATTGGGAGGCGTTTACTTTATACCTAAGGTTGGCAACGTGCGGGGAAAATCCGTTTTCATGCGGAAGTAATGGATACGATGCATTTGTTGATTGGGATCGTAAAAGTAAATGTTCGATGAGGTCCATTTTGGGTTTCCACCAAATAATGATCTTTCAACACGACTTTTTTACTAACTTTTTCGTAACAACTAACACACATGGGCATGTTAATAAGTATAGCTGCAAATGCGCTTGCAAAAGCATTTAAGTTTGGTGAGATTCTCGATCAACACTTAATGTGTCAAAACATCAAGATTTGTGACAAGTTAGATTGCGGGAGCTACCGCGCGATAACACTACTGAGCGCTGCCTATAAGACACTCTTCCAAATTTTATCAAACTGATTGCAAGAGAGTTCGTGGGACAATATCAGGCTGAATTCATGGGTGAACGCGCTACAACGCATCATATGGCAGGTGTTGCAGAAATGCCGCGAATACAACGTGCCCATACATCACTTGTTCATCGATTTCAAATTGGCATATGGTACAATCGATCAAGACCAGCTATGGCAGATTATGCACGACTACGGATTCCCGGATAAACTGAAACGATTGATCAAGGTGACGATGGATCAAGTGATGTGCGTAGTTCGAGTATCAGGGACACTCTTGCGTCCCTTCGAATCTCGCAGAGGGTTACGGCAAGGTGATGGTCTTTCGTGCTTGCTGTTTAACATTGCTTTAGAGCCACGGTTCCCAACTTTGACTCTCGCGACCCCCCATGCTGTCGTCACTGCGCTTTTCGTAAAACAATCGAAGCGTGTCTGCAAGCGGTTGGGGGGTCGCGAAACGAAGGTTGGGAAGCTATGCTTTAGAGGGTGTAATAAGGAGAGCAGGGATAAACACGAGTAGAACGATTTTCACGAAGTCCGTTCAGCTGCTTGGTTTCGCTGATGATATTGATATTATAGCTCGGAAATTTGACGTACATCCGAATAAAGAATCGGAATCAGCCATTAACGTGTTGAAGACAAAGTACATGATAGCAATGGACTCTAGCGAAGAATCACCGCGCCCGCCACCCTGAATTTCTTTCGACGGTGATGAAATCGAGGCGGTTGAAGAACTCGTGTACTTGGGCTCACTGGTGACCGCCGACAACGACACCAGCAGAAAAATTCAGAGAAGCATTGTGGCACGAAATCGAGCTTACTTTGGAATCCGCAGAACTCTACGATCGAACACTGTTCACCGTCACACGAAGTTAACAATCTACATAACGCTGATTAGACCTTTATGGGTACGAAGCATGAACTCTACGTGCAGAGGACGAACGCGCCCTTGGAGTTTTTGAACGGAAGGTGCTGCGTGCCATCTACGGCAGAGAGCAGATGGAAGACGGAACTTGGAGAAGGCGAATGCATCACGAGCCGCAACAGCTACTGAGAAAACCAACCATCGTCCACACTGCGAAAATCGGGAGGCTACGGTGGGCGGGTCACGCCATCAGGATGTCGGATAGCAATCCGATTGAAACGGTTCTCGAGAGTTATCCCACTGGTACAAGAAGTCAACTCAAGTGGAGGACGATTTGCGAACCCATCACAAAGTGCGGAACTGGAGACGCACAGTCATGGACCGAGCAGAATGGAGACGACTTCTACGTACAGCAGAGAACACTCAGGCCTAAGTCTGACCGGTAAGGTAAGTGATATCGTAGAGAAGACGAACGAAACCGTTTCCTTGTAGGTGTCGGCTTAGAAGAATACTACGGATCACCTGTTCCGGTGGTAATTTTCTTAGCTTTCTCGAAGTCAAACATCAGTAATGACTTCAAGCAGGCCTTGACCAGACTTCGTCAGTCAACGATACGATGGTGGCATGGTGGCCAAGCAGGACCATGATGAACTGATGGCAACTGCGGCATATGCAGAGCCCTTGAAGCTGAAAGTACCGAAGTCTACTAAGACGGAGGCCTTCGTATTCGCGGGTAGTTCGAAGGGTATGCTGGATGCGATCGTTTATGACAAGCAATCGCAGAAGCGCGCGAGGTAGCCGTTAGGACAGGCAGTTGTTAACCCCGAAAGTCGGAAATAATGCCAATAAGTCGGGCCCCAACTAGGCGTCCGGGAAAGCTGAGATGGGAGGGCCGGAAAAGGCTGGCCCGTCCCGGATGGAAGGGAACAAGGGGTTGCAACCGTTGTTAGGCCCTCAGCAACCACAAAGTAGGGTACACCCTGGCCGTACACTGGAGCCTCTTTTTATGCACATGGCTGGGACTGCATAAATTAAAAATGTGCATTAATTAAAAAAAAACATAAAAAGAGAGAAATTTATGCATAAATTAAGTTTGGGATTTAATTGGAGAATCTAGTTCGCGAGAACAGGTCTTGCTCCTGGCCAGTTGAGGTGAGGCTAAGGAGGTTTCCAGATCGTTCTCAGTGTGCTCCAAAAGGGTATTCCAAGGAGCTTCAGGGGCGTTTTAAGGGGTTGTTTCGGGGGATTTGAGGAGCCTTTAAATGGTGATCTGTCAAGATTTTTTTGGTGTTTTATTGGGATTATGGGGAATTCTGGCCTCACACGGGTCGACTCGGAAGTCAAAATGGCTTCCGAGTCTAACAGCCAAAGACGACCTTACGTCCGATTCCGGACGAATCCCTCGGGCCCCAGGCCCTAATCATCAAGGAGGGTCCTCTCTCGGCACGGTCACTCCGGTATCGTCCTGGGCCGTGCCGATATCGACAATGAGAGAAGACGCCTGTTAGCACCAAAGACTCCAGCAAAGCCGCTGGAAAGATTCCGATGCTTTTCCGGATGAATGTGCATCCCCAAGCAGCCCCGCTGCGAGAATCCGGTCCCACGTCGGGGCTATCGCATTCGTGCGTAACCGTGGGGGCCAACGCCGAAGGAGCAGAGCAGTGAGTACCCAGTGACGATCGATCCCCTCTTATACACGCCACACAAAATGTGAAAACCACACCCACACGCCACAGAATAGGGCAAAAAAATGTTTAAAGAACATGAAAATTCGGTGTTTCCATACTTTGTCACGCGTCCCCTTGATCACCCAGTAGTAAGCCGACTCTGAGACCCAGCTCGAGGAGTTTCTTGCTGCTGCTAGCTTGTATGTACGGGTTAGTGTTGGCAGGCAGCTAGTTACAAAGTAAGACCATCAGTAGGTCGGCTCCAGAGGCACGTTTTCCTCCATATGGGGCTATCCATAAACCACGTGGTCATTTTTTTGGGACTTTTCAACCCCCCACCAACCCTCCACCCCCCCCCCCCGCGTGGTCATTTGTCCATACAAAATTTTTTATTTGTCCATACAAATTGGTCATTGTCCGAAACACCCCCCCCCCCTCATGACCACGTGGTTTATGGACAGCCCCTATTACGTAGATGCTATCGACTGTTTCGAAATTCACAGGTTTTTTTTTCGGTTTTCGGTCTGTTAAGCGATTGAAGCGAAAATTTCTTTCTTACGCCCGACGTTTCAATGGACTATGCTCTTGAAAAAGATGGCATAGCCCATTGAAACGTCAGGCGTAAGAAAGAAATTTTCGTTTTAATCGCTTAACAGTCTGAAAGCCGAAAAAATCCCCTGTGTTCTCCTTCATTTGGGAAATTTGTGCCACCAGAAGACCATATAAGACCATGGGAAACTCAAGGACACTGCAGCAGCGGTAGAACCGGCGAAGACAAAGGTTACGATGTCTACCCAGACGGAGGCCATCGCTTTCACGAGTAGCCCAAAAAGTGCGGTGAATGCGACTGCTTTTGACAAGCACTCGCAGAATCGTGTTAGGCATCCGTCAGGTGAAGAGCTACCAAGCGGTGCCCGCAAGGCTAGGCGGTTATTATCAACGAAAGTCGGACTTCAGCCAGGTGTCCCGGAAAGCTGGTAAGGGTGGGTCTGAAAAGGTCGGCCTTTTCCGGATAGAAGGAAACAGGAGTTTGCGATCATTGTTAGGCCTACAAAAGTCTGGCGGAAGAGGTCCTTGGCGAAGGGGTCTTGGTTAAGGTATCTAGATGAAATCACTGACACGAGTGCACGTGCGGCCACCGCAGCCGTTCGGTTACGAATGGGCTTGGCAGGGACACATGTTGCCATGGTACAACTACCTGTGGTAGACGCAATTTAATCCGTTAAGCTAGGGATGCTCAAAATGGGTTGGTCAGTATGCCAACTGACTTTGCACGAGGCACCGGAGGTGTCAGGTGTCTTGAACCAGTCATGGGGCTATAAAGACCATGACAAGAGCAAGCTGTGCATGCACGCGAAAAAAACCGTTCTGATAAACGTGAACAAACAAACGCAAATGAGAGAACAGGCAAATATACACCGTGAACTGGAACTAGTTCCAGCTGCCAATAGGGAACTGCATACGGCGGTTGCTATGATAATTTTTCTAAGTCTTTGACGTTTCGTGGCCTTGTTGTTTACAGTTTGGACTTAGAGAATTTTAGTCGATTTTTTTGGTTCGTCCGGTAAAAGGTGCGCGCGTAATGGAATTCAAATGAGTAACTTTCGCGATGATTGCTTCATTATGGTCGTATCCAGAATGTTTCAACTTTGTGCCAATTGGGAAGTCCTGGCAGAAAGAGTTCCACCGAACCAGGAGTTTATCATGACCGAAACCCGTGAGCAAAGCAGCTGATCATCTACCAGCCTCTATCGTACCACTAGTACGGCGCAGACGACATGGGTACTCCAGCAAATGATCAAGTTCTGAATAGAATGTGACACCAGATATGCCGAACTGCCGAACCTTTGCTAGATTGCCATTCTCAAGATGCTTCTTCAATCCAGACTTCGGTACCAGTCGAGGCCAAGCTTTCCATCACTCGCCGCTGAAGAGGAGGAAGTTGGAGCATAGTTATTAAGAGTGGTTTTAAGTAACTAGATTTTAAATTTAATTGAATAAAAGCTACACTGCAGAACATTGACATGGAAAAAAGATTTCTCATGTAATTGTGGGATAAATTTGGGAGTTCTGACATAAATCCGGTTGGGCTTAATATGAAATTTATGATAAACTTGACAGGGACTTTCAAAAGAAATGCATAAAACGAATTTCTACGATTTCTCAGAGTGTCCCTTATGATTTAGGATACCTTCAAAAGTTTCCTTTGAGTTTCTTTGGAGATTACTAGAAAGATTTTATCAGGGTTTCCCTAAGTGTTATTTCCGGGATTTCTACAGCAACTGCTTCCGCGATTCCGCGATTGGAGTTTTGGGATTCCTCCATGATTTCCTTCTAGGATTTCTCCAAGAATATCTTCTGAGATTCCCCCAAGAATTCTTCCCGGGATTCCTCAATAAAAAAAAATCATTCCGTGTTTTCTTCACAATTTGATTCCACAATGCCTTCATTAGTTCCCGCTGGGATTCTTCCAGGAATTTCTGATGGGATTCCTAAGGAAATTCAATTCAGGATTTCTTTAGAAATTTGTGGGAGTGCCGCAGGAATTCATTCCAAGATTCCTTCAGGTATTCCTTCCGAGAATACAACAAGCGTTCCTTCTGAGATTACTCCAGGGATTTCAGCGGTATTTCGTCCGGGATTCTTTCTGGATTTGCTTCAGAAATTCCTTCAAAGCTTCCTTCTGTATTTTTTTCCTTCAGGGGTCATCCAGGCATTCCATCCGAAATTCGGGAGTCCCTTCTTTGATTTTTCCAGGAACTTCTCTCGGGAATCCTCCATGAACTCTTTTCGGGAATCTTTAATGTACTTGTTCCAGGATTTCACTGGAAATTCCTCCTGGAATTTCTGCAGATTATTTGAAATTCTTTCGGATGTTAATTACGCAATTCCTCCAGAAGTTTTTATCGAATTCCTTATGGAATTCTTACATAAGTTCGTTATAAAATCCCTACAGGACTTCCTTGACGAACTATTTAAGCAGTTTTGAATATGAAGCAGTGGAATATTCAGAAACACCTTCTGGGTTTCCTCCAATTGTTTTTTCTAGGCTGAAATTTCTATAGGAATTTCTTCTGGGAATCACAGAGAAAAATAAAAAGACATTACAAAAAGAAATTAAGAAGTTAGAAGAAAGCCCTATTGGAAACCCTGAAAGAACATCTGAAAGAATCTCTAAAAACTCCTGGAGGAATCTAGGAAGTTATTTCTGAAAGAATCTCAGAACGAACTTCAGGAGGAATCTCATGAAAAAAAAAACAAGAAAAAAACCTGCAAGAAATCCCTAGAGAAATCCCGAAAGGAATTTCAAAATGTATCCCGTCAGAAATTCGTCAAGGAATCCCAGATTGAATTTCTTTACTAAGAAGAAACCCCTGGAAGAATCGCAGAAGGAACTTCTGAACAAACCCCTGGAAGAATCTCAGAAAAGGTTCCTTGAGGAATCCCAGAAGGAACTTCTGGAGGAACCCTGGAAACAAATTGTGGACTATTGTGGAGAAAACACGGTTTGAATTTGTTGGCAAAATTTCAAGAAGAATTCCTGAGGAAATCTCAGAAGATATTCCTAGATTAATCCCAGAGGAAATTCCTAGAAGAATCTCAAAACTCCTGATGTACCCCAGAAGAAATTCATGAAGAAATCCTAGAAAGAATATCTGGGGTAATCACGACAGGAGTTACTGAAAACATCCTGCAAAGAACTTCTGGAGGAATAACTCGCACAAAATATCTCAAAAGTAACTGGAAGAATCCCAAAAGTAGCTCTTGAAGGTATCCTAAATAAACCCCTCGAAGCATCTCATGGGGCTTCCTGAGAATCCCTGAAGATTTCTTGTATTCATTTTGAAGGTCTCTTTTATATTCATCATCAATCCCACCATAAGCCTATCCCAATTTATGCCAGAATTCCCACGGAGTTCAACCAAAATTTGTCTCACAATTTCATCAGAAATCATTTTCTCATTCAAATATTCTGTTGTGTAGCGTTTAAAAACATTTAACAATTTGGTTTTCATCTAGTCGCTTAAAACCACAATGCTCCAACTTTATCTTCTTCAGTGAATAATCTTGAGAGTTGCAATCTAGCAAAGCTTCGGCAGTTCGGCATATCTGGTGTCACATTCTATTCAGAACTTGATCATTTGCTGGAGTACCCCCATGTCGTCATCGCCGTACTAGTGGTACGATAGAGGCTGGTTGATGATCAGCTGCTTTGCCTTCACGGGTTTCGGTCAAGATAACCTCCTGGTTCGGTGGAACTCTTTCTGCCAGGACTTCCCAAGTTACTCATTTGAATTCAATTACGCGCGCACTTTTTACCGGACGAACCAAAAAAAAATCGACTAAAATTCTCTAAGTCCAAACTGTAAACAACAAGGCCACGAAACGTCAAAGACTTAGAAAAAATTATCATAGCAACCGCCGTATGCAGTGCCCTATATGGGCGTTCCAGAAAACGTGAAATCTAGTTCACATTGTTGTTATCGTTGCTACGCATAGTTTTCGTTTGTTCTGGTTGCCGTGACTGGGAGTGCACGTATTTTGGAACGGATTCATTTTGCGTGTGTGGTGTGGCATTGAAGGCCACTAGGCACAAGGCTGCACGAGTCCACCCAAGTGTTTGATATGTTCCGGAAATCCGCGAACAGTAAGCTCCTAACGGGAGGTCCAAGGCGCCCGGCCTTCAGAGGAGGCGTAGCTGATAAATCACAGTGAAGGTAACGCAACCTGAACCTGAACCCTGAACCACTGCACTGTGACGCAGCTCAGCTACTGATTTGTCGGGTGGTTTCTGAGTGGGGGACGAATATCGCCATCATAATGGACCCATACCGAATACCCGCCGGCAACGGCAATTGTGTCACGGATGGGTTTGGAAAAATGGCGGCGATATAGAAGACGGGTAAATACCCTGTCCAGCAGTTGGTGTCTACTACCTATAAAAGCTTCGTGGTCGCCAAAGTAAACGCTTCGAGGAGTTGCGTAGATGCTGGAATGTGTGGCGACCGTGCTGGCTGGGCGAAGGCCGGTGGTAATAGCGGGTGAATTCAATGCTTGGGCCGTGGAATGGAGATGCCGTTTCACGAACCTACGGAGTCAGATCATGCTAGAGATACTGACCATATTAGATGTCGGCTTGGCTAATGTTGGTACCAAGAGTACGTTAAGTTCGAACGGTGCGGAGTCGGTTATTGACGTGACTTTGTGTAGTCCTGGCCCAACAAGTAGTTTGAACTGGAGAGTATACGATAGCTACACTAACAGCTGGCAACGATCAGAGGAAGTTGCGGCTAAGCTAAGACCAAGCCCTCTTAGGTGGAAGACATAATACTTCAACGACAAGGGAAATAAGAAGGCACTCCACCGTGAGCGAAATCTTCTCGCTTTAAGCGGTGACGAGCTGGTAGCGGTGCTCTCACCGACGTGTGATGCGACCATACCTAGGCAAGTCCACCCTAGAAATGGGAGACCAGCAGCTTACTGGTGGACTCAACCGATTGCGGGCCTGCGCTGCGCCTGCCTATGGGCTAGGCGGTGGATCCAGTGAGCACGATCTGAGTAAGAGTGAAACGAAGGTAAGGTGAGGTCCCAGGATCAACTTCGGTGTATATCTATTCCTTGCATTTTTAACGAAAAGTACCAAAATGTCAATTCCTGTAAGAGATTTTTCACTGATGGGTCTCGCATAAATGGATCCACTGGTTTCGGTGTTTTCAATGAAAACTCCATCGCCTTCCGCAAACTTCAGGAACCTTGTTCGGTTTATGTTGCTGAGCTGGCAGCAATCGACTTCGCCTTGGGGATGATCTCAAACATGCCCGCAGACCATTTCTTCATCTTCTCGGATAGTCTTAGTTCTATTGAGGCACTCCGGTCGATGAAGCCTGTAAAGCATTCATCTTACTTTCTTACAAAAATAAGGGACCAGATGGATGCACTGGTAGAAAAATCATACAAGATTACCTTTGTATGGGTCCCCTCACATTGCTCAATTTATGGCAATGAGAAGGCGGACTCTCTCGCAAAGGTGTGCACACAGGAAGGTGAGATCTATGATAGAAGAATTTCACACGAAGAATTTTTCCATTTTGTTCGCCAGAGTTCTCTTCAAAGTTGGCAAAATGATTGGCGAGATGGCCAGCTGGGACGGTGGTTACATTATATTATTCCTAATGTTTCTTTGCGAGCGTGGCATTACGGTTTGAACTTCATACGCGTGATGTCAAGACTCATGTCCAACCATTACTCGCTAGGCGCGCATTAGCATAGAATAAACCTCGCGCTCGACAAGCTTTTTACTAAATGCGGTTCCGGTTATGATGACATCGACCACGTAGTTTGGCAATGCCCGGATAATGACGCCTCCAGAGCGCTACTATTGGATACCCTTGAGGCCCGAGGTAGACAACCCATTGTTCCAGTAAGAGGTGTGTTGGGAGCCCGTGATCTAATCTATATGCGGTCCATTTATAAGTTTCTTCGCATCGCATGTGTTGTATAAAGGTATATGGTAAGTGGGGGAGGATGGGTCACCTAAGAAATGGATCCCTATAACTTTCTGAATATAAATCGCATTTCTCTGTATTGTACCACGACTCTCAGATACACTAGTCAGCTATGATATAAGAGTATAAAAAGGTTATAAAGTTTGAAACCTGCGTCTTGACACACAATTTTCAAAACATGACCCATCTTGCCCCACCTCATTTTAACGGGGGCAAGATGGGTCAGCTATAAGAAAACTCGATTTTCCTCCAACAAAAAATACTATATCTTCTAGTTTTTCTCTATACATCTAAGCTTCATAGACGTACAGATTACATGAAGAAAGTGTTGAAACATATCGGTAGATTATTCTCAGAACTAGAAGATTTTTGTTCGGGTAGCCATAAACGGACTTTGAAAACCTATATATTTTTTGAAGGAAAATTTAAAAAATATGTTCTCAAATTTTCAGTGCTTCGATAATGTAGGTCACAGAATAGCCTTTCCATGAAAAATAAAACATTTTCAAAAACTATGCAAACATACCGAAAAAATAGGGTGACCCATCTTGCCCCGTCTACACAATACACGTAGTTATATGGAATGTATAGCATAAGGAGTATAACGAAAAAATATTTTATTTTTTTCTGTGCGAGGAACGTATAAAATTTTCAAAACAATATACCACTCTTTTGTGTATCGCCGTCGTTCATCTGGGAAAATTATTGAAAGATTCAAAACTTATAGTGTGCGATTGAAAACGGTACTGACCCATCTTGCCCCCTGACCCATCTTGCCACCACATACCATAATCTTCTGTTTTTTTTTTTCGCTTCAGTTTTTTTTTTCATTGTGTTTGTCTTTTTTGTGTTATATGTTCCTGACCATCCAGCAGACGAGAACCCGTGACATGCCCATGCCAACACCAGAGGCGACGCCAAAGGCCAAGATACCTCCCGGATGTGCTACAGAGAACCCTGGAACCTTATCCTCACCATGCCTTTCCTTGAAATTTTATGACCCGTTAACCTCGAGCAGCCACGAGTACCCTGGCCTCCTCCCAGTACTAACCTTGAGTACCTAAGAAAGTCAGACAATTGTATGTAACTGAATACAAAGAAAGAATTTCGGCTCCGTAAAGAGTTACACGCGATTGAGCCATAAAAAAATAAACTGGACAAAAAAAAGGTGAGGCCCCAGGTCCGGACGGAGTTCCGAACCTGGCCTTAAAAGTAGCTATTGCAGAGACTCCCGAGATTTTCAGGTCTGCTATGCAGAAATGCCTAGACGAGGTAGTTTTCCCAGAGGTTTGGAATCAACATTTGGTTCTATTGCCAAAGGCGGGGAAAACACCCGAAGACCCAATATGCTTGATCGACACGGCGGGGAAGGTGCTCGAAAATATCATCCTCAACAGAATGTTGAAGCACATCGAGGGTGGAAATGGTCTCTCGAGCAACCAGTTCGGCTTGCGGAAGTGGAGGTCGACCGTAGACACTATCCTGTCGGTTACGAAGACCGCCGAGATAGCGCTCCAGCGTAAGAAGAGGGGGATACGCAACTATACAGTAGTGACTCTGGGTGTAAGGAACGCGTTCAATAGTGACAGTTGGGCGACTATTACCGATGCGTTCCTACGTCTGGCCACCGGGATACCCGGGTACCTGTACAAGATTCTCGGAAGCTACTTCCAGGATTGGCCCACAGAGGTGAATCAGAAGTGCTTTCACATAACCTCAGGAGCCCGCAAGGTTCAATCCTGGGTCCTGTGTTATGGAATGTCATGTACGACGAGGTGTTGAGGTTAGAGTTCCTTCTGGTGGGCGTAGTCATTGTTGCATGGTTTTGTTCAGTAGCTAAGCATCTACTGCTGCGACCACACGGGGCCCTGAACATGCAATCGATTTTTACATCTAACCACAAGAGCCAATGTGCTCTGTTCAGCTCTGTGCGAATAAATTTTGGCAAAAACTTTTCAATAAGGGATCACTTACATCTCACGCGCTGCCCATAGTAATTGAAAGCGCTTACCCGGGGAGTTTCCCTCCGTAGAAAATTTCTCAATCAATCTGCTCATGATTTCTAATTTTTCGGCTCCCAATTCACTTATCTGCCCCCGGCTCGCCCCACGGGGCACTAATTTTTCGCATCTGCTTACAGGTGCACTGGCCCGGCGCGCGGCGCGGCCATACGTCCCGTACCCCTCTGTTTCGATTGATTGCGGGGTCTTTCGCGGTCTGTTGTACGTACCCTCTCTATACCACCACCAACCGTTTGCGTGGTTTGCAGCCGTCCGTCCGTCCGTCCGCCCGTCCGTGATTGGTAAATGGATGGTAAAAGGTAAGCGATACACATACAAAACACTGCACTGGACGGGTGCAGGTGAGAAGGCGCCTCGCTTTCTCCCGTTGAAAATCCGATATCGACCGTTTTCGAAGTGTGTTTTCCCGCTGACGACTTCAAATGAGTAAAAATCAATTCGATTCTTTTAGTGTCCGTCGGGGCAGTGGTGCCATTTTGGTTGGCCATCTAACCTGACCTTAATCTGAACTAATGGGTCATACCTCATACGTATGAATATAATAATGAGAGACAACCTTCGAGACCACACCGGAATGAATCTTCTTATAATGATCTACGAGAGAAATCTTAGATGAAACTTCAAAAGAAATATCACGAGAAAGTTCATTAAATATCCCGGGAGAAATTCTAGAAAAAGCTCCCAAAAATTTCCTAATGAAACTACAAGATAAGTTCTAGGAGAAATACTGGGTATAACTTTGGAAGAAATCCCGAGAAGATCTCCTGCAGGAAACCAATGAAAAACTTCTGGATAGGAATAACTCTAACCTAGCCATCACCGCCTTTCTCGTGGCATCGAAAACCTATTTCAACAAAACTTACAGTCACATGTTGGCGAATATCGCACTTTCATACGTTTAATAAAAATCAATTTTATGGCACCAGAAATCATATCGTTTATCTTTTTTTTTAGTTTTTATCTGGATTTTGATGTTTGAGCCTCAAACCCTTAAGAAAAAGCCGCTATATTGAAATTTGAGCACCTACTTTGGATTTAAGTCCACAATCCAGACTTCTTCCCCATACCAGATATACCCATTTTGCATGGTTTTAGAGTCGAAAACTCCATTAAACAGCCGTTATCTTGAATTTTGAGACGCAATCTTGGATTTTGGACCGCCATCTTGGATATTCTGGACACTATTTTTGGACTCCAGACATCATCCTTATACAAAATATACTCATATTGCGTGGTTTTAGAGCTTAAAACTCCATTAAACATCTTCCCCATACTAATATCCCCTTCTTCATCTTCTTCATTTTATGGCTTTACGCTCCCACTGGAGTTTGGCCTTTTCTTTGAGCATTTCCACAGTTTTTAATTGAAGGGCTTTCTTTGCCTGTCATTGCATGAATTTGTATATTGTGAGGCAAGGACAATGAAACACTATGCCCAGGGGGTCGAGAAAATTTTCCCGACCGGAACGGAAATCGAACACGCCGTCTCCGGATTGGCAAACCATAGCCTCAACCACTAGGCTAACTGGTGATCCTAAATATACCCATATTGCAACTCCATTAGCTGCCATCTTGAATTTGGAGTCGCCATATTGGATTTTATGCCACCATCTTGGATATTCCGATAGCCATTTTTGGACTCCGGGCCTCTTTTGCATACCAAATATACCCATATTACATGGTTTAGGGACCCAAAACTCTATTAAACAGCTGTCATCTTGAAGTTTGAAACCACCATCTTTGATTTTAGGCCATTTTTGGACTCCGGACATCTTCCCCACATCAAATATACCCATATTGCATGATTTTAGAGCCTAAACTCCATTTATTATTTGACCGCCGGATATTTGACCGCCATCTCTGATATTCTGGTCGCCATTGTTGGATTCCGGACATCTTTCCCATATAAAATATACCCACATTGCATGATTTTAGGGTCTAAAACTCCATTAAACAGCCGCCATCTTGAATTTGAAGCCGCCATCTTGGATATACTGATTGCTATTTTTAGACTCCAGACATCTTCCCCATTCCAAATATACCCATATTGCATGGTTTTAGAGCCCAAAACTCTATTAAACAGTCGCCATCTTGAATTTTGAACCGCCATCTTGAATATTAGGCTGCCATCTTGAATTTTGGGTCGACATCGTGGAATTTCCGGTCTCCAGTATTGATTTCCGAACAGAATTCGTCAACCAGGCTAAAGATTACACAAATCGCCCGCAGTTTGATGTGTCACGTGATGAGACTTGGTTCAGTTTTAAATACGGCCAATTCTACCGGTGCTGGTCCGGATCTCTTAATTGGCCATAACTCCGGAACGTCTTAACCGATCTGGATCAATTTTAATAGCAAACAATACGGTAAAATTCCGGTTGGATGCGAGCTATAATCCGAAAAATCGGCCAATGGGAAGTGCCTCAAAAGTGAGTGAACTTTTTTGTACACACACACACATACATACTCACAGACATCATCTCAATTCGTCGAACTGAGATGATTGGTATATGTGACTTAACCCTCCAAGGCTTCTATTGAAAATTCGTTTATTGAGTGAACATATAGCCTTTCAGTTCACTTAGGTGAACGAGAAAGGCAAAATCCTGGAAGAACTTTCTCAAAAATATCTGGAAAACAAAAATATCTGGAAAACTGGAATAAGTCTTTGGATAAATATTTAAAAATATTGGTAGAAACCTAGGAAAGAACCTCTGTGGAAAGTCTGGGAGTAATCTTGGGACTGAATCACAGAGAGAACCCCTACGGAAATCCCGGGAGGAACACCAGAAGGATTATGGGAAAACCATTCAAGATGAATCTCAGGAGAAACTCGAACAGAAATTCCACGGCAACCTCTGAGAAATATCCTTGGAGAAACTCCTGTAGAAATTTGGAAATAAACCCTGGGATGTCTCCACGAAATTTTTTTTGGAGAAAGCGTAGGAGAAGCTGTGATAGAAATTCCACGAGGGGTCCCAAGAGTAGGAAAACCTCTGGGAAAAAATCTGTAAAGAAGTTCTGCGGGACTCCAGAAATTTTGGCCAATATTCTTCCTCGAAATGTAGGGCCGGATCTGGCAGGTAGGGCCCTGGAGCCTCCAAAAACAGTTTTTGGTTGATACACATTAACTCTTTTGTTCATATTGTTCAAGTACTGTTCGAAAACAAAGACAAACTTTTTTGATCATCGCGTTTGTACCTCCGAGGGGCCCCCACATCCACTCCGGCCCCGCCCTCCTTCCTTGATCCGTACCTGTTGGAATGCTTTCTGGCTTTTACCTCCGCGGTGTGTACTTACAATTCTTTTGTGATTTGTTACAGAGCTCTCTCTAGGATTCTTCCCGGAATTCTCTCCGGGATCCTTCTGGAACTTCTTCCACAATTTCATCAAAATTTCCTCCCTGGATTAATTCTGTATTCCACCATGGAATTCCTTAAAGATATTTTCCTGGAAGGATCACAGACATTTCTTCCGTGATTAATCCTTAACATTATACCATAATTTTCCTGAAATTTCGCCCAAGATTCCATCTGGGAATTCTTCCGGAATTAATAACGGGATTTTTCCAAGAATGTAGCCAAAATTCCGTTTGAAAATCCTCTTCAAAGTATTATTGGCATCCTTCCAATTCCATCCGAGATTTTTCTCATTTTTTCTGACATTCTTCCGAAGGCTTTTTCAAGAATTTCCCTCTTCCCTTTACTAATGTTTTCTCGGAATTTCTCCCAGAATTTCTTCCAGGTTCTCTTCCATGATTTGTGGCAGCATTCCGCTGGCAAATTTTTGAAAGGAATTCTGATAGGAATTCTCCATTTTTTCCCAAACAATTCCGAAGGCAAAAAAGAAGTTCCGGAAAAAATACAAGAGGAATTCGGGGTGGAGTTCTGAGAGAAATTATTGACAAAATGCCAGGACGAACTGCGTCAATTCTCGAAACACTTTCATTAAAACCCGGGAAGGGATTCCGAGAGAGAAATCTCTGGAAGAAAACGCGGCTCGGAAAGAAGAAATCCTTGGATAAAATACAGGAAGGAATTTGTTAGGAATCCCAAGAATAATCAAAGAACTCCCGGTGGAATTCTGCAATAAGCTGTTGGAGAAATGTCAAAAAACTTCACGGCAAATTTTCGAGAGAAACTTTTGAAAAAATCAAATCAAAGGTGAAAACCCAGAAGAAATCTCCAAGAAAATCTTTGCTAAAACTCCTGGAGAAACTTCGAGAAATCCTCTTGAAAAACTTCTGAAAAAAGAGGAAAATTTCTCTCCAAAATAGTTGGAAGATATGATAAGCGGAACTAATGGAGAAATCCTAAAGACTTCTGGAGAAACACCAAGTGAAGCTTTGATGGAAATCAAGAAAGACCGGAAGAAATTCGGGAAAAATCCCAAGAAATCGAAAAGAGAAGAATTTTTACGAGAAACTCCTAAAGCAGTCCTAAAAAAACCTTCGGAAAAATCCTACAAAAATCTCGAGAGATCATTTGGGAAAAATCTGGGGTGAAACTCCGGAAGAAGTCACGCTTGAATTTCTAAGAACCGTTACCACAAAAACTTCGAGAAAAATCGAAAATTAGCTCCTCCAGAAATCCATGGAAGAATTTTGAGTGGCTTCCCGGAAAACCTTGGGAAATTTCCCAAAGTGCTACGGGGAAAAATTCTCAAGAAACTCCAGAGGAAAGTATCGGAAAGCCATTGACAGAATCCTGGAAGAATTGCCATTCCGGGAGGAATTCCGAAAGATTTTCAAAAAATAATTTCGGAGAGAAACTCAGGAGGAAGAATTTTTGAAAAAATCTTGGAATGAATGAATGAGCAGCAGAAGTCATCCGCATCGTAGGGATCCGTGCGCTATGGTCGATTCCTCGAGACTCGAAACGGAGCGGATCGAGATGAACGCGCTATGAATTGTCGGAAGCGAACCGGGATTACCACGCTATGAATTGTCGAAAGCGAATCGGGATGACCACGCTATGAATAGTCGGAAGCGGATCGGGATGACCATGCTATGAATTGTCGGAAGCGGATCGGGATGACCGCACTATGAATGGTCGGAAGCGGATCGGGATGATCGCGCTATGAGTTGTTGGAAGCAGATCGGGATGACCGCGCTATGAATTGTCGGAAGCGGATCGGGATGACCGCGCTATGAAATGTCGGAAGCGGATCGGGATAACCGCGCTATGAGTTGTTGGAAGCGGATCGGGATGACCGCGCTTTATTGGAAGCGGAGCAGGATAACCGTGCTATGGGTTATTGGAAGCGGATCGGGATGACCGCGCTATGAGTTATTGGAAGCGAATCGGGATAGCCGTGCTTTGAGTTGTCAGAAGCGGATCAGGAAGACCGCGCTATGAATTGTCGGAAACGGATCGGGATAACCGCACCGCGAATCGGGATAACCGTACTATGAATTGTCGGAAGCGGATCGGGATGACCGCGCTATGAGTTATTGGATCGGGATGACCGCGCTATGAATTGTCGGAATCGAATCGGGATGACCGCGCTATAAATTGTCGGAAGCGGATCGGGATGACCGCGCTATGAGTTGTTGGAAGCAGATCGGGATAACCACGCTATGAGTTATTAGAAGCGGATCGGGATGACCGTGCTATGAGTTGTCGGAAGCGGATCTGGATGACCACGCTATGAATTGTCGGATGCGGATCAGGATGACTGCGCTATGCATTGTTGGAAGCGGATAGGGATGACCGCGCTATGAGTTGTTGGAAGCAGATCGGGATAACCACGCTATGAGTTATTAGAAGCGGATCACCGAGCAGAAGAAAATAACAAGTGAATAACATATCAAGGTATTAACCTTAAATACTACCACATGTACCTTGCATACCTTGATATGCCCTTCATGAGGTGGACATAAGAGGCAAAATAACAAAAATGAATACCAAAATATTGTATAAATAACAGTTAGAAAATAACAAATCTTGTTATTTCAATAATGAATGCATACCTAAAATTTCAAGAGCTGTATTTGTTATTCCAAAGTTATTGAATAACAAACTAATAACATTTCTTGTTATTAAATGTTTCATTTGTTTGATGACTTCATGATGTAATAGCAAATCTTGTTCTTCGGTTATTTTCACTGCTATACCAACAAATACTACATCAATACCAAACTCTGCTCTAATACCTCCTACTGTTATTGTGATGCTCTCATAACATTTCGTAGAATAACGCAGCAATATCAATTTGAAGTATTAGACCACATGTTGCTCTTTGCATGGTATTTGTAAGGTATGCCCTTCTGCTCGGGTCGGGATGACCGTGCTATGAGTTGTCGGAAGTGGATCTGGACGATCGCGCTATGAGTTGTTGGAAGCGAATCGGGATGACCACGCTATGCGTTATTAGAAGCAGATCGGGATGACCGCGCTATGAATTGTCGGAAGCGGATCGAGAAGACCACGCTATGAACTGTTGGATGCGGATCAGGATGACTGCGCTATGAATTGTCGGAAGCGAATCGGGATGACTGCGCTATGAATTGTCGGAAGCGGATCGGGATGACCGCGCCATGAGTTGTTGGAAGCAGATCGGGATAACCACGCTATGAGTTATTAGAAGCGGATCGGGATGACCGTGCTATGAGTTGTCGGAAGCGGATCTGGATGACCACGCTATGAATTGTCGGATGCGGATCAGGATGACTGCGCTATGAATTGTTGGAAGCGAATCGGGATGACCGCGCTATGAATTGTCGGAAGCGGGTCGGGATGACCGCGCTATGAGTTATTAGAAGCGAATCGGGATGACCGCGCTATGAAATGTCGGAAGCGGATCGGCATGACCGCGCTACGGATTGTCGGAAGCGGATCGGGATGACCGTGCTATGAGTTGTCGGAAGCAGATCGGGATGACCGCGCTATGAATGGTTGGAAGCGGATCGGGATGATCGCGCTATGAGTTGTTGGAAGCGAATCGGGATGACCGCGCTATGCGTTATTAGAAGCAGATCGGGATGACCGCGCTATGAATTGTCGGAAGCGGATCGGGATGACCGCGCTATGAGCTATTGGAAGCGAATCGGGATGACCGCGCAATGAATCATAGGGATCCGATCAGGATGATAACGGAAATATTTTTTTTTGAAATGTGGCAAGCTGGCCTTCTTGAAATTCGGAATTCCATTTTGAGATATGACCGAAAATCTTTTCGGAATTACTCCTGTAGTTTCTCCTATCAGTTTTTCCTGACAATTTCTAGTGCTCCACTGCGATTTTTATCAGAGTGACTCCCGAGATATCTTCCAGCAGTTCTTATCAGAATTCCCTCCAGAAAATTCCTCAAAATTTATTCCAGACTCGCTCCTGGAGACCCTTTGGAGTTCTTCTCGGGATTTTACAGTAGTGTCTCTTGTGAGATCTTCATGGATTGCTCTATTAGTGTTCTCCCTGGGACCTTTTCAAAAGTTTCTCCAGCAGAAAGCCCTGGGGTTTCTTTAGTATTTGTTCCCGGAATTTTTTGTAGAGGTTTCTCTCAGGATATTTCCATGTATTTACCAGGCATTTCTCCCGGAGTTCCTCCAGAGAATTTTCTGTTTTTTTTTCAGATTTTTTTTGACGTTTCTCCCTTGATTCCTTGCGGAAATCCGCCAGTGATTTCTCACAGAGTTTCTAAGATGTTTTATCAGATTTTTTTTTCAGAGTTGCTCCTTAAACTTTTGCAACAGTTCCTCAGAACTTCTCGGACTAACATCTTCACAGTCTTCATAATGAAGATCTGACTTCACATATGGCATCCCTGCCGCCATCGCCTGAATGAATCGCGCCGGGTGATCACCGGTAAACGAACACGGCGATGACGATGATGATGATCTTGTTTGAAGATTGAATGACGTGCACCCAAACCCCAAACTCCAAACCGCCAACTCCGTGGTCGTCGTCGTCGTCGTCGTCAATACACTTACCGATAATTAGTTGGAAATAGATCAACCGATATGGCGCTGAGCACCGATCCGCAGCAGCCAACGGCGAGGAAAATCACGATCACCAGCAGCGTCAGGTAGAAATCGGAAGTCCACAGCGCGGCGACGCCGCACACGCCACACACCACGTACCAAATGTCTGAAGAAGAAAGAAAAAGAAAAAAAAAGATGAGCTGAGAGAAAAACGTTATTATAGGAAATTGAATGAAGTTGAAACTCTGAAGATTTTCACGGCGAGCGGGGAAATTTTCAACCATATAAACGCAGGCCAGCCAGACACAAACGAGTGCGCGCGCCGCGCGCACGTGAGAAGATGTTCGTTCACCGATAAATGGAATTAACGTGGAAATGATCGGTGCTCCAGTTGCGTTATTGTATGGTTTGGCCTACGCGGCCTTGTTAAGGTTGGGGATCGAGACCAAACGAAAGTGCAAACGCCGATAATGACCTACAGGTCTCAACAGGTATGTATAAATCTCAAGTGCCGGTGGAGTTGGGAAAAACTTTTTCACATTATCAGAGGTGATTGTGACGTTGCATTGATCATGCTTTTTGTTCACTCTAATTTTCCAATTTGGACCACTTTCACTGAATGGACAATCTGAATCGGATGCACATCATAGAGTACACCTGGCTCCACAACGGTCTCCTTTACACCACCGCCGAAACTCCTCCTTGGCATGCGTCGCTCAAAGTCTTCGAGTGCTTGCAGGTCGTACTTGAGGATGATCCATGTCTCGTGTATGCAGAGGTCCATCTTTTTAGACCGGTGAATCTTTTTAGACCGCAGTTTCTTCCTATGGTAGCTACGACTTGCTCTGATGATTTGTTCTGACGATGATGTCCATGTCGTCTGCGAAGCACATTTCATGAAAATCGTACTCGGCTGTTGAGCTCGGCGCGTTTCATTACACCTTCCAGAGTGACGCCGAACCATCCATGGTGGTTTTTTTTTCAGTCTGGTCAGCTTCCCAGGAAAGCTGTTCTCGTTCATTATTCTCCGTAGCTGTGTGCGATCGATTATGTCGTATGCCGCCTTGAAGCCGACGAACAGGTAATGCGTTGGGATTCACGGCATTTATAGAACTATTGTCGACCGGCCGTTGATAAAGCCGGCTTGATGACTTTCCACGAACTCATTCGTTTTAGGTAACAGACGACGAAAGATGATCTGAGAGAGCACTTTGTACAAGGCAGCATTCAAAATGGTGATCGCTCTGAAGTTCTCACATCAAACTTCATTGTGAACCGTCTCATAATTGGTATACAGGTTAATCAGTTAATCAGTAGCAAAGTCAGTGCATGACGTTGAGGTAAGATGATTGGAAACATGAAGTCGTAGGTTAAGTACGGAACAGGGATGGGATCATTCATGTGCAAAGATTTACATTCACTTGATACTGTCTCAGTTCAGAAGCTTTCTATCAAAAAACTATGTATGGATGAATTGAACCTTGTAGTTTAATCTGGAAGTTCGCCGAATAGCATTAGGGTCGCACACGCATACCAAATTCGTGAACGAGCTGTGAAGGCAACTCTCCACGCAGTGAATGTAAATTACATTCACGCCGTGGAGAGTTGCGTTTGCTGCCTTCTGTTGACTTTATTATTGACGCTACGCTAATACATTGTTCTACAAAGTTTCAGGTAAAACAAAAATGAAAAAATGCTTCATACATTAGTTTTTGCTACGATGTTTCTGAAGCGAGTTATTCGCAAGTGAATGTAAATGATTGCAAATGAATGATCCCATCTGTTGGAAACACCCTAGAGTTAAGTCCAATTTGTTCTCTTCAACTACTCTCATGTACTAAAAATTAACGATACCAATAGCCATCCCATTTGTTCCAATGTCAAGGTCATAATAGCCAGATATCAGTCTTCCTTATCACTAGCCTTCGGCTAGTGAGAGAAATCCGATTTTGATCTACGTTCGGATAGGCCTTTTAGATTCTCTTTCTACTGAATTTTCATATAATGCTATATGCAAACCAGAATCGAATCAGTTGTAATAAACCACAGAACAGAACACACGTCTGTATCCATTTCGTCCGTCGCAATAAATCTTCGCAGTAGTCCGTCCCCAGTAAAACGTGTCGTGTCGGTTAGTGAAGTGAAAGAACGATCCCAAACACTCCGTCGGTATCCCAAACTCCGCCGCGGTTACATTTTTGGTCCTGGTCGAGCCGGATCAACCGTTTAGTGCCTCTCGAAAACACGGTAATCGATTCGGACAATTCGATTCGCGGTTCGGTGTACTATCGAGGAGTGAACATATACCGCACGTCACGTGACGTCGTACAGTGACGAACAGTAACTTTTTCTGCAAGTGAAATTGCGAAGATTGCCTGCCCTAGAGCAGCATAATTACAGTGTGCGTAAGATCGATCGTTAATTAACATCGATCTCGTTAGTGTCGCTCGAGGATAAGCTGCGATTCCCGAGGTGCTGCAATCCAACGTGCTTCCAGCGTGGTCCCCATTGTGCGAGCAAATCACGCCGGCTTGGCTTGGGTCTGCATTGTACTGCACTGGACAATAGGACGTCGGTCAACGGCGTCAGATCGCCACGCTACTGTGAGTAGAAGGGTTCTTTGGTTGACGAATTGGTATTTTATTTGCGAGAAAACTGAGAGTGGCTATTGCTTCGTTGCTTTCATCCCGGGTGAGCGTTTTGGTTGGTAGCTAGGTGCTCTGGCTTTCAAATTGGTCGGTGGTTTCGTTTTGAGCATAGGTGAGGAGTTGAGCGATTGATTTCGATCGTCCAGGTGTGGAAAATGTCGCCGAGCTTGAGGACACTTTCACGCCAAGAGCGGTTCTACTTGAACACCATGACCAATTTGAAGCATTTTGTGGATAATTTTACGGCTGAGCGCGATAGAGGACAGCTCGAAGGATGGAAGCAACGAGCGGAGGCTTTGTACAGTGACTTTCAGGCCAATCGATTAAAAATTGAGCTGTACGGCGATGAAAGCGATAGGCTCGAAACGGATGAAGAAGGCATGAGAGTTACGAAAGAAGCCAATCGCGTCATTCGACAGGGGTTCGAAAACGATTTTGTATGGGTCCACAGTTTTCTCACTAGAGAACTTCGCAAATTTTCCGCAGGAACGCAAGCAATTGTCCCTTCTACCTCTAGAGGCAGTGTAAATGTTCCCGATAACGCCTTCTCTCGTATCAAGCTCCCAGAAGTTAAACTCCCAACATTCTCTGGGTGCGTTTCGGAATGGATTACGTTCCGAGATACTTTCAAATCTCTCATAGACTCGAACCCCCAGCTATCGCCAATCGATAAGTTATCGTATCTTGTTGCTTCCCTTTCCAAAGACGCCAAAAGGGTTATCGAATCCGTCGAGCACACTGCTGCCAATTATTCTGTCGCTTGGACCTTGTTGGAAAGGCGATTCGACAACAAGAAGTTAGTCGTGAAAACCTACATTGATTCCCTATTCGCGATCGAGCCTATGAAGAGAGAGTGCTACGAGTCTCTTATGCACCTGGGTGATGATTTCGAGCGAAACCTGTGCATGATTGACAAGATGGGCATTCCAACGAAAGGATGGAGTGTGTTGTTGGCACACATGGTCTGTAGCCGACTGGATCCGTCCACACTTAAGCAGTGGGAAGCTCACCACCGATCAACAGAGGTTCCCAAATACGAAGATCTAATCCAGTTTCTTCGTACTCATCTTACGGTGCTGCAATCGCTGCCGCCGTCGAAGTCTCGCTCGTTTGAACCCGCTAAACCGGAATCGTTCCGGTCACACAAATCCAAAATAAATACAGTCCACACCGTTACTACAGTTAGTCCGTCAGCTGGTGCGTGCCCGTTCTGTTCGAAACCGTCCCACTCTCCCTTCAAGTGCGAGGTGTTCCAGAAGTTGACAGTCGCCCAACGTTTCGAGCAGGTCAAGAAGAAAAACCTCTGCATCAACTGTTTCTCCTCCTCCCACCTACTTAGAAATTGCTCTTCCAGTGCATGCAGAGTATGTAGCCAGAAGCACCACACCATGCTCCACCAACAATCGCAAGCACGCTAAAACTGCTCAGCACTAAAATGTGTAAGACCTACTCATAAGTGCATAATTTCCAGACCACACAAAAATGGGTGACAGTTACACATTCTCAAAAAACAGCTCGTACACTCGTCTAGATGTGAAATGTTGATTTTTTTTTGTTTTCCAAGGTCACTAGTAATCCTAGCTAGATTGTTGTACAAAAATTTTTGCGAATTTAACGATTTTGCGGACATTGGAGCTGATTTTGTAAATGTGCAAGGGTTACACATTTTTGGTGTAGTCTGGAAATTATGCACTTTAGTGCTGAGCGGCGTTAGCGTGAGATCGTTCGTCCACCCCGACAAAACCACCCACTTCCGCTGTCAGTTCGCAATCGTCGTCGTCACCCTTGGGCAACCAAACATGCCCATCGAACCAACCCTCACACTCTCGAACTCCGCAGTCAGCGGAAGCACAATCGCCGTCAGCCAACGCCTCTACTCTCGTCTCCACCACTCTCGTCGGAAGTTCCCGTACTGTTCCTGCCACTGTGTTGCTGCAGACTGCTGTCATCAAGATCTTCGACAATCACGGACACCATCATTGGGCCCGAGCGCTCTTGGACTCCGCTTCTCAACTCAGCCTGGTTACTGAAAATCTCGTCCAGAAACTCCAGTTACCTCGCCACTCCGATCGCCAAGAAATCGGAGGTGTGGGTAATTCTATCGTCGTTTCATACCACGCTGTCCTCGTTCGGATGGGTTCTCGCTGCTCGGATTTCGTCGCTGATGCTCGGTGTCACGTCTTGAAGAAGATAACCAGAGAGCTGCCGGTCAGATGCATCGACACTTCGCCATGGAACATCCCCTCGAATCTCACCTTAGCTGACCCTCAGTTCCATGAACCCGGACCCATCGATCTCCTGATAGGAATGGAGATGTACTACGACCTGCTGCTTGAAGGTTTCATCAAACTGGGACCTGAAAGGCCGATCCTGCAGAACACCGTCTTTGGTTGGGTAGCATCCGGGAAGGTCGGTTCCAATCAAGCACCCGAAGGTACCCCGAAGCTCGCTCATGTCACCAGTGTAGAATCTCTCAACGAACAGCTTTCTCGGTTTTGGGAAATCGAATCCTGCTGGACCAATAGCACTCAATCGGTGGAGGAATCCAAGTGTGAAGAGCACTTCGCCGCCACTGTCTTTCGCGACCAATCGGGTCGCTTTGTAGTCACCCTTCCTAAGCGCCCACTGGTTCTCAACCAGATAGGAAACTCGAAAGAGATTGCTGCTCGAAGATTCCTCGCTCTCGAACGTCGGCTGCTAGCCAATCCCAAGTGTATGACCTCGTACTCAGCCTTCATCGATGAATACCACCAGCTTAACCACATGCGGGAAGTGTGCGACGATGCAGCTTTGGCGAACTGTACGTCGTACTATCTACCGCACCACGGCGTTGAAAAGACTGACAGTACCACCACGAAATTGCGGGTAGTATTCGATGCTTCCTGCCCCACAGATAGCGGAATCTCCCTGAACCAAGCGCTGATGGTTGGCCCAGTCATCCAAGACGACCTGCTGGCAATCATTTTGCGCTTTCGGATGCACCGATTTGTCATTATTGCGGGCATCGAAAAAATGTTCCGCCAGATCCGCATAAACCCTGCGAAATACCCTTTGCAGCGAATCCTGTGGCGTGATTCACCCTCGCAACCTCTACGCACCTTCGAACTCACAACAGTGACGTATGGCACCGCATCCGCCCCCTATTTGGCAACGAAGTGCCTTAAGCAATTGTCCAAGGATGGTTCCGACGAATTTCCTCTCGCCTCGTTGATCCTAGCCAAGGATTTCTACATGGACGACATGCTGACCGGTGTTGACGACGAGGACGAAGGTGAAGAAACCTGTCAGCAGCTTCTGCAGTTGCTGAATTCTGCCGGTATGAGCTTGCGGAAATGGACGTCGAATTCGCCAGCGATTCTCTCAAAAATACCGTCAGAACTTCGCGATGAACGAACCACACTTTCGCTGGAATCTCCTTCTGCTCCGATCAAGACGCTAGGGTTGCAATGGCAGCCAATGGATGACAAATTCCGTTGTTCCGTTCCCAAGTGGTCTCAGGATGGACCAATATCTCGACGAATCGTTCTATCGGACACGGCGCGACTCTACGACCCTCTTGGATTGATCGGGCCGGTCGTAGTGCTCGCCAAACTCTTCGTTCAAACACTCTGGCGCTCCTCCAAGAACTGGGACGATCCGTTAGGCGAGTCCGAGCAACAACATTGGTTGGAGTTTCGCAACAGTCTCGAAGGATTAGCTACAATCAGCATTCCAAGATGGGCGGCGCCTGCCTCCGTTCTCGTATCAATTGAAGTGCACGGGTTCTGCGACGCCTCTGAGAAGGCATACTGAGCCTGCATCTATTTGAGAATTGTTTCGACTGACGGATCGATCGCCGTTCGCCTGCTAGCTGCCAAATCCAAGGTGGCACCCCTCGGCGACTCGAAGAAGCGGAAGCGCATCTGTATGCCTGGGTTGGAACTCTCGTCGGCACTTCTGCTAAGTCACCTCTATCACAAGGTCCAAAGCAGTACAGCGCTGAACGCAAAATCGATCTTTTGGACAGACTCGATGATCACCCTGCACTGGCTGCGTTCGCAACCTTCGCGATGGAAAACTTTCATTGCAAATCGAGTGTCTGAAGTGCAGCATCTCACCACCAGCGGTATTTGGGCGCATGTTCCTGGCATCGAAAATCCTGCGGATATAATTTCCCGCGGCATGTATCCTGCGCAACTGCAAGAAACCGTATCGTGGTGGAATGGTCCGCCATGGTTAAGCCAACCGTCAAGGTTCTGGCCGCCCCTAACTCCGCAACCCTCCGTCGACCTACCGCCTGAACTCCTAGAAGAAAGAGCAGTATCGCTTCCGGTGCAGGTGCACCCTCCAAACGAAATCTTCTCCATCCGATCGTCATTTCCAGCGCTCGTTCGTATCGTCGTTCTTCTTCGTCGCTTCTACCATAACAGCAAGCCTTGCAATCGCTCTAACCGGCGGACCGGATTCCTCCAGACGTCGGAGCTCGCGGAAGCCACCGACAACCTAGTTCGACTAGCGCAACACGAAACCTTTGCCAAGGACCTCGCAGCTGTAGCCAAACACGGTCAGGTTGATACGAACTCTGATCTATTCTCGTCGACGGCATCCTCCGACTTCGTGGCCGGCTCAGGAATGCGGCCATCTCCGAATGCCGAAAGCATCCCATCATTCTGCCCGCTCGACATCCTCTAACAACGTCTATCGTATCGTACTACCACCTCAAGAATCTACACGCCGGACCTCAGCTACTTGCGTCATGCGTCCGGGAGAAGTTTTGGCCACTTCGTCTGCGAGATCTAGCCAGAAGTGTAGTCCACTCCTGCGTAAATTGCTTTCGATGCCGCCCTCGCAATCTTGAGCAGCTCATGGGAGATCTGCCGCCAGAGAGAGTTACTCCGACATTGCCCTTCATCAATACCGGAGTAGACCTCTGTGGACCGTTCCAGTACCGTAAAACCAGGAAGGCACCTCCCATAAAGTGTTTCGTAGCCATCTTCGTGTGCCTTGTAACCAAGGCAGTTCATGTAGAGCTAGTCTACGACCTCTCCACTGCGGCGTTCATAGCTGCGTTGCATCGGTTTATTGCTCGAAGAGGAAAGCCGAGCCTCATAGAGTGCGACAATGCCACAAACTTCAGAGGAGCAGCGCGGGAATTGAAGGAACTGGCCAAGCAGTTTCGCTCTCAGCAACACCAAGGTGAAGTAGTCGACCGCTGCGCAGATGAAGGTATCATCTTCAAGTTTATTCCACCACGCAGCCCAAACTTTGGCGGGTTGTGGGAGGCGGCTGTGAAGTCCTTCAAACAGCACTTTCGTCGGACCGTCGGGAACTCCGTCCTCTCTCAGGACGAATTCGTCACTCTGCTGACCCGCATCGAAGCGTGTCTAAATTCGCGGCCTTTGACGCCGCTATCGACCGATCCGAACGACTTGGAAGTGCTAACACCAGGCTACTTCCTCGTTCACCGTCCGCTTACTTGCTTCCCCGAACCCGACCTCTCTGAGGTACCCCGAACTCGACTTGATCGCTACCAAGAGAACCAAGAGCTCCTCCGGCGAATCTGGAAGAGGTGGTCAACCGATTACCTCTCTGGCCTCCATCCGCGCACTAGGTGGACTCGCGTGCGAGACAACGTCGCTGAAGGAACGATGGTTCTCCTGAAAGAAGATGACCTTCCGCCCCTGAAGTGGAAGTACGGAACAGAGATGCCATATATACAGATTTATCTGTATTATACAGATTTTTGACCCTCTGTACAGATTGAGTTTATATGAAATACAGATTTTCCATTTGCATAGGATACAGATTTTTCACCCATATTTTGTATGGGATACAGATTTTTTAACGAGTGATACAGAAAATCATCTGGCATCACTGGTACGGAAGGATCTCCAACATTCTTCGTGGGGACGATGGCAACATCCGGGTCGTAGACGTCCGGACAGCTGATGGAGAATATCGACGTGGAATCGCCAAGATCTGCGTGCTTCCCATTCGTCAACCCACAACCGAACCAGCTGGCACAGCTGGGACCGACCCTGAAGAATCACCGATCGCAGTACACTAGTGCTGCGCAACGATCAGAGGCCTTAGGGCCTCCGTACCCTGTAAGTATTGTATTATAACGAATTTTCAAAAAATTAATGGAATGTTTGTACTCCGGCATGTGCTGCGGCTTCGATGGCTGCTCCGATGGGTAACCATTGAGTACGCCCAACCCGATGACTGCGAGATGAACCACGAAACAACCCAATCGACCCTCGAATGCGCCGCAACGAAAGAACTCCCGATGACGTCACACCAACCAACAAGATATCGTCCGAAGCAAACAATACCACCACCACCGATGGTCGTTGACCCAGACGACGTGCGAGGTGTTTACCAACATCGAGGTCGCTGACCCGCGGTGTTTAGAAGCAGCGGAACCAAAACAGACCGGCGAGTCTCCCGAGTTGCGACGAGAAACCCCGAAGACGAGCAGCCCTCTCTCAGCATCCGCATCAGGAAAGTCGGTTGAAAGGTCCGACCTTTCAACAGGGGCCGGCATATGTTGGAACCACCCTAGAGTTAAGTCCAATTTGTTCTCTTCAACTACTCTCATGTACTAAAAATTAACGATACCAATAGCCATCCCATTTGTTCCAATGTCAAGGTCATAATAGCCAGATATCAGTCTTCCTTATCACTAGCCTTCGGCTAGTGAGAGAAATCCGATTTTGATCTACGTTCGGATAGGCCTTTTAGATTCTCTTTCTACTGAATTTTCATATAATGCTATATGCAAACCAGAATCGAATCAGTTGTAATAAACCACAGAACAGAACACACGTCTGTATCCATTTCGTCCGTCGCAATAAATCTTCGCAGTAGTCCGTCCCCAGTAAAACGTGTCGTGTCGGTTAGTGAAGTGAAAGAACGATCCCAAACACTCCGTCGGTCTCCCAAACTCCGCCGCGGTTACACCATCCTTGGTACGGAACCGATCCTATATCGCTGCTCATGCGCATTACTCCCATGTCGGCGATGATGTAACGGTCAGAACATCCGTGACACCGAAATCACATCGTAGATGCAACCCTGTATAACGATTCCCTGTACTGCGAGATAATCTCTCTGAACCCGACAGTGTGGATTCATCTGAGTACCACGATAGGAGAGATAACCCATGTTGGAGTAGTTGGAAATCAGTTTCATGTTGTGAGGATAACGGATAGTTGATTGATGTTTGTTATAATTAATGTTCAAATAAAGTTTACTTGTTCGTAATTACGTAGTGTTACAGTAAAGTAGCTCTTCTGGATTAGTTTCTTAGATTTTCTGTTAATAGAAACTTGGTGTTTTTTCGGCTTTCAGTCACAGAAAAAGCGTTGATTGTTTCAAATCATTGCCTACGTTTCAGTAACTCCAATCCGGTAAACAAGAACAGAAGTGTTCCCAAAGTGCCTAGTGTTGCGACTCGAACGGTTAAGCGTACCACCCACCCACCATCTCAACCAGGGTGCTGGTTGATCCAATGCTACAAGTGCGGTGCTCAACCCTCATGAAAACAACCATCCTCCGTGTGATCAACACGATCTTTACAAGTTGATTCATATCGAGCCCTGATGAAGATCCCAACCGCAGGATCGAAACGTAGGCAATGATTTGAAACAATCAACGCTTTTTCTGTGACTGGAAGCCGAAAAAACACCAAGTTTTCGTAAAACCCAGTCAGTCACTCTCTGTTAATAGAATCACCAGTCACCGGGGTCTCCAGTTAGCCTAGTGGTTAAGGCTGTGGATCGCAAATCCGGAGATGGCGGGTTCCATTCCCGTTCCGGTCGAGACAATTTTCACGACTCCCTGGGCATAGTGTATCATTGTACTTGCCTCACAATATACAAATTCATGCAGTGGCAGGCAAAGAAAGCCCTTCAATTAAACTGTGGAAGTGCTCAAAAGAACACTAAGTTGAAGCGAGGCTAGCCAAGTCCCAGTGGGGACGAGATCCATAAAGAAGAAGAAGAAGAATCACCATTTTATCGGGGGTAAGGTATTGTACAGGTTGCAGTACAATACGCCAGAAAACGTGAATATATAACGAAGCCACACTTCGAATTTTCAAGAGCACAAATCTGAGGAACCAAAACATGGATTGCGCTAAAAAGTTGATTGATTGGTGACCTGCTAGTGGTAACCAATCGATCAACTTTTTAGCGCAAACCAACCCTCGGTTCTTCAGATTTGTGCTTTTGAAAATTCGAGGTGTGGCTTTGTTATGAAGCGGTGTACGTTGGCAATCACCCTCAGTAGGCGTTATCACTTCGAGAAGTTTTCCCATTGCTTCTCCAATTGCTTCCTCTTTGGAGCCACCAACCCTTTCTTGGAGAACCAAACACGGCTCTCATTCGTTACGATGACGATTTTTAGAGCCATTTAGCTTCCGGCAGATATAGGTACCTCGGACCTCGAAAGAATCGTAATTCGAAACCAGTTGGAAATAGGTGGCTGCAGCGAACGCTTTTTCACTTGCATCCGTGAAGATGTCCAATTTTAGTGGAGAAGAGGCCACCCATGTAACACACTTGTCATAGAAGGGTTACGGCGGCGCAGGTTTTTGTTGCGCAGAAGTTGCTGTGACTTACTTCTAACAAATAAATACTTACTTGCTAGAAGTGGGTCACAGTGCCTTCTGCGCAACAAAAACCAGCGCCGCCATGACCTTTCTGTGACAAGTGTGTTACTTGGGCAGGAAAGTTTGGCCGGCAGAGTTATATCGAGCTTTTTTTTCCTCCCCTGGGAAATTAAGCCACTGCGTCCAATAAGCTGAACTTTGGTGGCAAGTCTCGTTTTGATATTCGCGTCTAGCCAGCTAATTACCATGTGCCACGACGCGTCATCTCCCAGTCAGGTAAAATGGAATTCAAAAACTCTAAGACCTTCTCAGGTTCTGCAGACCAGATCTCACTGGGTTGCAAACAACCACTATTTAGACATCTTTGTCTGCGTGTCCTTAAAGCACCACAACTGCAAAGCAGATGTTCCGAGTTTTCACGTTCCGTATTACAGAAACGACAGATGTCATTCTGAATCTGGCCAATATTATTCAATTGATACCTGCTCGGGCAGTGTCCAGTTACTAGGACAGTGTATGTACATAGAGCTCTCTAGTTGACCATTACATGCTGCTGAAGTGCTGAGATAACACTCCGCACATAAGAGCAAAGATTTCAGCCTGAAAAACGGTGCAGTGTCTACCAAGTGAATAAGACTGATGCAGCTGTAGCTCACGAGAGTAAACACCAGCACTTGCTAGACCTTTGAGAAGGGAGCCATTAGTATAACATACGATGCCATCTGAAATACTTCTTTCCAGATATCTAGATGTCCACTCTTCCCGGGAAGGGAGTTTCGTGTAAAATGTCTTTATGGAAAATTACAAACAATTGTAAGATCACTTGGAGCAAGGATGACTTTGTCCCAATTAACAAAAAGTGGAAACAACGAGGTATGTGTTGAATTGCGGTTCACAAGAGTTGCCTCTAGTAAACCGAGTACCCATAGGCGGAAGCAGCTCCTGCAGAAATCCTCAATGGAGTTCCTGGAGAAATCCCTGAAGGAATTTGAGAAAAGAAAAATTCCTGAAGGAGTTCCTGAAGAAATCTACCTAACAATTTCAAGAAACATTTTTCAAGGAATCCTTGAAGAAATTTCTAGAGGAATTCCTACAAAATTCCTGAAAGAATTCTGACAGAAAACACTGAATTAGTTCCTGGAGTAATTCCTAAAGGAGTTTACGAAGACATCTAGGGTTTTTAGGGAATCCCACAAAGAATTCTCGGAGAAATCCCTGAAGGAGTTCCTCGAGAATTCCAGAAGAAATATATCAAATGACTTCAAGAGGAATTCCTCAAACAATTCAAAGAGAAAACTCTGAAGGAAATCCTGGATTTCCTAGTACTGCTGAAGGAATCCTTGATGAAATTCTAAGAGGAATCGCTGATGGAATTCTTGAAAAAAAAAACCCTTAGGAACTCCTGGAAATCTATGAAGAAACTCATAAAGGAATCATTCAAAAATTCTCAGAGCAATTCCTGCCAAAACCCGAAAGAATCCAAAATCCAATATGAACTTCCTGGATGAATACCTAGAAATTTCTAGAAGAATTCGAGAAAAAAAAAACTGGGAGAATCTCTTTAGGATCTTCTACTGGAATCCTTGAATGAGCTACTGGAGAAATTCCTGATGAATCTTTTGGTGGAATATCTGAATGAATTCCTAATTTCTCCAAAATTTCTCAAAGTATCCCTGAAAACCTTCCTGAATGATTCCCTGATGGAATTCCTAAAGAGTTGTTTTGGAGGCATTTCTAAATGAACTCCAGAAGAAACCTTTTACGGAGCTATGAAAAGAATTCCTGAAGGAACTCATGAATGAATTCCTGAAGAAACCCCGGAAGAACTAGCTTAATAAAACCCTGAAAAATAATCTTTTTTTAATTCCTGAAAAAATCTTGAAGAATCTTTAAAGAAACTCCTGGAGGAATCCCTGAAGGAGTGCGTAGAGAAACCCTGAAGGAATTTCTTGAGAAATCCCTGAAGGAGTTCTAGAAGAAATCCCTGAAGAAACTCTAGGAAAAATCTCTGAAAGAGTTCTTGGAGAAATCATTGAAAGAATTTCTACAGAAATCTCTTAGGAAATTTCTGGAGAAATCACTGATGAATCTCTGAAAGTTCCTAGAGTTCCTGAAAAAATCTTTTCAGCAATTTCAGAAACAATCTCTTAAAAAAATCTCTGAAGGATTTCAAAAACAAATTCCTGTAGAACTTTCTAGATAAATCCTTGAATAAACTCTGAAGTTCCTAGAAGAATCCCTCAAGAAATTAAAAAAAAATTCCTCAAGGAAGCCGCGAAATACCTCTAACAAATCTCAGTAAAAATGTTCAAGAATTTCCTGGAGGGATCCCTGAAGGAGTTCTAGAAGGAGTCCTTCAAGGAGTTTCTGAAGAAATCTCTGGATAAGTCCCTGGAGCAATATCTGTTTCTGGAAAAATCTCTCAAAGAATTCCAGAAGAAATCCACCAAGGAATTTCAAGAAAAATTTCTCAAAGAATGCTAGGGAAAATGTCGTAAGAAACTTCTACAAAAATCAGGGACGGATCCCTAAAGGAACTCCTGGAGGAATACCTGGTGAAAATTATTGAATTGTTCCAAAATTTCTCGTAGAATCCCTGAAAAACTTCCTGAATGAATCCCTGTAGGAATTCATAAAGAGTTGTTTTGGAGGAATTTCTATATGAACTCCCGACGAAACCTTTGACTGACGGAGCCATGTTGAGAAACATAGTTCAACCAACTCAAACAGGTCACAACAGGGTTTCAAAGCAGATCGAAAGACGTTTTTTGATGATCAGCTTGAACTGAAAAAATATTTATTCTAGAACATATCTCTTTGAAAACTTCAATCCTAGGGGCCATCCATTAAGTACGGCCTTAGGGGGGAGGGGGGGTTTGTGAAAGTGTGACGAGTAATGTATTAGATATAGGAAAAACCCGTACGAAGGGGGGAGGGGGGTCGACGATTCCCAATTTTAGCATGACGTACCTAATGGATGCTCATCCTACTCACATTTATCAGTGCCGTTATATACTTTGAACTTGGTTTAAAAACGTTAAATGTCAACGATTGCATTTAGATATTTAGGGTGACCAATATTCACTGGCGCGTCAACATGAGCTATGAAAGGAATCCCTGAAGGAACTCATGAATGAACTCCTGAAGAAACCCCGAAAGAACTAGCTAAATAAAACCCTGAAAAATAATCTGTTATTTAATTCCTGAAAAATCCTGTAGGCATCTTCAAAAAAACTCCTGGAATAATTCCTGAAGGAGTTCCTAGAGAAATCCCTGAAGGAGTTCTTGAAAAAATCCCTCAAGAAATTCTAGGAAAAATCTCTAAAGGAGTTCTCGGAAGAATCATTCAAAGAATTCCTACAGAAAGCTCTAATGAAATTTCTGGAGAAATCACCGAAGAATCTCTGAAAGAGTTCCTAGAAAGTACTTGAAGGAGTTCCAGTAGAAGTCTCTGAAGAAGTTTGTGAAGGAATCCCTGAAGGAGTTCATGAAAAAACTTTCCAGCAATTTCAGGAGCAATCTTGTAAAAAAAACCCAGGAAAAATCTCTGAAGGATTTCAAGAAGAAATTCCTGTAGCAATTTCTAGATATATCATTGAATAAACTCTGAAGGAGTTCCTAGAAGAATCCCTCAAGAAATTAAAAAAAATCCCTCAAGGAAGTCGCGAAATACTTCTAACAATTCCCAGAAAAAATCTTCAAGAAATTCCTGGAGGAATCCCTGAAGAAATTCTAGGAGGAGTCCTTCGAGGAGTACCTGAAGAAATCTCTGGATGAATCCTTGGAGCAATATCTGCAGGAGTTTCTGGAAAAATCTCTCAAAGAATTCCAGAAGAAATCCACCAAGGAATTTCAAGAGAAATTTCTCAAAGAATGTCAGGAAAAATATCTTTAAAAAACTTCTACAAAAATCAGGGACGAATCGCTGAAGGAACTCCTGGAGGAATCTCTGGTGAAAATCCTGGAAAAGGCTAAAGAATTTATGAATAATCTCTAGGAGGAACCCCTGGCAAAGCTTTTAAAAGAACCCCTGAAGGAAAATCAAAGTTGGATTATAGAAGGAACTACTAGAGAAACCTTTGGTAACTTCAGTAAAATCTCCTGGCAGAGCTTCTGGAAGAATACCCGGATAAGTTTTTGAAGGAATTTTTGCAAGATTGGCAGAATTCTTCTGGAACAACACTACAAACGAGCATTGCAGCCAGCAAATTTGTTGACGCTTTTATTGATTGAATACCCTCTAAAATTGCGAGTGCCGACAAGTGGGTTGGTTAGGTTCGCGCGCAAACAGCATTTCGGCTGGTGGTACTATAGCAAAGCAAATAACCTTCGATAACCTTTTATACAAAACGGGAGAAGTCCCGCGAAAATCGGCAAGAAAAATCCCAGGAAATTTTCAGGAAAAAAAAATCGTGGAAAAATTTTTGCAAATGTGTCGCAAATATCCTGTTTAAAAGATATCTCGGGAAACCATAAAGAGTAATTCCTGAAAAAACAAAATCTTTGAAAGATCTCCGAAAGGAATCCTGCGAGGAACTTTGATAGAAATCTCAGAAAAATTTCTCAGAAATCCCGACATGAACACCGGACAAAGCCTAGAAGTAACTCTGGGAGTTTTTTTTTGTTCCTCCCCTGTTGGGGAAATTAAGCCACTGCGTCCAATAGGCTGAACTTTTGTGGTATGTCCCGTTTTGACATTCGCATCTAGCCAGCTAATTACCATGTGTCAAGTAATCAGCTACTGCCACGACGCGTCGTCTCCCAGTCAGGTGCAATGGAATTGATAAACTCCAAGACCTTCCCAGGTTTTGCAGCCCAGATCTCACTGGGTTGCAAGCAACCACTATTTAGAAATCTTTGCCTGCGCGTGTATAAAGCACCACAACTGCAATGCAGATGTTCCGAGGTTTCACGTTCCGTATTACAGAAAAGACAGATATCACTCTGAATATGGCCAATATTTTTCAAGTGATACCTGCTCGGGCAGTGTCCAGTTACTAGGCCAGTGTATGTACGTAGAGCTCTCTTGTTGAGCTCTAAGGGGCTGTCCATAAACCACGTGATCATTTTTTTGGGACTTTTCAACCCCCCCCCCCCCCCCCCCCCGCGTGGTCATTTGTCCATACAAAATTTTTAATTTGTCCATACAAAATTGTCATTGGCCGAACCCTCCCCTCCCCTATGACCACGTGGTTTATGGACAGCCCCTAAGAGCTTTTTGGTTTTATAAGCATTTTGGTGTTATAAATCGTTTTGACTGATTGCAATTTTTGACATCCATTCAATAGGAGGCAATCAGTGAAGTACTAGATTGAAAGTAGTGAGCTGGATTTTTGTATGGTGAGATGGTCAATTCTCCATTTCTGCAATGAAATGGTGCAAACAGCGTGGGTTATATGATTTCTTGCCTAATTTAATGCTGTTTGAACAAAAGTTTGGGTTACTGTGTTGTTAAAGTTGCTAGAAATAAATAATACAATAACATAGTTATCCAAACTTTTGCTCAACCAGCATCAAATTAGGCAAGAAATCATATAACCCACGCTGTTTGCACCATTTCATTGCAGAAATGGAGGATTGATCATCTCACCATACAAAAATTCAGCTCACTACTTTCAATCTAGTACTTCACTGATTGCCTCCTATTGGAAATCACCCTCTGCTCAGCCCAGCGTTTCAGGTCCATTTTAATTGTACAGTTTGATATACCACAGAATGGTTCTGGGCCAGCTGACTGTAAATTGGAACCACTTTTAGCAAGCTCGTCTGCCATTTCATTCCCTTCAATGCCACAGTGACCTGGAACCCAGTATAAGTTTACTGAAGTTTGCTGGGAGTTAATCCAGCAAAACTCTTGTAAGGAATCTTAGGAGAAACTCCCGGAAGAACCTAGAAAGGAAGTTTAGCAAACAAACAATTAATCACTATATAAATTCAAGAAAAACACTTTGAGTGAAATCGTGGGAAGAATTCTGTGAATCGCGAAGGAATTCGAAGACTTGCATTAGAAATCTAACGAGCAATCCCGGGAGATGTTAAAGAAATAATCCTGGATACAATTTCGGGGAAAATCCTGAAGGTAATCCTGGTACGAATTTTGAATAGATACCCCAAATAAATCTATATCGATAGTATATCGATAGTGCCCTGTTCGTTGATATCCCATCGTAATTTTCAGATATCCGTTAAGTTTTAGGATTTTCAACAGAATTCATCCTCTACTTGTTGCTAGAATTAGTTATAATACAGAGCATTTGCACTTATTGTTAAAAGAACCATTAAAATACACAGTGCTTTTCACCTTGCCCAATGCAGAAGTCACTGACACCGAATTGCATTTCTATCTTATTTCATTTTGCTGCAATTCCATAACAATCAGTTAATGCTGCTTCTGAATTTCGAATAAGCCAATGACTTTTATATTGACGTTCAAATTACATTATTCTGATAACTCTCGTGGCTCTAGCCCGTGTGTTATCTTCACTGCCTGATGAAAAATGAGTAATGGCTCAGAATCCAGTGCTAATAATTTACGATGGCCTCTCATAATAATAAAAGGTACCCCATCATCAGGCAGTGAACAAATATTTTGCTCTTTGCTGGTAAGGTATGCAGGGTATTATGAGGATTACGCTAAGAGTGTGCTCTTATCTTGATTAATTGTCCGCAGCTCGGAGTTGGAATATCCCAATGTTTTTTTTTTGTTGGCAAAAGTCTTTTAATATGTATTAGAAAAAGTGGCACTTACTCAGCAGTAGTTTCTTCCCGACCAGGTTAATGACGGCACCGTTCAAAATGTAACACGCCAAGAACAAGATTCCCATTATTGTTGTGATCATGAAAATTGATGCGTCGATGCTAACGGGACAGCTGGTAACAATATTCTGTGCGCTGAAATTCGTCAGAATTAAATTTTAAGAAACGTACATTTTGACGTTAAAAACCGCAACCTAGGGAACGTCCATAAATTACGTCACGCTTTGAGGGGGGAGGGGGGGGGGGGGGCTTTAAGCAAAGTGTGACGACCCTTACAAAAATTTCAGAGGTCTCATACAAAAAGTGTGACATAGGGGGGAGGAGGGGTTGAAAAAGGTCAATTTTTGCGTGACGTAATTTATGGACGCTCCCCTACCTCATCTGTGTCCTATTGTTGTGAATGATCTCCACCACGTCGCAGATGGTCAGCTTGGCATCCTTAAAGTTCACGTACGTGTTCAGGATGTCCGGCATCCACATGAACACACCCGATGAGGCCATAAAAAGCCCAAACATGAGAAACGACGCCCGAACAGTGTTACCAACCAGAGGAGGCCGGAAGAGAGGCACCGTTTGCTCCCAGACGTAGCGCAGCCCCTGGTTGATCTCGCGTTTCCGTTGCTCCACGAAGGCACTGTCGATCGCGTCCAGCGTGATCGATTTGATCGGGAACATCTGAGGGAAGTGGAAGATTAGATGATTACTTTAAACATAAATAGAGTAGTGCACAACGGAACTCACGTAATCGGGAACACCTTTGTTCCATCGATACATCTGACTCAGAACTTCTAGCACCTTGTCGTGTTCACCGGATGTTAGGAGAAACTTTCCACTTTCCGGTAGGCCGAGGATTCCACCGATGATGAGGACGCTGGTCAACGAACTCAGCAACAAATAGAACCTCCACAGTCCGTAACGCATTCCCAGAGATGAACTGTACAGTTCGAAGTGGTTATCTAGTGGAATGATGAAGTAGGCTACGAAAGGGAGGTAGATCATCCCGAAGGCCATGAACATGGCAGCCCAGGAAATGACCTTGGCGCGAGTTTTGTCCGTGTGGAACTCCGCCAAGTAGGCATAGGTTGTGGCAGCGTTGCCAGAAATGCTGGAATTGATCGGATTTTTGTATAATTCCATTGACTGTACGATTTTATAGTACTTACAACACCCCCACCAGGAACCTCGTGATGATGAGCATCCACACGTGCACAGCGAAGCTGGATAAAACCGAAAACGCCAAGCTGACGCTGGTTGCCAGCAGTATCACCTTCCGTCGTCCCCAGGTGTCGGACAGAAAGCCCCAAAAATGCGAGCTGATTACCACTCCGCAGAATGCCGCCCCGTTGAGCATGCCCTTATCGGAGAAGGTCAGATGCAGGTCGCATTCGGCGGCCGAGATGATGAAGCCCATGTTTAGGGTTTCGTTTATGACGCTCATCAAACAGAAACCGCATACGAAGAGTAGAAATGTCTGGAATTTGCCGTTGCCGATCAGCTCCAGTGCTTCGTTGTAGCTGTAGGAATGGGGTTTGCCATTGTTGCATCCACCGGTGTCGTTGCTGGCGTAGTGTCGCAACTGGATGTGGTGGATTTCGATGGTTTGACTCTCCGCGTTTGGGGGTTCTGGGGGTGAAATCATGAAGATTTTCGTTACTTAAAAGTCCAGAGAATACAATCAGTGGGCATACATATTACACCTAGAATACTGAATAAAAACTATCAAGATCGATATCAGCGATGTAAGGCCCCAAAATCTATAAGTATAACCTGTGGCAAGAGTGTACCAAACATGGTAACCCCAATCAAGTACGTTAAGTGACCCGTGCCGAGGAATGAGTGATCGAGGGGTGAAAAAGATGTTCGATCGTAACTGGAGCTTGTGGGAAACATTAATTCGCCGCTTGCTGCGTTAATTCAGGGCTCTGAAGTGGTGGATTTTTTGCCATTGATTAAAAAATGAGCCTAAATACACATACAAAATCAGATAGTAGTAGTGAAGTCAACTCCTTCGCGAGGTTATTTAGGTCTCTTTGAGGGAGGGCACAAACAGGAGGAAGTAGCAGTGCACGAAGTGCCAGCGTAGGAAACTCCATTTTCTCCCCAGCTTGACTTTGCGTCCTCGAAGTAAACATCAGCTAGGACCTCGTAAAACTTGCAAGGGCACCACCTCCAAATGTTTGAAGAAAGAGATCCTTAGTGCGGATGTCTAGGTGAGAGCTCTCTCCGAGGAAGCGATTCTTAAGGCGAAACTGGAAGCATTTTCTATTTTTTTCGGTTTTTGATTTTATATTAAATAATGAAGCAATATTTTCAAAATCGGTTTTCGTACACATGTAGAGTATGAATCAAGGCATATTCTGATTTTTTTTTTGAGGTGGAAAATGTTTTCCATTTTTGCAGAAACCATTTTTATGTGGAATTTTGTTCAAAAATTAAGGGTATGCGGAATGAGATTTTTTCAAAGCGAAACGAAACGAAACGATATGTGAAATTTCTGACGCAATGCGGTACGAAACGAAACGAAATTCAAAAATGTTTCGTAAGATCGATGCGAAATCCGAATTCACTCGGTATTTTTCGAAACGAAACGAAACTTTCGAAAAAAAATCCGCGGAATTTTTCAGTTATATAAAATTGATCAGGAAATGAATGCTGCGTGTTTGATTTTTTTTTTCTAGCGTTGGCATGGCGGTGTTTCAGTTTAGTCTCATCTTCAAGACTTGATGGGGCTGCCGTTTTTCTACCGTTTCTCACATCAAACCCGACATTGGATTTGTCTTCGGTAAGCTAAAATGCTAAAATAATACTTTTATTAGAACAAACATACACATGAAAAATAGAACTACTCACAAATTGGGTGATCTAATAAGGAAACACCTCCTCACAAAACAAACAATTGAATTCCTATTCGCGTGCATTTTATGCAGAATGAATGACTAGGGGTGTTCAAATATAATTTGATATGTCTAAACATTTCAGATAAGCACCCAACTTTGCCTAACAAGGGTGGAGGACCATTTGGGCCCTGGACCGATTCTGACCACTTTGAGCTGTATGTCAGCCAATATTGTAGCAATTTACTTGGAGTTTTGCACATCTCACTGCTTAAAAAATCAAGTCATTTGTACAGATGTTTCTTTTTCAATGAGTATTAGAGTGGGTCATCGTTTATATGGAAAAATGGAAAATTCAATGATATCCCATCAGATCAATTTCGATCCCATTTCAGGACCCAAATAAGTGTGCAAAAATTGGGCAGGATCGGTTATGTCTACGTTTTGCGCATCGCGTTTGAAGTTTGTATGGAGTTTTACATGGAAAAACACACTTTTCTGCATTTCTCTCATAACAAGCTCGAACTTTTCTAAAACCATGTAACCGATAAAAGAAAACCATAGCCTAGGGTGTCCTGAAAAACTTTGTCGAAGACCGCAAAGTGATCTGATGTTTATTAATAAAGTTATAGCGTTGGAATTGCTTGACGAAACAGCATGATTTTGTTGCTATTGTTATTCCTTTACATGTTAAAACATAAACACTTGCATGCGGTTCGTTGGTTATAACTATTTTTACAAGCATCGGATCGCTTTGCGGTCTTCAACAAAGTTTTTCAGAACATCCTGGGCTATCATTTTACAGTATCGGTTAAAAAGTTTCAGACAATTTTTTTCAACTTATGACAAAAATCCAAAAAAGTATGTTTTCCCATACAAAATCCCATACAAAATTCAATTGCAATGCGCAAAGTGTAGACGCAACCGATCGTGCTCAAATTTTGCACAGATACTCAGGACCCGAAACGGAACCAAAAAAGCTTTGATCTGAGAAAACGGTTCCGATGACCCACGCTAATGAGTATTCAAGATTTGGAGCAACTTGCTAGTGGAATCTAAGTAGAATATAGTGGGAATTTGAAGTTAAAGTTCTAATGGAGTTTGGAGATAAATACTTGGAAAAATATCTTGGGTATCTAAACTCTATCAACATCTTATATACAAAAAAAAACAAAAAAAAAAACTTTTGGATTCATTTCTCGTGCAGCTTGTTGATGATTATTACCCCTCTACTTCCCACGATTGCTCTAGAGCACCATCGATTTTCGACGAACTCCAGACAAGCGGAATTAGATAAATATGATGCAATACTTTTTAGAATTTGATTGTAATCTTATTAGGTAAAGCCAAATCCTAACTACTTGTTTCAAAAGTGTAACTGCTGATAAACAATCAAAATACTATTGATTTACAACTATTTTTCGTAGATTAATAAAAATTTGGCCAATTCGCAATAACTTTTGTTCAAACATTTTTTTCGGAAACGCTTTCTTGGCATAGGAAGAGTGTTCAAAGTTCCAAGTTCAAAGTCGTGGGAAGGAAGAGGTTATGATAAGTTTAAAAGGACAGAAGAAAATCTAAATAAATTTAAACATTAATTTTAAAAATTTCGTTGAATCTTCAACGATTGAGGTAAGTTAATAAAAAAATAAAAAAAAAACCCAAATTAATCCACCTAGTGGTGATAGTGCCTTTCTCGTTAAATATGTTCTCATTCACGATCTTTCTGTAGACGTAAGCCAAAGTGTTCTGAATCCTGATACTTTATAAGAAAAGCAAGCATTTTATCAAAGCCATCATTGAATTGACTCAAAAATTATTGATGGGACATAGTCCGACGTTATGTTCAACGTATGAGCAGAGCTGAAATATATCAGACTTCTCAGATGACTGCTTGAGCACCTTCACTAACACTGGAGGCCAATCAATATCAAGACGAAACTTACAAGCTAAGATATAACTGTTTACACAATCACAGATCGCTTTGCGGTTTTTTTCTGCACACTTAAAGCTATATTTTATTATCATATCATAGGATACAACATTCATGTAAAATTTGACAAAAAAATGCAAGCATGTAAAATTTCCCAAACATACTTCAACCACATTACAGAGTGCGAGGGCGCAACCAGTTGCATCAAAATTTTATCCAGTAATTTTAGACGCAAGAGGGAATTGGAAAACTTTTGTTCTGGGTTGACGCGATTAATTTTAAATTTTACCATACAACGTTGACTCATCCTACTGTATATTTAGACATCATGAATCTGAAATTGTGTGATTTGGTAAGATCTCTTCACGGCTAGCTAGACGGTGGTAGTGGGTAAACGTTAAACAGGAGCAAAAAACGCGGCGTGCGCCGTGAGCGTTCAATTTGCGTACTGATGAATACTTTAATCAACCGTTGAAAACAAGAACGATAGGTAGTGAGTATAGTGTGACATCTGTTTGTATTTGGGTTTAATTTGTCAAGATTTTATTCTCTTAGGGAATCGCGCCACTTGGGCGGTGGCTTCTATTTTCGTCTGTTTTCCACTATAACTCAGTCAAATTTGAACCAATTGGCACAATTTTTGGAATGCAGTGAGATAGGTATAGTATCTACCCGTGTACAACATTTCAAGTCAATTGGTTCAAAATTGACTGAGTTATAGTGGAAAACAGACGAATATAGAAGCCACCGCCCAAGTAGCGCGATACCCTACATATATTTATCGCTTGCATTGATTTTATACACTTTCGTAGTTCCGGCGAAGCACCAAACGCTGGTCCTGCAACCCTACCGATAGCTTTTATGTGGTATGAGCCTATTTTCTAGCTAACCGCTCCTAAGGTTATTAAAAAAAGCCGTGGTTTGATGTGTTACATGGTACATTTGGTCACTTTCGGTGGGGTACCACGAACTGGTTCCGGAGCACTACCGCGTCTTCCAAATATAGTCTAAGACTATTTCTTTGCTAATGTACATTGGGTTACCTAAACAACACGATTTGATGTATCGCCTGCATGGGTATAGATCACTTTTGCATTTTACCACTTCCAGTGGCACACCCAGAACCAGTTTCGGAGTTGTACCGATTGTTCCTGATGTGGTCTTAGACTAGCTCCATGCAAAGTGTTAATAAGTTTTCCTAAAAAGTCGTGAATTGATGTACCGCATGCGTGAGTGTGGTTAATTTTTGCATTTCGCTAGTTCCGGCGAGATACTCGAAACTAGTTCCGGAACACTACCGGTAGTCTTGAATATGGCCTGAGACTATTTTCTTGCTGACCGTTGTTCGCGTATCAAAGAAGACGTTATTTAATATGCTGCGTGCATACGTTTGGTTCCATTCTATATTTGACCACTTCCGGTGGGTCACCTGGAACCGGTTTCGGCACACTATTGATTTTCCAAAGGATGGTCTATGATTTTTTCTTGTTAACCGTTCATCAGGTACCATAAAAGTCATTTAATGTGTCGCATTCATGGGTTGGTTTTCCTTTACGTTTGACTATTTTCTATGGAACATCCAAGCCGTGATTTGATGTATCGCATGCATGGGTCTGGTTCACTTTTATATTTTCTTACTTTCGGCGGGGCACCCGGAGTGGAATCCGGAACAGTACTGGTAGTTTCTGATGTTGTCTGATTTTCTCGCTAACCGTTCATCAGGTTATCGAAAAAAAAAACAGATTTGATGTATCGCATGCACGGGTTTGGTTCCCTTTCATATTTGGTCATTTCCGGCGGGACACCCGGAATCGGTTCCGAATCACTACCGATTCAGATATGTTCGGAGAATATTTTCCTGCTTACTGTTCACAAGGTTATCGAAAAAGCCGCGGATTGATATGTCGCATGCATGGGTTTAGTTCACTTTTATGTTTGGCCACTTCCGGCGGAATACCTGGAACCGATTCCAGATCACTACCGGTTCAAATATGTTCTGAGAATATTTTCCTGCTTACTGTTCATAAGGTTATCAAAAAAGCCATCATTTGATATGTCGCATGTATGGGTTTGGTTAACTTTTATACTTGGCCACCTCCAGCGGATCATCTGGAACCGGTTCCGGAACACAACTGGTTCCGATATGATCTGAGAATGTTTTCCTGCTAACTGTTGATCAGGTTATCGAAATAGCCGCGGTTTGATATGTCGCATGCATGGGCTTAGTTCACTTTTATGTTTGGCCACTTCCGGCAGGACATCCGGAACCGGTTCCGGAACACAACCGGTTCAGATATGGTCTGAGACCATTTTTATGGTTACCATTCATCAAGTTTTCGAAAATGCCGTAGTTTGATGTGTCGCATGGATGGGTTTGTAGCGTTTTCATTTGTGGCCCCTGCCTAGGGTACCGGTCCGGAACACCTAAATGGCCATAACTCCGGAACGGCTGGACCGATCCGAACCAATTTCAATAGGAAACAATGAGACCAGATTCCGCGTCGAATGAACCGTTGGTCATTGAAATCGGTCGAGATTAACTGCCAAAAAGTGATGTGAGTTTATTTGTACACACACATACACACACACAGACATCACTTCAATTCGACGAGCTGAGTTGATTGGTATATGTTACTCGACCCTCCGGGCCTTCTATCAAAAAGTCATTTTTGGAGTGAACATATGGCCTTTCCAGTACACTTAGTGTACGAGAAAGGCAAAAATGATCAAATGTCACAGTGTAATACACTGTAAATACGAATGATACGATATTGTGTTGTTACTCACCCGCAGCGGCTCCTCGTGCAGCTGCTTCTTTCCGAAAGTTTTAATTTGGTGCTTTCCGACACCGGATCCGTTTGGTGATCTACCGCAGTGAACCTCGGGAGCCAATAATCGGACAAATGAACAAGCTATCAATTCGTACCACCACAATATCTGTGAGATTTGTGTTCAAAAACAAATCATAGGGTATTGGTTCCCTTATTAAGCATGTGGCTCCCATTTTCATCCCACGAAAAACAAAGGATTGAAGCGCTGTTTGTTTTGTTTCTTATTTTTGTATTTTTTGTTAGAAGTGAGCACCCATGAAAACAAAAAGAACGGAGTCAATCGGTGCCGTAATCGCTTGTTTTCGAATAGGATGAAAATAGGAGCATGAGATTACTGATGGCACACATACCCTACAATCTAAACAAAACTAAAATAATGTTAGTTTATCGAATTAAAAGTTTACCCAGATAATTTGACAACAATCATTGTCGAATTAGCGTGGTTTTATGGTACGACACGCATGGGTTTGGTCCAATTTCACATTTACAACTTTCGGTTCACATATTATAACTTACCGATTGTCCCTTATGTGGTCTTAGACTAGTTTCATGCAAATTATTAATCAGTTTTCCTAAAAAGTCGCAAATTGATGTAACCCAGGCAACCAGTATTCGTATAAGATGTTGCATAAGATGGTAAAGTGGAGGCCATGTGCGTGCATGCCTCCATTTAGGCGCATGTAAAGTGTACGCATACCCGAGCAGAAGGTAATACCTAACAAATACCATATCAATACCAATTTTTGCTCTAATACCTGAAATTGTTATCGCTATGTTATCATTTGAAATCTCATGAGAACATAACAATAACAGTTTGAGGTATTTGAGCAAAAGTTGGTATCGATATGGTATTGGATGATTTTTATCAGTCATAATAAGTATTGAAGAAGTTCTGCTATCAAAACACGATATGTTTATAACCGGAATTAACGACTTATTTTTTCATCAAAATATGGTGTAGGAATGGCATTGTTTGTTTTCTATTTCTTTAGTAAGGAATTAGTACGGATGATAATAAAATAACAATGGAATTGCCCGTTACTGTAATCGTTTTTATTACACTTAACATAAAAAGGTACTTTCCGAGAGATACCTTCATAAACTTCCTTAAAAAGGTTAGGTACTCATTGATTTACTAGCAGTTTTAATTTCTCTAAGCTCTCCGAGGTCATCCTTTCGAGAAGTTTCAGATTTTTTCAAAATATTTTCCAGACAACTGCTAAATGAACTCTTTTTAAATTTACTTGCGGAATTAATCGGAAACGCGATCCTTCAGCCACCTCTTATGAAACTTAGCAAATTATTTTCCCTACAAAAAAAAAACTCTTGTATGAATGTATACAATTTCTTCCTGGGGAAATCCCCAGAAAAAACTTCTGGAAGAATCCTGAGCCTGAACTCCTGAATACATTTACAGAAGAAAACTAATACAGGAATCCCCAAAAAGAACTCCTGAAAAATAGCCAGAAAAAGAAGCTTCTGGAGAAATCCCCAAAGAGAACTCCAGAGCGAATCTCTCAGAAAATGCTTACTACAAATGTTCTTGACGGAACTATCGAAGCAATTCTTTTTGGGATTTCCGACGGAGTTAGCGGAGCGATTCAAGAAGGAAATCCCGGATTCCTCAAGGCACTTTTGGACAATTCCCGAGAGAACTTCCTGAGGAATTCCAGAAGTTATTCTCGGAGGAACTCCTTGAGCTACATATTCCTAAAATATCTCCGGCAGAGATTGCTCCGGGATTGAGAAGTTCCATCCGAGAATCTTCTTTCGATTTCTTCCGAGAAATCAATTTCCGATCGTGTAATAATGTCTTTCACAGTTCCATACGTCCCGCCACTAATTTCTTCAGGAAAACTCTCCTATGATTTCTTCACAAGTTCTTACTTAGGTGGAACCTCCGGTATGAATCCTTCAGCAATTCCATCTGTGAAACCATCTTGCAATTCTTCCAACGAAATCTCACAAAAATGTTGGAAAGTGCATGCAGCAGAAAACTCACAATTTGTAATTCCGGCACGATCCGATGGCATCCAAGCGCTGGCATTGCCACCTTCTTTATTCAAAAGTGACACGAATCTGGATCTGGAAATCCGGGAAATCCTGCGGGCCGACGGCAGTTACTAATTTCCTTGGGGCACTGTTTTGTTTTGATAATTTTGATTGATTGAGATCAAAGTAGTGCACAGATGCACGAGTTCATTAATTTTTGACGTTTGAGCGTATCCGTATTTATCACGTATCCGTACTTTCCACGGCTACCTAGATAACACGGCACCGATCAAACGTCAATAAGTAAAAATATACATTGGTATTTGGAGTTGCAAAGGATGTAAGTTCCCGCAGCGCGGTGTCACGAACACTAATGCAAATCTACTGGTTGAAAATACACCCGTTTGATTTGCCGGGAACAGCTGATTTTTGTTTACTATTTTCCACCAGTAAATCAAGTAGGGTTTGTGTAATGCATCGTGTATGTACACGCAGCACGCAAGCAGCAGAAACCACGAACACCACTAACGAGAAGTCCGAGAAGTCCGTAGATTTGACAGGAGTTTGTTGTTATCGCACGCGAGCGAAAGTGAAAAACGGTGAAAATAGCTAGTGACGATCGATTTTTACGTTTATTTCGGTATCGTATCGGTTAGTTCACGTGTGCTGGTGATAAGCAACATCCGGAATACTCATTGCGGAGAAATTATAGTGGCGTATTGCTGAAAAAAAGTTGCAATTCCAGAACGATGATGCTGAATGCAAGGTTGCATCGGTTGCATCACACCCAGCAACGATCCGATAGCCAAAACCCTCCACGAATCAAGTGCGAGAACAACAACAAACAACGCCGCGAGTTTCAATTCTTTCAAGGGTGGTTAGTCGGGACGTTTATGCTGTTTGAGTTCCGGAGGATCGCATCCGAACAGACCAGCTTGGAGTGACCGGAGTGACAAGCCGGAAAACAGGCCGAAAAAAAAATATGAAGTTTTGATCGTGATCTTTGCAGTGCAGGTGCATGACGAGAAAGTGCAACTTTGTGGTGTTCTTCCGGGCACCACTTGACCGGTAAATCAACTCAGTGAGGCTCTACTAAAAATATTTCTTGTCGACAGTGCCAGTGGAAAGAATGCTGAAAAAGAGCTATACATACCTGGCTTTGGTTTTATCGATGACATGATTGATCTTTTGGTAAGTGGTGAGTTAAATTACTTCTTCTTTTTTTTTTCTTGGTGTAACGTCCCAACTGGGACCAAAGCCTGATTATCAGCTTAGTTTTCTCTGAGCATGTCCACAGTTATTACCGGAGTGCTTTCTTTGGGGATGAACCAGCCTCGGGCCACCTTTTCTGCAACTGACGGAGTAATGGAACTCGCAGTAAGAAATTTTAGCTTAAAATATCGGGTACTGGTTAGCTCAAGCACCACAAGATTCGAAAGTCGTTACCGCGTCGAATGTGGTTCTTGATCTACGTGTGGATCCTGCCAGCTTTTGGTTCCTTGCCAATGAATCTTGGACAACTGGCAGAGGTTGACGCTGATACAGGGTTCGGTCGCCCCTTCGGGGACGAAAGGTCCTCTCAGCGCTGGAGATTTTGTGTCGTGTCGATGTTTCCGCGGTAGCGAACGGTCTACATGATGATAGTTGCTTTGTCGTGAGCGTTAAGTTCAATCGCAGAGGAAAGATTCTTCAACAAAACTTAAAAAAAGCTCCATGATGCCTTTTCATGCAAATAGAAAAAGACAAAAATAGTTTATATTTGTTTGTTATAACAAACAAATTGGATCCAAAGTGTCGAAACGTCGGGTTAGATAACAACTCGTTTTGATTTAACAAGACTGCGTAGCCGTCAAAATCCGAGTTACAACATTTTATACGATCGCTGGTTGACTGGGAATGCATGTATGGGTTTGGTTCATTTGTGCATTTTGCCAGTTCCGGCGAGGCACTCGAATCTGGTTCCGGAACACTACTGGCCTGAGGCTATTTTCTTGCTGACCGTTCTTTGCGTTATCGAAGAAGCCGTTATTTAATGTGCTGCGTGTATGCGTTTGGTTCTTTTCTACATTTGACCACTTCCGTCGGGGCACCTGGAACCATTTTCGGCACACTATTGGTTTTCCAAAGTATGGTCTATGATTTTTTTTTTCTTGTTAACCGTTCATCAGCTTACCTAAAAAGTCATATAATGTGTCGAATTTATGGGTTTGGTTCTCCTTTACATTAGACGACTTCCGATGGGGCAACCGTAATCGATTGCGGAACACTACCGGTTGTCCCCAATATGGCTGGAAACTTTGTCAAATCGAGATGCCTAAAAATCCGCGATTTGATGTGTCGCTTGTATGGGTTTGGTTCCCTTTTATATTTGACCATTTCCGGATCACAACCGATTCAGATATGTTCTGAAAATATTTTCCTGTTTACTGTTCATCAGGATATCAAAAAAGGCACTATTGGATATGTCGCTTGCATGGGTTTAATTAACTTTTATACTTTGCCACCTCCGGTGGAACGTCTGGAACCGGTTCTGATATGGTCTGAGAATGCTTTTCTGCTTACTGTTCATCAGGTTATCGAAAAAGCTGCGGTTTGATATGTCGCATGCATGGGTTTGGTTAACTTTTATACTTGGCCACTTCCGGCGGGGCATTTGCAACCGGTTCCGGAACACTACCGGTTCCGGTATGGTCTGAGAATGTTTTCATGCTTACTGTTCATCACGTTAGCGAAAAAGCCGCGGTTTGATGTGTCGCATGCATGGGTTTAGTTCACTTTTATGTTTGGTCACTTCCGGCGGGACACCCGGAACCGATTCCGGGACACTACCGGTTCAGATATGGTCTGAGACTATTTTTCTGCATACCATTCATCAAGTTATCGAAAATGCCGTAGTTTGATGTGCCGCATGGATGGGTTTGTAGCGTTTTCATATCTGGCCTCTTCCTGGGGTACCGGTCCGGAACACCTAAATGGCCATAACTCCGGAACGGCTGGACCGATCTGAACCATTTTCAATAGGAAACAATGGGACCAGATTCCGCGTCGAATGAACCGTCGGTCATTAAAATCGATTGAGGTTTACTGCCAAAAAGTGATGTGAGTTTTTTTGTACACACACATACACACACACACACATACACACACACACACACATACACACACACAGACATCACCTCAATTCGTCGAGCTGAGTCGATTGGTATATAAGACTTGACCCCTCCGGAGGCTCTATCAAATTTTCGTTTTTGGAGTGAACATATAGCCTTTCGGTACACCTTGGTGTACGAGAAAGGCAAAAACAAGTATTGATTTGCGAAGATCAAATTGATAAAGAAGTCAAAATTATGGCCACGCCGATTACGCCGCCGCCGAATTAAAAAGCGCCAAACGCCGCCGCCGACAGATTTCAAATCGGCGCACACCTCTACTGTAACATGCTATAATATCGATTGTTTATCAGAAACATGAAGCATATGATGTGGAAACATCAACTACTAGATTTTTACCAATCAAGCTAAAGAAAGCTTGAAATCTACAACCTAAAAATATAAATACAATCATCTCTAGATATTAGGCCAATAATTCTACCAGATGAAACTGGACTCAAGATTCAACATGTTAAGCGGACCTGATGTTATGGTTGATGTGCATGCCCTTCTCACTGAGGACCTGGGATCAAAAAACCACTCCCAAAACAATTTAAAAAGTGTTTTCTACCTTCAGGTCATTTGATTCGGGACTAGCCTAGGGTTATAGCTTTATGAATCGTATATATGTATGTAATTATGTATAATTTGGCCAGAAAATTCTACGGGATTTCTTATTAACGAAAGGAATAAGAGCTTAACCGTGAATAGCGTTCCGTCATACACAGGCCCGGATCAAGGATTGCCCGAGGCCCAAGCGGATGCGAAGGTCCCTTGGTGATGAGTATACGAAAAATTATTTGTTTTCAAACAGTATTTGAGCAATATAAAACATACAATTGATGTGAAATAACCAAAAAAGGTCTTTGTGGGGAGGCCTAAAATGTGGGGGCCCGGAGCCCGAATAATCACCCCCGGCCGCCCCCATCCTACCCGTACATCCAGCCCTGGTCATACAGATGTAATGGTAAGTCCCTTTCAAGAGTTCCACTAAAAAAATAAACTCTTTCAAAAAGAGCATTTACACAATGAACTTGTTTTCGAAATTTATTAGTCATTCCGCGGAATTCCGTTTAATTTCGTCAAAATATTTTTTTTGAAGGCGAAATTTTTAGAATTTGACGAAACGAAACGAAATTCAAAATCATAAATTTCGCCTGGTTGAATTCCGTGGAATTCCGCGGAATTTCGTTTCGAGGTGCATTTGGCGAAACTTTTCGGTATACCGCATACCCTTATCAAAAATGGTTTCTGCAAAAACGAAAAACATTTTCCATTACAAAACAAATCAGAAGATACCTTGATCCATACTCTACATGTGCACGAAAACCGATTTTGAAAATATTGCTTCGTTATTTAATAAAAAATCAAAAACTAAAAAGTGAGGGAATGCTTCCAGTTCCGCCTTAAGGCCAGAAAGCTGGATGACATCACGGACGCGGAAAAGCTCGTCACAGCATTGAAGCAATAGTGTGAGGTGCAGGTGGCTACCGCAGCCATTCGACTACGAATTGGCCACCTACCAGCCAGTTCCTGTGATGGACGCTAACAAGTCCATTAAGATAGGGAAGCTCAAGGTGGGGTGGTCGGTATTCCAACATACACGAGCCACCACAGGCTTGATTCAGGTGTCTGGAACCAGGACACAAGTCATGGAACTGTAAAGACACTGACAGAAGCAAGCTTTGCAGGCAATGTGGAAGTAAGTACCATGAGGCACAAAGCTGAACAAACCCTACCAAGTGCTTGATTTGTTCCGGAAATCCATGGATAGTAAGCATCTGACGGGACGCCCAAGGTACCTGGCCTTTAAAAGAGCCACAATTTACAAGTAACAGTGAAGGTAATGCAGCTGAACCAGAATTACTGGGACATGGATGTTGATTGCTCACCAGAGTTTGGAAGATTAATTCAAAATTGAACAAATGACTAGTTTTCTCGTTGCTGTGAAACACATTTTTCGTTCGCTTTCCGGGTCTGCGCACTATCGCACATCGCTTGCAACACGATGCACGAGAAAAGCAACTGAACATCACTCATATACACCGGTGGGTGCGAATGCCTTATGCTAAAGTATATTCATGATCAACCAGAGCGGTGAATATTTATCACTCGTCAGGGCTGGCTGAAGCGAGGAATGCCAGTTCCTTTCTCCTTTGCTTGTTACGAAATTAACGAACTAAATGCACACACCACCAGCAAGAGAGACATATGTATTTTGTTTCTAGTTCAATACCGAGTTAGCGTCATTTTTTTCTTTTACTTCCGCTGCTTTTCCCTTGCGTTAAACACCGATATGGTAATGTTCACTAGATCCAAGAAAATGCTAGTGATTTAAAAAAAATATGTGTTTGTAGGGTACATCTCCAGAAGAGATGCAAATTTCCCAAGCAGCACTTCTGGGGATTCTTCCAGCAGTTTCGCCATGAATTTTGCCAGGAGTTCCTCCGGGAAGTCCTCCGACAATTCCTTTAAGAGCACTTCCGGGAATTACTCCACGAGTTCTTCTACGAGTTCCTACAAGAATTCCTTAACCATTTTCTTCAGGAATTCCTCTAGGAGCTCCACTGAGAATTCCTCTAAAAGTTCTTCCGGTAATTCCTTAAAGTGTTCATCCGGAAATCCCTATAGATACCTCTACGAGTTCCTCCTGGAATTCCTTCACGAATCTCTAGACATTCCTAGAAACTGTACTGGAGATACCAGAAGCTTCCTTCGAGAATTCCTCTAAAAATCCCTCCAGAAACTCTTCAGGAGATTTTTCGGAATTCTTCTTGTAGTTCCTTCGACGATTTCTGTTCCTCCTGGAGTTTCTTTAGGAGCTCTTCCAGTGATTCTTCCAGGAGTTTCCCAGAACATTCCTCTAAAAGTTTCACCAGGAATTTCTCTAGGAATTCCAATGGGTATTTCTCTAGGATTTCCGCCGGGAATTTCTCTAGAAGTTTTTTTTTCGGGAATTCTTCTTGGAGTTTATTCGGAAATTACTCTAGGAGTAGCTCCGAGAATTCCTCTACGAGTTTCTCCGAGAATTCCTTTAGGAATTCCACTGGGAATTTCTCTAGAAGTACTTCCGGATATTCCTCTAGAAGTATCCATGGAATTCCTATACGAATATCTTCAGGAACACCTGTAGGAGTTTTACCGGGATCTCCTCAAGAAGTTCCCCGAAAAATTCCTCTACTGGTTGCTCTTGAAGTTTTTTTTTTCTAGAAACTATAATAGGCATGCCAGGCATCTTCCGGAAATACTCCAGGAGTTCCTCCGAAAATTATTCTAAAGTTTTTCCGGGAATTCCTTTATGAGCTCATCTGGTAACTCATCTAGGAGGGCCGGCCACGTCGAGACCGCTTTTTTCATTCGGACCGGCCGCGTTGTCGTCGTCATCAACTTTGAATGTGCACATCGTCGTACCCGTGTGTAGTTGTAGCGGTTCAGTGTGATTTCGGAGAAGAGGTCAGTTTGTAGAAGATGCTGCAGCACATACGCACTGGACACTTCGAAGGATATTTATTGGTGAGCTCGTTCCATTTTAGCATAATAATTAATGCTAAAGGATGTATAAAATTCTGCTCTGGATTTTGTGTATTTATCTAACAAATATTGAAAAGTTCGTTACGTCATGTGTCGGCGCTAGTTCCAAATGCACATTTAGTTGAAAATAAATATTTATTTTTATTTTTTTGCATTTACACAAAAATTTGAATGGTTCGTCATCTTCGGTGTCGACATTTGTAATATTTGAGTTGAAATGTTTTGACTCAAGTAAAGGTTGCATGCATCACATCACTTACCAAAGTGAATCCAAATCATGTGACTCTCCCCCTCCCCACTAACAAAAACTCCTTCCCGTGACAGTCGTGGAGAAGATGAGGTGATCTCGGTCTCTAGTAGCAACGTACGTCACACTAGCATTCCTTTACTTCCTCGATGACCGTAAAGACGTGGCCGGCGCCGTTATTGACTAATAAAGTTTGGAATTCTCGAACTGTGCACATTGAGAGCGGTAGTTACTCCCAAGCTATCGTTTGTAGGTTCCTTGTGCAATTTCGATTGTTCTGGTCAATCACGGAGTAGCAACTACGAATTGTACGGTCATCTATGCTCACGCTCATGCTCATCTGGTAACTCATCTAGGAGTACCTCCGGGAGTTCCTCCGGGAATTCCTTTACTTATTTCTGGAAATTCTTTTAGGAGTTCTATTGAGCATTCCTCAAGGAGTTCTTTCTGGAATTTCTGTAGGATTTCATTAGGGGATTTCTCTAGGAGTACCTTCAAAAATTCCTCTACGACCTCCTCTACGAGTTTCTTCGAGAATTACTTTACGTATTTCTTTAAAGTCTCTGAAATAAAGACAAAACAATCAATCAACGTATTTCTTCGTGAACCATTCTAGAAGCCCCACCGGAAATTCTTATTGGAGCTCTTCCGCGAATATTTTTAGGAGTTCATCCAGGAATTCCTCTAGAAGTTGCTCCGACAATTCCTCTACGGGTTGCTCTAGAAGAATTCCGAGAAATTACATTGGGTATACCAGGAGTTCCCACCGAGAATTCTTCTTGGAGTTTCTCCAGCTCTTCCTCAAAGAATTCTTACGAAAATTCTTCAAGGAGTTCGTCCGTGAATTCCTCTGCGAGTTCATCCGGCAATTTTTCTCAGAGATCATCCGAGAATTCCTCTAAGAGTCCTTCACAGATTTTGTTTCGGAGCTCTTCTGGGAGTTTTTCCAATCATTTATTTAGGAGTACCTCCGGGAATTTCTCAACGAGTTCCTCCGGGAATTTTTTTCCATTATTTTTTTCGGGATTTCCTCTAGAAGTTTCTCCGGCAATTCCTCTACGAGTTGCTCAAGAATTTCTTTTTGTTGCGTAGAAACGGCTATCTCAGTCTTAATTTACGACGATTTATTTTATTCTACCCGACGTTTCGGCCATGGGTTTTGGCCTTTTTCAAGGGAAAACTGTATTTGTACAAAGTGTTCATTAGTTATAAATAAGTTAGTCTAGTCTAGTTTGTCTTACATTGTCTATCGTCCTTGTCCTTGTTACAATTTGCATTTGAGTTTGTCAATTAAACCGGGTCATTGCTTCTGTAGGAAATATTGAAATTGACTTTGAGTACAATACAACACAAAACACATATCACGAATTTCTTACTTTTGTACAATTTTAGGGTAATTTAAATGATAATTTTGGTCAGAGTTTTGCTTACACATATAACGACTGTTTTAAAATGGTGAATTTCTGTCTAGAGCTTTATGGCTAATTGTGCTTTTATATTATGGTTCGTGTGTGTTTGTCGATTCTACAGTTCGTTAATTTTTTCTGCTTTGTCGATTTTTGAGAGAGTGCAATATAACTGCGTACGTTGTATTTAGGTTATCTACATCTGTTCTATGGTTGACTGTGTTAGGGTTGTTGGCTATGTGACACATTTCTAATATTGGGAGAGCCGATACTCTCTGAGCTCGGTCTAGTATGGTTGTTTTAGTCAAATCAAAGTTGTGTTCTTCTTGTATGGCATGGTTCATGAGTGCGGTTGTCTCTCGTAATTTGTTTATCTCTTGTTGTTGAAAAAGGCCAAAACCCATGGCCGAAACGTCGGGTAGAATAAAATAAATCGTCGTAAATTAAGACTGAGATAGCCGTTTCTACGCAATAACATCCAGTTCCAGTCGAAAAATCCCAAATCGTTGCTCAAGAAGTTTTCCTAGTAGTTGCACAGGAGTTCCTCCGAGAATTCCTTTAAAAGTTTCTCTAAGAGTTCTTCCGGATATTCTTCCAGTAGTTTCCCTGAACATTCCTCTAGGAGTTAAACCAGAAATTTCTCTACACAGAAAAAAATATGTAATTAAAATTCAGCGAGAAATCATGCACATAAAGGGAATGCTAGAGTTAGTGCACTTTTACATGAGATATAATGTAAAATTACATTACTATCGTGTAAATTTCCGCCAACCATCGTGTAAACCATCATGGACGCCATCCGGTTACGTGACTATTAGCGGAAATTTACACGATTGTAACGTAATTTTACATGATATCTCATGTAAATATGCACTAACTCTGGCATTCCCTTTATGTGCATGATTTCTCGCTGAATTTTACATGAATATTTTTTTCTGTGTAGGCGTGCCCCTGTAATTACTCCAGGATTTCTCCATGGAATTTATCTACGAGTTCCTCCGAGAATGGCTATAGAATTTCTATAGGAGTTCCTCCGGGTATATCTCTTGAAGTTCTTCCGGGTATTCTTTTAGGAGTATCTCCGGGAGTCCATATAAGAGTATCTCCAGGAATTTTTCTAAGAATTCCTCTAGGAGTTCGACCGGAATGCCTCTAGAAGTACTTTCGGGAATTCCTCTACAAACTCCTCTAAAAATTCTTTTAGAAGTTGCTTTGGGAATAGCTAAAGTTTCATCTGAGAATTCCTCTAGTAGTTCTTTCGGAAATTCCTCAAAGAATACCTCTAAAAGTTTCTTCAAGATTTTCTTTAGCAGTTTCACCGGAAAATCCTCTAGAAATTCCTTCAGGATTTTTTTTTAAGTAATTCAACGGATTTTTTTCTACAAGTCCAAAGGGTATTACTCTTGGAGTTCCACTGGGATTTTTCTATGTGCTCCTGCGGGAACTGTTCCAAGATTTCCAGCGACAATTACACCAGGCGTTCCACTTGGAATTTCTCGCGAAGTTCCTTCAGTGGCTTTTTCTCGGAAAAATCCTCTGAAAGTTTGTTAATATTTTTTCTGAGAATTCTTCTAATAGTTCCCCCGGTATTCTTCCGAAAATTTTCCAGAATAACTTTCAGAAGTTCTTTCGGGTATCGTTCGCTAAGCAAATAAGAGAATTTCGAGAGTCCTGTTTGAAAATCCTCTAGGACTTTCTTCGAGAGTCTCTAAGATCTCTAGCAGAAATTTCAGATGTTTGACTAAAATTTCTCCCAAAAGCTAGACTTTACAGTTATTGGCGTGAGTGAGAAATGGACAAATTGGAGTGGAATTTGCGAAAACAGTAACTTGTCCTCTCGGTGGGACTCGAACTCACGACTCCTACTCACTAGACAAGCGCGTTGTCAACTACACAACGAAAAGACCCGATGCCGCCTCTATTGTATATGTAAAGCCTAGGCGAGAGCGCATTGTTTTTGATGCAAAATGATGTATTAATCGGTTACCCAGGTATTGAAAATAACTCACTTTGGTATTTTCTAGGTATTGATAAAATAACTCAAAGAGTTATTGGTTTGGTGTTGAGGATTGTTGAGGTATTATTCAATTATGGAAAGATCACTATTTGTATGGATAAATTGCTGATTATTATTTATGTATTTCCACACCCGATGTCATTATTTACGTGTTCTGCTCGGGTAAGATAGTGGTTAGACTAAACCACTGGATGTGGGATGGATACCCGAGCAGGAACGAATAACTGACACATAACTGCAGCATACCAAAGTCAGGTATCATACCAAGACGAGGTATTGGTCGGTTACCCAGGCATTGAAAATAACTTATTTTGGTATTTTCTAGGTATTGATAAAATACCTCAACGAGTTATTGGTTTGGTGTTGAGGACTGCTTGAGGTATTATTCAATTATGGAAAAGTCACTATTTGTATGAATAAATAACCGATTATTATTTAGGTATTGCCATACCTGATGTCATTATTCTCACGTGTTATGCACAGAATATACACCAGTTATTATTTTAAGTATTTTACCTCTTATGCAGGGCTCCTATATACCTCATTAGGGTTGTATGTATTTGGTTTTCCATACATGAGTTTGGTATTCTTCAGGCTTTTTCTCCTGCTCGGGTAATGTTGAAAGCTTCTGTTATCTTAGTATTCAAATTTTCCACTAAAATTCTTATAGGCACCCGGATTAAAAAGGCTAGGTCTTTTCTTGCAAGTACAGTCCGGATTCGCTGGTTGGGTCACGATTGCGCCCCGATTAGCGAATCGTGTTCGTTCGTTGGGGCAACTGACAACTGATCAAAAGGCTCTAGACACACGCAAGTGACGAGAAATACGTCACAGAACACTCACATACTTGCGCAAACGTTCTGTATACAGGAGCTGTGATGCGAGGGCGGTCAGACGTCAAACTCGTTTTGACATCTATTTTGACATTGACAGTGCTTTTTAGTTGGGTTTTGCCAACCAGTGAACATTCAACCATCGAGACAGCACATTTAACGAGCTCTCAACGAACGAATCGTCACTGTATTACTAATATTTTCCCCAGTGAAACCCGGTATGTATCAGTGTAGAATATGCAACGGTTGCAGATCCTTATCAACAGATGACATGCCTGGTGGTTCTTCTCCTCTTAGCTACGTAACGTCCTCACTGGGAAAAAGTCTGCTTTCACAGTTTAATTAAACGCTTCCTTTGTCAATAGTAATATTTTGCATGTGTAAATCGTGTGGCTGGTACAAAAATACACAATGCACAAGAAAGTGGTTAGAAAATTTACATTACGAATAATTTCCAGACCGACTGACCCGTTGCCCTCAGTAATGAGGTAATCAAGGTCCCTCATGGTGGTCTCACAATTGGATCTCCAACGCAGATCTCTATAGTCGATATTACCAAAGACCGATAGTGACAGAAATTCTGTGAGCCGGCCTTACTCTATACGTGAACGGAAACGAAATCTGCAAATAAGCGTTAAACTGGACAGCAGGACACCGCAGCAAAGGTAAGCCCAGCTGCTCATGGCGGGTCAATATCAATAAAGAAATACAAAGAACTCAAAGGAAAATTTCGCATGGCCAGGCCATAAGTCAAGGTGAGGGTGAGAAACAACCCAGGTTCGAGATCTTTCTCGTCGCCCCCCTGCACCACCATGGATGTACGGGACTGAAACACTATAGACAAACTATAAATCACTATATTCACTATCACTTCACTTAACCCTAGTCGTGCATTGGAGACATTATGATTCAAATAGACATGCTGAACATGATTTAGGTCAGCTAGCGCACGAAGAAGGTTAAATAATGATTTCCATATTAACAGCGATGATTTGTCAACTATAGATGTACTCTAGAGGATAAGTATTCATCATTAACTACAAAAAAGAAACAAAAAACAGTTCAACCAAACCGTTGTCATCGTACGCCGCATATCCTCCACGACCACCACCACACCAACGCCACGTCCGGTATATCCCGATATTTACTTGCCACGACATCCGTATGTTCACTACTAGGGCGTTGATCTTCCATCCCGTTGCTTTATACGAGGATCGTACCCTCTCTCCACCGTAGAATACGATCAATCAATCGATTGGTCGACGATCGATCAGCTCTTTGTCTGTTCTGCTCGCGATTCGGACAGGCTGCCTGATTGGCTGCAATCTCCCGAAAAACACAATATTATGATTCACCTCGTAACCGAGTTCACCGCGCAAGCAAAAGTCGAACACGCGCGAGAATAGCTTACAACGCTGCGCGCACCGGGTCAACGATGTAACGCAAGCGTCACAGATCGTCCTCGTCGTCGTCTTTGCTCTCAGTAGCGTGCGGAGTCAGCAGTCGTGTAAACGTCGACGACGTCCTAGCTGCGAATCTTCCGTAGAACTGCGGTTCTACCGTGTATCGCACTAGGTAAACCGTTGTCGTCGTCGCAGAAATGGGGACGTCCACTTGCTCTTGATTCTTCTCTACATAATTACTCTCACGGTGCGATGTGGAATACTGTGTACTCGCGGCTCGTTTCGATTAAACAACGTGCCACCCCCCATCTCGAGTGTCTTCAAAGGTTCTCCCAAAGTGGATTTGGGAAACGACGATGATGTTGACGACGGTTCACGATGGTAGCCGCGTCTTTGTGGTGCGAAGATGATATGGCTCTTGAAGTGAGTGCTAGAATACGGGTGGGCTACCCGAGCAAAAAGTTTCATGTGGCACATGATTTCACAGTTGAATCAAATTTCATAACATGTGTTACAATTGGAGCAATTTCTAGAGTTAAAGTTCCGCTGATTATACGATCATCATACATTTACGAATCTTCTGTACGAACTTTTAATCGGGTCTCGCTCGCACAAACCCTTTCATCAACAGCTGTCTACTAATCCGGCTAAACTGTGAATGAACCGGAGTGGTCGTCTTATCAGTAGAAGCAACAAGGTAACAAGGAACTGATCGCACTCGATGGGCTAATCCTCAAACAGTGGCGAACAGATCAGCTCGTAATGACCTAGAAAATCCCACGCTAATCCACCATGCCGTGATGGTGCCTTTCTTGCGCTTGCATGAGCCAATGTCAGTTAAGCTTTTCAGAATTATTACAACGTTTGAAGTTCAATAATAATTGAAACATTTATTATAGGACTTGCACAGTACAGTAGAAGATTTTCAGAACATCTGGGGATTCTAAGGAAGGTTATCATTTACAACTAGCAGACTCACATTTGAGTGTCAAACGTTGAAGCCAAGTGTGGAAATTCGCGAAGAGATTCACTAGATGACGAGATGTGCGCTATTGAGGGAATAACATCCATTTGTAACGGCGAGAGAGAATGACTGAGCGTAAATACGTTCACCAACAGAACGAAGATGCTAAAATTAAGTTACCAAGCGCCGTCGGTGCGGTGATGCTAAGCGGTTGGTTGGATCAGCTTATCTCTTTGCAAATGCTTGACGGGGGTGCTGTTTAATTAATAAATATGTGTAGTTGTTTGTTTGCTTATGACATGGCCGGATTAATTTTTAAAGAATGATCTAAAAATGTATGCAATTGACTAGGGATATGGGTAATGATACCAGCGGATGGTAATATATAAATTGATGTTGTTGGGAGGAATGATGGAACGCAGAGCTGATTTGGAATGCAACTATCAGAGAGAATAGACTCCGCCGATTGACAGTGACTTTTAAAGAAGCATTTTGGAAGTGATTGATTCGCTCGGCGTAGCAGAAGATCAACGCATCCCACAAAAGTTTCGCGTAGAAAGCCGAATGAGCAGGGATAATGACGGAAGCTTCTGGTTGGGCTATTAACCCGTAGGCTACGGGGCTTACAACAAAATTTCAAACCGCTGCCAAAGACGCAAACATCAACATTTTTCAATGAAATTTTGAGGTTTACTTCACTATTAGTTGTAGTTTCAGTTATGCTGAGAGCCACAAAAATTGAAGCCACGAGGACAGTTTTATTCCGGTGGACGTCTGGATCAGGAGGGGTAAAAATTGCATAACCTTCCTTTTAGCAAGGTCCCATTAGTTGGATTTCAAATGAATTCATCTGAAAAGTTGTTAGTTCTATGCATTATTGTATATTACGTCAGGCCTGGGGGTTAAGAGGTATATAGGTGGTGTAGAACTTTTTCCAGGCCTCCAAAATATTTTCAACTTTGAGTCTAATTTCTATGCGCTTGTAAAAGATTTTGAGGCACGCAAGAAGTAGATTTTTCTGTCCTAAGGCAGGTCTTAAGCATATTGAATTTAACTATAAGTTAAACTTTATAGTAGCATACTGTTTTTGTTAGAAAAATCATGTTTTCCACGAAAGTAAGACGATTTCACAAGAAATTGCATACTTTTAGGCGATAAATGCGATACCTTTTGTGAAACACTAAACGCCTAAAAATAGGCAATTTCTTGTAAAACCGTCTTACTTTCGTGAAAAACATGATTTTTCTAACGAAAACAGTATGTTACCATCAAGTTTTACTTATAGTTTAATTCAATAAGCTTAACACCTAGCTTCGGACAGAAAAATCTACTTCTTGCGTGCCTCAAAATCTTTTACAAGCGCATAGAAATTAGACTCTAAATTGAAAATATTTTGGTGGCCTGGAAAAAGTTCTACACCACCAATATACTTCTTAACCCCCAGGCCTGACGTAATTTACAATAATACATAGAACTAACAACTTTTCAGATGATTTCATTTGAATTCCAACTAATGGGACCTTGCTGAAAGGAAGGTTATGCAATTTTTACCCCTCCTGACCCAGACGTCCACCGGAATAAAACTGTCCTCGTGGCTTCAATTTTTGTGGCTCCCAGCATAACTGAAACTACAAGTAATAGTGAAGTGAACCTCAAAATCTCATTGAAAAATGTTGATGTTTGCGTCTTTGGCAGCGGTTTGAAATTTTGTTGTAAGCCCCGTAGCCTACGGGTTAAAAGATGAAGGTAGCACTTCGATGAACACCTGAATGGTGCGAAGAACGCAGGCACGGAGGGAACGCCAATTCCAGTACAGCAGCGAACCTTACCGTACCGACTAGGCTAAGGCCGGGGCCAGGGTGGCCTCTGCTGTATATAGTAGCCGTCTCCATTCCACTCGGTCCATAGCTGTTTGGTAGATGGTACGCAACACCCTCCGTTCGAATACTGCAAGGGCGCGTTAGTCCTCTGCACGTAGGGTCCATGTTTTGTGCCCATAGAGGACGACCGGTCTAATCAGCGTTTTGTAGATAGTTAACTTCGTGTTACGGCTAACTTTATTCGATCGTAGAATTCTGCGGAGTCCAAAGTAAGCACGATTTCCTGCCACAATGCGCCTCTGAATTTTTCTGCTGGTGTCCTTGTCGGCGGTCACCAATGAGCCCAAGTACACGAATTCTTCAACCGCCTTCGGCGTACACGAATTCCTCAAATACGGGCTAACGGGCACGGTGAATTCTCCCTGGAGCTCTTTGCCATCATGTACTTTTCTTCGACACATTAATGACTAATCCGATTCGCCTGGCTTCACTCTGTTACCACGCCACCTTCGGTACTTGCAACGTCGCCATTGAGGTGGCTATCGTAATGCTGCCGCCACCTGTCGACCACTTCACGCTCACTCGTGAGAATATTCCCGTGATTATCTCGGCACATGTCGGCTTGTGGTACGAAGCCTTTGCGCGAGCGGTTCAGCTTCTCGTAGAACTTTCGTGTGTCCTTAGCGCGCTACAGCTCTTCCATCTCTTCGCGATCTCGTTCTTTCTGCTGGCGCTTCTTCATCCGGCAGACTGAGTTCTGCCTGTTCCGCGCCTGTCTGTAACGTGCCTCATTCGCTCTCATACGGTGTTGCAGAATTCTCGCCCACGCAGCATTCTTCTCGTTTTTTTAACTGTTCACATTCGCCGTCGTACCAGTCGTTTTTTTTATCTGTATTAACGAGATTTTTAGCCCTTGGCTAGTTCATCTCGGGACCCACGCTTTACTTCCCTTCCGAAGGAAGAACTCACATTTTGTGAGTTTGTCGGGAGTGGGATTTGATCCCAAGGGGTCTCGGAGCATTTAGGCAGGCGGAGCTATTTTGGCACTTGCTGCTTTAACTCAGTAAATTTCAAACAAATTGACATGAATTTTTGTTCACAGATAGATACTGTGCGTTTCTCTATTGGAAATAGCCAGAGTAAACGTAGATACGTGTTGATTGGATAACGATTTATTAACGAATAACGAAAATGAAAAAATCTATCTGACACTTCCGTTGCTAGGACTACTTGATCAGATGTCTGTAGATCGGCCTACTCCAACACTCCTCCTCGATCTGCTGCTTCCATTCGACTAGTGGCAGCTAGTTTAGCTAATCGAACTCCAGATAGTGGCTTCGTCAAAAGATCAGCTATCATATCCTCGGTTGGGCAATATACATATTTCACTTCGTTCTTCTCGCTGATAAATATCTCGAATAAAGTTATACTTGATGGAAATATGCTTCGTTCGGTTCCTAAATTTTTCTCTTTCTAACATTTTGACAGCTTTGATTGTCTTTCAGAATGTTCAAATTAACGGGTTCATCCAGGTTAATCAGCCATAGCGCTTCCTGTGTAGCTTCAGCTAACGAAACGAATTCTGCTTCGGCAGTTGAAAGGGAAACACATGTTTGTTTGCAACAGCTCCAGCTAACAGTTCCGCGTTAAACTTGAAGAGTTGTCCGCTGTTTGATTTTCTATCGCCTGTACATACCGCCCAATCCACATCTGTATAGCCAATCAGTCCTTCTTGATTCCTGCATCGATTCAAACGTAGACGGTAATTGATGGTTCCTTTAAGATATCTTACTACACACTCCAGCTCGTTCTAGTCGGTCTGCGTTAGTGAACTCGTTACAGCAGTTGTCCTACCAACTTTTGATAGTTGTAATTGTCTGAGAGTGGTTCTCCGGTGTTTTCTAGCTTCTGATAATTAGTATCTAACGGAAATTTTGAGATTTTCCGAGTGCTGCTAATAACGTGGTTGATGTATTTCCGCCGGCTGATAAAATAATCTACGTCCGGGTCACGTTCTACTTCAATGCCCAAATAGTATCGGATGTCACCCAGTTCGTTGATTTCGAGCGTTTGTGGATCATCCGTGGTTTGTTTCATGTCCGAGTGCCTGTTTCGCTTCATCGCTACTAGACTCTGTTCTGTTGCTGCCGTATCGGTTTCAGGTTCGATTGTTGGTCCAGAATCAGGCGATTCCGAGAAATTCGGGGAAAATATACCTTAGCCTCGCAAAATAAAATCGTTCAGCTTGCTCGGTAGCGTGCGTTCTCGGCCGCTGCGCCTCAGCATCGGTGGGTCCGACGGATTTGAGGATGTATACGGTTGAACCTCGGGGGCTGCTTTCTCGTCGTCATTAGCGTCTTCGAAATTCTCGTAAGAATTTGCTGGATTCGGTTGAATTTCTCCTTGATCACGTGTTACCTCAACCAAGTCCAGTTTCACGTACGCGATCCTTCGTCAATCAGGGCTTGACCGATATCAACCAGGAGATTCTTGTCGATTCTTCCTTCATAAAAAGAACATCTTGGCTTTTGACAACACTTTTTCTTCTCATGTTGAACAATCTGTAGCCTTTAGAATCTTCCTCGTATCCAACCAGAATGCATTCCTCCGCTTTGACGTCCCATTTCTGTCGCTTTCTGTCGAGGAACGTGTGCCATGACCGTCGTACCAAATATCCTTAAATGTGCCAGGTCAGGTTTCCTAGTCGACTACATCTCTTCCGGAGTCATGTTATGTCCTTTTGTCGGAGAACGGTTAAACAAGTAATCAGATGTCGCAACTGCTTCTGCCCAGAACTGTTTTGGAAGATTTGCTTCGAACAGCATGCACTTCGCTTGTTCAACGATGGATCTATTGGACCGCTCCACCAGACCGTTTTGTTCCGGGGTATAATCAACGGTTGTCTGATGTTTGATGCCAAGTTTCTTTAGAAACTCTTGAAATCTTCCGTTCGTATATTCTTTTCCATTATCTGAGCGAATCGTCAGCAGCTTACGGCCAGTTTGGCGCTCTGCCAGGCTATGATACTCTTGAAATGCTTGCAATGCCTCCTCGGCTGACTTCGTTTTCAAAAAATAGACGTACATTCTCCTCGATTCATCATCGGTAAACGTGATGAAGTATCGGTTTCCACCGATCGACGACACCTCTATAGGTCCGCAAATGTCGGTGTGAACTGTTTCTAACATCTCCTTTGCACGGTTTCCTTGCTTTTTGAATGGTAGTCTTGTCTGTTTTCCAAGAGCACAAACCTTACATGCTTCGAACATCTTCTCATCGAACGATATTCCTGTTACAAGATCCTGGTTCAGCTGCTTAAGACCATTTAAGTGTAAATGACCCATCCTTTTGTGCCAAAGTTCCAGATTTGTCAGATCAGAGCATATCGGGACTGATGATGTATCGGCTTTGTCAAACTTGAATAATCCGTTCTTACGAGATCCTGTAGTGAAAACATTCCCAGCGGTGTTCACAACTGTGCATCCATCCTTATCGAATATCACCTTGTTACCGTTTTCTACTATTTGACTTCTTCTTCTTCTTCTTTATGGCTCTACGTCCCCACTGGGACTTGGCCTGCCTCGCTTCAACTTAGTGTTCTTTTGAGCACTTCCACAGTTATTAATTGAAGGGCTTTCTTTGCCTGCCATTATTGCATGAATTTGTATATTGTGAGGCAAGTACAATGATACGCTATGCCCAGGGAATCGAGAAAATTTTCCCGACCGGAACGGGAATCGAACCCGCCGTCTCCGGATTGGTGATCCATAGCCTTAACCACTAGGCTAACTGGAGACCCCAAACAATTATTAGTGTCCCCCCTCAAAATGTCCAATTCTGACAAAAAAAAAAATACCGGGGGGGGGGGGGGGGTTGTGGTTTGTGGATTTGCTATAAGAGAATATCGAAATTTGTGTCAGCCTAAGTGGTTTATACCAAAGATGGTTAGAAGGAAAAAGATGAACGACTCCCGCTCCTAACAGGCGACACGAATAGCGCCGCTCTGGTGAGCAAGCGTTCAACTAATACACTCTTAATGAATTTTCGGAAAAATCTCAAAACAAACGCAGAGGCAAATTCACGCTAAACTTTTTTCACACATTTCACACAGTCACGCGCAAGGTTATTATTGTAATCACTATTAGATTTTTAATTCAACCAATCGATTCAGTGATGGGTGAACCAATGTTTAGCTTGTGTTCGACAACCAAGCTTGATAATCCTCCTCGAAATCAAAAGAGTTTTGCAACATGCTCTAGAGCGGTGTTTTGCTTTTGCCTCGTCGCGAGGGAGCGAACGAACCCCAAACAGAGAGGCAATAAAAACTGAGCGAGGAAGAGGGGAACGAAAAAAGAGCCGATGATTATTTCGGGTTTTTGAGTGCGATTTTCGTCTCGAGAGTCTTTCTTTGTATGGGAGTGGAACTCGCGAGAGCTTTTTGAGTGTGAGCGGACGTGAGAAACACAACAAGCAATTATGAGTGTTGGACGAACTCCTCGTTGCGCGGCAAGCTCGCGCTCGGTGCTGTTGAGGATTTGCGTTGTAATTTCTGAGTTTTATTCGCACTCCTCAGAAAATCGCCGAAATCGCTTCCTCATTTTCTCGCGAGGGAGTTTCTGTCAAGCCTGTCGACAACACGAATATGTTTGCACAAATAATTTAATTTCAATTCATAAGTAATGTGATCACTTTTTGTGTAAATCAAGATGCTACATTAAGAATTGCATACATACGCGCCAACTTGTGACGTAGTTGGAGGAGGTGCAAGGCCTCTCAAAATAAATGAAATTCGGAAATTATCAATGCAGTTCATTTAGTTTAGGTATATTCACGTAAAAATTAGTGCATTTAGCTAAAAAAAAATAATTTGATTCAATTTTGGAGAGCTTTTCCTCCCAACTGCGTCTCAAGTTAGCGCTTATGATTGCAGATGTCGAAGCTTTCAGATGCCTGGCGCTGTAGTTTATCTTCGTGACTGGATTCTCTTAAAAATATATTGGAATAAAAAACAGATGTGATGATTCCAATGTAGATTCGAAAATCATGGGAAATTACATATTATTCAAATTACTGAATCATGCCATATAATTTCGGTACATTTAAACAATATTTTATAAGCAAAATATTTACAAAAAAAAAGTTGAATCAGATTTACTTGACGCAATTTTGTGCTACGTGGATTTAGCGTGTTATAATTGCGTCAAAATGGTACACTCTAACTTGAATCTAGTCATAAAGGATGATTTTTGCGCTTCTCACTCAACAGATGGCGGTAGTGTAGCATGCATAGTGTGTCTCCGGAGGAATGTATGGGAAAAATAAGAGTCGGTCATCTTTTTCCTTCTAATCATCTTTGTTTATACTGGGTAATTCTCGCTGAGGCCGGCCCACAATTTACTGTCTTCAAAAATGTTTAAGGTGCCGATTTTCTGAAAGCCCTCGCCTAAAAAGTAAGAAAAATGCATTTGGTTACTCAAATTGATGGGGAGGTCCAGTTAGAGCCACAACAATTTTTGCAGACCCATCGATTTTGGTCAAATGGTGGCTCACTCAAACCGTTATAACTCGAAAGTTTCTCCAACAACCACCTCAAAACGAATTGTTGTTGAAAAGGGGAAAGATAGAGCTACTATTTACAATAATAAAAAGTTGGGTCGGCCATATTGATTTTGACCGCCATCTTGGATTTTTTTACCAAAACATTTTTTTCACCATGAGAGCAACCACCGATTTTCAAAATTTTTGCATCAATTGAAAGCTGGGACATTTATACATAACATATAAAAAAATAGAGATGTATTTTTCTTCTTTCAAAAGTTATCAGCCGTTTTATAAATCATGCCACTTTTGCGCACTGGGCCCGGTGCAGGCCGTTTACATAAATGCAGAGTTATTTCGCAGTGTTTACGAACACGAATTTAAATTCTCAACCCACTAATAAAAAGCTGAAGGTTTAAGCTTTTCAGAACACTAAAAAAGTTATTTAAAAAAAAGCCCGCATCATTGAGAAACAGTCAAAAACGGAAACGAACCTCCGATTTGGCCAAATTTTGAGGAACGCACCTTTGTGTATACATGCAGGCGTAAACTCGGATGCTGTTGCATGTCGTTGCCGGTGCGCATGGAAATGTATGGAGAAAATGTAATTGAATGTAATTTACAAAACTGCAGATATTTTAATAATGTATTTTAATCTAATCGTAATAATTTTCTTTCGTGTAAAGAATTTTAAGTTTAGTCAAAAGTTTTTAATAGCTCGTTATATAAGTCCAGAACCGTAGCGTGCGGTTGGCCAGGTTGGCCCCCGCCAAGGGCGCCAGCCTCAGAGGGGCGCCGAAAAGGCCTAAGGCTAGAAGAAAACAGGATGATGCTATTGTTTTCTTAAATGTTATCAAGTTTTCACTATTTTCAGTATTTCAAATTGGTAATATGTTACCTGAGAATTTATCTACCATAAAGTTGATATTGCGAAACAATTTTAGTTTTTTTTTAATGAGCAAAGCTTTCAAAGTTCTGCTGAAAATTCTGGAACATTTTCACTGGGAAATGTCTTGAAATTACTTCCGAGGATTTTCACCGAATTCATTGAAATATTACTATTATTTCTTTAAACATTCAGGAAGACATCAAGCAATTTATTCAGAGAGGATTCCTCCTGATATTTTTCTACGGATCTAATTAGATAATCATCAAGGAACTTCGGCAGATTTTCTTTCAAAAAAAGCTTTCAGTGATAAATTTTTTAATTTTCTACAATGATATACCTTCCTAAAATCTTTCACAGATTCCTTCAAAAATTCCTTAATCTTCTATTTCTTAAAATCTCTTTTTTGCTGCGTCTCTTCTTGAAAAATTTTAATGAATCTTTTTTAAAAATTTTCAAGAGTTTCCTTTAGAAATTCTTATAGAGATTCCTAAAAAAAATATCTTTAAACATTACTTTGAAACCCTTCAATTGACTTCCTCAGTAATTCCTCCATGGATTCCTACAGAAAATCCTGCAAAGAATCCTTAAGAAATTCCTCTAGGGATTCCTTCAGAAATTCTTCCAGATATTGTTATAGAAAACCATCTATAAATTTCTTTAAATTTAGTAATTTGAACAAAGTTCTTCAGAAAGTCTTCTATAGATTTCTTAAGAAAGAAGAAAGCTCTAATATTGCTTAGAAAACCTTCATTTGATTCCTTCCAAAATTGTTCCATGATCAGTAGAGATTGCTCCATAAATTACTGCTAGAAGTCTCCTAGAAAACCTTTGATGAATTTCCTCATAAATTCCTCCAGTAAATCATACATTTGGAATTCCTTCAAACATTTCTCTAGATAATCCGTTCGAAAATCTGTCATTGATTTTATACAAAATTTCTCCAAATGATTCTTTTGAAAGCCTGGAATTTCTTCATAAACTTTCTAGAGATTTTTTTTAGAGAAGAGATTCGTTGAGAAACTTCTGAAGAGATTCCTTCAAAAGTTCTTTCCAGTGTTCTTTCAGAAATTAATGCAGTGGTTCTCCATAAATTCTTACAGGTATTCCTTCAGTCATCTCTTCACGAACTACTTTAGGAATTCCTGCAAAAATTACTACATGAATTCCATCAGACATTCCTGCATCATTTCATTCAGTAGTATCATCAGGAAGAATTTCAGACATTCCAAAAAACTCATATAGAAATTTCTCAAGGAATTCATCTTGGTCCATGGTTTGTCTAATGATTACTGAACATTTTCTAACGTATCTTCTAGGAAATATTTCGACTAAACTTCAGAAGGAAGCTGTGGTAAAATTATTGGAAAATTTTGGTAAACCCAATTGATCTAATGGCCAAAAAATGGTGAAATAGACCGTTTGAAGTTTCCTTAAATTATTTTCTAGAACAAAATTCAGTCGAATTAAGAATCCTGAAAATTAAAAATAAATAATAAAATACTCTAAGATGCCTTGAAGAAATTTATGCATAATTTATGTAAGGATGTGTCATGTCTTATTATTGTGCTGGTCTGATTCTTGAAATACAAATTATCAGATTCTTGAATTGCAAAATGAATTCGTATACTCGTATAAGAGAAAAAAGTATTGAAAAATTTTTGGGCGACTTCCATAGAAACTCCTAAAGAAAAACACGCATCAAAAATACTATAAGAAAATAGAAAAAAAATCAGGGGGAATCTGGAGATATAACAGCTCAAAGTTGGCTATCGGATAATTATACCTTTTTCTAGAATCTTTATAACTTCGTGTAAAATGGCCCGATCGTTTCCAAATTTTGACCACTGATACACAACTAGTTGATGAGCTTACAGTAAAAATTTGAGAATATTTGATACCCTTTTAGAAAAGTTACAGCGAGTTAAGGTTGAAGGATTCGTCATTGATATAAGCGTCATCATTGAAAGTTTAAAAGCAGTTTTCTTGTTCAAAACTGAATATTTCGCTTTGAAAATGTATTCACTGTACTCCATTCTCCGCCCACAATACAGTGAATACATTTTTACTGCGATATTTTCAGTTATGGACGAGAAAACTGCTTCGAAATTTTCAATGATGACGCCTATTTTACTGACGAATCCTTCAACCTTAAACATTTTTCGAAAAGTGAAAATTTTACCAGAATTTGAATATCCCCTGTATCAATAATGAAATCACAATACTTCGCCTCACTTTGTCTAGGGTATAACTTTTCTCACAAGCGTCAGATCACTTTGTGCTCTTCAACAAAGTTGTTTGGCATATAGTCACCTACAATAACACCAAAGGGTTTTATCATCAAACGCTTACAGCGCCACCTAGCGGCAAAAATTTCTGCATACATTTGGCCACGTTTTCCCATACAAACTTCAAGCACTTTGAGCGCCCTAAGGGGCTTAATCGATTTTGTTCAAATTTTGAACGTAGCTTCTGGGAGTTATAAAAACAGTCAATTCATTAGGTAAGATTTGGCATTTTTCAAAATCTTAGTTTTTCATATAATTGTGGGCCACCCACATATGAATATAAATATAACCTGAATCATCGTGCCATCGTGCCAACATCGATTGCATACTCCACTTGATCCCTTGATCCCTAGATTTTCTCACAATATAATTGAGTGATCACTCCGGCTAATCATGACCTCTGCGGACAAATTACACACATTAGATGCTTGGCATGGGTCCCTCATTAAAACAATTTGCAGCCAATCAGTCAAGCCATCGCGTCGCGTCGCTGGTCGTGAAAAATAGAATCCCAAGCAACACACATGTCATATTAAAGTTACGGCAGCGCAAGTTTTGGTTGTATAGAAGTAAACTTGACGTTATTTTAACATAATGTTAATAAACATCAAAATAACTTTTATACAACCAAAACTTGCGCTGCCGTAACTTTAATATGACATGTGTGTTGCTTGGGATATCATATGATACTCGCAATTTTCGCCAACGTCGTTGGCTGCAGCTACGAATCACCGATATATACCCATCTTTACGCTCTAGTAAAAACCAATGCCGCTGAAACAACGATAAAACAGGTGAAACGAAAAAAGAAAGCGTTTGATGCTGGTGTGCTGGTGCTGCGGCGATAATGATAAAATTATAAAACCGATAATGTGTCGATAATTTATGAGATAAAATGGATGGAAACTAGTGTGCCCCACGATCGTTGATGCCAGTTGTTGTCGTAATATGGCTTGCACGGGGAGGTAAAATGGTAACATAGGCAGCAGGCCAGGCAGTCGTCCATTAGCCATCTGCGCATCGTTGTTAGTTCGATCGACAGTCATCGCACGGGCAAATGCTGTTTTGATCGAAAACTTCGTTAGGATGGAATATGCTGCAGAGCACGCCGCATTTCAGGTGGTTATCATGGAATTCATAACTCAATCAATTGGGACTGGAATTGAACTCTTATTGATTTTACTGAATAAAGCAAAGCAACTTACGAAGATGATTCTTGAGTGGAATCCCTGGACGGGATTCAGTGGAATCCCTAGACGGGATTCAGTAGAATCCCTGGACGGGATTCAGTAGAATCCCTGGACGGGATTCAGTAGAATCCCTGGACGGGATTCAGTAGAATCCCTGGACGGGATTCAGTAGAATCCCTGGACGGGATTCAGTAGAATCCCTGGACGGGATTCAGTAGAATCCCTGGACGGGATTCAGTAGAATCCCTGGACGGGATTCAGTGGAATTCCTGGACGGGAGTCAGTGGAATCCCTGGACGGAATTCAGTGGAATCTCTGAATGGGAGTCTGAATAAGATTTTACGAGATTCTTAGGATCTTTGGACGTTTTTTTCAACATCTGGACGGAATTATGTGAAGATTCTGGGCGATATTTCGTAAAATCTCTGGACAGTGTTCGCAAGGCATTGAAGAATATTCGTCGTTTGCGTTAGAAAGATCAGTCTCATGAAACTAATTTCTTGACATCCGGTCAATTTGTTCGCTTTACTGCAGTGGCACGGACAGTGAAAGAAATGCAAAATTTAATAATCCATAGAAAAACAAAACAATAACAAATCTAAATTAGGCGATTCTTTCTAATCATAAACACGGTATCGCGAGCTCAATAAACATCCATATACAATAACCCAATGCTCCAACGATACAATCCCGTAACCGTTAACTGCTCCACACGACAACGATGGCAAACATCCTCGGGTGAGGCATGCAACACGTCATCCACCACTATCGCTCGCTCGGTCCAGGTTGCGCTACCACACTCTGCTACCGCCGCGTACGTATTCATATTGGTAACGAGCGACGATTCACTCGCTGCCCACCACTCCACGCCACGGTTATATGGCCACAACAAGTTGCCCGATATGCTCCGGGGAAGAGAAACCTTGATTTCGGTTTGTTTGGTATGTACACTACATACTCTGAAGAAACATGCGGAACCTGATATCGTGCTCGTGCTCGTGCTGGCTGCAGGCTACCTATAACATCATGCTGGACACCGCACTGCCGGAGTTGCCACCGCCACGGCCGCCATAGTCAAGATCATGATCAGGGTTGTTAGGGAGTGTGCACTGGCTGGATGTGGATATGGAATGCTACGGGGCGCATCGATCTTTTTGTTAAGATAGGGGCAAATCGAAGGAGAAAGAGAGAGACCGGGATTTAATAACTCTGTGTGTTTTATTGCTCCGAGTTGATCATCGTTTTATGGTCATCATCATCGTTTGATGGTTTTTAGAGAGAAGTGAAAAGCATCGGCTGTAAACCGGAGGGAACCCAGCAACATTGTTGGAACCTAGCGAGAGAGGATCAACAAAACTCGTTTCGATCGCCTAGGCATTGCTGCAGCAGTTGCTTGGTAATAGGAAGTTGTGGAGAAAGTTGTGAGCAGGTTTGGCAGTTATGGAGAAGAAATCGTGAGAGAGATCGAGAAATTGGATCAAGTGGATACGCGGGAATGAGAGAAGACTGGATAACGAGAATTAAAAGTGGGAAATGAACGATCATTGAGCATTATCGGAGCTGCGGTGATCAGTCGGTATAGCGAGAGTGATAATAAAATGTTTGTTTTCTCCGTTGAATGATCTAGAAGAGCTGGGTGAGGAATTTAACAGAAGCTTCGTTATGTCATAATTGGTTATGGATGGAAGAATAATTGCTTCTAGATGGTTTTGAGATGCGTTCGTAAGATTACTAGAATTGTCGTTTTATTACAATCGATTTGACGGATTTCATCTCTTAAAAATAAAATTTCCTGCCAGTGAAATACTATTTCTGGACAGGATTCCTTCGAATCCCTGGACGGGATTCCTTCGAATCCCTGGACGGGATTCCTTCGAATCCCTGGACGGGATTCCTTCGAATCCCTGGACGGGATTCCTTCGAATCCCTGGACGGGATTCCTTCGAATCCCTGGACGGGATTCCTTCGAATCGCTGGACGGGATTCCTTCGAATCCCTGGACGGGATTCCTTCGAATCCCTGGACGGGATTCCTTCGAATCCCTGGACGGGATTCCTTCGAATCCCTGGACGGGATTCCTTCGAATCCCTGGACGGGATTCCTTCGAATCCCTGGACGGGATTCTTTCGAATCCCTGGACGGGATTCTTTCGAATCCCTGGACGGGATTCTTTCGAATCCCTGGACGGGATTCTTTCGAATCCCTGGACGGGATTCCTTCGAATCCCTAGACGGGATTCCTTCGAATCCCTGGACGGGATTCCTTCGAATCCCTGGACGGGATTCCTTCGAATCCCTGGACGGGATTCCTTCGAATCCCTGGACGGGATTCCTTCGAATCCCTGGACGGGATTCCTTCGAATCCCTGGACGGGATTCCTTCGAATCCCTGGACGGGATTCCTTCGAATCCCTGGACGGGATTCCTTCGAATCCCTGGACGGGATTCCTTCGAATCCTTGGACGGATTCCTTCGAATCCCTGGACGGGATTCCTTCGAATCCCTGGACGGGATTCCTTCGAATCCCTGGACGGGATTCCTTCGAATCCCTGGACGGGATTCCTTCGAATCCCTGGACGGGATTCCTTCGAATCCCTGGACGGGATTCCTTCGAATCCCTGGACGGGATTCCTTCGAATCCCTGGACGGGATTCCTTCGAATCCCTGGACGGGATTCCTTCGAATCCCTGGACGGGATTCCTTCGAATCCCTGGACGGGATTCCTTCGAATCCCTGGACGGGATTCCTTCGAATCCCTGGACGGGATTCCTTCGAATCCCTGGACGGGATTCCTTCGAATCCCTGGACGGGATTGCTTCGAATCCCTGGACGGGATTGCTTCGAATCCCTGGATGGGATTGCTTCGAATCCCTGGATGGGATTGCTTCGAATCCCTGGACGGGATTGCTTCGAATCCCTGGACGGGATTGCTTCGAATCCCTGGACGGGATTCCTTCGAATCCCTGGACGGGATTCCTTCGAATTCCTGGACGGGATTCCTTCGAATTCCTGGACGGGATTCCTTCGAATCCCTGGACGGGATTCCTTCGAATCCCTGGACGGGATTCCTTCGAATCCCTGGACGGGATTCCTTCGAATCCCTGGACGGGATTCCTTCGAATCCCTGGACGGGATTCCTTCGAATCCCTGGACGGGATTCCTTCGAATCCCTGGACGGGATTCCTTCGAATCCCTGGACGGGATTCCTTCGAATCCCTGGACGGGATTCCTTCGAATCCCTGGACGGGATTCCTTCGAATCCCTGGACGGGATTCCTTCGAATCCCTGGACGGGATTCCTTCGAATCCCTGGACGGGATTCCTTCGAATCCCTGGATGGGATTCCTTCGAATCCCTGGACGGGATTCCTTCGAATCCCTGGACGGGATTCCTTCGAATCCCTGGACGGGATTCCTTCGAATCCCTGGACGGGATTCCTTCGAATCCCTGGACGGGATTCCTTCGAATCCCTGGACGGGATTCCTTCGAATCCCTGGACGGGATTCCTTCGAATCCCTGGACGGGATTCCTTCGAATCCCTGGACGGGATTCCTTCGAATCCCTGGACGGGATTCCTTCGAATCCCTAGACGGGATTCCTTCGAATCCCTGGACGGGATTCCTTCGAATCCCTGGACGGGATTCCTTCGAATCCCTGGACGGGATTCCTTCGAATCCCTGGACGGGATTCCTTCGAATTCCCTGAACGGGGTTTCTTTGATTCTTAGAACGGAATTTCGTCTAACCTCTGAACAGAATACCTTCAAATTTCTTTAAGAGATTTTTTCGATTTCCTGGACGAGATTGTATCGATTTCCTGGACGGGATTCTTTCAAATCTCAGAATAAGATTTCATTGAATATAAACGTCAAGTTCTTGGACGGAAGTCTACCGAACCTTTGGACGGGACTCCATCGAATCCCTGGGTGTGTTTCCATTGCATCCTCTGAGAGGGATTCCGAGAAACTCATATTTAAAAAAACTTATCCCAGTCAAACAACAAAAATTCGACCACCCTAATCATATCTCCAATGATTGAGCATTTCTTTCAAGGTCTTGCCGTTCTCTTTTCTCTCAATCGATGTCCGCCGTCCAGCACAGCACACCATTCATCAACTTTCTCGAGCCGGGTGGCTGGCTCATAGCCAACACAGCCTGTGCCGATCACCATGATCATGATGATGGTGATGATCGCGCTGATGACGATCGCCTGCGCTCGCGCTCTCTTTCATCGCTGGAGAGCGCGGGAGAGCCGCGCGATCACCGCGCAGGTCTCACAGCGAGTGCGGCTGTGTTACCAAGTGCAAGTTCAAGGAGAGATGTAACCATTTCTGGAGTCAGATCTCGGTCTGCACCAGCAGTAAAGAAAGTTGGTTTGGATTCGGTGGAGTTGGGTTGGGAGAGTTTGCGTGTGAGAGAGAGGGAGCGATTTCAACGGGATCGTAAGAAGCGATCGCTGGCTGCCACGGTGGACCGGGGTTGCGATGGTTCCAGCGCTATCAGGACGGATTATTCCGCAGTAACGTCTTTTCGGAGAAACACGTGCAGGTCGAGTCCCGCGCGAGTAGGCAGAAGAAGCACTGGAGAGGATTAGAGGTGACCGAAAACAAGTGCTCCAATTTGTGTGCCGTGAGCGTACGTGTGCGTCTGAGTGTGTGTATGCGACATACGCGAGCGCGCGAGAGGGGCGTTGTGGCGCGTTGCGTTCCTAGGCGGACGGGTTAGTCTGTGGCCACCCCAGCAGGAGGTTGAAAGTAGGCAGTCGTTGGTTGGTTTTTTTTGCTGGTTTGGGATGTGGTGTGACAAGTTCAAGTTCATGTCGTAAAACGGTGTCGTCGACGACGAGTTACATTTACTGAAGTGGTCTAGTTCTGGAAAGTGAAGGAATTGGCAAGAACCAAGAATCGCAGCTGAGAGTGAAATACCGTAAACTTGCCTACTTTTTGTGACCTACGTGTAATGCAAGCGCTGGAGAGCTCTGTGGGATGGCAGCAGAGTGAGTGAAGCGAAGAAAAGGCCACAGCAGGGCCACGAACAAAATAAAGGATAATTGGATTCAATAAGTCATCGACCAGCGGGATCCCGATATTCCTTCCAGAATTCAACCGGTACAAGTCTCGACCGCGCCTTTAATTTCTGATTCATGGTGTTTTGTTGATTCTGTTTGTTACCAGACATTCGACGCGCCGCCGTTTCCTGTAACGAGAGTGAATTTCGAGCTGACTGAGACTACAACCAGTGGGACGGGTTCGTCGCTTTATGAAAAGTTTCGCCGAAATAAAAAAGAAACAGAACGAGTGACCGGGTCCGGGAATTTCTCCAGCTGGTGGTAAACTGCATGGTGCATCGTCGTGGTTGGCAGTAGCCCAACGGTGTGTGTTGAAGTGATCGCCTTCGGGGTGCAAGTGCAAGGAATTTTCGGTGCATAAAGAGAAGATATTGCTCGGTGCAGGTGACCGAAGCTGGGAACGACTTGTACGTGGGTTGCGGCGTGCGCTGACCTAAAGGGCAGCAAGTGGAATTTCGGATCTTTTCTGTGCAGGTGAGTTTCGATCGGCTAGTTGATGAAATGAAGTAATGTGTCATTTGAAAACTCTTTATGTTTATACAGTGAAACCAATTCTCAAATCAGTATAGAAAAGAATCAATTAATATTCTTATTGGTTTTATTAATAATTATTAGTGACTTTGTCATAATTTTATCATAATGCAAACCCTTTGCCAACGATTCTTTTATAATTTGTGGTTAAACCTGTGTGCCAGAGAGTTTACACATGATCCCAGAATAAAAGTTAATTCTGTTTTCGGCAAAGTTATAGCAAATCTACACCTCTATTACAAAAAAATATGAGTAATTGAGCTCGAGACTTTAGTGAAATCATTAAACATTTCGAACACCAAGAACCACTCTTCGTACTTACGTACAAGGGAGATGGTAACATTTGAGGTTTAGGAGAAGATGATGTAGATCGATAATATTTGAATTACCTTTTATAGCTACTTAAACACCGTGTCATTAATTAATTACCTGCATCGGCTGTTTTCCTACTCTCCGCATCGACCAATGTGGCGCTAGCATCTATGCGCGAAAAACCGCTAAAAGTAAATCGCAAAAATATTGTATGGCGAAGAGCATCTAAAGGCACATTTCTCGAAGGGGAATACATTAATCGAAAAAATATTTGGTAGTGGTTGTGCACAATGGCAACCACTGTTATGCCTACCAAATATTTTTGTAGGAAGAGTTTTCTATTTCTAGTAATTCAAGTTTAGATGCTTTTCGCCATACAAAATTAAATGGATTTACTCCTGCTGATCAACTGTGGCTGCGCGTCAAGCGGGTAGTCCATTGGCGCAGTAGCTTAGTTGATACAGCACTAGTCCAGCGTTTAAAGGTCGTGAGTTCAAATCTCACCTGAGCTGTGTTTTTTTCTCCTTATTTTACCAATAATTTACCCTTCTGTACATATGTATGTGTAGTAATTTGAAAAAACATAATTGATTGTTATACCGAAAATCTACAATTTGAATAAGTCGGCCAAGAAGATTTAAAAAACTGCTTTTACATATCGCTCACATTTATGTGAATTTGTATAGCCCCCTTAATGCATTTGAAACCGTTTTCAACTTCTTGGGATGTTTCAGATGTCTCAAACTGCACTGAAGTGCAGTCTTTAAAGTCTACAGTAGAAAGTTTGTTTGTTTTAGCCACAAATGATAAAAAAAAAACATAACATGCTAGGCTTCCTATAATCTGTTGAAAACTTTAATTCCATATAGAGATACTTTTGCTATTGGAATGTTCCAGAACAGCCAAACTAACCACTATATTGACTATAGAGTAACCAGCAATGGTGGACCTATTTGAAGACAAATAGATATTATTATTTTTATGAAATGTTCAGGGTTGTCCAAACTGTCATGAAGTTAGGCTTGGGAATCAACAGCCTTTAAAGTAGTTATTTTCATTATAATCAATAACATCACATATCCAACTATTATCTATAATCATCTTGGAATAGCACGAACCATTACAAACCAAAGTTAAATCACATGTGAAGCTAGGATTTATACCGCTCGATATCTCTAGAATCGTTCCAAGACACATTTTACACTACCAAACTACTCTGAGCTCAATTCTTAAGGTCTAGAGCTGTTATATCCATAGTAAACATTTACGATGCATAATCAGCTGCTTTCTATATTTGGTAACTTGTGCTGTTTTCGGTAGTTTTAGTCATTTCGTCATGGGTGTTTTCTAAAACCTGTTTTAACTCAAACTTGGCCTCAATGTTATTGCTACCAAACCACTCAAGACGAAGAGAACAAAACTACTCGTGAAAGCATTCTTAGAAGAGTTTCTGAAAATTATTCCTAAAAAATTACAGCTTGCCCGAAAATGACATTATCAGAAACTCCAAGAAATCTTTGTAAAAAACTCGCCACAAATTTCACCAAAGCTGTGGTTGGAAACTCCCGTCAAGAATGTGTCAACAGAAAAAAAAATGTTTCTTAATACGGCTTGATGCAGCTTTACTGTGTTTTACATATAACCTGAAGCTTCCATGCGAGCACTATACCAATGAATTTGGCAAACTAAGTCAACATGTACATACGGTCAATTGTCTTGACCCGGGATTCGGAACAAAAAACTTAGTTAATAGGGAAGTCCCGGAATCCCGATTTTTTTTAGTTTCAATAAAAACTCACAAAATTTGTTTGCTTTTGCTTTTTGGGGTGTGAGTGACCTTTTTATCGATTTTGAGCTGAGCATATCAAAACACACTTCAAATTTCAAGCTTTCAGGAACTTTTTTTAAATTATTTTTGCGGCGATTACAAATTTGGTGAAAAACTGTAAGCCCCTTCGTAAGTAGGTTTCTGTTACTTCCACCTCCTAAGTGTTGAGCTAGCGTAAATTAGAAAACAATATAATAAATAAAAAAAAAAATACACCTTTGTGTTTCTAACCCCATTCAAGTATCAACATTGGGCTCGCCTACAAGTGTCAGTTGTTAAACTTTACCTACACTGCAAATTTTGTTTACTGGTATTCAGCAAACTTTACTGATTTGTTTGTGCTGATTTCATTCAGCAATGCGAATTTACTGAACATCAGCAATTATTTTTCAACTTGCTGAAACATCCAGCAATTTTGACAGTTGATCAGCAACGTAATGCTGAAATTCAACAAAAATTTTGCTGAAATTCAGCAATTTATTTTGCTGATTTTTTTTTGTGCTGGAAGCGTTTCAAAAAATGTGGTGTGTATACAAATTCCGTAAAACGGTAGTTAGACGATTTATTTTGCACTAGTAGAGTTGAATATGATCGATATTTCCGTATCAGAATGGTTTCGGGACAAATAACGTGAATTAATTTTTGCCGCTTGTTAAAAAATCTAACACCTTGTAAAACAACTCGCTGAACTGTCAAACAAAGTTTAGATCAGGTGCTTGGTGCTTGCAGTACTCTATTATGGCCGGCCGAAATGAGAAACGGCTGATGTTGCCTTGGATAGTGCTTGTAAATTGATCTCCGGATAATAGTGGTTTCTGCTAGCGTGTACGTACACGTTGCATCACACGAACACTACTAGAGTTACTTACGGAAAATAGTAAACAAAAATCAGTTGTTCAAACTGGCGTATTTTCTACTAGTAGATTTGCATTAGTGTTCGCAACACCGCGCTGCGAGAACTCAATTCGTGATTGTTATGAGAGTTTGTCTTATTTACAGTGGGGTGCCGGATCAAACAAACTAACAAAGTTTACGCTTCAAACAAATTTCGAAAATTTCGTATGAACAAAAGTCTACCATAGGGGGAGGGGGGCTCCAGAGATGGCCAAAAAAGTCTACGTAGTTTATGGACAGCGCTCAGGACACGCAAATGGGTGCCGACAAGTGTGTGGGTTTCGGTTTCGTGCACAACCGGCATTCTGGCAGGTTATGCCACGGCGAAGCATCACCAGTGAAAAGTGTTAGTTCAGGCTCACCAATCTGGCAAAAATAAATCCAGGTGCCGCGGTTTGTGCTTCGTTCGACGGCGAGAAACCCCGACAACCAGCGATGGAGGCACATGAATTGGTGAGCTCGTTTCAGGCTATTGTTTACTGTGAAGATTAATTTTTACCCGTTGAATTTTATTTTTATATTCGATGCACACTTTGATTAGTCCGTCACTTCAAGTAACGGAACTAACAAGCATTTCTATCTACACTCCAATCAAGCATTTTTAGGTAAGTCTAAGTTAAGCATCGCGTTTAGTGTATTTATGTGTGAAATAGATTAAAGATTACTGCTCCCTAGTGGAGTGAAGACGTGCGTTAGCATTTTCGTTTTGGCTTGTTTTTGCGTGGAAAAGTGGTAGGTTGTGAACGGCGGTTTGTGTATATTGATCCATTGTCAGATCGTATCACCGACCATGACTGTCTCCTAGATCGACAATGGTTACCCTTCCCTACTAACAAGAATTCCTTCCTGAGACAAACGTGGAGATGCAGCGATTCTCAGTCTCTATAATAACGTTAGTCTTACTAACATTCCTTCCCATCCTTGATGACCCTAAGGACGTGGCCGGCGCCGTTATTGATAATAATATAGTTGAGAGTCCTCGAACTGTATACATTGAGAATGCTGTGCTAGTCCCAAGCTCCATTTATTGGTTCTCTGTGCAATTTCGATTGCTCCGGTCAATCACGGAATAGCAACTACGAATTGTGCGGACATCTATGCTCATTAGACCGATGCAAATTTTGAAATTTTCGCTCCCTTTAATCGTTGCCAATATGGGTTCTGATTATCCTACAAAAATTTGAGCTTATTTGAATCAAATTTGACTGAGCACATGCCATTCAATGTTTGTATGGGAATTACTATGAAAAAGTCAAACTTTCATTTGCACGAGTTAAAACTTTTTTCCACGTTACCTAGAAAATGAAACCAATATGGATTTATATAGATTGAATTGCCATCTTTCATATTGCCGAAGACGTCTAACACGTAAAACCAACAGAAAAAATGTTGTTTATCAAAATACGACTTTAAATCTTTTGAAATGATGTTTCTCTTCACTTTTTGGGAACACTACGAGTGAAAAATTTTGCCTAGTAGGCCAGCCAAAAATATTTTCATTAAAAAAAAAATAAGTAATCGAAATAAAATTCAAGTGAAAATACAAAAAAAAAAAACTAGATGTTCAAGAATAAATTCTAGAAACTGCAAAAACCGGCACTCTTAGAATTGAAAATAAAAAATAATCGCCGTCCAAAACACATTGAAATCGAGTTTAGATGACAAAGACTGACATTTAGATTAAAGTAAAAAAAATGGGTATCTCTCAAAATATTATTAGCGAACTTCTTCGCGCTTAAGATTTGAACTTTTGCCACAGTGGTTTTATAACAAAAACAAGAAAAATGTCAAAATGTCAAAATGTCATTAGCATTAAATTCGTCAATGATACAGTTTTAGATCGCTGTTATAACAATTCTGTAATGCTGTCAATGCTGTATTTTTGAAAAGTCATGAGATTTTCACGCTAGTTTGAGCATGACCATATGATGAAAGGTCAACTCAAACTAGCTTTCCCATCACAAAATAAAAATCATTCAAGGAGCAAATAAAATAAAACGGTTTTCCATTCCCGTCGGTTACCAAAGCACAGAGATTTGGGACTTATCTCTGACTCTTTAACAAGGTCGAAGCAATGCTTCAACGATCGAGACCTGTCCGGGCCACGTCCTTGCAACTGCTGGGGGATGGGATTGTATTACTAGTCTGACACTAAAGAAAAGTGTGGAAAGCTCTACGGCCTCTCAGGCCTTGTTGGCTACAAAGCAACTTTACTCCAACACTGAGTGTATAGTAAATAGAGCACCATCTTCGTCGGTCTTGGGCGATGTTCTTCCAGTTTCCCCGAACGTGTAGGGATTGCAGATCTTCTTCAACCGCGTGCAGCCATCACGTTTGCGGCCACTCACTAAGGGTTCATTCAAATTTGACAATTTTAGATCCCTCCCTCCCCCACGTAACAATTTTTGTATGAGAAATTTTGATATGTTGTATGTAGCGTAACGCAGTGCTAGACCCCCTCCCTCCCCCCTTTGCGTTACGTAATATTTGAACGAACCCTAAGTTGCCGACCTCTACCTGGTTCGCTGCTGAATATTGTTTTCAATATTCTTTCTTCCGACATTCGCAATACGTGTCCAGCCCACTGTAGTGTGTCGTATTTTATACGTTTCACAATATTTGCATCAAGTGTACAATTGGGACAAAACCCGATTCGCGTGTCTGCGCCACACTTGTTTTCTTTTAGAGGTTCGTCTGGAAAGTTGACTTATTTCTCGTGGGATTTCGACTTTCAGTGCAAGATACACGTTAATTTGGTAAGTTACGGAACCTTAGTTGGTTACGCAATCCGTAAAAGGCCCTATTTGCAGCTGCCATACGCCTGTTCACTTTATGGAAAACATCACATACAATTGTCACATATCGCAAGTGTTCCAAGATAAACAAATTCTTCAACAACTATAAATACTTTCCCATCAATCACTACCTCAGCACTAACACCACTAGGCTTGCCACTCTGTCTACTCGCTATCATGTACTTCGTCTTGGTAGAGTTAATCGTCAAGACTATCCTTGGTGTCTCTATCTTGAAAGGAGCATAAGCTTCCTTCACTACCCTACGATCGATGCCGATGAGGTCAATATCGTCCACAAAGCCAGGGAGCATGTGCGACCGTGTGATGATAGTGCCATTCCTCTGCACACCAGACCTTCTAATTGCATTTTGTTTTTTTTTTTCTGTAGGGGTACACATGTAGCACGCAAATTGCGGCTAAGGGTTTTCCCGTCTTCTGCTTCGTTCCCTGGCTCCGAAAACAGACGGCTTAAGCGCCACCTCCGAAGAGGACCGTCTGTCGAGTTTTGTTTGCCCGGCAAGAAACCCAACCTCAGGGCGGGTTTGTTTTATAAGAGACCAAATAGCGATTTAGGGACGATACAGAAAACTCAAAAGTACGGTTAATCGAGATATCTCACTTATAGAGGTCGCCTTAAGCGATTCTCAAAATATGGTTGATGCTAACCGTCGTTCTACCAACTCACAAAGACACCACTCACGAGTATCATCATTGGAAGAACTCACCAATTCAAATTTCCCTGTTGGCTTCGGACACGTGAGTGGAGAGACTGATTTCCCAGGCAGTCTACCCTGGCGTACAAGAATTAACTAAAAAACAGGTAGAACGACGCGAACGTGAGAAATCTCGAAGACCAAAAAACTGTTACAGGGAAAGCACTAACATTTCACAAAAATACAGCTTGTTTGAAGGTAACGAAAACTAACGAAACATTTATTCCAATTTGATAACCTAGGTTTATTAACGCATGTTCCTTTCCATGCTACTTATTGTTTCTTCTTTCCTAGCTTTCCCTACGTGTGTGCGGTTTTAATTTGTTGCTAATCTAATTTAGTTCTGTCGACATTTATCGAACAAGAATCTTCTCCGAGCTCGGTTAGTGTGTGGAGTTTAACGCATGCGCATGGTTAATTGGATTTGTCTACTCACGGTACCCTTTTAGCTGCTGTATTAGAATGCCGCCGGCAAAGAAGAAGCGACGGCGTGGCGGTCGACGGACGGCTTGGCAAAGCAGCACGCTATTTTTAGCGCATCCTCGATGGCGGTATTGCGACTATTGCATCAAATGCGCGCGGTGCGCGGCGGTTCGGAAAGTGCGCCTTTCTCGCTGCCGGTCGCTAAACGGACCGGATCACCGGCGCAGTTACTTCTCGGTGTCGATGACGATGGGGGTCGTCGATGGCTCGGTGGGTGTGGTGTCTACCTTATGAACACCGAACAAAAACGTGGTTTGGCCGCTCTGTCGGAACGGTTGTTCCCTTCCGGCTTTCCCCTCAAACCGGGACTTTTGACGCTGCGACGTGGGGTCGAGAGCGCGTTTGGCGAAAAGGATGCGGTGTGCCGAGCTTTCGGCCGTGGATCAAATCCTGAATAAAAAGCCGTCGAACGGCTTTTTCTTATTCACAAACACGCACACACAACTATCTTGACCGCACGTAACCCTTGGCAAAGGTTATTGAACTGGCTAACTGGTCAATTAAACACACCGCGACACAAGAACTTTAGCACGCACTCCCGCCTCTTCCACGGTCCAGGTCAAAATGCACGAGTAGAAGTTCTGTAGGTCCTCAGATAAGGTCGGATCCCAAGACTTCGTGGCCGGAAATACGTAAAATTACCGAAGTAATTTTACGATCTTTTCAAACGACAATTCTCATCAACCACGAATGAGAACCGAATAAATGCTATCTCTTTCACTTTCATACCCATCTGAATGATCTGTATCGCTCCCTCTGTTTTTAAATACCCGATCCATTTTTATCGAGAGAGTTCGGGCTTGAACATTGAACCTCGAGATTGTTCGGGTTTCGTGGTGTAGTGGGTAGAGCAGCAGGGATCTTATTTGTATGTATTAGACTTGAGAAGGCGACTTGCATGCAAGTTGTATGCGGTTTTGAAGTGCATGTCATTTCGAATGGTGACATTGAATATCGCAAAACATTTATAGTGAACTTTGGAATTTAGTACATTTGACACTGAAAACATTAAATTTGAATGAAAAATAAATTAACACGGATAATAAATTAACATTGAAGAAACATGAAAATACAATTAATTTATTATACAATTTATGTACATTTTATATACATTTCATCTAATAAAGAATAAATCCTAAAATAATATTTACAACAAAGTGACCATGCTACACACACTACTGGTCGGATTTCAGATTTTACAGACCCGAATCCGGACCCAACCCGAACAAATTTCAATTTCAAAACCCGGACCTGACCCGAACCCGAAAAATTTTCGTTAATCAAACCCGAACCTGACCCCATCCCGAAAAAAAATGTCAATAAACCCGACCGGAAACCAAGTTAAAAATAATCGTTAAATCTGGAGCAACATTTGAAAAGGGCATACAAGCATTGTTAAACAATGACTTCACACGTCGCTCCTGAGCCCCCATCAGCTTATTCACAAAAATTAAGACCGTTATCAGATAGAGCAAACATCGATCTTTCGGATAACGGTGTTCATTTGCGTGGGCGGGCTGCTGTTATGCCCTGCGGAGTGTTTTCGAAAAAAGACACAATACTTCTTGGGCCCTTTTCAAATGTTGCTCCAGAATTGTTTCATCCCGGACTCGACCCGAACTCGAGCTGTTTTCAAGCCCGAACCGAGCCGACCCGAACATCTCTAGTACACAACCACCGCGACCATTAATTGATCCATTGTGGTAAGACCCAGTTGCTTTATGCAGTACATTGTGCACTCATCAGTATTAGGCCTGCATTGTACCCCAGTCTAGAATAACTTACAAAACGAAAGCTACTACCCTCTTGGGTTTAATATTCCACCGGATAGGGGAACTTACGTATTTTCGGCAGTTTCGTTCTCTTCGTCAGTGGAGGTTTTTTTGAAACCCAGTGAACTCAGATTTGGCCTCAAATCCTTCCCAATCAAGCTGAGTTATATGCCCAAATTTCGGGCAATTTGGCCCAAAAAAACCCCCCATAATGAAGAGAACAAACCTGCCGATAGTTCCCTTCGTCACCCTATCTCGGGGATGCATGATGCATCTATCGAAATAACGTTCTTTCTTCCTAAAGTTAAAACTACCCTCACCAAGTAGATGTTCCGAGGTTTCAGAAGTTAAATCACTGAACCGAATTTCTTCTAATTGAATCTTTTTGAGCTTCATTAGAATGTGTCGAGATGGGTAGTAACCGGTGACCAATTCCGTGTACACACTAATCGCTCTTTCAAGTGTAATGTTGATCAGCAAATTTAAAAGAGCATTTCCCTGCTTCAATCCATCGAAGGTCACAAACGAAGTAAGCACTTCGTCTGTGATCCGTATACTTGATGCTGATCCATCCAGCGTTGTGCGTATCAGCCTAATAAGTTTCGCCGGAAAACCATGTTCAGACATTATCTGTAAAAGTTCATTTCTTTTCACTGAATCGTTCGCTGCTTTAAATTCAATGAAAGAACAGATGGTGATTCTTTATGTTATATTCCCGAAATCTATCTAGAACCATCCGCAGGCTAAACATTTGATCCGTCGTTTATCGGCGTTCACAAAAACCAGCCTGGTATTCGCCGACGGAGGACTGCTCAAGAGGGGGCTTAACCTCATTAATAAAGACAATAATAATAATGCTCAAGAGGTCTCAGTCTGTTGAACAGAACACGCGACAGTATCTTGTATGTCGGATTTAAAAGGTAAAACCCTCTGTAATTGGCACACTCTAGTCTGAGCCCTTTCTTGTAGATTGGGCATTCTACCATCCAACCAGCTAGTAAGGCAATTCTTCATCCTCCCAATGAAGGGAATATGGATGTTTCTTCTGCGTGATACGGTTAAATCTTTTCAAATTGAAATAATACCAATTGGTCACTGTGTTATATATCCGACCTCTTAAACTCGACGTTTATGCCCTAGTTCTCGCGTGATTTCCACGAAACCGGTCCACACTAAGTTATGAGGCCCATCATCGCCTGCAATGGCCAACTGTCAAATTTTGACTCCAATGCTGGCTGGGCTGGTCGTCCAACGCGGCTTGCTCCACAAGCAAGCGAATCCATTCCCACACTTCCAGGTTCAAACCTGACCGAGCTGATCTGGAAAGAGAAGCAAACCCGTACCGTCAGCATTCGCATCGCATCGTTTAGATGTCGTTGCTAATTAAATCCACTTGTCACACACAACCCACCGGGAACCGCGCGTCGCTTGAACAACCAGAGGCGCAGTAAATACGATCGATGGATGACCGGCCGAACGATCTCCCGACGACGAGATCCATGGCTGGAACTTTCTACCAGCCAGTTAGTCCAGTGCCAGTCAGTCACTCCTCAGTCCACTCAGCTCAAATCGACGCAGATCGAGTTACCTCGGGCTAGCTGGCTGGCTGGCTGGCTGGAAGGAAGAGCAGTCAGTCAGTCGATCGGATCGAGAAATTCCTGCCGAGCGCAGCGTGGCAAAGTTGCGTGTGGCGGCAGCGCAGCGCACCGTTCACGATCTAGTACTACACACACGCAACGCACTACACGATCGGCGAAGACGAGACGCCCGCTCGATCTGTGTCAGTAAGCAAGTGGAGTGTGTTCCTCTCTTCCCCGTTTTTCCTCCTTCAATATTTCCGTCGTCGTTCTTGTTCGCCACTGAACGACAGTCAGTAATGTGCCCGGATTTTCCTACGCGTTTCAACACTTTCTGCGCTGCTCACGCGGGTGGGTAGGAGGCCTTCGAGGGGAGAACTGGATCACCGGCGAGGTGTAATCAACAAGATTACCTTCTCCACCGGCCCAACCGGGCTCTGTGTGTCGTCGTCGCATGTTTTCCTACAAACCGTAACGGCTGCGGATAACAATTCCACGCGCGTTTTGACGAGCTGGCTGACATCGATTGGAAGAAAATGATGGGCCTATGTGTGTCATTCAATGTTTGGTTGGTATCTCATTGTTTTTCTCATCCACATGAGCGAGCATAGATGATCGTACGATTCTTAGCTGTTACACCCGTGATGGCCAGAACAATCGAAACATAGAAGTAATGTGTGGAGCTAGCGACTAGGCATTTGTGAAAAATCCAGTGCTAAAAATGAGTCATGATTTTGAAAAATGTATGTTTCATTATTATTAGAACATACCTTCCGTGGAGAAGGTCATCAAATTGTGGCTGCTTTTACCTATCTCATACAGTAGAGTACCATCTTTGTCGGTCTTTTTCCGATGTTTATCGAGTTTCTGAATATGTAGGCCCTACATTGTAGGGTTCCCGTTTCCAGATCTTCTTCAACCACGTGCAGCCGGACATCCTCGAAGTCGAAGTCCTGTTGAATATTGTTTCGCTCTTCTCTCTTCCGACTTTCACACTGGGTATTCAGCCCATTGAAGTCTGCCGTATTTTATTTGTTTCACAATACGCGCATTTAAGTACATTGGGTACAACTCGTGATTCATGCGTCTGCACCACACACCATTTTACTGTCAATATTCCGCTGACCAGTTGAAACGCTGGTTCGAGCACTTTGGAAACCTTTTTTAAGTGTCGGTCACGTCATCAACACCTCAGCATGATCCGTCAAGGGTTCGACGTATTACCCGTGTCAACACAGAAGCTCCATCTGTGCAGAAGATAGAAACAGCCATCCGTAGCATGAAATCGATCAGGGCCCCAGGGGTCGAACGCATATCAGCCGAGATGCTCTAAGCTGACCCCGTAATATCCGCACAACTACAACTGAATCAACTATTCTGCAACATATGGAAAACCGCGACATTTCCGGCCGACTGGATGCAAGGCGATAATTGGCGGGGCATCATGTTACTGTGTATAGTTCTCAAAGTCCTCTGCAATGTGATCCTTAACCGGATACATGAGAAGATACACGCAAATCTCAGACGGCAGCAAGCAGGATTCCGTGCCGGACGATCCTGTGTAGACCATATTGTCACGTTCCGTATCATTCTGGAGCAAATCAATGAATTCCAAGAGTCTCTGGTACCTGGTGTCCATTGATTACGAAAATGCTTTCGACCGTCTCAATCACGGAAACATGTGGGGAATCCTCAGGCGTAAGGATCTTTCTGCGAAAATCATCGGCCTCATTGAAGCACAGTACAGAGCATTTTCGTGCAGAGTCCTGCACAACGGTGTCTTGTCCGATCCCATCCGGGCCCAAGTAACACACTTGTCACAGAAGAGTCACGGCGGCGCAGGTTTTTGTTGCGCAGAAGTTACTGTAACTTACTTCTAACAAATAAATATTTACTTGTTAGAAGTAAGTCATAGTGACTTTTACGCAACAAAAACCTGCGCCGCCGTGACTCTTCTGTGACAAGTGTGTTACTTGGGGGTCGTTGCTGGAATAAGGCAGAGATGTATCCTATCACTGTTACTGTTTCTCTCCGTAATGGATGAGATCCTGGTAGGTGCGATTGATCATGAACCAAGTCGTGAACCAAATCGTGGGTTGATGTGGCAGCCCATCACGCTAAAACCACTCAGCACTAAAATGTGTAAGCCCTACTCATAAGTGCATAATTTCCAGACCACACAAAAATATGTAACAGTTACAAATTTTCAAAAACAGCTCGTACACTCGTCTAGATGCGAAATGTCGATATATTTTTTGTTTTCCAAGGTCACTAGAAAACCTAGCTAGATTGCTGTACAAATTTTTTTGCGAATTTAAAGATTTTGCGGACAAAGGAGCTGATTTTGTAAATGTGCAAGGGTTACACATTTTTTGGTGTAGTCTGGAAATTATGCACTTTAGTGCTGCGCGGCGTTACCGTGATTACCATGGAACACCTAAATGACTTCGATCTGGCTGATGAAGTTGCTCTCTTAGCATAACGGCGCTATGATATGCAGAGTAAGCTCGATGATTTAGCCGATCGCTCCTCGGTGGCAGATCTCACCGTTCACCCTTCCAGTTTCATTGTAGCTTAGCAAGCAGTGGAGAATGTTGAAAGCTTCCAATATCCTCCAATATTCCAATATTCGGCCCTCTGCACCACGATGGGTGGACAGGACAGGAAATATTAAGTAAGTATTCAGAACCAACGTGCATTAGATAATGTAATAATGACGCTAACTATTTATGATAACGGCGGCCAGAGGTCGTTTTATAGAGGAGAGCAAAGGCAGGGATTCAGGAGGTACTAGATGGTCTCAGGAGCGCTTCTGGGGATCTCAGGGAAGTTTCATGGGGTCTCAACCCGAGCAAAGTCCAACAACAAAATTACAGCAAATCGAAAACATGATTTGTATTCAGCAACAAATTGATATCACATTTTGATATCAGTTTATCTTTACTCAATATGATTTCAAATTTTGTTTTCGGTTTGCTGCTATTTTGAATTAATGTAAATATTTAGTGTTAGAACAGTTTTAATAATATTTTAGTAAACTATGTAAAGTAATTCTAGGGATATATCATTTGTGCAATTATATTATTGCATTTATGATTTGATATCAATCGAAAAACTCTAAATTTATCGATTTTTCATTTTTCTTGCGCTGATAACAAAAACAGCTATCAACTTGCTATCATCGATAGCAGGAATTGTTTTCAATTTGCTGTCACAGGAACATTTTTCTGCTCTCATTTTTGATGTTTTAACCGTTAAAACGACCAAAACGACAACAACCTGAGTTATCAAAATTTGCAATATCACAACATCAAAATTAGTTTTCAATTTGCTGTCAGACTTTGCTCGGGAAGGGAGTTCCAGGGGGCCTCTGAGGCACTTCAAGGGATCCCAGGGGGTTCCAGGGGAGTTCCAGAGGGTCTTAGGAGCATTTTGGGGGTCTTTGGGGCGTTTAGAGGATGTCAGGGACCTCAGAGGAAGAGCAAAATGAACGGCGGGTGGGGTTCGCCGCTGCAAAAGCCACACTGAAGACTGAGATAAGAGCAAGCAAAAAGGCCTGCTTTTAGGGTTTTTGTCAGAGTGCCAATGCGAACCCGTGGGGTGACGCCTACAGGATCGTTATGGCCAAGACGAGAGGGCTCCTACAGAGCAATCTCTAGAGGGGATCATTGGAGGACTTTTTCCGCGTCATGATCCTAGTCCTTGGCCTCCTTTCGTAGGACTGGGGCTGGCGATGAGGAGAGGGTCACCGATGTGGCACTTGCGGGGATAGCGAGGTCCCTTAGCGTAGGTAAGGCCCCAGGTCCGAACGGAGGAGTTGGCTCATCACAAGACTGAGGTGGTGGTTGTGAACAACCGAAAGTCGGAGCAGCAAGTGGTGATCAGTGTATAGGCGATTGCACTATCCCGTTAAAGCGCTCCATCAAACACTTGGGCGTGATGATCGACGATAAGCTCACCTTCGGTTGACACGTTCATTATGCCTGTAAAAGAGGCCTCCACAGCTATTGCGGCACTATCCCGGATGATGTCCAATAGCTCTGCGGTGTACGACAGTAAGCGCAAGCTTCTGGCTAGTGTCGCTACGTCCATACTTAGGTATGGCGACCCGGCTTGGGGCACTGCGCTAAGTACTGAATGCTACCGCCGGAAACTGGAAAGTACTTACAGGCTTATTTATGTGCCTGAGGGTTGCGAGCGCGTACCGTACCGTGTCACACGACGCTCTCTGCGTCATTACTGGTGCCTATCGGTCCTTATCAGAGAGGACATGTAGTGATTAAAAATGCGAGGCACAAGAGGCATGCGCAGGACTGGCAGGATGGCCTCTATGGTCAAATGGCAGCGCGCGTGGGACAGTTCCACCAAAGGAAGGTGGACCCATAGGTTGATACTGAGGGTAGATAGTTGTATTAATAGGCGCCATGGAGAAGTTACATTTTATCTGACACAGGTCTTTTCAGGCCATGGTTGCTTCCGACAGTATCTACATCTACACCGTTTTGGGCATGCGGATTCTTCCGAATACCCAGTGTGCAATGGTTTAGAGGAAACGGCGGAACATGGTTTATTCGTGTGCCCGCGTTTTCGCACAATGCGTGACATACGGTTGCCACATGCGGAGAGAACACAACTCCGGACAATCTTGTCCAGAGGATGTGTAGGGATGAGTTTGGCTGGAACGCTGTTTCAACGGCTATCACCCATATCGTCTGGGAACTACAGACGAGGTGGCGCGTGGACTTGGAGAATGGCTAGTTCAGATGCGGTACAAGAGATGGTCCAGAGGTTTGGAGTCGGCTTCGCTAGTCATACCGATGCCCTGCGGTCGAGATCGACCCTTACAGCGATTAAGTGGCCGCGGAGACGAAGTCCCGGTAGCGTTGCTGTCGTGGCACTGGGTTGGATCCGAGCCTGCGGTTAGAAAGAGGTTCCCGGTAAGGGCCGGGGCAGGTGGAGACACTGCTGTCTGCAACCTTCTGGAGCATCTGATAGGGCCTGAAGGGTAGTGATATCCTTCCTTACGGGCAGGACGGAACGGGTTGCACATGAGCATCAGATCTTGATGTCTGCTAAGCATTTGGGCGCGAGCGAAGTTGAACCTGCCCGCCTTCCGAGGACAAAGGGAGTGGTGAGGAGGACCACTCGGGAAACTGGCTAAGCGCCAGCATGCTACCGTGATTTACTCTCCAAAGCGAGTCATCGATGTTTGTTGCTGCAGGCTACACAACTAACCCTGAGGGTGCGATGTGCAGTAGCCCCTCTTTGAAGCAATACCTTCTTGGTGGTTCCGGAGAAACGTAGGGTTTGGCGACCATTGGAATGTGTTTAGTTGGTCGAGGAGAGAGTAGTCCTGGCTTTAGTAGAAGACGGCCTCAGCCCCACACTACCCTAATCTTCCTTTCAAGTGTGTCCCAGCAGATTTCAGGGGGTCTCAGGAGGTCTCAGGTCGTTTTTGTGGATGATGTCGTCGTAGTAGTAGAAGTGTTGATGGCGGAGGCAGGCGGTTGATGTTTTTGAGACATGGATGAGTTCAATCAAGGTGCAATTAGTTCATCACTTAGCGGAGGTAGTGATGGTCGGAAGAATCGAGTCTGTTCAACGACGGTTTATGAGATACGCTCTTCGACGTTTGCCTTGGAACAATCCATATCGCTTACCATGTTATGAAAGCCGCTGTCAGCTGACCCACTCGGAACCGCTGTCGACTGCCAGGGTTTAACTGATATCAGATATTCTGCAGGGACGCATCGAATGTCCCGCTCTCCTAAATCAAATAGACATCAATGTCCAACCTCGTGCTCTACGCAATAACCACATGCTGCAGCTGCCTTTAAACCGGGCGAATTACAACATATTCTGGAGTGTCAATGGGCTGCAGCGTAATTTCAACAGAGTTTCTTCACTGTTTGATTTTAACGTGTCTCGTCAAGTACTTCGTCGGAGATTCAGTTATTTTTTCAAGGTCTACTTAGCGTTTATTCCGTATGCTGCTTTTTTATGTTTGTTTGTGTATTTTTAATTATAATTTGTATTGTAATAATTGACTATCCATTGTTAGTATGTAAGTTTTATATGTGACTGTAATTTTTGATTAAGTCTTAGAGTTAAGTAACTGAAATCTTACAATCAAGTAATATCATTGGGACTTAAACATAGCCTGTTGATTAGACAAATAAACAAATTCCGAACATCAGAGGTGCAAGAAGTAACAAGAGGCGTTTCTGGCAGCTGCATCATCATCGATACTTAGGTATCAAGGTGCCGCCTGGGCTGCAGCATGTCATTGTACCACACGGATTGGTATTACCGAAAATTTGCACTTTGAGTGAGTCGTTTTCGAGTATCAACCTGTACTGTAGTTATCCGTCGTATTAAACAGAATGTCAACGACTCGTTTGATCGCCTTCCAGGTTGCAATTGTTCTTCCTCTACACAGTCGTTGCGGAAGCGATGCCTTTACGTTAGGCAAACAGTTTCAAACAATAAATAAATTGCTTTCACTCGTCGTACATATGTTGCGGTTTTAGGGAAGATGATATAGATCATTGAGATTTTAATTACTTTGTGACAACTAAAATGCCGTGTCATTAATTGGCTCGGTAGCTCAATTGGTAAAGCACTTGTCTAGCAAATAAAGGTCGTGAGTTCGAATCTCACCTGAGCTATGGATTTTTTCCCAATTTAACTAATAATTTACCCATCTGTACATATGTACGTTGAGTTATTTGAAAATCATAATTGACAACAAAAAGTGGACAAAAACTGTAAAACATGAAAAAGTTTTATCTGTCGCATATTTTTTATGTATTCCTGATTTATCTGCTTAGTCAAAGCTAGAAATCGAAAGATAAAGAGAAGCTCTTTCAAATGAGGAAAAATAATAGTTGTTTTGTTGGGAAATCTAATAGTTATGGAGGGCCAAAGTTGAGTCATTTGTATGGAGATTTCACTCCGTCCCGAAAGAAATATGAATCAAAGAAGGGAATTGTAAATGCAAGAATAATGATCAGAGCGGTTTCGTTTGTTATTTATTTATTTATTTGTCGTCAATCAATACGTAGACAAAATTTTTCAGTAAAATTTATAATAAATAACGTCTGTAACAATGAAATTCTTAATTTATATTTTCACCTGTCTTATTGCCTTGTGTATCTTGAAAAGAAAACATGCTTAAGTTTCGATCTATTCATTGTTATATCAATTGCTTCACAATAACTATTATTGTACGACATCATTCTATTAATAGGCCCATTAATGCCATAGTCAGTTCTTTGGTATTTAATATAAAATAGATTCCTATTTCTTAGTTGACGAGTGGGAGCGTAAAAATTTAGATTTTCTAGCATAACTGCGCTATCGACTTTCTGTGATATAACATCGTTGATGAAGGCTATCATGGCAAATTCTCTTCTTTTTTTTTAGACCAACCAAATTTATTAGCAAACATCGCGATTCATAAGAGGGCAAAGGTAGTGTCGTCCAGCCAAGCTTACGAAGCGCAAAAAGCAAAATCTGTTTTTGAACAGACTCGATTTGGACATGCAGAGTCTCCACTTTGCCCAACCTGTCCGAACTAATAGGGAACACCGGAGCACATGGCGTTAGTTTGTCCACGGTTCAGGGCAGTACGTAGAGAAATGCTAGAAGGCGGTGCTGGTATCAGTGTTGAAAATGTCATCTTTGCATATCTAAATTCCACCTGCAGCTCATTTTAGAAGCTGAACCTGAAAATATGGTATATGAAAAACTTGTGCGGCTAGACCAGCTTTACAAGAAAGTAACGGAAAACTGCTCTTTTTCGAATATTTATGGTAAATGCACGGTAAATATCTTTGGCATTTTTCGAAGGTAGCCCGTGACATTTACCTTAAATATTCTAATAATAGCGTTTTTTTTCCGTGACTTTCTTGTAGAACTGGTCTGGCTACACATTTTTTTCATTTACCATATTCTCATGTTCAGCTTCTATAATGAGCTGTAGGTGGTTGAAATTAGATATGTCGAAATGACATTTTCAGCACTGGCTGGTATATTAATGGTCTTGATAACATCGTAAATAGAATATGCCAGGTTGAGCTTGTATGGAATGCGGCAATCAGAGTGGCTATGCAGATTGTGTCGTCCTGGCAACGGAAATGGCGTAAGAGCCAGAAGGCCAGAAAGTAGACCCGAAACATCGTCAGGGACTTGACCGAGCGAACAAAATATGAAGTTGCGACGAGAATGATTGCGAACTAGCAATGCATACCAGAGGCTATTGATGTATATCAAGCATAGCCGCTCCCCTGAAGTAGTCGTATCCTAAGAGGTTTGCTCTTAGTTTTAAACGAGTTTGAAGAGGGTCGGGCAGGAGTTCATCCCGACACAATCTGAGCTATCCTCTCAGGTATCTGTCGCAGATTCGACAGGGGGTTTCAAAGGGCCTCAGAGGCATTTCAGGTGGAGTCGGGAGCGCTTGAGGGGCGTTTGAGGGGGTTTCAGAGGGTTTCTTGGGGTTACTACGAGGTCTCAGGGGTGTTTCAGGGGAATTCATTGGTTTTCATCGGGTTCCAGGAAGTCTCAGGGACATTTCAGTGGGCGTAAAAACTTGAAGTATTTTTAGGCAAAGTACGTTTAATTGGCAAATTGAGAGATAAATTTGTGAAAAAATTACCACTTGTTTTGGTGGGATTCGAACCCACGACTCCGTTATCGCTAGTCCGGCGCTTTAACCAACTAAAGGGGCCATTAGACTGTTTGTCATAATGACAAATATTTGCCATGTTAGTCCGACATTCATCCGAGGTTTCCTTGATTTACGTTGTGTTGGTCTTGTTTGGCCAAATATTTGTCATGTCTAATGGGACCTTAAGCTACAGAACAAGTTACAACTCTGCAGAATAGAAAGTCAAACTGGATTCGAAGCACCACCCTAAACCGGGTCCGTCTTTCACAACTTTATCTCTCTTTCGGCTCTTAGATGCCAATCTCCCGCACTCTCGCGGCCTACGAACAACGCGCATACTTGTGCACTTCAAAGGCGATCCTAGAAGTTTTAGGGACGTCTTATAGCATTTAAGGGATGTTTTCAGGGACGTTTCCAAGGGTTTTCAGGTGCGTTTCAAGGAGATTCTATCAAAGGCTTCAAAAGTAGCGCCCAGAGGGGGTTTAGCGACATTTCAATTTGAACACGATGATTACAAGGCCGTTTCAATGAAATTACGGAGGCTTCAGAGGCGTTTCAATGCGCTTCATGGCAGGGTCGTATCAGGGGGTTTCAAGAATACCCGTAAATCAAAGGGCAATACAGAGTCGTTTCGAAAGATATTGTGATGGGGTCTTTGAAAATCCTCTGGAGCTTATTGAAATACTTCCAAACTCCCCCTGAAACCCCCTCGGACCCCATGTAACGTACCTGGGACCACTCGAAACAACCGAAAACGCCTCCGTAACGCCAAAAACGCTCTAAAATTCCCTGAAATGCCTCCAGAAACCCCCAAAAGCCTCATTGGGTCCTATGTAACACAACTGAGACCCTCAAAATTCCACAAACGCCTCTGCAATGCCTTTGAAACCAGCCTAAAATGCTCTGAGACTTCTTGAGATACCCCCGAGACCCCCTTAAGACCCACTCGGAACCCATGAAACGCTCGTGATACCCTCGATAACCCCCCAAAATCCATCGAAAATCCTCTGAAACTCTCTGAAATGCTTTCAAAAACACCTTCAGATACCCGAAAACCCAGCTGAAAACCCTAAAGCGCCCCTGCAACCTCCCTATTAACACCTCCCGGCCGCCGTTGCAATAGCTACGATCATTATATTGTCTCCAGTGGTTTTCAGTTAGTGGATAACGCTTTGGATCACCTATCCCAAAACGTTTAAAGAGAATGTATTTCAACTAATAACTGTAGAATTGCTTCAGAAACGCAATAGAAGAGGGGCAGACCAAGACCTAGTTGTTAGGGGTTGTTCATAAACCATGTTGATGAATTAGGGTCATCTCAGACCCCCCTCCCTAAAAAAATACGTGGTTTATGAACGGCCCCTTACGTAGAGACCGTCAAAATGGTTATCAAAAGCGCGGACGTTGTCTTCCAAATTTAGAACTTCATACGTTTTTGACAAGAACACAAATGCGTTTGGGTGCTATTTCTTTTTATTTTAAGGATATTAACCGAGGAAGGTTAAGATATTTGGATCACCAATTCTGAATGGAAATACTTCACGGATTTCATTGAGAATTCCTGAAACAAATCGCAAAAACGTTTTCTTAAGCCTTGTAGCATCGACAACTCCTACCCAGAATTTCTTCCACAAAATAGTAAATCATGTGCTTGCCAGATTATGATCGCCCATCGCGGTAGAGCGAGTGTCACGCACATTTGCTGATTCATGGCTGGAAAAAAAAGAAAGAAAAGTGCGACAAGTATGCGCAACTTTTATGACGACGACAACCACGACTTCGTTCACTCAGTCAAAACCATATGCCCAAAGCACAAGAGATAGGCCAGTTCCTTTTTTACGGTTTTCTCGGACCGACGACAAACGCGCCCGCGTACATAAATCTGTCAAAACAGGTTCCTCGCCACTACTCTTTTGTGACTCTCGGAGCTGCTGCTGCTGCTGGTTTGACCTGATCTTCGCCTGATCGTGCACTCTCCGGGTCCGGGATGGATTGATGCGTCGTCGATGCCCCCGGTCCGGATATTTGCGCGGAGGTGTGTGTGGGGTGGTAGGATTGTGTGGACATAAAGTCGAGTGAGTGATTGGAAAAGCGAATAATGTGGGTAAGAGCACAGGCTCGGCGGCACCGTTGTCGACCGAATCGAGCGTGCTATTACTGTCGAGTCGAGTTTGGTGATGATGGAGGTAAGCCGGTTCGAGAGATAGCAGCGATGGAGCAGGACGAAAGTAAATTCTTCGAATTCTTTTGCGAGACTTGTCAAAACGATTGTTTTTGCACGCGTTTCTTCGTTTGGAGTCCATCCATTTTCACTGACAGGTTTTGCTGAGTAAGATAAGGCAGATAAATGTGGATCGATAAAGAACTGTTTTGATGGAAGTCAGCACTATTGCATTGTTATTCAGTAATGGTTTTATTCTGATTTCCAATAAGTTAGTGAGATGAAAAACTTTCCTTGTATTTTTTAGTGGAACATCATCCTTATGTTTGCAAATTACACTTAGACAAGGAACCAATAAGAGCTATTTGGACTGACAGGCATCTTCAGTGTGTGGGTGTTGATGATCTCTTCTTTTTGGGTGAGACTGACGTCTGCTACGTCAGATTGCAAATCAATGTGTAGAAGAGGAAGCAAGTAATGATTGCAATCGGCAGTCCATTAAAAACCATGTTTACCACTACGTCTGCGCAAGTTCATCCTAGGATGTCGATGTGTTGAATACATAATTCTTTGAAATCATAATCCCCATGGTTGTGACGTACAGTGACCGTGACTTGCCGAAATCGCTCGATCACAATGTAATCCGGAAGTGACATCCATCATCGTCGACAGCCACAGACCTCACACCGAAGCCCAATCCCAATGCACTAAACATATATGTGTCCGAGTCGCGTACACCGCCTTTAGCGCTAAATCCGAACTTAACGATCTCCAAAACCAAACGACTCTCGGTGAAAACCGTTTCTTTCCCCCCTTTAAACCTAATGATGAATCACTAATATCGGGGTTAATACGTGTCTGCCTGTCCGGACAACGGCGAGCTTTCGACTAAGGCCAGTTTGTTGCGCTTTTTTCGGTTGCGTCTCTTCCCATGTCTTCTTAAACTATCCACCGAGCGACCGGCGGTCCAACAGATCAACAGCTGACGCGCAAAGTTCGTTGTTGCCAGAGGAGGAAATGCTCTCGCCATTTAATACCCCACAAAACACCATGTTTAATTCATCAGGTTTTCACTTCGGCTCATGTGCGAACGAACATTATGAGCCGGCGATCGGCCGTCGTAAAACGGAACGAGACTTATTTTTTATTTCGGAATGCACACGTACATATCAGAGGGCGTGAAGTGGCGATTTAGATTTGGGGTTTTCGGACGTTGTTTTGCGGATTTGTGGGGATTTTTTTTCCGTTTTCGTTAAGCTTCAGGTGTTATGCATGTTAGGAGAAAATTGGGGAATCTTTTAAAGATGAGCTGTTTTTGATGTTTTACTCAATCGTAAGTACTGCGTGTCACTGTATAGTAATATAAAAGGAATCTATGACAAAAGGTCGAAAGACATAAGGTCGAAGGACAAAAGGTCGAAGGACAAAAGGTCGAATGGACATAAGGTCGAATGGACAAAAGGTCGAATGGACAAAAGGTCGAATGGACAAAAGGTCGAATGGACAAAAGGTCGAATGGACAAAAGGTCGAATGGACAAAAGGTCGAATGGACAAAAGGTCGAATGGACAAAAGGTCGAATGGGACAAAAGGTCGAATGGACAAAAGTTAGGGGGGGTCTGAGATGGTCAAATTTTGGTCTACGTGGTTTATGAACAGCCCCTTAGAGTGCTGCGTGAGAGCAATGAGAGCCCGCAGGTCATAATCCCAGTGCGCAATTTCTGCGCGCACGCAGAAAAAACGGAACTCAGTGCACACGCAGTGTGTTTAAAGGGGTCAGTGTTGTTTGAGCATTTGGTGAACCGAAAGCATGCCAGTAACCCGCTAAGGGGTATCAAATCCTTGATATCAGAGACAAGCAGACGTCTTAAGCTGGTCAAAGACTTACAGTTGATGAATATTTTGGTTTAAAATTCCACCAACAGGTGGTGCTAGTGAGCTAACAAATTTTGTTTTTCATATATATCAGGAAAATTTGCAAAACATTGCAACTAGCGCCACCTAGCTACAGAAACTCGAACCAAACGATAATTATCCTGAAAGCCCTTGATCTACCAAACAATTTTGCCGAAGACACCATCTTTCTAAAGAATCAGAATGCTGAGATATGTGAAATGTAAAATTTGTACGCTATTTAGCGCCGCCTAGCGGTGACATCACAAATCACACGGCCCATATTCTGAAAGTCCTTGACCAGCTGAACAACTTTGCCGAAGAAACCAACTCTCTAAGTAATCAGGTTCCTGAGATATATAGGATGGAAATTTTGTCAGTGTTGCATCTGCTTGTCTAAGATATCACATAAATCACAGACAAGTAGATGTGGAACTAGCGAAATTTCAATCTCATATATCTCATGATCCTGATTACTTAGAGAGTTGGTGTCTTCGGCAAAGTTGTTTGGCTGGTCAAGGGCTAACCGATAATAAGACTTAAGATTCAAAATTCTACCACTAGGCGGCGCTAGAGAGCAAACAAATTTTAAATTTCGCACATCTCAGCATCCTCATTTTGTAGAAAGATGGTGTCTTCGGCAATATGGTTTGGTAGATCAAGGGCTTTCAGAATAATTACCGTTTGGTTCAAGTTTCAACAGCTACTCGGCGCTAGTTGCATTTTTTGGTAAATTTTCCTGATATTTATGAAAAACAACTTTTTTTAGCTCACTACCACCGCCTAGCGGCGGAATTTTGAATCTTAAATCTTATTATCGGTTATTTCTTGACCAGCCAAACAACTTTGCCGAAGACACAAACTTTCAAAGTAATCAGGATCATGAGGTATATGAGATTGAAATTTCGTTAGTGTCACATCTATTTGTCTGTGATTTATGTGATAGCTTAGACAAGCAAGTCGACAATGATTTTTCATAAGGGCCTAACTGACTTGATCGATTTCTCTTCGTCGACTCTCTCTTTCGCTAATAACTTGATCAAAACAAACAAAATCATTATTCTTTTTGTTTCTATAGCAACATGTAGTCGTCTTTTTCGCATTTCAACCATAAAATCTTTGGAAAACTCAATACACACTCTGTGATAACACAAAGAGAGGATCGATGAAGAGAACTCGAAAATGTCAGTTAGGCCCAAATGAAAAATCAGTGTCGAAGTACTTTTATACTCCTGTGGTACACACAGTATTGCACTGGAAGCACGACTGAGTGCGCTCTCAACACGAATATGTGTGTGCACATTTTCTGCGTGCACAAAATGTGCACGCAGAAACTGAAAAACCCAGATTAATCCACCTAGTGGTGATAGCGCCTTTCTCGTCGAATATGTACTCTAAGATTTTCCGTCGCCATAAGCCGAAGTGTTCCTGAATCCTGAAAATACTCTAGAACGGAACAAATATCATTTTATTCTTTTGTCACAGTGCTCGTTCGTCAATGAGAGGGTGGAGTTGATAAATAATAAATGTATTTGATGAAAAAAAAAAAATACTCAAGCAATTAGGCAAAACCGCTTAACTCATCGGGTTTGGTAAGAAATTTTCTGGAGGACTCTTCACATTGAAATTTGAAAATTTATTGGTGTACTCATTTGTGCCCTTCCTTAAAATGTTGAATTCCGACCCAATATTTCCAAGGGGGACCCCTCTTGACTTAAGAGAAAATCTAAATTTGTGTCAGCCTTGTTCAGAAAAGCAAGAACCTTATCAAAGCCATAATCGAATTTGGAAACTTATTGATGGCTCATATTCATTGGCGGAGCCAGCCTTTTCTTTTTTCTTACTCACTCTCCTAAACTTACACGAGAAAGAGAAAGATAGAAGAGGGGGCAGCTTGCCTCCTCTTTCATCACGCTCTTTCTCGTGTTTGTTTAGGAGAGTGAGTAAGAAAGAAGAAAAAGCTGACTCCGCCAATGCTTATATTCCTATGTTATGTACGTATAAGCAGAGCTGAAAAATATTAAACCTCTCAGTTGACTGCTTGACCATCTTCACCACTAGCACTGGATGCTGAACGTTATCAAGACATTTCAGCTATTTTTTTTCTGCACAGTTTAGCCTTTACTTTATTATCATTTGTTATACTGCCGTTCTACGCATGATTATCCCGTGTTATCCCATGTTATTTGGGATTCCCATATAACATGGGACAATTGGGGAACGGCAGTATAAGATTCATGTAAAATTTGACAAAAAAGTGCAAGCAAGTAGAATTTCCCATAATAAAACCAATTCAAATTTCAACCGTGTTACAGAGCGCGATGGCTCAACCAGTTGCATCAAAATTGTGCGCAGTAATTTAAGTCGCAAAAGGAGATTTATGCTATAAAATTAAAATTTTCCCATACAACGTTGATCCATCCTACTGTATAATCACAACTTAGGAAAATGGTGGGATTTGACTAGATCGCTTAAATCTTTATCAAGATTTTGTTCTTTTACGCATACGTATCGCTTGCATCGATTTTGTTTTGTTGTAATTTCAGTGATGTATCTAATCCTGATTCTGCAACACTGCCGGTAATCTTAGGTGTGGTCAGAGCTTGGGTCAAAGACTATTTTCCTACTGCCCGTTTATCTGGTTATCGAACATTTTTGATGATTTGATATTTCGCATGCATGGGTTTGGTTCACTTTTTAAACTGGCCACTTCCGGCGAGACATCTGAAAACGATTCCGGAACACAACCGGTTAAGATATGTTATTTAGAGAATTGATTGGTGGGTATCGGTGATAAACAGCTTGTTAAGCGTTAAGCGTTTCGACCTACAATTCTTCGGTCATCATCAGACGCATTCAACAGGATTCACCCCTTCAACTTCGTCAGTTTACTATATTAGCGATTCAGATATGGTCTGAAACTATTTTCCTGCTTACCGTTCATCTGATTATCGATAAAGCCGCTATTTGGTGTGTCGCATATCTGGGTTCGGTTCACTTTATTAATTGACCACTTCCAGTGGGACACCTGGAACCGGTTCCGGAACACAACCGGTTCAGATATAGTATGAAACTTTTTTATCCTGCTTACCGTTCCTGGTTATCAAAAAAGTCGCTCTTTGATGCGTCGCATACATGGGTTTGGTACACTTTTATAGTTGGCCACTTCCGGCGGGACACCTGGAACTGGTTCTGAAACACTACCGGTTCAAATATAGTCTGAAACTACTTTCCTGCTTACCGTTCATCATGTTATCGCAAGAGCCGCAATTCGATGTGTCACATGCCTGGGTTTGATTTTTTTTAATTGGCTACTTCCAGCGGGACACCTGGAACCGGTTCCGGAACACAATCGGTTCAGATATGGTCTGAAACTAGGGGCGGGACAGCTTCGATAAAAATTAGTAGTATTAGTGGTATTAGGAAATACTAATCCTAAAATATACCGCCTTGGAGAAAATTTTCAACAAGCAAGCCATGATAAAAAAAACTTTGACACGTGCAACGTGTACAACAGAAAACAGCAAAAAAAAAGCTATCGAGTAGGGCGAGTATCCGAGTCGCACACAGATGGCAGAAATCTAGAAGGATTTAATACAAAAAACTGTGAATTTAAAGCAACTAGTGTGTGGATTTATAGACTAGACTGGACATTTCTAGAGCATCATGTCAAGGAAGTCATGCGGGTGTGACAGGCCTCGGCTTCTTCTGTCCATCTGGGGTGTTAACAGTTATCCATACAGCCTTTTTAAACTAAAAGATAGAGTTGATTTCCCTCTACCTGTTACTAGAACAAGTTTGAATGTGTACATGGGGGTACGCCTGGGAGGAATGGAGGGACTGAGATTTACAGTGGTGGCACCGCTTAGTTATCCACCCACTCGGTAGTTTTCCAAGAATCATTCTAACCAGCTGGAGGAATTTGTATTCGTATTCTGCATTAGTACTGAATCCACTATTTGAGCTTCTGGATCTGATGAAGGCTACTCTGGAACGGTTATCCTATCGTAGCAAGATAAGGGCTCCTGAAACTCACACATTTACTGTAGGACACATTTCTGAGCCGGTATTGTAGGGATATATAGGAATTATATATTATGAAAATGCTAAACAAGAAATCGTATTCAAATGAAGACCATCTACTGCCTCAAGTGCTAACTTTCATAACTGTCAATTAAGTTTTGTGGAAAAAGTCATGCCATACTACCAGTGTTGGTAAAAACTCAAATTCTCAAATCTCATGGTTGAGTTGTTTCACGCGCGATTCTTGACTCGCCAAACTCACCGCCGAAAAAATCATGCATGAGTTGACTCATGATTTCACTCATTTCTTTATTTCTTGGTGTTCTTAATGTTTACATCGAAGTTTTTAGGATTGTATGATAGAACAAAAGCAAATCTAGCGTACGACAACATTGAATGCCGTTCAAATTGATTTGGATTCGTTTTACAAGCGAACGAGATTTCGGCGCTTGACTCGTGAGTGCGAGATTTTGCATGAAATTCTCGCGCGTGAGAAAACGATTCAGAATCGCGTGCGAGTTTGCTCACGCGGGAGCGGTTCATGAGTGTGCTTTGAGTGTGAGTTTACCAACACTGCATACTACAAGAATTTCGGTCCAATTTTGGAAGAGTGTTAGGAATCTAATATTTATTAGCGAGTATTAGCACAGGTATTAAGAGCTGTCCCGCCCCTAGATCTGAAACTATTCTCCTGCTTACCGTTCATCAGGTTATCGAAAAAGTTGCTGTTTGATGTGTCGCATGCCTGGGTTTGGTTAACTTTTCTAATTGGCCACTTCGGCGGGACACCTGGAACCGGTTCTGGGACACTACTGGTTCAATTACAGTCTGAAACTACTTTCCTGCTCACCATTCAACTGGTTATCGTAAATGCCGCTATTTGACGTGTCGCATGCATGGGTTATGTTCACTTTTATATTTGGCCACTTCCGACAGGACACCCGGAACCGGTTCCGAAACACTACCGGTTCAGATATAGTCTGAGACTATTTTCCCACTTCCCGTTCATCAGATAATCGAAAATGCAGTGGTTTGATGGGTCGCATGCATGGGTTTGTTGCATTTTCATATCTGGCCCCTTCCTGGGGTACCGGTCCGGAACACCTAAATGGCCATAACTCCGGAACGGCTGGACCGATCTGAACCATTTTCAATAGGAAACAATGGGGCAATATACCGCGTCGAATAAACCATCGGTCGTTGAAATCGGTTCATATTTACTATCTAAAAATTAGGTGACCTTTTTGTACACATACACACACACACACACACACACACACATACATACACACACACACACACACATACATACACACAGACATCATCTCAACTCGTCGAGCTGAGTCGATTGGTACATAACACTTGACCCCTCCGGGGGCTCTATCAAATTTTCGTTTTTGGAGTGAACATATAGCCTTTCGGTACACCTTGGTGTACGAGAAAGGCAAAAAACATGTTTGTGCTAACATTTCTCGCGCTTAGTATCATACGGGCGTATCTACAATAATCGATTTCTCTTAATCGATTTTCTCTTTGGTTAATAACTTGGCCGGTAAATCATTTTCGGTTGTTTTTGTTGTTTTAGAAGCTAGTCCTAGTTGTCATTTACCGAAATACACCGAGAGATCATCCGAATACTGGTCGTATTTTCCGGAATAATCCGAAGAGAAAATCGATGAAGAGAAATCGATCATTGCAGATACGTCTGTATGATACTGAACGCGAGATTTGTTTGAGCACTCATTTTGAGGGTGGGCGGGTGGTTTGTGTGTGAAAAAAGTTGCGTAGTTCACCCTCGCTCTCGTTGAAAGTCGTGTGTAGAGTGTATGTTTTCTCTTCACACGTTTCGCACTGAGGAGCATGCCATCTCTGATTCCTTGAAAGAACAGCCTATGGGTTGAAGAAGGATGAATCATAGATCGGAATATTCTCATTTGAAATTCCAATCATTAATGCGATTAAATAAAGTCAAGCAGTCTATAAATTAGAAAAGGACAAATCTCTGGGTATTATAGGGATGATCCATGAAGTATGTCACGATTATAGGGGGAGGGTGGTTTGCAAAAGTGTAACAAGCAATATAGTTAGTATAGGACAGGGAGAGGGGGATCGAAAATTCTCAATTTTTGGCGTAACGCCTGTATGAGCAAACAAAATGATTTTTTTTCTTATACAGGATAATTATTAGGATCTACCTATCTATCCAAAAGGGGATGATCACTAAGCACAAGTAGTTAATGAATGTTTCTGCAGTACAGTTAGAATGAACAGATATTGAAAAGAAGAAGGCAAAATTTCTGATTGAAAAATAAGTCCCTAAGGAGTCAATAATTATTTCACTAACAAAAGTTAAAATAACAGCCTATAAATTTAAGAAGGAAAAATTCCTGAACAAAAAGCCAAACTAAATTGCCATTAAATAAATACTACATTAACAGAACTTGAAAGAACAGCCTACAAACAAAAGAAGGAAAAATTTCCTATGGAAATGTTAGTGACTGAAATGCATATGATTTCTATAACAGCACTACAATGTTTCTTTCAATGAGCGGCAACAAAGACTTCTCAAAAATGTTTGTCTTATAAGCGAGAAATACCAGCTGGTAAATTGGTCTACTAAAATTCGACCTTTTGTCCCATTCGACCTTTTGTCCCATTCGACCTTTTGTCCCTTCGACCTTTTGTCCCTTCGACCTTATGTCCATTCGACCTTTTGTCCTTCGACCTTTTGTCCTTCGACCATTTGTCCTTCGACCTTCTGTCCCAAAGCCATATAAAAGATCTGCTTCTTCTTGGCGTAACGTCCTCACTGAGACAAAGCCTGCTTCTCAGTTAAGTTTTCTATGAGTACTTCCACAGTTATAAACTGATAGCTTTCTCTGCTAATTATTATTTTGCATGTGCATGTGTGTATCGTGTGGCAGGCACGAAGAGATACTATAAGGCCAAAGAGGTCAAGGCAATTTGCTTTATGAAAAGCTTCTGGAACGACCGGGAATCGAACGGTTCAGAGGGCTGAAGGTACAGATCTTAATACAAGGCGATTGCTCGTCATCACATTGGCGTGTTGCTCGGTCATATTTCCATCAACTCATTTTTTTTCTTCAATAATATTGTCTTATCTGGAGTTACCTTCAGATTTATTGGAAAATAAGAACGAACAAAATCATACCAACTATGTATTCGCATTATGTGACAAATGTGTATTTCGAGCTCAACTGTAAGTCGATTCAAGTACGAGGCACTGAAGACGACCTTACAGTTGAGGTTGAAATACGTATCTGTCATAGGACGCAAACTGATGTTTTGTGGCTTCTCAGTCTTGACAAAATCAAAACGCCGTTATTTTGTCAAAACTGAGAAGCCGCAAATCATCAGTTTCCAACTACAGTCGAGCATACCAACGAAAGGATGCAAATGCATAGTCGGAATTAACAGAACTAGTATTTAACTCGATTTTCTTTTACTTACAGGTATTCTACAAACACGCTCAAATTTATCATCATTAACATTCGTTTCCCGTAAAAGTAGGTGAGTAGTTGAATGCTCTGGGCAGAATCCGAATTGCTCGTATGCAAAGATGTTTTATCAATCTGAATCATCATTCCGATAATAAGTGTTTAAATTTTTCTTATATAGGACAGTAAGCTGTTTAAACAATAACTGAAAGCTTCAACAGTTTCGAAAAAAAAAATGGTTTCTGAAAAAATGAAAAAAAAATCCACCAGGTAAAAAAATCAAAGGATACTTTGATCCTTCCTCTAAGTGAGTATGGAAATCTATGTTGAAAATACAGTAATTTTCCGTTTTTTTTCACGGCCTCCTCACGTCAGGCTTTCATTTTTTCATTAATTTACTGTTACATTTGAGAGCAAGTGTTTCCCATCGACTTTACGATGAATGTTGAAGGTGCGTTTTGGAACGGTTAAAATATTGAAAATGCGTATAGATTTTGCGTATGAATCATTGCTTCGTTATAAAATGAAAAATCAAAAACCAAAAAGAAAGTGAAAATGCATCCAAGTTCGTCTTAATTGGATCCTCCAACACCCGTATTTCGAATAAAACGTTAGAAATCTAACGGCAATGAGGGAATCCTGAGGTGCTCATCATCTGGAACAAAATTAAAATATTTCGCTGATTCCGTGGAATGGTTTACAATTCACTCTGGTTGGATGCAATTTTAATTTTTGTATGTACTGCCAAACAGAAATTTTAAATTTACTCCGCAAAGAATTGTTAGAATTACTCCATATTTGCATGACCGGAAGATTATTACTTTCTTTTTGCAATGCTAAGAAAGCACATGTTTTTTTTTTTTTCCAAAAATGGTCTTTGATTTGGTTCAGCAGAACCGCGACCAAATAGCCAGAAAAATAAAAAATGCAGTTATTGGGGTGGTATCGGGAAGACAACGCAAAAGTATACCCCAATTTACCACTGAATCGTTATAATGCATTACTAATAAGGGGTTTCCAAATGCTTACAGGCCGTTACAATCATAAGCACCAAACTAGGCCGTACATTGGTATATAATGCTAACTTATAGTGCTTGTTAACCATGTACCTTCCAGCTGAATAAGATGGCTGTTAGTGCTGTTGAACGGCTTGAGCTACCTGACATTCATGTCAATCAAAGCTGACGTCAACAAAAATAATATTCTAGTGGAGGCTCAACTGTATCGTTGCAACTATCATTAAAAACGGCTACGCAGTCTTGAAATTAGCAAACGATGTTTATCACTCGCCCAACGTTTGGACACGGGGTTAGTGTCTTCTTCAGAGGGGAATAGAATTAAATACATGTACTAATTGGTCTGTTACATAATTTTGTTACGGTAATTTCTGGGTAACGTCTGGGTAGTCTTTGGCCAATATCTTGAAGATTTGATACACACTTTACCCACAAGAAAATACTGTAGACGAAACGTATTTATCAAGATGTGGCAGTTTTTGCTACCAACAAATTTCAAACATATTTGAGGGGATGATAAAGGAAAAATTGCGCCATTGCCAAATGTTCGCTGAAAGTTATACCAATAAGTGTAAGACTATTAGTTTTCGTATATTTTATTAGAACAGACAAGTAACTAGACAAAATTTCTAATGACTATAATTTTACAGCATGTACCAACAAACTAATGACCGGACAGTTACAGTTAGACGAAACACAAGACCAAAATCGACCAAATTAGTGTAAGTTACCGTGACAAAATTATGTAGCAGACCAATTAGTACATGTATTAAATTCTAGTTCCCCCTGAAGAAAACACTAACGCCGTGTCGAAACGTTGAGCAAGTAATAAACATCGTTTGCTAATTTCAAGACTGCGTAGCCATTTTTAATGGTAGTCAAAAACAATACTTTGGCAAGCAATGGCATGTGAATAAAGTTTAGCAGAAAGGTTCGTAAATAAAAGTTATTAGCAAGCAACACCGCATGCAATCGACCATGTAGGGAGCTGTTTCCCTAAAGAATTTGTTTTTATCTGGATCCCTGATTGTTTCTCTATCTATTGAAAGATGAATTACAGCTCAATTGTATGGTACCGATTCGACTCTTCAATTTCGAATCCCACTAGAACTCCAGCATTATCATTTTTATCTTTGGATGAAGTAAATAATGGTCTCTCGGATTGCATCAGCTTCTTTCTTCTTTGTTGGAGTTGACCGTATATCAACCGAATAATTCACCAACAGTTGCTTTTGAGCAGCTCTATTTTAGGATATAGAACCTGTAAATGCCATTGTTACGACTTAATGGTTACTTGGTAAGAATCAGCCACTTCCCATTGAGTTTGAATTCCTTTAAGTTCAATTTTAAGAGAAATTTGAACATTTTTACCAAAAGTCTTGGACGTAAATGTGGAACAAATCGTTAAGCTAACTCATCTAACTGTTGACTGATTCTCGCTAAAAAACGGTCCATTCCATTACAGTAGTCGTTCGATAACTGCAACACGCTTACGTTTCACTTAGCTAACAAAATTCAAAAACTGCAACTGCAACAACAACCCACGTGTACGTAAAATGAACGTCAAATTCATTCTATTCATTCGGGCTAACCTGGTGCACCATTTTGCCGGCTGGTGGTGTGATAACCTCACCAAACTTGCAATCAAACCGTTTGCACCAACCGAACGTCCACTGTATTTGAAATTATAAATTGTCTGTCACGAATTTGTCAGATTTTTATTTTCAAATTTCGTGGGAGCTTTAAACCATTAACACCCGGGACGATCTTCTGTTGGAAGAAATGCAATATCTTCCTTATTTTCAAATATTTTACACTGGAGTCTTTTTTATAGTAAAGGGGAATAGTTGTGCTAAAACATGCAGTGTACCTCTCCCTTTGTGCCCTCCCCGTTTTCTGATAGCCGAAATACGTGGCTTTTTTGCATGTTTTTTTTTTCAATTTTCATCGTTTTGCCAATCATCAACAGTTTTCTCTGATTTTCGGCATGCAATGTATCCTTACCTATCATAATCTGTTAAAGTTTTCATTCTTGAACAAGTTGAAGGCCCTAAAGTACTTCGTAGTTTATGTCACAAATCAAGCATCAATTGGGTTATCTTGGTTATCCAAACTACTCTGGAATTGAATTATTTAAGATCTACAGGATCTACAAGCTCTACTCTTGTTTCTTTTTACTTGAGAGGTGTAGTTCTTTCACTATTGTTACTGTTGTACCGCATGATATTTCGAGTATCTCTTTGTGTTCTGATTTTAGCCTCCTCTGACATTCAAATGATCTTCATGGTATGGATCGCAAAATCTGCATATCTTATCACATTTCCATTGTAGCGAATGTTCGCGAAATATAAAGTACCTATTTTTAGCGCCTGCGATTGCAACTATAATATCCTTTTATATTTCCTTGGTTATCTAGATCATCTAAACTATTCTAGAATGAAGACGTTGAAGGCCCACAGACTCTACTCTCGTTTCTCTTTGAACATACACCGATATTTTTGGACGATTGCATCTGTTGCACCTCGTAATATTACAAGTACCTCTTTGTGCTCGGTCCCAAATGGACCAAAATGTGTCTAATGTCCCGAAAGGAGGATAACGTGCCTCTGGAGTCGGCCTTCTAAAACATGGGCAAAAACATGTCGAACTCATAAAAAAATACAAAAAAAGCCACGCATTTTCGGTTACCAGCAGAAGTGGGGAGGGTACAATGAGAGGAGGTACATACCATGCACAACTGTTTCCCTTGACCATAAAAAATACTCCAGGGTAAAATGTTGGAAAACAAAGCAGATATTGCATTTTTACCAAAGGAAATCGTCCCGAGATTTAAAAGGATTGAGGAGATGTTCTAGGGGGCTTCGAAGAGGGTAACAAAGATATTTCAGGGAAGTTTTCTGAACGTTTTAAGATGTTTCTGGGAATATAAGACAATTTAAGGGGTTTTCAACGGAGTTTCAAGGGATTTTCAGAGAACTTCCAAGGTATTTCAAGTGGGGTTTGGGTAGTCTCAGCGTGTTTCAAGAGGATTTAGAAGGTGCTCTTATTGAGGCAAGCGTGGATACTCCGGGGACGTTTTAGAGGAGCTTCAAAGCGTTTCAAGGCGTTTCAAGGCATTTCAAGACGATTCAGGTGTATTTCAGAGGAGTTTCAAGGCATATCAAGGCATTTTAGGGAATTTCAGAAGGTTTCATGGCATTTCAGGGTAGGGGGGGGGGGTGGTGGGGCTTGTACTTGCAAGAAGGTTTCAGGGTCGTTTCAGTGAGGTTTCAAGGCGTGTCAAGGCGTTCCAATACGTACCACGGGAGTTTTATGGGGCTTTCAATGGAGCTTCAGATGGGTTAAAATGCATTTCAAGGCGTTACATGTGGTTTCAGGGGGTTTCGGAACTCGCCTGACACCTCCTGAAACTCACTGAAACCCGCTTTTATTCTCTAAAACACTCTGGACCCCTTATAACGCTCGGGAACCTTAAACCAACTGGATCTTCTTCGAACGCCCGTGACACCTCACGCAGTCTCCGTGAACTCTATCCTGAAACCCCTGAAACGCTATTTAAAAACCGTGGAACCCCCTGGAACCTGTAGAAATTCCCTGGAACGCTCACGAAAGCATCTGGTACTACGCAGAAGGCCCCTGACACACCGTGGAATACCATGAAAGACCTTTTAATCTCCTGAAGCCCTCTAGAGCGTTCCAGCGTTCCTGAAACCCTCATATCATTCCAGCTTTTGCCACCTTCTCCAGATGCTAAGTTCATCGTAGAGTGCAGCAGGGTCGTGGTTCATTCTTCGCCGTTACACACCGTTCATCTGTACACCGACAAAGATAAACCTAAGCAGTAAGCACCCGACGCACGAACAGTTCAAGGTCTTGCATGTACTCCTCGAGCAAAGTCCAGGTCTAGCGCCTGTAAAGAACCACTGGTCTTATAAGCGTTACGTGGTGCATTTGGTGCGGGGTGAATCTTTTTTAACCGCAAGTTCTTCTGGAGCCCATAGTAGGCCCAATTTCCATCGATGATGCTCCTTGGTATTTCATGACTAACGTTGTTGTCTGCCCATAATAAGCATCAGAGGTAGACGAAGTCCTCCATCACCTCTAATGTGTCCTAGTTTTTCGCAAAAATACTACTTAGGTTCGCAGTTTCGCCTGCCAGCATTTACTTCGTTTTTGACGCGTTCATCATCATTCCGACCTTTGCTGCCTCCTGTTTCAGACGGATGTACAGTTCTTCCACCGTTCCAAATGTTCTAGCAATAACAATCATGTCATCCGCAATATGTTAAACAGCAAACATGAGAATTCGTCACCGTGTCGCAGTCTCCGGCGAGATTCAAACGAACTAGACACATCGCCCGAAACCTTTACGCAGTTTTTTTTTACACCGCCCATCGTCGCTTGGTGGTGGTGGTGGTGAGTGGAATAGCACTTTGTAGGCGGCATTCAGTACTATGATCGCTCGGAAATTCGAACACTCCAAATTTTCACCTTTCTTGTCAATGGGGCCAATGGCCGCTTCCTTCCACTCCGCTTTAGTCTTTAGTCCTCCACATTCCTTAGACTGACTAAAGTGCCCCACACAATGCATACGTTTGCGTGTGCGTGACAGTAGTTTGACACATTTCCCATGGGAAAACTGTCAAAAAAACGCAAACCTCGACGGAACGGACGCTATGTGTTCCAGGCTTAAGACCGGTACTTACTTTTGGGAAAATTCCACCTGACTGAAACTTCACCAAGCAGCTGTAGCATAATGACAAACATCAATCATGACAATTATGCGATGAGTATCATGCAACACATGCATTTGCTCCATAAGGTCATTGACCGCGAAAAGCGAAACCAAACAACCTTGCCAGCGGGACCAGGACTGATTAACTTGTTATGCCACAACCGTCTCCGGACAAGCTGCGCCACCAATCAACCGGTCGGTTTTTTCCTCAACTCGATAATAAGCTCCGGCTAGAAAACCGCTGCATTAACATCAACATTATCCGCGATGCCAATTTTCCCGATCATTGACTTCAGGGGGTCTTAGATCATCGATGAAACGATGACGACGACGACGGCTTCGACCGCAACAAGTTCATCATCATGTGCACAGTGGCGCGTGTTGAAAGTGGCAAAATGCGTTCGAAATAAAATCAATCAAGCTGAATTATATCGCTGCTCATCGATCCTCTGATTCACTTGCTCACCCCAGCGGAGTGCTTCGCCGCGAGCAGAGACCGCGAGCCGCCACAGGCACGCGCGCGCTCGCGTTCGGGGAAATTCTGTTCCAAACGAAGCGCTGCACATCGACGACGATCTGCACCTCTCGCATTCACGGGGTTACCATGTGGAAACCACATCGCGAAAAACACGCAAACATAAATTACAGTGCAAATTGGAAAATCCACAGCGGAGCAGCAACCGTGCGCCGCGCCACGGACGGAGAAAACAAGAAAAGCTGGAAAACGGAACTTGTCTTTGAAAAAGACGACGGAGACGTCGTCGTCGTCACCGTCGCCGTCGTTGTGTGCCCGCACGCCACCACGGAGAAAACAACGGTAATGATAGCTGGTAATTATCGTCATTAGCCTCTCTTGCTCGCTCCCTCCCCAGGCCTAGCGGGGCGCATCAAGTCGCCCGGATTTCAAATCGCAGTCCGCGGTGGAATCGTCACTTTGAAGTTGATGCTGAGGCGAGAAGAAATGAAGCTGTTCGGATGAGTGCATCGCCGCTACTGTGTGTGCACGCCGTGTGGTCCATGGATAGAGACCCAACCAATGCAACGGTAGCCCCGAGTTTCCAGAAATCGAAAGTGTGCGCGGGAAAATTACGCTAAGCTTCAGTAGTTACCGATTGGATGTTGTGGAATGCACAATGGATACCGGTTCGCGAGAGCATGGACTGTACGCACGGTTATGTATACGAGAGATTTCAGATCAGGCATCGGTATCGGGCGAAGGGGTTTAACGAGCCCGCAGTATTGCAGCTCTAAATTTTTAATTGTTTGATACAAATTAACTCGTAATTACATGAGACAATGCTCAAGTGGTCGGGGTCCGCAGCGTAATTGGCTGCACTTTCGATTTATATGAGTTATTGCTGAGATTCCCAGAGCCCTCACATATTCACTCAAGTCACTTTACTCCCCAAAACCGACTGACAGATTGATCAAATACTGGATTTGGTCCGCCAATAGTGCTCTCTGCGTTCCACGCATTCTTATGCTAACCGGATGAACAGCAAACACTAACTTTGCAGGATTATTGTCCGGAATTTCCACAATATGGCGTGTCCATCGTATCCGTGCAGCTTTGGCCACTTTCGAAATGTTGGGTTCACCGAAGAGTGCAGCGAGCTCGTGGTTAATCCTTCGCCGCCACACACAGTTCTCCTGCACGCCGCTAATGATCTGCCATAGCACGCGCACCGTCCGCTTGGTGATCCTCCTCGACCATGGTGTTCGTGGTCATAGAAATATTCGTCTACCGCCTCGAAAGTATCTTAGTCTATCGAAACATTGCTGCCAAGGCTTGTCCTGTCCCGCTCAGTTCCAGCCTCCAGCATGTACTTTGTTTTAGCCACCAGTCCGACTTTTGCTACTTCACGTTTCAGGCGGGTGTACAATTCTGCCACTGTTCCAAATGTTCTAAGAATAATATCCATGTCATCCGCTACACGGACAAATTCTACAGATTTCGTGAAGATCGTACCCCGGTTGTTGAGTCCGGCTCGTCGCATACCAAACACCTTCCTGGGCGATGTTGAATAGTGGGCAGGAAATCTTTACGTTGTTCTGCACACCGTCCATCGTTGCTCGTATCAGTCTGGTAACCCGAGCAAAGTCCAACAACAAAATTACAGCAAATCGAAAACATGGTTTGTATTCAGCAACAAATTGATATCATATTTTGATATCATTTTATCTTTACTTATTTTGATTTCAAATTTTGCTTTCGGTTTGCTGTCATTTTGAATTAATGTAAATATTTAGTGTTACAATAGTTTTTAAATCTTTTAGTAAACTATGTGAAGAAATTCTAGGGATATATCATAAGTGCAATTGCATTATTGCATTTAGGATTTGATATCAACCAAAAAACTCTACATTTAACGATTTTTCATTTTTCTTGCGCTGATAACAAAAACAGTTATCAATTTGCTATCATCGATAGCAGAAATGGTTTTCAATTTGCTGTCACAGGAACATTTTTCTGCTCTCATTTTTGATATTTTAACCGTTAAAACGACCAAAACGACAACAACCTGAGTTATCAAAATTTGCAATATCACAACATCAAAATTAGTTTTCAATTTGCTATCAGACTTTGCTCGGGAAGCTTCCCGGGAAAGATGTTCTCGTCCATGATTTTCCATAGCTCTGTGTGGTCGATACTGTCGTATGCCGCCTTGAAGTCGATGAACAGGTGATGTGTTGGGACCTGGTATTTACGGCATTTCTGGAAGATTTGCCATACGGTGAAGATCTGGTCCGTTGTCGACCGGCCGTCGATGAAACGACGGAAGATGGCCTGGGATAGCGCTTTGTAGGCGGCATTCAAAATGGTGATCGCTCGAAAGTTCTCACACATCAACTTGCCACCTTTCTTGTGAATGGGGCAGATTATCCCTTCCTTCCACTCCTCCGGTAGTTGTTCGGTTACCCAGATCTTGACTACTAACTGGTGCAGACAGGTGGCCAACTTTTCTGGGTCCATCTTGATGAGTTCTACTGCGATTTCGTCCTTACCATCCGCTTTGTTGTTTTTGAGCTGGTGGATGGCATCCTTAACTTTCCTCAGTGTGGGAGTTGGTTCGTACCCGTCCTCTACTTCACCAACATAGTAATTTCCTCCGCTGCCTCGATCCACCGTGCCTACATTCTCTTCGCCATTCAGGTGCCCGTCGAAGTGCTGCTTCCACCTTTCGATAATCTCACGTTTGTCCGTCAGGAGGCTCCCGTCCTTATCCCTGCAGATTTCGGCTTGCGGCACGTAGTTTTTTGGGGATGCGATGAGCTTTTGGTAGAACTTTCGTGTTTCCTGGGAACGGCACAGCAGTTCCATATCCTCGCACTCCGCTTCTTCCAGGCGGCCCTTTTTCTCCTGGAAGAGACGGGTCTGCTGCTTTTGCTTCTGTCAGTATCGCTCCACATTCTATCGGGCTCCATGCTGCAGCATTACCGCCCGCGCTGCGTCCTTCTCCTCCAGAACCGCTCTGCACTTCTCGTCGAACCTTTCGTTTCGTCGACTCCGTTCTACGTACCTGATAGTGCTCTCGGCTGCGTTGTTGATGGCCACTTTCACTGTACTACAGCAGTCCTCTAGAGGGGCCACATCGAGCACACCCTCGTCCGGCAACGCTGTCTCGAGATTCTGCGCGTATGCGGTGGCGACATCCGGTTGCTTCAGTCGCTTTAGATCGTACCGGGGCGGCCGCCGGTACTGTACATTGTTAATAACGGAGAGTTTTGGGCGCAGAACAACCATCACCAGGTAGTGATCAGAGTCGATATTAGAGCCACGATAGGTCCTGACGTCGATAATGTCGGAGAAGTGCCGTCCATCAATCAGAACGTGGTCGATTTGCGATTCCATTTGTTGTGGTGATCTCCAGGTGTAACGATACGGGAGGCTGTACTGGAAGAAGGTGCTACGAATGGCCATGTTCTTAGAGGCGGCGAAATCGATGAAGCGTAGGCCATTTTCGTTCGTCAGCTGGTAGGCGCTGTACTTTCCAGTCGTCGGTCTAAATTCCTCCTCCTGGCCTACCTGAGCGTTTAGGTTTCCTATGATGATCTTGACGTCGTGGTTTTGGCAGCGGTCGTACTCTCGTTCGAGCTGCTCGTAAAATGGGTCTTTGTCATCATCAGTGCTTCCATACACCTATACATGAAATTCAATTAACACCGGACCCTGGATAAAACCTTGCCCGAGAAGAGGAAAAGAGCTCAATAATAGCATATTTTGATATGGAGATCAAAAAGTGATATGGGTTTGATTGACATAAGAGATAAAAGATCTAAAAATAAAATCAAAAATTTACTCCTGGAACATCAACATCAAATCATATTTAGATTTTGTAAGATCTAACCAATACCAGCGAGCTATTCGTATGATCTTGAAATATCAAATTTTGATATTGTTCAGATGTTCCAGGAATATTTTCCAGATATTATTTTCAGATCTTTTATCTCTTATGTCAATCAAACCAATATCATGTTTTGATCGTCAGTTTTTTACCTCTACCCGGGTGTGGAACTCCTGAGGTTATTTGAAAGCACTACCGACTCACCTTTGTGTCATAAACTAGTAAACTAGTACTCGATTCTGGAAGTTGCTTCCGAGAATATTATACAGGTACCCTAGTATCCCCAGATGCAGGACTGCATCGACAATAATCGCGCAACTGGCACTATTGAAAGCTTTCCTCACATCTTCAGTCACTACTGCACAGTAGCGAATCCCCCTCCTCTTACGCTGGAGCGCTATCTCGGCGATCATTGTATCCGATAAGATAGCGTCTACGGTTGACCTCTCCTTCTGGAAGCCGAACTGGTTACTCGAGAGACCATTTACACCCTCAGTACGCCTCAACAGGCTGTTGAGAATGACATTTTCGAGCACCTTCCCCGCCGTGCCAATCAAGCATATGCCGTGCCAATCAAGCATATTGGTCTTATGCCGGCGGGTCACCGGGTGGTTTCCCTGGCTTTGGCAATAGAGCTAGGCTCTGCCGCTGCGAGGTTTTTACAACGGCGCGCGTCCTGAAGGGATAAGTATGTCACGCTAAAATTGGAAAATTTTAACCCTCTCTGCCTTCTTCGAACGGACGACCGCTTATGTGATGGATTTCATGTAATTGCTTAAAATAAAATAAAATTTTGAATATAACTAAATTATATCTGAAGTTGTTATCATATCTGCATATGATATACATAATTGTGATCGATTAAAACAAAATCTCTAACGACAAATCAAGTCTGTGTGCCAACGAGCTCAATGTGACGTCATACTGCCGCGCTCGTCTACGTCTGACAAAAAAGGATTTGAGTGACGAAACTGGTATTACGTAGAACCAGTAAAGCTTCTATCACCACTCTTTTCAAGAGCCGTGATGGCCTCATTGGCAGAGGCGCCAGATTTCTACTAATGGTAGGTGTCTTGGTTCAAATCCCGTTCGGATCCAAGAATTTTACAACGTTTTCGAGATTTTTTTATGTTACTTACTTTTTCTAAAAATAGAATAACACACTTAAAAATATTAACCCAAAAAATGAGTATAACAATTAGTTTTTACCCTAATAGGTCAAAGGAATTATAACACAATTTGTTATAATTTTGTTAAATTCTATCATATTTCATGGAACAAGTTTTGTAATATTTTTGTTATGATCATAACACAAGTTAACACGTTTTTGTTCTTTTCAGTGGAAACTTTTGTTATTTTAACTACTAACGGTACATGCTTTATAACAACCCTTGTTATAAAAATTTATCGTAACAAAATAACACAGCATGTTATAATTTTGTAATGTCCATCTAGTCGGGTACTCATCCTCTGGACCAAATTGTCCGGAGTTGTGTCCTCCCCGCATGTGGCAAGCATGCGGTCACGCATTGTGCGAAATCGCGGGCACACGAACAAAACGTGTTCCGCCGTTTCCTCTAAACCATTGCACACTGGGCATTCGGGAGAATCCGCATGCCCGAAACGTTGTAGATACTGTCGGAAGCAACCATGACCTGTAAGGACCTGTGTCAGGAGGAATGTAACTTCCCCATGGCGCCTATTAATCCAACTATCTACCCTCGGTATCAACCTATGGGTCCACCTTCCTTTGGTGGAACTGTCCCACGCGCGCTGCCATTTGACCATAGAGGACATCCTGGCAGTCCTGCGTATGCCTCTTTTGCCGCGCATTTCGAAGCACTCCATGTCCTCACTGATAAGAATGCTGATAGGCACCATACCAGGAATGACGCAGAGAGCATCGTGTGACACGGTACGGTGCGCGCTCGCAACCCTCAGGCACATAAGCCTGTTCCAGCTTCCGTCGGTAGCATTCAGTACTTAGCGCGGTGCCCCACGCCGGGCCGCCATACCTAAGTATGGACGTAGCAACACTAGCCAGAAGCTTGCGCTTACTGGCGTACACCGCAGAGCTATTGGACATCATCCGGGACAGTGCCGCAATAGCTGTGGAGGCTCTTTTACAGGCATAATCGACGTGGCTACCGAATGTAAGCTTATCGTCGATCATCACGCCCAAGTGTTTGACAGAGCGCTTTGACAGGATAGTGCACTCTCCTACACTGATCTCCGTCTGCTGCGCCGACTGCATGTTGTTAACAACCGTTACCTCTGTCTTGTGGTGAGCCAGCTCCAGTTTCCTGGACCGCATCCACGCCTCCGCAACCTTGATCGAGTGGTTGGTAGTCAACTTTACCTCCTCGATTGTTTCACCGTAGACTTCGAGCGTAATGTCGTCGGCAAATCCGACAATCACCACTCCCACTGGATACTCTAACCTCAACACCTCGTCGTACATGACATTCCATAACACCGGACCCATATAGCCGAGGCGGTAAACGCACGGGTATTCAGCATGACCATGCTGAGGGTGACGGGTTCGATTCCCGGTCGGTCCAGGATCTTTTCGTAAAGGAAATTTCCTTGACTTCCTTGGGCATAGAGTATCTTCGTGCCTGCCACACGATATACACATGCAAAATGGTCATTGGCAGAGGAAGCTCTCAGTTAATAACTGTGGAAGTGCTCATAGAACACTAAGCTGAGAAGCAGGCTTTGTCCCAGTGAGGACGTTACGCCAAGAAGAGGAGAGGAGGAACACCGGACCCAGGATGGAACCTTGCGGGACTCCTGAGGTTATGTGAAAGCACTTCCGACCCACCTCCGTGTCGTAAACTAATACGCGATTCTGAAAGTAGCTTCCGACAATCTTGTACAAGTACATACTCCGGTATCCCCAGACGCAAGAGCGCATCGGCAATAGCAGCCCAACTGGCGCTATCAAATGCATTCCTTACATCCAGAGTCACTATCCCGCAGAAGCGAATTCCCCTCCTCTTAGGCTCGAGTGCTTTCTCGGCGGTTTTTGTAACCGACAAGATAGCGTCTACGATGGACCTCCCCTTCCGGAAGCCGTACTGGTTGCTCGAAAGACCATTTTCGCTCTCCGTGAACCTCAACAATCTATTGAGGATGATCTTTTCGAGCACCTTCCCCGCCGTGTCAATCAAGCATATTGGTCTATATGCCGACGGGTCTCCGGGTGGTTTCCCCGCTTTTGGCAATAGTACCAGGCTCTGCCTCTTCCAAGCTTCTGGGAAAACTCCCTCGTCCAGGCGTTTCTGCATAGCAGACCTGAACATCTCGGGAGCTTCTGCAATAGCTACTTTTAAGGCCAGGTTCGGAACTCCGTCCGGACCTGGGGCCTTACCTACGCTAAGGGACTTAGCTATCCCCGCAAGTTCCACATCGGTGACCCTCTCCTCATCGCCAGCCCCAGTCCCCGGCTGTCCTACGAAAGGAGGCCAAGGACTAGGATCATGACGCGGAAAAGTCCTCCAATGATCCCCTCCAACATCTCTGGAGATTGCTCTGTAGGAGCCATCACACCTCTCGTCTTGGCCATAACGATCCTGTAGGCGTAGGGTGACCATGTGGAAAACAAGCGAAGGAGGACATTTAGACCAAATTTGGTTGAAAAAGGAGGACATTTGTATAAAAAGGAGGACACTTATTTAAGCAGCAGTAAATACACAACATATTTTCCACTAAAGAGTCACTTTTTGTATTTGACTTAACTCTGCATTTAACTGACTAGCATTTTTTTTTTTCAAAAGTATCCAGATTATTCAATTCGCTGAATCGGTCGGGTCAGAAAATTAATTGAAATTTCAAATGACATCGTTTCAAGAAAAACTTCTGCAACTATTTTTAAAATGCATTTAAATTCTTATGTCCTTCTTCGAGCTGTCATTCTATTCTATTGAGTAATGATAAATCAATGAAAATTAAAACTGCGTATGTATTTATTTGATAAGCAAAACAAAAATATAGGAGCGCAATAAAATTGTGTTATTCTCATAAAAATAATCTTCGAATTAGGGAAATAGGGAAAATAGCTTTATTTCAATCGTTCAACTACACAAATATTTGTTTTTCGCTGTATAACAGTCGAATTGAAGCAGCAAACGTTTAATAACAAGTAAGCAATCTAGAACAAATCATAAACAAATTCACAGCTGCTATAAAACCATCTTATAGTCTAGTTGTCTTATAGTCCTGGAATGAAGAACTTCTCATTTGGGGTACTTTTACGCTTTCACTGCTCTCTATTCCAACTTCTGAAGATTTGCCAGATAATTGATTACTATAATTTTATTAAATGTTAAAAAGGAGGACATTTCCGAGCGAAAGGAGGACATTTGATTTTTGATGAAAAAGGAGGACATGTCCTCCTTTAGGATACCATATGGTCACCCTATGTAGGCGTCACCCCACGGGTTCGCATTGGCACTCTGACAGAGACCCTCAAAGCAGGCCGTTTTGCTTGCTCTTATCTTGGTCTTAAGCGCGGCTTTTGCAGAGGCGAACACCACCCGCCGGCCGATCGTTTCGCACTTCCTCTGATCGTGCTCGCTGCATCCGCCGCCTAGCCCGTAGGCAGGCGCGGCGCAGGTCCGCAATCGCGTCGGTCCACCAGTAAGCCGGTGGCCTCCCATTTCTAGGGTGGACTCGCCTAGGCATGGTCGCATCACACGCACGTGAGAGCACCGCTACCAGCTCGTCGCCGTCTAAACCGATTAAGTTTCGCTCACGGCGGAGCGCCTCCCTAAATACCCCTTCGTCGAAGTATGATGTCTTCCACCTGCGAGGGCTTGGCCTGGCCTAGCCGCCTCTTCTTCTATCCGCTGTCTGCTGTTGTTGTAGTCGATACTGTAGCGAACCGCCAGGTGGTCGCTGTGAATGTAGCCATCATCTACTCTCCAGTTCGAACTACTTGTTAGGCCAGGACTACAAAAGGTCACGTCAATAATTGACTCCGCTCCGTTTCGACTATAGGTACTCTTAATACCGACGTTAGCCAAGTCGACATCTACGATGGCCAGTGTTTCTAGCAGGATCTGACCCCGCTGGTTCGTGAAACGGCTTCCCCATTCCACGGCCCAGGCATTAAAGTCACCCGCTATTACCACCGGCCTTCGCCCTGTTAGCACGGTCGTTGAGCGGTCCAGCATTTGCGTGAACCGCTCGATCGGCCACCGCGGACGCGCATAACAGCTACAGAAGAAGACCCCGTTTACTTTGGCGACTACGAAGCCCTCATAGGTAGTAGACACCAACTCCTGCACGGGGTATTTGCCCGTCGTCCGTATCGCCGCCATTTTCCTGGTCCCATCCGAGACCCAGTTGCCGTTGCCGGCGGATACTCGGTATGGGTCCAAAATGATGGCGATATCCGTCTTCCACTCAGAAACCGCCTGACAAAGCAGTTTCTGAGCCGCATCGCAGTGGTTCAGGTTCAGCTGCGTTACCTGCACTGTGATTTGTTGTTCACTGCGGCTTTCTTGAAGGCCGGGCACCCTGGACCACCCATCGGATGTCTGTTTTTCGAGGATTTCCCGGTATAGATCATGCAGATGGGCGGACTCGTGCAGCTTTGGGCCTTATGACCTTCAGCACCGCATCGCCTACACAGTTTGCGCCTGTCGGGGCCTTTGCAGTCCCACGACTTGTGTCCTGGTTCCAGGCACCTGAAACAAACCTCTGGTGGCTCGTGGAATGTCAGGTGACATACACACCAGCCCACCTTCATACTCCCTACTTTAACGGACTTTTTTAACATCTGCCACAGGTAGCTGAACCAAAGCTATCTGTGTCCATGCTGGCCCTCTCCGTAGCTTAACGGCTGCGGCGGCCACCTGCACATCGCACTGTTGCCGCAGTGCCGTGACGAGCTCTTCCACTTCGGTGATCTCGTCAATGTCCTTGACCTTCAGAGTCGCCTCATGTGTCAGAGCCCTCACCTGCACACATAGCAGGATTTGACCCCACTGGTTCGTAAAACGGCTTCTCCATTCCATGGCCTACACAAAAAAAAAATATGTAATTAAATTTCAGCGAGAAATCATGCACATAGAGGTAATGCTAGAGTTAGTACACTTTTACATGAGATATAATGTAAAATTACATAACCATCGTGTAAATTTCCGAAAACCATCACGTAAACCATCATGGACTCCAACTGGTTACGCGACTTTTGACGGAAATTTACACGAACGTAACGTAATTTTATATAATATCTCATGTAAATATGCACTAACTGTAGCATTCCCTTTATGTGCATGATTTCTCGCTGAATTTTAATTACATATTTTTTTCTGTGTATGCACTGAAGTACCCCGCTATTACCACCGGCCTTCGTCCTGGCAGCACGGTTGTCATACAGTTCAGTATCTGCGTGAACTGCTGGATTGAACACCGCGGAGACACATAACACCTACAGAAGAAGACCCCGTTTGCTTTGGCGACCACGAAGCCCTCATAGATAGTAGATACCAACTCTCCTATACGGGGGTATTCACCCCTCGTCCATATTGCCGTTGCCATCGTGTACTCGGTATGGGTCCGCTATGATGGCGATATTCGTCCCCTACCCAGAAACTTCTTGATAAAGCAGTTGGTGAGCTACGTCACAGTAGTTCAAGTTCAGATGCGATACCTGCACTGTGATTGGTCAGCTGCGGCCCTTCTGAAGGCCGTGCAAGGCATTGTTGCTTGGAGGAATAAAAGCGCCTGTCTAGCAGCAAATCTGGAGCCAAGGACTCGATTCCCACCAGATCACGTGGGATGCCAAAGCGCTTCATACATTAAAATGTATATGCTTAGCTTTGATTTACGGTACTCCATAATCCTCCAAGCTAAGTGGAAACTCACCACAAGTTCCGGATGTGATCTTCATGGATCGCTTGCTCCGGTGTTCTAAGTATGTTATCGTATTTCAGCTCAGCAGAGTTGCGGGGGTGGTAAATCAACCGAATCAGGTCAAAATTCATCCGCATGGCTGGACTGCAGGGAAGAAAGATAGGTGTATCGAAAAATATGCCCCACAGTCCAGCGCGCGGTGTGCTGTGCGGATACATGTGATCATCATACCTTACTCCAGTGCATACAGACCCGTTTCGATTCGATGTCTCGGCACGGAATATCTGATTACCAACGGCGGTGGCGCGTTCGTGTTTTGGTGTGTTTTCTGGAGTGGAAAAATACTTCGGTACCTACCTATCTACTAGGTTGGTCCGTTGGTATTTCACTTCTGTTTGCTTTTCGTTCGCTATCGCAGTGATTGATCAGCCCAAGAATTCCCGAGAGCTGTCAGTAACTATTTGCTGTCGATCGATTCCACCGCATGATCAAATATTTCGAACTCGCGCCCATTGCTTTGACCAAGAGGAATTTCACCAATAATTCATCGCATCAACTTCTTCAGGATTGAAAAAAAAACTGACACACATCCAGATGCGAATACCGATCCAGCAGCAGCAGCAGCAGCGGTCCAAGTGAATTTGATTGGCATATTGGAGCCGCAGTCACTTCGGTTCCCTTTATGGACGACCCGACGCGCAGTGGTGGTGGTGGTGCGAGAGTTCCAAGTCCAGTCCAAGTCAGGTGGCAAAAGGAGATTAATTACCCTCCGCGCCGCCGCGAGAAACGATGCCGACAGAGACCACAAAAACCGCACATTTGCCACTGCTGATTATTCAATTGCGTGTGCGATCGGTCGGCGCCGGGGCCTGACACAAACGGGTTGGTTTGCCGCCGTTTTCACTTGGATGACCGCGTGGATCGCTGCGCGGTTGGACCCGGTTGGGGCCAGTAGAAGAAGTTGTGTGGTCATCAAGGAATACAGAAGAGGCTGTAAGCTCATTTTTGTGGTGTTATGCGTTATCAATGAATGCAATGCCTGAGGATCTCTTCTGATAAGTAATTTTATGTTTGCAGTACAGTAATCATTTGAGAGTTACTTCATGTGTTCATTCATGGTGGTTTTAGATTCCCACTTTGGGATTGTCCATTTAGTACGTGCAAACTGGTCCTAATCTACCATCTGAAAGTGTAAATGCCAACAACTTCAGATCAAAGTTCAAGTGCTCAATCTTGTTCAACCAATATGCAACTCCGCAGTGACCTGGAAGCTCAAATATACAATCAGGGTAAGAGTGTTGAAAGCATAACCAATAACCACCATGAAATTGTTCTGCAGATACTGGACGTTACCGCACTGCTACCATAGCATAGGATGCCCCTTCGGGCGGCAAGCGAACTCTGACGCCCAATTACTCAAAGCACCATCATCGATCGGCAACAACGCCGTTTGAAACGAGTTGTTAGAAAATGCTATCTGATGGGCACACAAAGATCAACTGGAAAGAAATTAATCTTTGCGCGCGCGCGGTTCCGTCGACCTTCACTTAAGGAGAAACTTCAGAGAGTACCAATATGGCTGCCACAATGGCCGACTTGCACCCCTACTCACGTTTTCAAAAGCACAAATCTTAATAGTTATTTATGCAACAAGTTGCAAAATGATGGTTTTTTCAGCACGAGTCGTACATTAGTCGTACATACGACGAGTGCTGAAAAAATCGAGTTTTGCAACGAGTTGCATACAAAGTTTTTTGTAATTGCAAAAAATACCCATTCAGTATAATCCAGAGCGTTCATGATTGACAAATATTTTAATCATGATTAATCATTGGTGATTAAAATTCAAATTTCGGTGATTATTGATTATGATTAATGATTATTTTGATTTTTGGGATGATTAATGATTATGATTAATGATTAAAATTGATTTTATCTGTGATTATTGATTATGATTAATGATTAAAAATGGCTCATTGATTAAAAATCATGATTAATCATGATTAATCAATCACAAAAAAACAGGAAATGATTAAAATATAATTATTGTTTAAAATATTTTTGAAGTTCCAAAAGTAAAAGGTAACTCTGTCTGGGAGATTATTGAAAAAATAATCAAGAAGAACAGCATTTGAACCAATTCAAATTGGATCATATATTTTATATGGTGAAAATTTTTTGGAGATGAATGATTAATGATTGATTAATTTTTTTTCTTATGATTATGATTACTGATTAATGATTAAATTGCGAAATCAGTGTGATTAAGATTAATGATTAATGATTAAATGAGAAATTTTGGTGATTATGATTACTGATTTTTGATTAATCTTAATCATTAATCATTAATCATGATTAAATTTATGATTAATCATTAACGCTCTGGTATAATCCTTTGTATAACCTTGCTACACGTACATGTATCAAGACGAACCACGTGGCAGCATTCATGCGCGTCAGCGTGGTGCTTTTGTTTGATCAGGTAGGCTATGATAGGGCAGATGTCAGAAATTTGCAAACTCCCGTCGTCGTCATACCGCAACCGCACCATGGGCAAGAGGGAAAGTAGCTTCAGCTGCTGCTTCTACGTTTGATCTGCAGTCTTAATCTAAATCTGTATAGTCCTGATTCGGATCCGAGCTCATTAGAGGATGTAGATGTAACAGCTGTGTCTACGGTGGCCTCTAAAGTTATCGAAAAGTGGGTTCTGGCAATGGTGCCAAAAAGTGCTACTTTTCAGCACTCTTAAGAGTGCCGAAAAGTAGTACTTTTCGGCACTTTTGTTTTAGTGAAGAAAAGTAGGCCATTTTAACGTTACAACCGCGAGTGAAAAATAGGGGAAAACGCAACGCAATTACAAAAAATTCTTAAACAAATGCGGTCGATTTTGAAAAGCTGCCTCTTTTTGCAAGTGCGCAAAGCCAGGATAATCAAGTGCGACTTGGTTCGATGCTTCGTTCGTCAGATTTGTGCCTCTAAAGTTTGTATGCAAAATTGCAATGGGCTCTCTTGATGTTTCACCTTAAGCAGCGCCTTTTTTTTTTTTTTTTTTTTTATTGGTGCCGCTCCAAGAAGTTTCTGTTGGCAAGACCGGGAATCATGTTTGCGCTGTGCTCAATCGCAGTCATCTCACTAGGATTGTCTCTAACCCCACGTCTCTACTAGACAGAAATGTCTTGCCATTTGGCTGCCAGAAAGAGAAAACGTAACAGAAATGATCAACACCGCTGCTTTCCATTCAAACAGCGAGAGAACATTTCTGTCATGACACATCTGTCCAGCAAAATGGCAAGACATTTCTGTCTAGTGGAGACGTGGGGTAAGTGGCACCTGCTTTCACGAACAGAGACCCTGTAAATCGCGGCAGATCAATCGTTCCTGTTGCCGGGAAAATTGTTCAAAAGTGCTTTACCGCCTTTGTTCGGTTCGGACCTCTGCAGCCCGATCCGTTTTGAGTCGTTTGTTTTGGATCTTTCGAGCGCTTCTTCAGACTCATTTTTCTTCCCGCCTCATTAGGTTTCGAAAGAAAACTAAAGAGGAATTATTGATGTGCGAAAAGAGTTTGATTCCTCCGCGAATGATTCGCGTAGTCTGTGGTGAATGCGGCAAGGTGTGAAATTTATAATTTGCGATGGCTATTACCACTCGGACCCCTATTTCGGCTCATTTATCTGCTCCTGTGTCTTGCGTGAGCGCGCGCGGGTTGCTCGGGGATTTACCGTTTCCCGGTGCATTGTTCGGAAACACACGGAGATCACTGGCCATTGATTATTCCGGTGGAGGCGAAAGTGAGTGAGAGTGGCCAAGAAAAGAAACGTCGAAGACGGGAATGTTGGTGATTGATAAAATTCAGAAAAAATATGGACGGCTTACTTTTAGAGAAAATCCAGTAGTGGTCATAATTCTAACATGTTCTTTGCTCTTGTAATAAATTTTCATGAGCAATTATTGCCTTTAGATTAAAATTTTTGGAGGCATAATCGACACCACTTTTGCCGTCGGAGCTCTTAAAATGAAATACAGACCCTGAATGCAGCATTGCGCTATGTGGATCCTCCATGCCTGCTTTCCCTGTGCCATTCAGGTGTTCGACGAAATGTTACTTCCACCTTACAATATCCTCACTTTGAGCCGTTCTTCACATTTCCGCTCGCGTCACAAAGTATTTGTGAGGTGAGGTAGATTTCTGCTAGTATGACACAGTTGATCTATGCCCTCACAATCTGATTTTTCTTTATTACATTTCTGCCTGAAGGAGGACAGGTCTGCTGCTTCCGCTTCCACTTGTAGTATTCTTCTATTTTCTGCCGATTTCCATGCTGTAGCATGACCGCTCGTACTGCGTTCTTGTCTTCCGAAAGTTCCCTACGCTCCTCGTCGACGCAAATGATTTTTAAAAGATGCTGTCGGCCGCATTCTAGATGGCTACTCAAACTATTCCATCAGTTATCGAGAGGGATCTCATTGGGCTCACTCTTGTCCGACAACGCTGCACCTCGAGATTTTGTGTGTATGTATTGGTGTTAACCAAAACGGCGGCCGTCTTTATCGAATGACCATGTTGCTGATGTTCATAGATAGAATAATTCTATTTTTTAATTTTCTAATCATTAGTCAAAATCCACGGCTCTTAGTTGTCATTATCGACATTCAAGATAATGCCAAACAAGACCCGTTCATCGATAATAACGTGGCCAATTTTGCATCTATCTGCACATGTTAGCAGTTCTTGTATGATGAAGACTGATTCCCAGACAAACTACTGACAAATTTACATTCAATTAAATTGAAACTTTCTCGATCTGGAATCCAACCAGTTGAGCAAAAACAACAAAGTTTCAAACGATAAACTTGCACGGATGTACATACACAAAACAGAACCGGACATGCCATTCGCCAAGCAGCAAACAGCTGTTAACAGGTTTTTTTTCACCCGGATCGCCAACCGTCGAAGCCATTGCATATCCTCTACCGAAGCAACAATGTATACATTCGAAACACAGAACGGTAATCTGTTTAGATCTGTTAAAATCGATCTTCGCTCTCGATCGCGGATGCATACCTACAGCATGTAACTAGTAAGTAACTGTCACGCGACCACGATTGATCGTCGCATCCAGATCTGCGATGCTCTTCGCAAGACGCAAAATGAGTTGGTAATATTGTTAAGTAGAGCATCCCCCATTTGCCGGTATCGTAATTGATGGTTGGCAATTGCCAAGAAGCCTAAGGCAGCCCAAGGAAGTTTTGTTTCAGGATTAGCTGAAAAATTGACAACTCTGTGTGAAAGTGACGCGGAGTAGGGCCATAAATCAACTCGCGCTGTTTGCGTTTTTACAACCGGTGTAAAAGTGACACGGTAAGCGCACTATGGTAAAGGTATCTGTTTGGGAAATTGGTATTCCTTGATTGGAATTAAGCAATATAAAATCATGTTTTGAACTAGGAAGTTTCAAATCTACTTGAAGTTTTTAAATGATTTGAATATTTACTTACTTACTGAGTAAACGAGTTTTGTAAGTGAAGTGCTCATATTTATCTCAAACGGAAACACATTTGTACAAAACAGATACACTTACCCAACGAAGATTTGCGCACGTAAAATGCGCAAGCAATCAGTGTTCTTAGCGTCGTAGTGATCCAAATGCGATTTTAATACCGTAGTTCATCATTCGTTATTGGATGAAAGCTGTACTTTGATGTTGATGTTCCAACCATCGCAGAAGCTATAATTTTCATAAGCTAATGGATTATGCGAGCGGTACCTTTTGCTGTCACGTCTCCTCTGGGTGAGAGTGACCCATCGTCAAGCACTGCCGGGAATTAGTGGTTGCCTTGTGGAAGCGAACACTGGGAATTAAAGATACCGAATGAAATGAACTGCTTTGGAAGTCTTTTGTGGATTATGGTGCATTCAACATGCGGCTTAGTTTTTCTCAAACATTTCAAGAATGCATACACACTTAATTCCGATTGCCGGGATATCAGCATTTTTCCATTTTTTTACCGAGAATTTCACAGCCGAGGAATCAGTAAACAACAATTCAAAGACAATTCAAGCCGTCTTCAGCCTGAGGCTGCACAGACTCAACACATTACTTACAGTAGACAACGGACAACAAACAGAACACCCAGTGGCCCAGTGATGAATTTTTCGTTTGACGAAAAGTTTCCACCGGCTGGAACGGGAATTGAACCCACACTCCGAGGCTTACGATACGGCTAGACGACTGTCGCCGCTAACCGCACGGTCACGAAGCCCACAAGATCTCGGCAATTTTGACAGTTCATAAGGCTGACACAAATTTCGATTTTCTCTAATGTAACCTCCTCCCCTCGGGAATCCGACATCGACGAATTTGACGATTTTGCCTAATTGTTTGGGTAATTTGTTAACGAGCCTTGACGAGTTAACGAGCAAAGTGACTAAAGAAGAAAAAGGAGATTTGTTCCGGCCTTACTGACATTCAGCAAAGCCTTGCTGAGAGTCAGCTGACAAACGCCAGTTTTTGCTGGAATATCAGTGAATAGTTTTACTAAACTCAGCAAATCTGAGTGTGCATTCCTGTAAGCGAATTGCCCGTGTAGCTGCCGGCTTAGAATAGCACTACGGACCCCCTGTTCCGGGGGTAAAAGTCCACCAAACAGGGAACCCCAATCCAAGGTGTCAGGCGACCCGTGCTGATGGATGAATGATTGAGGGGGTTTCAAAGATGCTCGATCGTTAACGGAGCCCGTAACGTGGGTAGATCACCTTTTCGTGTTGAGTTACGGAGTAAAATCTACCGAAACCTAGTGTCGTCCTACTTTTCCAATTTTGGAATATGCGTTCTGGCAATTCAAGGAATCATAGTATTTAGTCCTTGTCACTGGTATCGTGGTGGCTTACGGTCTCTGAATAAAACTAAGTTAACCAACTTTACTTTGCAGATAGTTAAAAACCTCGCCGTTCGAGGCTAAACTTGATGCAAAGGACATCAAATCGGGTTAGAGATCCATGTATGTACTAACTCTTCAAAGACAGGTAAGTGCTGGTATGCAAGGAACATACTAGAATCCTTATTACTGAACATATGCTCCATTATTGGAATGGTATTGCTGCTAATGTTAAAACCCGGGTTCTAAACTTCTTACTGGGGAGAATTTAGCAGTAAAACAAGGGTGATGCTAGGTTTCCGATGCATGGCCAATATCAGTACTCTTGTTTTGTTTTCTAAGATAACAAAACAAAAACTGTATCAAAATCGATACTTTATTGCCCCTCAATGGCAATTGAGTAATGCGACATGCACTACACTAAGGATACGGGTAATGTCACAATAGATCTAAAAACTGGTCGCAGTGACAAACCCGAACAGGAATAGAAAAAAAAAGCGAATTCTGAGTATATTCACGCATCTGATAATCTGCCATACGCAATAGATATCAATTTGGTTTGTTTGCGCTGTGATTTCAAACAACTCAGATCAATTCGCATAAACAATAGCAACGGTCAATTTTCGCGAGAAAATTTTCGGTCATATCTGCTACTTTCAGTAGAAATGAAACGGAAAACTCACGTGTCATGCCTCGAGCATATCTACTTATCGTCACTACCTAAGCTACCATGAAGGACAACCTAGCCGCCTATGATGTAGCGCGCAAGTTTTGAAAAGCAAACAAGTGTGGCACGTAACAACCGAGATTAAACGGGGACAAATGTCCTCATCTTGCTTTCGTTAGCTGAAACCACAGACATCCAAGTCCAATCTGATTTTTTTCTAAGGAATATTTCATTGGCAACACAAGTGGCAATAGCGTGGTGCTTCAATCGGTTAATTTCCCATACTTATTTAATTCACCGCTTGAAGTGTTTCAAATCACCACTAACTGTGGCAATATGATGTTTGGCGGCGTTAATAAGGCTATCTGACGTTTGATCGCCTTTCTCTTTTCCGCTCACGAGGAGGATAGGTTTGTATGAAAATATTAAACAAAAAATTGCTATCTTCTGTGAGTGCTTGAGAGAGAAGGCTGATGAGCGCCAGATAGCATAATGTTGTCATCGTGTATTAGTTTGCAACCTTACTCAAGTGAAGATTCAAATCCTTACACAACTTTCTGGATGAAATTTGTTCTAGCCTGGATGTCTGCTCTCTGTGCTGAAACCGCAACTAAATTGAGTTTTATCATTATATGGTCTGGTCGTCTCCAAAGTTGTTCCCTTGGTTATGACCTGCTATTTTTTTTATTTTTTATTTAATTCTGATCTAAATCGATCTTGGCAACTCAGAATGCTGAATGAGAGACTGGAGGTCATAAAATTTCCTTTATAGTTGGACTGTAAATCCCATACAAGCCCCCAACTCATTTGCGCCTGCTTAATTTTTAACCGAATGAGCGGAAACATTCACAGATTTTCATTCAAAGGCACGATTCTAGACGGTGTCCCGTGAATTTTTACAACTTTTTTTTTCTTAAACCTCTTTGGACCCCATGTAATGCACCTGAGACTCTCCGATAAATGCTCTGAAACTTCCTGAAATGTCACCAAAATTCCCTTAAAACTCCCTCAGACCATTGCTGGTATACTCATCCTTAATGCTCACTCAGACCAAGCCCACTCGTGGGCTTCATACTACACACGCAACAGCACGTCGTTAACGATTTTTAATTTCGTTATCCACCCATTTTCGCACCGGTCGTTCGTTTCCATGTGAGTGAAATAATGATCGGTCGCCTTTGCGCACCGGTAGTCTCTATTCTATCCGTACCATCGGTTTTTTGCACTTCTGTAAATCATCGCAATATTTTGTGTATTTCTATGGTGTTATAGCAAATCTTATTCAGTATAATAATCTGTGATCATATTTTGAAAGAAGGGGTTTTGGATAAGACTGAAAACATTTAGTAAAAATTGAACTCAAATAAATAATTCCCTTGGAGATTTGTACCAGTTTTGGTGCGTTTAAAGATATCATTTTCTCAATTTTGTATGATTGTATTTAATCCCGGAATTCAAGCAATATTTTTTTTTAAATTATATGTTTGTTGCTTACTGTATGACTTGTATGTTGATTTTTTTTATCTAAAATAATATCCATCTCTTCGATATCCATGTTGCCTTTCTCGCAAGAAATTTATCTGAATTTGAGATTTTGAGCATCTTTTTTAATAATTAGGTTCATTGAATAATTACATCCCTTGCATTTCCAACACATTTATAACGTAGTTGTCTATTTTACAACTTCGCGTAGGTCAAGATTCTTGAATCCTGGTCATAGTAGAAGCTGTCTTTTAACAGTCTGCGATAAGTTTGCGCAACCTTTTTTTCCATTAACGTGTATTTTAACATCAGCTAATTCTATACTCAGTCACAACCTTTTGGTTACAAAGCATCAATCGGAAATCCTAATATATATTCCGATCCTTTGGATGCTGGTATATGAATATTTTGTTGGAAGCAGATTCTATGCGCTTGAAGTAGACTGCGTATTTGTGAAAGTACATAATGAGCCCACTCTCCTTTTTGTCACTTCATACAGCAATTGTTGTATTTTAACATCCAACACCTTGCTTTTTCTATAGCGAGGAATCTACAAAATGGCAGTCCTGCACACCGCCTATTTTAATTGATGAAACTTGTCAGCTCGACTACATTTTTTTTAGATTTTTATCGGTATGATTAAAGTTTGTTCTATGATATCTGAATTGAGTTAGGTACAGTCAAAGCATCTTTGAGAAATCGTAACTACTCTTATCTAATCTTATACATAAGCAGCCAGTACGGAATCACCCTGGAAAGCAATCGTGTTACTTTTCTTGTCAATATTAATGCTTGCAGCATATCAGAGATATGACACATGCATCAAAGCGGCCAGGTCTACTGCGTTGTATTTACGCGCAAAGATGATTCTTCGAAATACTTGGTGTACAGAATATTTTTTTTCGGCAAGGTACTTCTCGAATTTACAGGGGAGGAAAGATGGGTGGACATATTGTACCAAACGATCCAGATTACATGTTGATGAATATGTTTTAAACATATGAAAATGTGGATAATAGAGCTATGAATAAATGTATAAAATTGGAAAGATCTCCCCAATGGTTGGGTTGTTTTTATAGATCTAATGTCGAATCTCCTATTCTGTATGATTGGTGTTATTCACATGGGGTCTTCGCAGATTTTTTTCTGCTTTGCCCTATTGTTTCTACAAGGGAGAAGTTACCCATTTCGCACACTTTCTTCCTAATGTCTCGTTTATTTAATTTATATTTTTAAATTTATATTTAACTAGCTGTCCCGGCAAACTTTGTCTTGCCATCTTGTAATGGTTTGACAACTGTTGAGTTCAAAACAGCACCGCACTCTAGATTGGTTTCGTTTCGATCGTGTTGATTTCCTTCCCAGCTCATGAAAAATCAGTACTTTATCAATTTTCTTACATTTTTCAGTTCATTTTTGTAACTTTTATACATATAAACACAGCCACCATGAATACGAATCGAAACGTGCAAGGGTCATGCTGATCGGTTCAGCCGTTCGTGAGTTTTGTTGCCTCAAAGGAACTACAAACTCATTTTTATATATATAGATAAACCACCCACTGACGACCACCATTTTCAAAAACAGCAATCAAACCAAAACTCCTTTGCCTTTTTCGAAATATACACGACCAAACGAAAGGCGAGGCACAGTTCTTTCAAAGCGGGGGATCTCAGCCCGGAAAGTGAAGAAAGAAAACCTTGTGGTCACTTATTACCGTCAAATGGTATCTTTTCGGGTTAGAAAATACGCACATCTTCTCACCGGAATCTGCGACGGATGACGATAATTTTGGAACTTCGCGAGTTGGAAATTTTTCTAAATGTGCGAAACCAAACTTTAGGGGAGACTGAGGAGACTTGATCCCTGGGGAGACTTGTTCCCCCCATATTTGCTCGAAATCAAAAACATTTTTCTTCTAGCATAATTTTTCCAAAACTTCTCCTGGACAAACGACTATGATTTGGCTACAAGTGATTTTGATTGTACATTGCATTATTTTTTAACGGCTGATGGTTTGTTTTCAGTCCTTCAGAAATCTTTTAGGCGATTCCGAAAAATCTCAATAACTTTGTGAAAATTAAACCAAATTATGTCATAATTTCACAGCACATAGTTTAAATAGAATACTTTCAAACTTATTTATCCAAATAAGGCTGTTGTTAACATATTTTAATTAATTCAGCTTAGTGTACACAACAGTTACATGGGGAGACTTGATCCCTCGAGGATTACACACACATTATACATGTGAAAAATAAAATTCTATTCGGAAGCCTCTATTTACTTGGAATTCTAGTCTATTCAACGATAAAATGTGTCAGATAATTATAACTTTAGTACAAACCAAGAAAAAGGGGATCAAGTCTCCCCATTTTGAAAATACGGCATATCCTTAAAAATTTAAGGAAAGCTTACAATTTCAATTACTCCAAATTCGTCAAAAATACAAGAAAACTCGAAAAGAAAATGAATAGGAAGACTCTGGAATTATTTTCCCTTTAAATAAACCATGTGCTCAAAGGGGGATCAAGTGTCACCCATTTTTGAAAAATACATCATAAGACATGCCTCCATAAAAACACAGTTTTGAAAACTTTAATAACAATTTAAAGGCCTTCTGTTGTGTATTAACTTGCAATAGATGTTTACCTGCCATTTTGTACGGAAATCGGATCTAGTTTTGTGTTTTTTCTTAAAGTTTCAGGTAAATTAAGAAAAAGGGATCAAGTCTCCCCAGTCTCCCCTACTTGCTGCGTAGAAACCCCGGCTCAAACATGTACGTGTTAAAATAGCAAAACTCACTGAATCACTATACATTTCTTCAAATATTAGTTTCGAAACAATCGGCCGAATCAAAAACTAAAGGTGCGATTATGAACAATCGTAACTATTTTAAAGAGAAAATCAATACATTTTCGTTATGCATGATCCTAAAATTGGGGAAGAAGGAAAAACTTTATTCATAACATATTTAACCCTCGAACGATCGCGCTGTTGTATTTTGTACAACACGTTGAAAAAAATCTCGCTTTTTGTACTCAGCATTAGCGTGGTGGTGACGCAGGTAGTCAACCTCGCGAGTTACGGAAGGTTAAACAAAGCTTGTCAATTTAAACCTATTATTTTTCTGCGTTTGTATTGTCACTCTATCACAATTGTATGTCAGACAATTTGTTGTGTTATTCGTGTAACGATCTATGATATTATTTGGTTGCAAATTTCAAAGCAAGTAAAAATAAAAATTTTAAATATTTGAAGCAAACTAAAATAAATTCCTACCTATACAAAACAAGAAAATCATTCTCTAGAAACTATATACCTGGCAACAAATCCATACTCATGTTCTTTCGTCCCCTCTTTACGCTACCCAGAGAGCTAAACGCGAGAGAGCGCACGAGCCTACGGATAGAGACCGTACTTTGCATGTCTCTATATTCTAAGCCCTGCTACGAACCGTACGTAAACTTTTCGCTTTCGAGCCCTACTTAGCAGCGACCGGTGCGGTTCGCTTCTTTGTTCGGGGCTCTACTTTACGTTAAAACGCTTGATGGAGCCCATGAGTGGGCTTGGTCTCATGAACCGCTCCTGCGTGATCTAACTCGCGCGCGATTCTGAATCATTTTCTCATGTGCGAGATTTTCACGCAAAATCTCTCTCTCCCGAGTCAAGCGCCGAAATCTCGTTCGCTTGGATAACGAATCGAAATCAATGCAAACGACATTCATACGCAAGATTCGGTCTTCTATCACACAATCCTAAAAACTTCGATGAAAATAATGAGAGAACCAAGAAATGAAGCAATGAGTAAAATCGCGATTCAATTCACGCATGTATTTTTCGGCGGTGAGTTTGGCGAGTCAAGAATCGCGTGTGACACAACTAGACCATGAGACTTGAGTTTTTATCAACACTGCCTTGGGCCCCATGTAACGCACCTGAGATCATCCTTAACCGCCGACAACGCTTGCGTAACGCCTCTGAAACCCGCCGAAAATGCTCTGAAACTTCATGAACTGCCTCCGAAATCACCTTAAAACCCCTTTTAGTGGCTCTGACACCCGCTAGAACTCCCCTGGAACCCTTTGAGACCCCTTTAAGTTCCCCTAAGACCCCCTGGAACGTAAAGTCTCCTGTTATGATCGTTGTAAGCCCTTGAGATCTCCTGGTACCCCGCTGTAACACCTTGGGCCCCTTTTGAGGAAGATTGTACTACGCTGATGATCTGTGAGTATCACACATTATTGGTGGAATTTCCAGTTACCAACCCTAACAAACCTGTTCCGTCAATGAAACTGATGAAGCACTCAGTGTACTTCCTGAATGGAATATGCCAGGTCTTGAGTGCTTTGTCCAAACGCTCATACATCATCACCATAGCTTGGGTCCGTTCACATTGCTCGAATCCAGGCAATGAGAAAGCGGTTTCACTGGCTAGGGTGGGCGGTAGCGAAGGTGATATTTACGAGCGTCAAATTGCCTTCGACGATTTTTTTTGCAGGAGACCTTGATCAGCTGGAACACAAATGGAAAGATGGTGTCGAAGAAGCCATGGTTCAAAGGGCTGGATTTAGGCCGCGATTTCATTTGTGTGATGTATCTGCTGATGTCCAACTACTACTTGTTAAACGCACATCTTTTCCGTATTGGGCTCTCATAAAGCAATCTCTGTGTCTGCGGCGAGGCTTACCAAGATATCGAACATTTCGTGTGGGGATGTGATGAGTATCGTGAGGTCAGATCTGAGCTGCATAAAATTCTCCGGGTCCGAGGAAAACAACAGAAACCCGTTAGAGAAGTGTAGGCAGGCCTTGATTTGGAATACATATGTAAATCTCCGTTATTACCAATGTACAGTACCGGCGGCCGCCCCGGTACGATCTAGAGCGACTGAAGTAACGAAGCCATCGCATACGCGCAGAATCTCGAGGCAGCGTTGCCGGACGAGGGTGTGCTCGATGACGTGGCTCCTCTAGAGGACTGCTGGAGTACAGTCAAAGCACCCATCAACAACGCAGCCGAGAGCACTATCGGGTACGTAGAACGGAGTCAACGAAACGATTGGTTCGACGAGAAGTGCGAAGCGGTTCTGAAGAAGAAGGACGCAGCGCGGGCGGTAATGCTGCAGCATGGAACCCGACAGAACGTGGAGCGATACAGACAGAAGCGGAAGCAGCAGACCTGTCTCTTCCGGGAGAAAAAGCGCCGCCTGGAAGAAGCGGAGTGCGAAAAAATGGAACTGCTGTGCCGTTCACCAGAAACACATAAGTTCTACCAAAAGCTCAACGCATCCCGCCAAGGCTACGTGCCGCAGGCCGAAATCTGCAGGGATAAGGACGGGAGCATCCTGACGGACAAACGTGAGGTGATCGAAGGGTGGAAGTAGTATTTAGACGAGCACCTGAACGGCAAAGAGAATGTAGGCACGGCAGATCAAGGCAGCGGAGGAAATTACCATGTTGGTGCAGCAGAGGACGGGAACGAACCAACTCCCACGCTGAGGGAAGTTGAGGATGCCATCCACCAGCTCAAAAACAACAAAGCAGCTGGTAAGGAGGATATTGCAGCAGAACTCATCAAGATGAGCCCGAGAAGTTGTCCACCTGTCTGCACCAGTTAGTAGTCAAGATCTGGGAAACCGAACAGCTACTGGAGGAGTGCAAGGAAGGGATAATATGTCCCATCCACAAGAAAGGCGACAAGTTAATGTGTGGGAACTTTCGAGCGATCACCATTTTAAATGCCGCCTACAAAGTGCTATCCCAGATAATCTTCCGTCGTCTTTCACCTGAATTAAATGAGTTCGTGGGAAGTTAACAAGTCGGTTTCATCGACGGCCGGTCGACAACGGACCAGATTTTCACCGTACGCCGTACATCGCCCTGGAAGGTGTTATGTGACGAGCCGGGCTCAACAGCCGGGGAACGATCTTCACACTGAAAATATATTTTGTTTCATTGTACGAAATCGCTCGTCATGTTTACAAATGCCATTCGTTGTTTTCTGCAACGAAAAGCTTCGTAATGTGCATGAGTTCGTTTCGTACAAAATTGCTCCGACAAGTTTTTCCGTCTCTTTTTTGTCGGAATGACATAAAACATGCTTAAAAAAAATACCACGCGTTCGTCCACTTAGATATCACACGCTTCGATTCACGTATCTTCTGATTGATACCTACCAGTGCTAGCCACCCATCTGTGGGCGCTTGTTGAAGCCGTCCGAAAATAACCAGAACGCTTTCCACTTTAGTTCTGTTTGCAAATAACTTTTACTTCCAACCGAGAGCATGTTTCCTTTCCTCTTCTCGCACACGCACCGTCATATGCTCATGAAAACATGTTGCTTTGTTTTCTCTGCGATCCAAACATTCGTCAGCGATGACTGCAAAGCTTAGTTGCATTCTACGAAGCGAAATTTTCTTTTTACACATGGTTAGTAAAAAACGTTTGACATTTGTTTATTTTGTTTTATTTTACAAAGTAGGAGCTAAAATCTACGAATGAACAAGTTTAGCGTCTGTCGGATTCGTGATTTCGTACTTGATACAACTCCATTTGTACTGTTTCAGCATGGTGGTACGAATGGACCGTACATTATACGCAAATTGCTTTCAATTTACGAAAACTGGTTTTACGAAGCATATTCGTTGAGGTTTAACGAAAGAAAATTCTGAGTGCACGAAATCTGGCCAATTTATCTGTTTTACGGATGATATAGATATTATTGCTAGAACAACTGTACACTCGCCTGAAACGTGAGGCAGCAAAAGTTTGACTGGTGGTGAATGTGAGCGAGACAGGACAAGCCTTAGCAGCATGCTTAGCAGCAATGTTACGATAGACGGGGATATTTTCGAGGTGGTAGAAGAATTCGTCTACCTTGGTTCCTTGCTAACGGCTGACAATAACGTGAGCCGTGAAATACGAAGGCGCATCATCAGTGGAAGTCGTGCCTACTACGGGCTCCAGAAGAAACTGTGGTCAAAAAAGATTCACCCCCGCACCAAATGTACCACACTCAGAATATTCTTTCGTTAAACCTCAACGAATATGCTTCGTAAAACCTGTTTTCGTAAATTGAAAGCAATTTGCGTATAATGTACGGTCCATTCGTACCACCATGCTGAAACAGTACAAATGGAGTTGTATCAAGTACGAAATCACGAATCCGACAGACGCTAAACTTGTTCATTCGTAGATTTTAGCTCCTACTTTGTAAAATAAAACAAAATAAACAAATGTCAAACGTTTTTTACTAACCATGTGTAAAAAGAAAATTTCGCTTCGTAGAATGCAACTAAGCTTTGCAGTCATCGCTGACGAATGTTTGGATCGCAGAGAAAACAAAGCAACATGTTTTCATGAGCATATGACGGTGCGTGTGCGAGAAGAGGAAAGGAAACATGCTCTCGGTTGGAAGTAAAAGTTATTTGCAAACAGAACTAAAGTGGAAAGCGTTCTGGTTATTTTCGGACGGCTTCAACAAGCGCCCACAGATGGGTGGCTAGCACTGGTAGGTATCAATCAGAAGATACGTGAATCGAAGCGTGTGATATCTAAGTGGACGAACGCGTGGTATTTTTTTTAAGCATGTTTTATGTCATTCCGACAAAAAAGAGACGGAAAAACTTGTCGGAGCAATTTTGTACGAAACGAACTCATGCACATTACGAAGCTTTTCGTTGCAGAAAACAACGAATGGCATTTGTAAACATGACGAGCGATTTCGTACAATGAAACAAAATATATTTTCAGTGCATGTACAAGACGCTAATAAGACCGGTGGTTCCTACGAACACGAGACATGGACGATGCTCGAGGTAGACCTACAAGCACTCGGAGTTTTTGAGCGACGCGTGCTACGAATGATCTTCGGTGGCGTGCAGGAGAACGGTGTGTGGCGGAGAAGGATGAACCACGAGCTGAAAGTGGCTAAAGCTGAACGAATACGGTGGGCAGGGCATGTTGCAAGAATGCCGGACAACAACCCTGCAAAGTTGGTGTTTGCTAACCATCCGGTTGGTACAAGAAGGCGTGGAGCGCAGAGAGCACGATGGGCGGACCAGGTGGAGCGTGTCTGGCGAGTGTTGGGCGTGACCGACGTTGGAGAGCTGCAGCTGCAAATCGAGTATTATGGCGGCAAATGGTTGATTCTGTGTTATCATGAATTTGATGTTGAGCTAAATAAATGAAAAATGAATGATCAGCGACCACGGAACAAACTTTAACGGAACATCCTAAGAGCTATGTGAAGCATTGCAGCTCGTCAACGAAGAGAAGCTCAGAATAGAATTCTTCAGTCCCAACATTATGGACAGACTTGTAAGAATCCCAAAATGGCCGCCGCAATGGCCGACTTTTTCACCTACTCACGATTTCGAGCGCACAAATCTCTTCGTAAACAAAACTAGCGCACCTGATCTTCTTATTATAAGCTTATTACAATTGAGCAAGAAGAGAATAATAAAAAGCACTGTTGTTTGAAGCTTGCTTCTTGATATTTGTGCGTTTGAAGTTCTGATGCACTGTTGTTGGAGCGGGATTTCAAGACGTTTGTCCTTAAGGCGAAACTGGAAGGATTTCCTCATTTTTTGGTTTTTGATATTTTATTAAATAACGAAGCAATATTTTCAAAATCGGGTTTCGTGCACATACAGAGTACGGATCAAGGTATCTTCTGATTTTTTTTGTGGTGGAAAATGTTTTCCATTTTTGCAGAAACAATTTGTTTGTGTTATTTTGTTTAAAAATGGTTTCTGCAAAAACGAAAAACATTTTCCACCAGGAAAAAAATCAGGAGATACCTTGATCCATACTCCACATGTGCACAAAAATTTTACATGTGCACAAGAACCGATTTTGAAAGTATTGCTTCGTTATTTAATAAAAAATCAAAAACCAAAATATGAGGAAATGCTTCCAGTTTCGCCAAGTGGATTTTTAATTCGCCAGCCGCCCCTCATTAGGGGGTGTTGGAAACGGTTAATTCAGTTTGTGAAGAGACTTCTGTCACCAAGATTTGACAGGCTGGTACTGTGACAATGCCAATGTGGAAATGGAAACTATATTTTAGCACGTCTAATGATACTTGCCAACACCTACCCAATCAAGTCATAAACAATAAAACAATTGACCCATTGTTTGGACCGATGGATGAATCTCTTTATCATACACGCTAAAAAAACAATAAATTTTACTGGGTATAATATCTTAATAGATTGCGGTATACAGCCTCCAATTCAGATGCTCAGATGTATAGAGGTGCAAAAACTGGTTTTGCATTGATTGATGATCGTCTTTCCATGATCGATTGAGATTATTCCAGCTGAGGTCTTTTTTCGCTCCATCGGTGGAAGTGCAGCTATACAGTAAGAGCGTTTTGAAGAAGGTCAGGTTCGGATTCTAAATCGCAAAAGGAGATTGGGAATTGAATTTTATAGTTCGTGTTCTATTTGGAATGTAATGCCATGAAACTGAAGAGGAAGATGGTTGAAAAATCTTATGGTTTCCTTAGGTAGCTTAAAGCTCTGGCATGAAAAGAAATGCGAATTTCATTTCAGAGAACTTCCCGGCTTCTTTCGAATGACTAAATCTATCGCTCATAAGAAATAGTATCTTATATCCCACGACTCTCGATTCAAAAGCCGACGAAGAAGCACCTTCAATCAAAACATACACAACACGGCTCGACACTACAGTTCAACAGAGGCACTTATCAATCAAAACGAACGAAAGAGGTGGTAGAGGATGGCTGCTGCTTGTACGATGAGGTTGTTATTGAAGATCAATCGATCGGTGGACCCGGATAAAAACTAACCATAGGGTGTATGGTGAAAACCATTCCTGCACCATACAGTGTACCAGCTACAATAAAGAGTATTGTAATGAAATGGTTCGCTATACTATACATTTACATTGGATTTTTATGTAACAATATATTATACTGTTTTTCTTATGTTTGAACCATTCACTTTTCCGAAACATTATTTTTCCGTGAATTTTTAATTATTTCTGGTGTTCGATTTGAATAGGTCGTATGTTTGCTGTGATTCCTATGGGCCTTTTCATTTGACGTCTTAAATCAGCTGATTGTTCGGGCGTTTGACAGTTCTTCTATGAAGATGACACGTTCTTGTTAGCAGCTGTTGTTCAAGCTTTGTAAACAAATGCATGCACGGATCTGTCACATGAAAAGGCCTATGCAGATTCGACCTATTCAAATCGAACACCAGATTTATTCAGTTTAAGATTTTTTCCGTGCTTTGTTTTGTTGATGTTCGTTACTTTTTTGATGCAAAGGAAAGGAAAGAGAAAAAAGTGAATAAGTTGAAACATCGATTTAACCTTTTGGAATCGATTTTTTTCGCCGCTGTCGACGCAACTTCGCTGGCGTCGAACACGTTTGCTATGCTCGGTTTCATCGCCGGGGTCATATATGACCCCTCCGGCTCCAAAGGGTTAATGCCAATAACATGTTTAAATCAGTGGTAAACCAGATGTCCTAAGAACTGCAGTTTCAAGCAGGGGTCCAAGAGATATGGCGGGCTCGAGGGCGGGCTAGGTGTGTAGAGTGCGATGAGAGAAATACGAATGCAACAATGGCACAAATGTCCCAAATGGAGGATAACGTGCCTCTGGAGCCGGCCTTCTGATACCTGAAATACGAATGCAATGTAGGCCAACCCGGAAAGATGCAGGTCAGATTACCGTAAATCAGTAGATGAGTTCAACACAGCCTCCTGTCACCGCAATACTGTCCCACAGGAAAATATCGAGCCAACATCTCTGGTTCCCACTTCCAGCCGCCTCGTTGAACACAATAGCGGCGGCTCGGCGGCTTGGTTCCCCATGATAGCGCAACAACATAATTCCAGGAGCAAAAATCAAAAGCGTCGAAACTTTTTTTCACAACCAATTTTTTTTTACCTTTTAAAATCGTTAGTTTCGCTTAAACATGATTTTTAATTTCGCAATTATTTATTTAAAAATGAAGTCGTAATAGTATCAGTCTTCGTCACGGAAATAAAGTTTCCATAAAATTTAGAATTGTTATTGACATGATGCAGCCACAGTCAATAACCGATCCTGGATTTTGATGCTGACCTCAAAAACATGGCCGCGTGACAGGAGGCTGGTTCAACACTATTCTTTCTGTATTTGTATTTAGTGGAGTTTTCTCCTCTTCTCTCATGTGAACTTGCCTTCGACCACAATCGAATCAAATGCGGTTGACAAACTTTATCTTTGACGTAGAGCCATCTTTAACATATGGACTGGACTGAACACTGAAATGACTTTATATAGGTTCGTCTGCGGGTTCGCTTTTTAACCTAACTTATATTTGAATCAAACTTGACGGTTATCTCATGAGTTGTAATGTATTTCAAACTTTAGTCAAACTGGTGCCTCAATATTGCAATAACGGTTAAGCACGCTGTAATGATACTTATGTACCTCGTCACCCACTTCATGCAACTACATTAGTGGTCTAATAACACTTAGCGCGCTCGGCATAGTTCCATCATGCCGCTCAAAGTGTTGCCACAAATAATGCTAAGTTTGCAAATCCCGGTTATCTGGCTGGTGGGGCATGGGAGCCTAAGCTTCAACTGTTAATGCAATCAGAGACTACTCAGACTTAGACGTGGGCGATCCTATATATGAAGGGTTATCCAAAACGCTCTGGAGAATTCCCAAAGCGCATTCTAATAAATCTAATAAGCCTAAGATGCCATTAACAGGAGGAAAATGGCAAGATAATATAACAATATATGGTTTATGTAATGTAAAACAATTCAACATAACAGAAGAGAACCATTCCAAAACCATTTGATTAAATGTATAACCAGTAGTGAAATTACAATTAAAAACAATTTATTTACGGTACATTTTATTGTTTGAAACCATTCATGTACCATACAATGTACGGTATATTTAAACCCACGTATCAGTATTTTGAACAATTCATTAACAATAAAATGTATGGTTTTGCAAAAAAATATATATGGAGAAAAATGTTTTTTTATATTGTTACGATACTTAACAACCTGTATAATATATTGTAAAAATCTTATTTACAATTCACGGTATGGTGTCCTACATTACATCTTATTGTTTTTGTATTTTTATTTTTACAGTGGTGTATATTGTAAAAATATGGTTCTAAATAGTACTGTTACAATAAAACGTTCGGTTTTTCTACTGTATTTTTTATTCGGGGAAGTTGATAACGATTGATTTTATATACCTACGAGATGATCTAGTCGTTTGTGAATCGATGCCGTTTCTGGTACTTTCGTTTTCAATGATAAGTGATTTTTACGTTTGACATAATGAGGTCAAGACTGGAAAGGTGAATCGCGAAAATTTTGGAAATAGGCTACTTTTCGAACAAAGAAACCGGAGAGTGTCTGAAAGAACGACGAAAAAATAAATAAGAACTATAAATATCTCATCTTGATGAAATGACTGAGAGAGAAGGGCCGGAACTCACCATGGGTCTGGGTTTAAATCCCAACAAAAACGATGATGAGATTAGAATTGAACCTTATGACAACTAAGTTGGCGGGTCATTGATTGGCTCGGTAGCTTAGTTGGTAAAGCACTTGTCTAGCGAATAAGGGTCGTGAGTTCAAATCTCACCTGAGCTGTAGATTTTTTCCCCAATTTAACCAATAATTTACCCATCTGTACATATGTACGTTGAGTTATTTGAAATTCATAATTGACCACACGGATTGGTATTACCGAAAATTTGCACTTTGAGTGAGTCCCAACAAAAACGTTTTTTCTTTCTATTGTATATTAGTTTCAATTATAAGCTGAAATTCCTTGAAAAACTTCCAAGACTTTGACAAGTGAACTTAACCAAACCGATGCACCTATTCTATATCAATTCAACCATATTTTTTCAGCAATCTATCACGCTAATTAAAGCTTTCTTGTACTTATTAAGGTATGGCCAGACTTGGTTCCCCCATTAAACCTAGAAACACGCTCCAATTAAATACGATTATCTGGAAACACAGAAAACGAAATCAACCACCCCATTGCCCAAGCGATGAACAAGGTGCAAAATAACAACTTCGGAGACAATAGTTCTCTAATTCCCCATACCCACCTCGCCTCGCTAAGCCCGCAAATCTTCCATGGTTTCCCAAAGTTTCAAGTGTCTCCGCCAAGTGAAATCTGCGACTGCGAGAAAGCCGACTGGAAAATGACAAATAATTGATTCCAGTAGTTGGTCGCAGAGAGTTTGGAAAACGTGCAATGAATTGAATTTCGGTATTAGTTGCTCCTGTCTATAGGTCGACGATGATGCGACGGTGATGATTATCGCCTTTTTTTTTCTTTCTACGACCCGATTAACCGGTGGTGCATCCGACAGTAGCGTGGTGACAATGGCGCCATCAGTATTTGTGTGTTCCCAATTCTGGGAACAGTTTACTGATGTTTTTCAAAAGCCTTGGCATTAGTTCGTATTGTGTTATGGGACAAACATTACTCACCATATAACAACATACATTTACTGAAGCTAGAAACCGGTAGCAAGAACAAAACCAAAGAGTAGGAAAGCATGGGTAGGAACGACATGCGAAAATTTTATGTAAATGTCAATGGTACGCGGCATATGACTGCTCCAGTGTGCTTTGTGTGTAATGGAATGTATTAACGGACAAAATGATGGCGACATAACGATTAGATTGTTTTTGATATGTTATACTTCACTACCTATTTTGAATGGATATGGGATTCTCTTGGTTTTTGCAATATTTATGTGCCTAAATTTCCTAAACTGGAATTTATACCAGAAGGTATTCCTGAGAATTCAAGCAGTTTTATCCAGCTTTTCTTTCGAGATTCTTCCAGGAGTTCTCTCTGGAATTGCTTCAGAAATTCTTTCAGTTTCTAAAATTCTGTCAGGAATTCTATGCGAGAGTTCCTATTGGGATTTTTTTAAGGATTTTTTTCCGAGTTCTATTCAGGGATCGTACAAGAACTTCCTTTAGTATTCATCCAAAAACTTCTTCGGGATTGATATAGGAGTCCCTTCCGGGCTTCTTTCAAGAACTACTTCTGGGATTGGTTCAAGAATTTCTTCTGAGATTCCTACGAAAATTCCACAGGGAACTTCTTCCGGGATTCCTCCAGGAACGACTTCCAGAATTGTTTCGGGAGCTCTATCAGGGTTTCCTGCGGGAATTTTTTCTGTGCTTCTGTCAGGAATTGCATCTGGAATTTCTTCAGGAACTACTTCGTGGATTTTTCCGGGAACTTCTTCTGGAATTCTTTCAAAAACTGCTTTCAGGATTTCTCAGGAACTTTTTCCAGGATTCGTCTAGGAGCTCTTTCCTGGTTTCCTTCAAGAGTTCCTTTTGGAATGCCTGCAGATCATTCTGGAATTTCTCTGGAAGTTAACTCTGGAATTCTTTCAAATGTTCCTAATGGAAATCCTGCAGGAGTTTATTAGGAAGTTTTTTGAGAAATTCCTCCTGCAGTTTTTGTTTATGGATTTCCTCTTCAAGTTTCTACAGCAAGTTCTTTCTGGATTTCATCAGAAGCTATTATGAGAATTTCAGATACAATTCTTGGAGAATTCCCAGAATTCTATGAGAAATCCTTGAGGATATCCGTTGAAGTCACAGAAGGAATCTCATAAAGAATCATGGAAGCACCCCAGGGGGGACTACAGAAGGAATCCCAATAAGAATCCCAGATATTGCTCCCTGACAAATCACAGAGGGACATTCGAGAGAGATTCTAGAATAAAATTATGAAGAAACCGCGGAAGGAATTCCTGGAAAAATCTCAGGAAAAATTGCTTGGGTAAGCTTTTAACCCCTTGAAGTAGGTTTAAAATAAATCAAAATTTTTGAATTTGTGGCGTAGGGTAAAAGCTCCCTAAGTGGAGGTAGTACCAATAGTGGTGGTAGTGGCAATTTAGCACTATTTCGACCAAAAAGCTTGCAAATGACATTTTTAATAGATGCATCATACCTAATTGATAAAATTAATTCAGTTTTCTGTTCAGGATTTGTCGAAAAAAACTATTTTAAACAATTATTTTCCTTATTTTTTTGCTTCCTTGCACCTATAGTGGTAGTAGTGTTCCTATAGTTGTGGGTCCCATAAGAATTCAATAAGATGCGCCACTATAGGACCTAATGTTAAATTTTACCTCCATAATAGGAACCGTGTACACCTATAGTTGATGCAAGTGATTTATTGGTAAAATGGTTTTTACATTTTCCGAGCAAATTTAAGTGAAAAGCTACCGATTAACGTTTTCAGACTTTGTATTCTGTGGTATTAGCAATTTTATTCAATTATTTTACTACAAGGAGCTACTAATAGCACCACTATTGGTACATTTACCCTACTTGTTTTTTAATGCTGTCACAGACTATGAAAATCGAGAAAATTCTCATGGCCGTCGTTCAAATTGACGTTTACATTAACTTCTCTAGTTAGCTACTTTTTCACTGCTGAAACTCATGATTGCTTGTTGAGTTTGACAATCTTGGAGCAAATTCGTTTATTCATATATCAATGGTATTTTTCTTGATTGAGTTACGCATTTCCCAATAGTCGTTACTTACAGTTTTGTTTCCGAATAAATCAATAATTATTAAATAATGGTGGTTTTAACAGATTTTCAAACAAATTAAATAATTTTAGCGAACATTTAATTTCACTTCACGATTTTAGTATGTACAGGGGATGGCCAAAATGTTTGGGATAGGCAACTTTTTTTCTCTCACAAAAAAAATTAACATGCTGTAACTTTTCATAGAGTGCATTAAAAAATCTCAAATTTTGACTGTTTATCAACCTGTTATATGAGCATCATTGGTACAAATTTGAGCTCGATTGATTAATTTTTCGCAAAGTTAGAACCGTTCACGTAAAATATTATTTTTTAGACAACTCATTTTTGAGCTGTCATATCTTGGAAACCAGTGAACCGAATTGAATGAAATTTTGAACGTACACTAACAATATTCAAATGCTTCACAAACTATTGAAATATAGATACTTTTTAAACGTTGAAAAAAGTTATCATGGATTGACACTTTTTGGATTTTTCTCGAAAAAATGTAATTTTTTTACGTCAATGTCAATAAATTTAAGTGTTGATGTCCAAAGATTTTCCATTTCTGTTCTCAAGTTATCTGATAAAAGATATATTAGAGCCTATTTAGATTAAAGGAAGAACACATTTAGTAATTTTTGTGTGGTATTGTATATTTGACTTGTTTTCCTCTATATGGGTAAACATTTCAACCCGGTATAACTTAATTAGCCGTGAGAAAATATTACATTTTATAACGTTGTATTAAGTATCAATATATTGTTGATAAACGTTAAAAAAAAATCATTCAATTCGGTTCACTGGTTTTCGAGATATGACAACTCAAAAATGAGTTGTCTAAAAAATAGTGTTTTACCCGAACGGTTCTAACTTCGTGAAAAATTATTCAATCGAGCTCAAATTTGTACCAATGATGCACATATAACAGGTTGATAAACAGTCAAAATTTGAGATTTTTTGATGCACTCTATGAAAAGTTACAGCATGTTGAATTTTTTTTGTGGGAGAAAAAAAGTTGCCTATCCCAAACATTTTGGCCACCCCGTGTATATATGGTCTTCCTAGATAGACAGTGGCATTGATCATAGGTATGTCGCCACTTTTCTGAAATTTGCTCATTGCGTCGTTATTTTAGCTCTTCAACTAAGCGGATAATCACTAACGTCCCCCATCGCACATCGCATTTAGTTGCGGAAGTGCGTCATCCTCTGTGGAGCCACCATACTTTTGCTCTACATCCAATATTGCCAATTTTGCGACAGCTTTTCCACAGATTCCACTCGGAGTAGAAACATCTGGTTGACGCACTATTCCGCCCTTTACGTGCGTACCATACGACCTCTCATTCATCATTTTCTGATCCGTTCATCGGCAATAGCCACCAACTCATCCTCACTTATCGAACGAACATCACGAAACAATGTTGTTATCCTTGTAATCATCGGAACATATTCAATGATCCATCTTTGCCAAATGTTATTCAAAGTTTTATTAGCTGGCTGTTGCAGGCTGGTCGAACTGAGTAGCAAAAAAAAAGATGTTGCCCTCGGCTGTCATTTGACTTACATGATATTGGAAGCTCTTACCATTCTCTACCCAGCTACCATAAAGCTGGAAGGGTTGACCGTAATCACATCCAATAATTTAGTCTTGTTACGGTGATAGTTAGACCTACCGCCGAGAAGCGACCAACAATATAATCGAACTTACTCATGAAAGCTACATCACCAGCCAGATCGAAGTCTAACCCAATAAGAAAAACACTTAAATCTAATTTTTCTTTCTTGTCATCTTTCCAGAAACGGCGCTAAGCTCCCACAATGAGGAGCTTAAGGTGGGCTCCTGGTGAGCTACGGGACTTTCTACGGATATACCTGGTGCTGAGTGTGTTTCTGGTAAGTTTGAAGAAACGTGGACCTTACATATACCTAGGATTTTTAAAATGTATGTGTTCAATTTGAAGAGGATGGCTGAAGTTCATCTTTCTAAACTCTCTCCCAAAAACATGCTCACTTAAAATGACTTGTCTCAATTCGTCAAGTGTTGCCATCCTATCAAATGAGATCCATTCCTTCAACCATTAATAAAGACCACATTGGTAATTGCACCGTGCTTCCTCGCAAAACCAACTGAAAAATAACTCTCATTACCATATGGTAACCATCAATTATCTGCCTCCCAGTCGGAGAAAGAAAGCAAAAACCTGTCGCAAGCAAATACACAACACTGCTGCACTGCCATTAATATCGGACAAAAGTAATAAACAAAGCCGCACGCAACCATTCGTCCGAACTGTCATCTCACCACATAAGAGAGAACCAGCAAAAACCACAATGGGAAACCGCGCCTCTAAGAAAACAATCGCACGAAAGTCCATAATTATCGCCCGCCGTCGGCAGCCGGCCGGGTCCCCTAAATTGAGTTGCGCAGAATTTCTCCGCAAATGAAACAAATTTGCATTTCACATTCAAGAATGAATGGTGGGGTCCAATGCCATGTGATGTGTGCGCCCGGAGGCACCACGATTTATGACAGTGAATTTTCGCAGTCGGATGGCGATTTTTTTTTCTTGGTTGAATCAAGCAGCGAAGGAACGGACAGTAATAACAGTATGTAGAGGAAATTTAATTAGCCACTAATTTGCTGCGCTAATGTCGTTATCAATTACATTTCGATTGGACACCGTTGCTGCCACCGTCGCCGCAGCGTGGAATTCCAGCGTTGCGAGCATAGCGGATAAGAAGGACGCAGCCTGTTTCATCTGTCAAATTGAGTGATGAGCAAGGTTGCCAGTTTCAGAGACCAGAATGAAATACGCAAGTCAGAACCCTCTTTTTATTATTTACATTAACATGCAAATATTTTGAGAAATTTGATAAAATCCGAAAAGTTGGCAACCCTGTTTCAAGGGTCAATCCAACGGTCAAGTCATTTCGTAGTGCGGCCCACCGCTATATAATCTCAATCTCAAGCTATCCACTTAAATAACGGCTGTCAATTTGTCATCTTTCTCCTGATACCCATGCCATGGATGACCGCGACCACTTCGGAATTGATCGCTTCTTCCTACCTATAGGTATACCGAGAAATTGTTGCGAAAGTTAAATTATGCTTGTCGTCTCAATCAATTATGACTTTCGCAACAATAACATACCGGCCGCCGTCCGGGGCTTGATGCCCGATTGTGATTTCATGTGACAGAGATTTGCATGGCATCCGCTCTTTATATGGAAGTAAGCGAATTCCGATGAACCGTGTGAGTAATTATAATCTACGTTGTTGACCTGCACCTGACCGGAGATATTGGCTTCGGATCGGCGCTGACACCAGTCAGTAGTACAGTGAAAAATCGCTCGTTGGTACATGACTACGCTTCGATTAGCGAATCGTATCTCCCAATGAACTTTTTGCTGTAAAAGAGTGGAACAAACCACTCTTAAGAAAATTATAGCTTAAGAGACTGTTGTTCAGCTACTTCTGTTTCTTCGGTCGTTTGTTGGGGTAACTGACAACTGACTGAAATTCTCTAGACACACGCAAATGACAAGAAAAACGTCACGAAACACTCGCATACTTGCACAAACGTTCTATATATAGGATGCCACCGCAGTCAGACGTCAAACTTGTTTTGACATCGATTTTGACATTGACAATGGGATTTGTCACCAGGGTGCGAGGCCGCCATTTTTAAGAATCCTGCATCTTGTATGTAAACATTTGTGTATCCAATGTGTTGTGATTGTGGATACACGATATATGTTGGCTCCTGCCAAATCCATTAGGTGGGATTAGGGTTGCCACATACTTGGGGTTTTCCCGATGTGGATTACCCATAGATGCGGCGATTGGGAACTAGTCGGCACTTTCATTCCTACAGCGTTCTTATGTGAGTGACGTCATGTTTGAAATTTGTAAACATGACGTCACTCTCATAAGAACGCCAAGGGAATGGAAAAGCCGACTAGTTTCCTATCGCCGCACCTATGGGTAATCCACATCGGGTTTTCCCCAACTAGCAAATTCCTTTAGAGATTCCTTTAGGATTTCAGAATTTTCCTTGGGATTTCTTCAAGAGCTTTTTATGAAATTTTTCGATGCAGTCTTCTTGGAATTAATCTCCAAGATTTTTTTCAGAAATTTCTTCAAATATTGCTTCCAGAATTTGTACATGTATTCTTTTAGAAATTTCCGGATTCTTTCAGAGATTCTATAACGATTCCCTCCATCAACTTTTCTTGGGGATTTCTCCAGGAATTCCTCTAGAAATTCCTTGAACATTCCTTGTTGTAGTTCCTCCAGATAAAAAAAAAATCGGTCCGACAGAATTTCCTTTTCAGTTCCTTGCAGGATACCATACCGAACTTCAAGCAGAAATTCCTCCAGCGATTTCTACAGGGGTTCCTTCAGAGATAATTGCAAGAATTTCTCTATGGATGCCTTAGGATTTTTTTCCAAGAATTCTTTCAGAAATTGCTTGCTGCGATTCCTCCTGAAGTTCTTTCAGGTATCCCTCCGTATATTCTTCTGGAATACCATCAAAAATTACTCCAAAAAGTTTTTCAGGCATTTCTTCCTAAATTCTTCGGCATTCCTCCAGAAATTCCTTCATAAAACTCTGAAGAGATTCTTCTAGAAGTTCTTCAAGAGATTTCACCAAAAATTTCCTTAGGTAGATTTATATTATGATTCAATCAGATTTTTCTACAGGAATTCTGTCAGACGTTTTTCCGGTGATCCTTCGGGAGTTTCTTCAGAGATTCATTCCTCAGAACTTCCTAAAGATGTTTTCAAGAAACAATTCTAGGAGTACCTGGAGAGCGTTCTTCAGTTCTTTCAGGTATTCTTTCAAAAACTTCTTTCTTTTCTTCATTAAATTCTTTCCTTCGGATATTTGTTCAGTAATTTTTTAAAGAATTCCTCCAGCACTTTGGTTTTAAAAAATAGCAGGACTACCTCTCGTATCTGAAGAAATTGTACAATAAATTTTCTGAAACATTACACCTGAGGTATCTCTAGGAGTTCTTTCATAAGGAAACTCCTTAAGAGTGTCCATTAGAGAACCTTTTAAGGGATTTCCTTTAACTTTAGAAATTTCTCAAAAAAATCTCTAGAATGTTTCTCAGAAATTCCTCTTGAAGTTTTCTCTTTGAATTATTTCCAGAATTCCTCTAGAAGTTTCTCATGCAAATCTTTTAGGAATTTATTCAAAGATTACTAGGGGAATTCCTTCATGTATTCCTTGAGGATTATTCTACGAATTCCTCCAAAGATTGTTCCAGAGATGGTATCACAGGTTTTAATCCAGGAATCCTTCCAAAAACTTGTCAGGAATTTCTTCTAGGAATTTCCACAGGTATCTTCTGGAGTTCTTTCAGGAATTCTTTCAGAAAATTCAGAAATCAGATATTCTTGTGGAATTTCAACAATTTCCCCAGTAGTTTTTGTGCAAGGAAGAATCTTTTAAGGAATTCCTGAATCAAGCAGCATATAAGATATTTTTTTTTTTTTTTTTTTTTTGGTTATTTTGCTCTGATTTTTTTTGTCAATGTCTATAAAACATTCATCAGAAATTATAACTGAATTCTTTTGGAAATAACGAACTCTATTAACCTAGAATCTCCTGGTTCCTGTATGTGTCCATTTATCTTCCAATGCTGTTTGCTGAAGAAATTCCTCCAGAAATTTTTGAATTTTTGAATTCCACAAGGAGTTCTTGTAAGAATTTCAGAAAATAATAGAGTACGAATTCCTGGATAAATTATGGGAAGAATAAATGAAATTTCTGAAGAGATCTCATGAGGAAATCCTAGATAAATTTCCTAGTAATTCCTGGAGGAATTCTTGGATTAGACCCAGCAGGAATTCCTGGAGAATTTCCTTGAGCAATTTTTTTGGTGAATTCTTGGAGCAATCCCTAGGAGAATTCCGGAGAAATCTCTAGAGGAATTCTGGGAGGAATTTCTGGAGAAATTTTTGAAAAAAAAAAATCCCTTGGGAAATTCCAAGAGGATTTCCTGAAAGAACCCTTGGAGGAATTTCTGGAGGATTCCCTGGTGCAATCTCTGGGAATATCCCTCGAAAAAATCGTGGAGAAATCCCTGGGCTTCGTGGGCTTCGTGGCCGAGCGGTTAGCGGCATCAGTCGTTTAGGTGTCTCGTAAGCCTCGGAGTGTGGGTTCGATTCCCGCTCCAGTCGGGGAAAACTTTTCGTCAAACGAAAAATTCTCCACTGGGCCACTGGGTGTTATATGTGTTGTCCGTTGTCAAATGTTAGTAATGTTCAGTCTGTAGAGGCCGCAAGGTCGAAGACGGTGTAATTGTCTTTTTTTGTCTTTTTAAGTAATTCCTGGAGTAATCTCTGGAGGAATGTCTCTAGGAATCCCTGAACATTTCTTAAAAGTATTCCTGGAGAATTTCCTGAAAGAATCTCTCCCAAGAAGATTTCCAGGAGAAATTCCTGGACGAATTGCTGGCATAATTCCTGAAGGATGCCAGGAGTATTCCGGAAGAAATTCCTGGGGTATTTCCTGGAGGTATTCCTTAATATGTTCCTGGGAAAATTCCTAGATAACATCCCGGAGGAATAAATGGAGGAGTTCCTAGTGGTATTCCTGTGGAAATTTCTGGAGGAATCTCTAGAGGAATTCTTGAAAGAATTACTGGATGAATATCTAGAGGAATCAACAGAAGAATTCTGAGAGATTTCTGTTTCTATTTCTTTTACTTTTATATTTCTGAAAGAATCCCTTGAGAGATTCCTGGAGGAATGTTTAGCGGAATTGCTAGTGGAGTTCCTGGAGAAATTCTCGAAGGAATTCTTGACGGAATCCCTGGGGGTATCCTTGAAGAAATTTGTGAAGAAATCCCTGGAGGAATCTCTGGAATCCCTGAAAAATCCTGGAGAAATTCCTGGAGAATATTCTTGAAGAATTTATGAAAAATCCCTACAGGATTTCCAGGAAGAATCTTTAGAGGAACTTCTGGGGGATTTCCTGGTGGTATCTTCGGAGGATTTCTTGGAGGAATCCCTGAAAAATTCCTGAGGGTATTCCTGGAGAATTTCCTGAAAGAATTTCTGAAAAAATCTCCAGAAGAATTTCTGGAAAAATTCCTGGAGAAATTGTTCACATAATTTCTGAAGGATGTGCAAGATCAATTCCTAGAGAAATTCCTAGAAAAGTTCCTTAAAAAATACAAAGAGGAATTGCTGGAGGAACCCTAAAAAGAGCTCGTGGGAGAATCCTGTTCCAGAAAGAATCACATAAGGAAGTCTAGAGTTGAGCCCTGCAGATGGAGGGTGGCACGCCCCTCCCCCTGCCACCGTCTGGCTACGCCCTTGTAATTGTCCCTGGTTGGATGGAAATCCCTATCTACATGGGCCAATTATGCGTACAATGGCATTAGGAGTCTCAGGGTCTTGCAGGGGTGTTCTAGGGGATTTCAGGGGCGTCCCCCCAGTCTGATCCTCATAAGAAACTAAAAATTGAGCAGAGCGCTATCAGCATCATTGCAACGTATGTGAAATTTATGACATTTTACAGCACTGACAGAGACCCACTGAGGCAAGTCGAGAGAGAGAGAGTTCATTGACAGGCGCGGTGCACCGCATAGGTGGTGAGTCATCGCCTCTGTTTGGTTCGCTTGACTCGACGGACGAGATTAAAATATTTACGCCAAGATTGTTTACATGATGCTTTGCCGCGATGTATACGACGACGCGACGTGGCCTTATCGCCATTGTTTCGAGGCCGATTTGTACACAATTTAAATGCTTACCCACGTGCAGAAAGCTGTCCGATTTCGACGGATGATGCGCGGATGGAAGAGACGATTTGCTAAATGGCTGTTGAGATTTTCTCAAATCCATTGTTAACAGCGGGCACCTGGCTTGAGGTGGATTCTCATGAAAAGCTTTGTGTTTCCACGTTCCAGACAAACAGACGTAGCTCTCCCTTAGATTGTTCATTCCTAGTACACATATTCATACTTACTTATCTTACCGGTCAGACTGAGACCTGAGTGTCCTTTGCTGTACGCAGGAGTCGTCTCCAAGAACCGGTATAATACTATAATAAAACCTTTAGGTTTTATTATGACCCATGCAAATTGCCAGATCCAATTGCATTTAAAATTGTTGCTTAGATATACATACATAATACCTAGATAACAGTGTTATCTCAAACTGATAAGACACTATGTTTTGGTATTGTTTAAGCCAAATGATCATAATTTTCATAAATAAACGTAAAACACTGTTAGTGTCCGTTTATCTGTGCTGAAATACAGTTGAATTAAGAGAAAAGATTTATGTCTGTCCAGCCGACCATCGCTTAAGCCAAGCCACGTAGAGCTGCCGTGATAAATATTGACGTGCGCGTTCAACTCAATTGCCTAGTTAGAGAAAGCAGCGACGACGACGACGACGCTCCTAACCCTAACCTAATTTCGCAAACCATAGGAACCAATGGATATGGCTAATCCCAAGCCTGCCCCAGAGACATATGCGCAGAGGTCCATTTCGAAAGATGTAAGGAGAATAGTAAACAAAGCCCGTAAACTAAATTAGCACTACACATGCTTGCACATATTAAATAAGTAAGTCGTCGCCGGATGGTGTCCGATGCGTGACGAAGACGAAGACGAGGACCACGGAATGAGACACATGCTTCGCGGAAAATCTGGTTCATCGCTCAGACAATGTTGGCTGGACGACGGTCCGCGCATGTTGATCTCGTTGGCTTTTGGCACCCATCAATATCAACGGTACCGGCTCTTGAGCGTCGCGGCAAGTACTTTGTTAGCGGTTTGTTTTTCCCAAGAAGAGGCGGCTCAGTGGACACTTCCTGCAATTAAATTGGCGGATTGGGTGAGAAGATGTTTCGTTGCTTTCTGTATGGACGACCTAGCGGTATTCAGATACGTCTGGACCAGTGGTCGTTTGAATATTTGAAGTGTGATTTTTTTGCCAATGGATTGCGCCCAAGACGACACGTACTCGAGTTCGTCATCAATTAGTATGTATTTGGATTAGTAGTCTCCGAACAACTGATGGAAAGAATCGTTGAACTCGTTAAACTTTTGGTCACATGAAATGAAATTGTAATTTTGATTTTTTTTTTTTTTTGAAACAAGCTAAACCAATGCATTTCAATGCAATGTAAAAACAAGTGCTGGTTTGGAGAAAGCACACCCATTACTCGTTTTTTTATGGGTCATATCCAAGCGTTTCATTTAGGGTTCCCTCTGGGAATTCTTCCAGATGTTCCCTCTGAGGAATTCTTCAGGATTTACCTTTGGGGGTTCCTCGAGCTGTTCGTCTTGGGGACTTCTCCAGGAGTTTCCACTGGGAACGCTCGGGATTTCTCTAGGAGTTTCCTCTGGGGATTCCTTCAGGAGATTCTTCTGGGGATTCCTCCAAGAGGTCCTTCTGGGGATTTCTCCACAAGTTCCTTCTGGGGATTCTTACAGGGATTTGCTCTAGGGGTTCCTCCAGGGGTTCCTTCTGGTGATTTCTCGATGGATTCCCTCTGGGGTTTCCTTCGAGAGTTGTTTCTGGGGATTCTTCCAGGAGTTCCCTCTGGGGATTCCTCTACAGATTCTCCCTGGGGGTTCCTACTGGAGTTTCTCCTGAGGATTCCAGAATTCTTTTAGAGGATTCTTCTGAAGATTTCTCCAGGAGTTCCCTCTGGGTGTTCCTCTGGGAATTCGTTCTTGGGATTTTACAGGGGTTCTCTTTGAGGATTTCTCCACAAGTTACCTTCGGGGGTTTCTCCAGGGGCTCCTTCTTGGAATTCTTCCAAGTGATCCCTCTGGGGATTGCTCCAGGGGTTCTCTCTCGAGTTCCTCCAGGAATACTTTCTGGGGATTCCTACAGGGGTTCTCTCTCTAGATTTCGCCTGGAGTTCCCCCCGGGGACTTTTCCAGAATTTCTCCCTGGGAATTTCTCCAGGCTTACCATCTGGGGGTTCCTTCAAGGGGGCCTTTTGGGAATTTCTCCAGGAATTCCCTCTGGGGATGTCTCCTTGGGTTTCCCCTGGAGCTTCTTCGATACTTGGGATTCCTCTAGCGGTTCCTAGATTCCTCCAAGCTTTCTCTCTGGAGGTTCCTCCAGGAGTTTCTTCTGGGGATTTATTCAAGAATTCCTTCTGGAGATTCTTGCAGATCCTTCGATGGATTCCTGCAGCAGTTCCCTCCGGGGATTTCTCTAGGGATTCCCTCTGGGGGTTTTTCAAGGAGTTCCCTCTAGGGATTTCTTCTGGATTTCTCTCTGGGAACCCCTCTAGGAGTTCCTTCCGGGGATTCATTCAGGGGTTCTTCTGGGGATTTCTCCAAAGGATCTTTCTGAGGACTTCATGAGGAGCTACCTCTGAGGATTCTTCAATGGGTTCCCTCTGGGGATTGCTCCAGGGGTCCCTTTGGGGATTTCGCATGTTGTTCTCCTCTGGAACTATTCAGAGAAAACCTCAGAAGGAATCTCCAGAGGCAACATCCCCTTGGTTTCCTCCAGAGGTTTTCTGTGGGGATTCCTCCAGAAATTCCCTCTGGGAGTTCGACCAAAGTTTCCCTCCTGGGATTTTTCCAGGAGTTTCTGGGGTTCTCCAGGGGTTCCTTCTGGTAATTCCTACAGGAGTTCCCTCTGAGGATTCCTCCAGGAGTATCTCTCGGGTTCCTCCAGGAGTACTTTCTAGGGATTCCTACAGGGGTTCTCTCTGTAGATTTCTGCGGGAGTTCACTCCGGGGATCTTTCCAGGTCCCTTCGGAGATTCCTCCAGAAATTCCCTATGGGGGTTTCCAGAGGAGTTCCTTCTGGGGATTCTCCCAGGAGTTCCCTCTGAGCATTTCTCCAAAGGGACCCTGCCAGGAGTTTCCTCTGGGAATTTTCCAATGGGTTTCCTCTGTGCATACCTCCAGGTATTCTCTTTGGGGATTTCGCCAGGTGTTTCCTCTGGGGCTACTTCATGGAGTTGCCTCTGGGGACTCTTCCAGGAATTCCTGTGAGAGTTTGACCAGGGTTTCTTTCTGAGGATTTCTCCAGAAACTCCCGCTTGGGAATCCTCCTGAAGTTTCCTCAGGGTGCTTCTCCAGGAGTTCTTTCTGAGGATTCCTCCAGGGGTTCCCCTTGAAGATCTCTGCAGAAGTCCTTTCTGGGGATACCTGCGTGAGTATATTTTGGAGATTTCTCCAGAAGTTCCCTTTGGAGGTTTCTCCTGAAATCCCTTCTTGGAATACATTCCTTGGGGATTTTCCCTGGAGTTTCTTCTGGGGTATTCTCTTGAAGTTCCCTCTTGAGATTTCTTCAAAAGTTCCTTCTGGAAATTTTCCTGTAGATTATTACTCCAGAAAATCCCTGGAACTTCGGGCGAAATCCCTAGACGAGAGTCTAGGAACTCCTAGCAGCAATTGCTGGAAAATCCAATGAGGTTATTCCTAGGGGAAGCGCTAGAAGGATCTTCTGGAGGAATCTCCAGCAGAAACTCTCCAGGAATTCCTCCAGACATTTTCCCAAGAATTCTCCCAGAAAATCGTTCAAGGACTCTTCTGGTAAATCTTCCAAGAATTCCTCCAAATTGATAAGAGGATTTCTCTCAAATTTGCTCTGCTGACTCATCATGGAATTTTCCAAGGTTTTTTTCAAGATTTGTTCTGAGGATTCCTGCAAAAAGTATTACAAAGATTTCTCTAAATATTCTTTCAACGTATACTACAAAACAGGATTTCGAGCAAAACAGGATCCTGGTATTGTTTCAACGATTTCTCCGGATTTTTCAATTTTTAAATATTTTTTCCATAGATTCTTCCCAGATTTTTTTTAGCTCTTCTCACAAGGAAATACTTTCAAGGACCTCTTCAGAAATTCTTCTAAAGATTTCTCTAGGATTTTTTCAGGAAGTCTTTCAAGGATCTTAGAAGGCACTCTTTTCAATCTGAATTAAAGAAATAATGCAAAAAAAATCCCTAAAATTGTTCGAAGTATTTCTCCAGAAATTGTTTAAAAGATTTTTTTCGAGAAATTTTTACAAAGAGGGAGACTTCAAAATTTTCAAGGATTTCTCCGAAAATTCTTCCAGTGTTTTCTGCAGAAGTAATTGAAAAAAAATGGTAAGTATTCCTTGAAGTATCTTTGGGAGAACTTATAGAAAGATCTTCGGAAGTATTCCGGCAGGAATCCGTAAGCAACTTCTGGAGGAAATTTTTGGAAAAATACTTGGAAAAACTCTTGAGGGAGCACATGGCGGAACCATTGAATGAAGAAAATGGAGCAATTTCTGGAGGTGTTATTGGAGAAAATTCTGGAGTAATACATGTTATAGTTCTTGGATGAGTTGATAAAGGAATACATAGAAAAAATCAGGGGGAATACAGTAAGAATTCCCGAATGGAGAAATCCCGCAGTAATTTTTGAAAGAGTTTCTGATGGAACTGGTCAATAATTTCCGGAGAAATCTTAGCAATAATGCCTGAAGGAATTCTTAGATGACATCTTTGAAGACTTTTTTAAAGACTTTTTAGAGGAATCCTTGATAAATACCTAGATGAACCATTTGAAGAACTCCTGGAGAAACCTTTGAAAGAATTCCTGGAAAATTGCATTCTGAGAAGAGTTTTCAAAGGAGTCTTTGAAGATTTTTTAAGGAATCCTGGAAGAATTCCCGGATGATTTCTTTAAGGACTCCCGAGGAAATCTTTGTGAAAATCTCCGGAGTATCCTTAAGGAAATTTAAGAAAAATCCTTGGTGGGATTTCTGGTGGAAATCTGGAAATAATCATTTAAAGAATCCTTAGAAGAATTTCTGTGTGACTGCAAATCATTGCAATCCTTGGATAATAATTGAAAAATATTTAGATCCGTTAGAGGAATCCATGAAAAAAATACAGGAAGTATCTTTACAGAAATTGGAAAGAATCTGCGGAGATTTTTTTCTGGGAGAACCATCGTGAAAATTTCTTTAGAAATATCAGAAGGGATTGGGTAAAGAAAACCCATGATGAGGACCTTGGAGAAATCTTTGCAGAAATCTATGAAGGAGATCTTGAAGAAATCCTTAGAAGAACTTCTTGGAGTCATTACTGGAAAAATTCTGCAAAGAGTTGACATGTGGCGTTGGTGAAATTTTGGAAAAAAAAATCCGAACACATCGGACAATTGTTGAGAACATCCTAGGTGAATGCTGAGAGGAATTCCTAGTTTGCTTAGAGGAAATCCCAGAAGATTTCTGGGAGCAATTCATGGGGTTGTCCTTAGAGAACTCCTTAAAAATTTCTCAGAGATATTCCTACAAGATTTTCTGAAAAATCTCTCACAAGAATAACTCGACAAACTTTGGTGAAAATTCTAGGAGCAACTCCAATAGAAATTCCTGGTGATTTAGATAGAATTTTGGTAAACTCCTGAGAATGTTTCTGGGGAAGCTCCTAAAAGCATTTCTGAGGAAGTCCCGGAAGAACTTCCGGAGGAATAACTACTGGAGAATGTTTTGGAAGAACGCCTGAGAATATTTCCCAGAGGAATTTCTGAGAGATATTTAAGATTTCTCGGAATAATGCTCTGAAAAAAAACTAGAAAAAAATGCTGTAATAACTATCAAAACTACTTTGGGAACAACTTAACTAGGAACTTTTGGAAGAACTCTTCAAGGAACTTCTCCAACTTACAATAATAACTGAATAACAGCCAAATCTAGCCAAATTTTTGAAAATATAGCTTGAGAGCGGCTTATTGAACTATTGATCAGCAATGATGGATACCGGGTCTGGAAAATCTTCCGGTGGAACATCTGAAAAACTCACAAAAAAAACTCTGCGCAATATTTACAAGAAGTTTTGGGAGAATGTTTAGAAGCTATTTTTAAGTATTCACTAAAAAAAACAAATTCAAGAATTCCTAATTTCTAAAGGAATCTCGGAAAAAAATCTCGGAGGTACTTCAGGATATCCAGTAACATTTTTGAGAATGTCGCAAGAACTTTTAGAAGGACTTTCACATCCCATCTGGACGATTATTTCGGTGCCCTTCTGGAAGCAGCTCCGCAGCAACTGATGTTATCATTCCCCGTACAATTTCAAGTGAAATTCCCGGAATAACTTCTGGAAAACATCTTTAAGAACTTCTGGAAAAACTCTCTTAGAATTTTCTAGAAAAATTCTTGGAGAAATGCTCTGGAAGAGCTTCGGGAAGAACTGTAGCATGCACTTTTGGATAATTCTGAGAAAAAAAACAACTGAAAAACCTTTTTTTTAAGAATTCACGGAGCAACTTAAAAAAAGAACTAATTCCGGGGAACTTCTTCAAGAATTCCTAATTTCTAAAGAAATTTAGGGAGAAAAAATCTCGGAGGTACTTTAGGACATCCAGTAACATTCTTAAGAAATTCGCAAGAACTTTTAGAAGGGCTCTCACAACTAATATGGAAGATTTTTTCGGGGTCCTTCTGGAAGCATCTCTGCAGGAACTTTTGTTATCATTCCCCGTGCAGTTTCCAGAGAAATTCTCGGAAGAACTTCTGGAATTTCTTTAAGAATATCTGGAAAAACTCTGAGAATTTTCTTGAAAAATTTTCGGAGAAATGCTCTGGAAGAGCTTTGGGAAGAACTGTCGCATGCACATTTGGATAACTCTGGGATTCTGAAAAAAAAAACTGGAAAACCTTAGTGAAGGAGCTCAAACATAGTGGAGGAGAAACAAACTTCTTGAATAATTTCTGATGAATTTCCGGAAGAACTCTAATATGGATTTTTTGAAAAACTCACGAAAAAAAACTTGGTGGAGTTTCTATAACAATCCCCAGGAAAGTTTAGAATGTTTAGAAGCTCTATTTAAAGAATTCACGGAGGAACTTTTAAAAAACAAACAAAAAAAGAATCTTCTCGAAAAATTCCTGAATTCTAAAGGAATTCAGGGGGAATCATTCTCGGAGGTGCTTCACGACATCCAACAATATTTGAGAATTTTGCAAAAACTGTTAGACTGGCTCTGGCAACTTATCTGGAAGATTTTTTCGGGGCCCTTCTGGAGCAGCTCCGTAGAAACATTTGTAAGCTTTCTCCGTACGATTTCCAGACAAATTTTAAGAAAAACTTTTAGCAGCATTTCCCAAAGAACTTCTGGAGAAACTTCCGAAGGATTTTCCGGAAAAATTCTCGAAGAAATGCCCTGGAAAAAAAATTCTCGAAGAAATGCATCTGGAAAAACTTTCGCATGCACATTTGAATAATTCTGAAATTCTGAAAGAAACATCTGGAAAACATTATTGAAGGAGTACGCATAGGAGTCCAGGAAGAATTCGCAGAAAAAAAATAAACCTTATTCCCAGAGAAACTTTTCAAAGAATTGCCAACAAAAGTTTGGAATTTTTTTTTTAATTCTAAAAAGTTTCAGAAAAAAAAATCGGAAAAAGTTTTGGAAAAAATATCGGAAGATTTTTCAAAGGAATTTTTGAAAGTATTCCCAGAACTACTTCTCCAAAAACTTTTTGAGAAACTTCTGGAAAAACTTTCAAAGAAACTCGCTATCTCAGAGACCTCTTTCTTAAAAAAAATATCATCTTGAAGAATTCTCCAAAGTCGATTTATTGATTTGCGAACTCAGCTCCTGTCTATGACGGTGACGATATAACGCCAGAAGAAGATGACTAACACATGAATGACCCTAATTTTCACATGCTTACATCAAGCTTTAATCCTATTTGGGAAAAGTTAGTTGTAATTACAGACTAAATAAAGAAATACCCACAACAAGTGCACGTACAGCGACGCACTATCAGCAACAAATCTTAAACTCGCCATTTATCTTTCCCGCTGTCTATTGTTTACTGTTGTACCATTTCTCCTCGCCCCGTCTGTCTGCCACTAACCAAAGCAACTTAATTTCCATAACGTTTAAATCGTACCTATATGCGTGCGTCTGTCTGTTGGAATCACACGTGTTCAAACGCAAGATCAGCTCCTCGACATAAATCTAAGCTGTGGCTCATCGCATTCGCTGGATCTAATCCCAGCCGATCCCAGGTACCTACATACCTGCACTTCATCTCCCGTGTATCATCTCGGTCTCGGGCGCGCGGTGATATTTGTTGTCACTATCGCTCAGCGAGATCATGTTTTACCAGACGTGTTTGCAAATGAATTTATTGCGGTGCACAGACGAGAGCGCAGGTGCGCGCGCACCGATGAAGGCGCACACGATTTTAATGGAGCTTTAGTCGCAGCAACCAACAACGGCAACGGTGGCATCTTTCGCGGTTGACTTACGCGTATTGTGCCTAGCAGGTATATCTCCGTTAAGTCAATTCACACCGCGCGTGCATAGAAGAGTGGTGTGGTGAGAGCATTTTACATTGGTTTTACATCTCAAGTGAAACGGAAGCGACTTTCATCGAGATAAAAACGGTGAGTACGTGCAAGTGCAGCCAATCTATTTAATCGGAGAAAATTGTTGCGAATTTTATTATGACGATGTCATCGCAGAGCGATTAATGCTTAGGAAGTTGTTGACAATGTGGAATAATACGGTTTTTATTACACGTATTTTCACTGATTTGAACGTTGCTAGGCTCACAATAGTACTGAATAGTTATTCTAGGACTCCATTGCTTATTTGTGGAAAAAATGACCTGGTGAAGCTCAGAAAAGTTTGGATCGGAATGTTATGCGGAGCTTTTATATAACTTTCATTGGAGAACGACACAAAACTGCGCCATGGCCAGCTACGTTCAATTGCCGGGACGGTGCTGACAGAAAATGTCAGGTCGATGAAAAATGAGAGGTTGGAAGTGAAAGATAAGAAGTAAGAGATGAGAGATGGTGATGAAGATGATGGATGTTAATGATACTGATGAGAGATGAGAAATGAAAGCTGAGAGATGAGATGTGAGGCGAGCTGAAAGATTACAGATAAGAGATAAGAGATGATGATGATGATGATGATGGTGATTGTGATGAAAGATGTGAGATGGTTATAATTATGAGAGATAAGACATGAGACATGTCAGATGAGAGATTGGAGATAGCATATTGATGAGATAAAATAAATGAGAGGTGACAGTCAATAGATGAGAGGTGAGAGTAAATAGATGAGAGATATGATATAAGAGATGAGAGATGATGATGATAGAATTGAGAGATATTAAATAAGATATGAAATATGGGAGATGAGATGTGAGAGTCGATAGATGAGAGATATGATATAAGAGATGAGAGATGATGTTAATAGATTTAAGAGATAAGAGATGAGATATGAGACATGAGAGATGAGATGTGAGATATGAAAGATGGGATATGATGGGATGAGAATTGAGAGATGATGACGATGAGAACTGAGAGATGAGAGATGGTGATGATGATTATTATTTGGATTTTGATTAGAGATGAGAGATGACCATGATAATCATGAAATATTAGTGATAAGACCTGAAAGATAAAAGGTGAGAGATGTGAGAGGACAGGTAAGAGATGAGAGAAGGGAGAGGTTGATGGCTGAGATTTTTTATTATTTTTTCAATCACTTAACCTAATTTACAGCTCTTTTTGTGTACTAGGGCACTGCGTGAGCGACTCCAATTGGAAGCTGTACTTACACTTTGTACGGCGCCTAAATGTATTCTATTTAAATTCAACTATATCGAACTGGTTGCCGTTGCGCTGCTTCCACTTTCTACCCTATCATGGTAGAATGATGAGCTCGAGGATGTTGATGTGTGGCTGTTGGTTGTTCCTGTTTCCAGTCCTATTGGGGGTCCATTATGGGTTGCCTTTCGCCGGTGTCCAAGTATCCGGGTTCATTTGTGCCAAGGGCTCAGAAGAGGGTCAGTGTCAGCTGCTCGCAGGGGGAAAGAGCAACTTACGAAAGTGCCGGGGCTGGGATCGAACCCATGACTATCTGCTTATGAAGCAAGCGTGTGACCAATTGCGCCACGGGCCCCGGCTTATGCATGTGAGTTGATAGATAAGAGATGAGAGATATAGGATTAGAGATGAGTGACGATGATGGTGCGAGTTGATAGATATAATAAGTGAGAAATGAGAAATTAGATTTTAGGGATAAGAAATAACAGTTAAGACAAGAGAGATGAGATATGAGAGTTGTCATATTAGAAATAAAAGATAAGAGATGATGATGATGATGATGAGAGATAATGATGATTAGTGATGATAAATGATAGTTGAAAGATGAGAAATGAGAGATGATAGATGAGAGATGAGGGGTGAGATGAGATATGATGATGATTATGAGGAGCGATGAGAGATGTTGATGATAATGATGAGAGATGAGTGTCGATAGATGAGAGATACATATGAGAAAGAGATGCGAGAAGATGATGATGAGAGAAGAAAAATGAGAGTTGAGGGATAAGAGATTTGAGATAATGACGAAGATAATGAGGAGAAATACGAGCTAAGAAATTGGTATAACTGTAGAAACGGTTATCAAAAGATGCAGAAATGTAATCAAAGTGACAAAGAAGGTGGTTGGGAATGAGGATGATTTTTATGGTGATGATCAATAATATCGTTTTTGAAATGAAGGCAATTTTAAGTTGTGCTACAATAAAGTCAAATGTATTTAAACGGACTGAATATTGTTGATCGAAAAATTTACTCTTCGAAATGAGTTCGAAATAAATTTGGTTGTGGAAACTACCGATTCCATAGTAAAATTACTAATCGTACCTATGATTCTCAACCGACAACAATTTTCTGTTAATTCCAATAAAACATTGTCAACATAACTAGCAGTAGCAGTGCAGTTAACATTACAAAAAATAATCTTAATTTAACAAATGAGCATTGTATTTTTAACCATACTGTGTTGTAAAATGCGTGTCCTGGAAAAATTAACAATGTTTTGTAGTTGAGACCACTACGCTTTTAGTTGAATTTACTACAAAGCATTGGAATTTCAAGCATATTTCAGTAACCTTAACAGATTTTGTTATCGGTTGAGAATCATAGGTACGGTTAGTAATTTTACTATGGAATCGGTAGTTTCCACAACAAAATTTATTTCAGTGTAGGACAGAGGGAGAATGTTAGGATTGACAGGGATACTGAGAAAAGGAGAAAACAGGGCATACAGCATTACAGCGGTGCTGTGTTACCGGATAAACAAAGAAACGAAACAAACGATCAACATGACATGAAATTTCAGTTTTGTAATACAAATTGAACGAGAGAGTCTTGTTGCTCTCGGTCCTGCTGCACGCAAAACATAATCAGAGGAAACTGCTGCTTCGCCGGGTGTACTAGTTGCTTCTTCCAGACACTACACGTTACAAGCTCCCAGAAAAATCTTAAGGATGTCCACAATTGACTCTTGGAGATTTCCAGAAGGAAATCGTGGATGATTGCAAATAGGAACTCTAGAAGGATTTCCATATGGAACTTCTGTAGACACATATGAGCGCATACCAGAAGAATTTGCTGCTGGAATCCCAGACAATTTGCTGGAGCAATCCCAGGAAGTACTTCTAGGGGAACTTCAGAAGAAACTCCTAGAGCAATCTTACAAGGACTTGCTGGAGATGTTTCTGAGGAAAAATCTCGTAGTAAGTTTAGAACGGAGGAATTCCAGAAGCAATATCTGGTTCAGTCTTTGCAGAAGCCTAACACAGAAGGAAATCACAGAATTCAAGAACGCTTTTATGTATCCACATAAAAACTTCGCATCGGAATCCAAGAATTAACTAAGCGGAATCGCGCGTGATTACCTTTTCTAGATTCTTGAACCATTCTTGTAGCAATCCTGGACGGAGAATGTCTGAAAAATACTTTCTGGGTGAAAACTTCAGAAAATGCTTCGAAAACTTCATGTCAATTTCCGGTATTCCTCCGACTATTGCTTAAAGCATTCATGCCCGGCGATTTTTCACTATGATTTAATTACGAACTTTTTTCCTGAGATTCCATCAGTACTAATGTAGAGAGTTTCGCCAACATAACTACCACAAATTACTTCGGAAAGATGTTTTTATTCTTAACAACTTAGCCTTCGAGCAGTCATGGCTATGACCACGTTCAGCGACACCACGCTCACGCTCAGCGTTCCAGGGGTTCTAGAGCGTTTCGCGGGTGCACAAGGAAATTTAAGGGGATCCCAGGTGCGTTCCAGAAGTGTACAAGGTATTTCATGGGCGTTACAGCCCAAGTAACAGTTTTTAGTCAACTATACTAGCAGAGGTTCTTAGAACCATCATAAGACCAACATAAAAGTTAATTGGTTTTATGGAGGTTCTGAGAACTTCTACAAGACTAATTGGCCATGTAAATGTTACTTGAGAGGGGGTTCCATGAGATTTCACGAGGAATACGAGGCATTCCAAAGGTGTTCTATTGAGCTTCAGAGGGGTTCCACAGGCGTTTCAGGGTATTCCAGGGGGCTCCTGAGAGTTTTAGGTATGTTCCAGAGGTTATCAGGGAGCTTTAAGAGCGTTAGGGAAGTTTTCTTTACGAATAGTTAATGGACTATTTATCGGGTTTCAGGAAGTTTCAGAGATGTTCCTGGGCAATCCTTGAAATTTCGGGGACTTTGAAGGGTGTTTCAGCGGGCTTGACTGGGTCCCAGGGACATTCCAGGAGTTTTCAAAGTGTTTCAAGGGAATTTCACGGGGTCCCAGAGCCGTTCCAAGGGTGTTGCAGGGTGTTTCAGCGGGTTTTAGAGGGTTCTAGAGCGTTTGACGGAATCCCAGGAGGTTTCATAGGGTTTCAAAGGAGTTTCACGGGGTCCCAGAGCCGCTCCTGAGGTGTTCTATTGAGCTTCATGGGTGTTTCACAGGCATTCCAGGGTGTTCCAGGGGACTCCTGAGAGGTTCGGAAGTGTTCCAGAAGTTTTCAGGGAGCTTCAAGAGCGTTCTTCAGGGCTTCAGGGATGTCCCAGAGTGATCCATACGATTCTTCGTCTTCTTCTTCTTCTTTTTCTTAGCGTTTCGTCTTCATTGGGACTAAGCCAGCTTCTCAGCTAAGTATTGTTGTGAGCACTTCCAGAGTTATTCAATGAGAGCTTCCTCTACATTTTATGCCAATGGAAGTTAAGGAAGTTTTCTTTACGCCAAGTTCTTGGGCGGACCAGAAATCAAATTCGTCACCATTAGCATGTTCAGTTTACAGTTGTGGCTGCTATCCAGCGGGTTTCGGGTAGTTTCAGAGGTGTTTCTGGGCATGAAACTTCAGGGACATTTCAGGGGGTTTCAGTGGGTTTGACGGAGTCCCAGGACAAGCCAGGAATTTTCAAAGGGTTTGTTACCAAACGGTAACAAATCGTTTACCTTATTCAATGGCGTGTGAAATTAGGGTCAAATATTGTAAAAGTTAAATTTCAACGGTTGATTTGAAATTAAAGTAGGCTTTGGTGAATTGGGCTAAAACGCACATTTGCGGTGCAAATACACCTGAAGTTGGCTGCGATGCGATAGCGGATCTGTGAAACACAATATGACGATGAAGAGAGAGAGGGAAGAAAACGATGGAAAAGGGGATCTAGGAACGGTCGCCGAACAGTAAAGAGGCGGGTAGTGAAATTGGTGGGGGGGGGGGCACAGGGTCAATACGCCATTAAGCTAGTAAAATCCCCCCCCCCCCATTTGGGGGAAGGGAAGAAGCTTCTCCGTCCAAAATCTCCGAATCACCAACGCAACAGCGATAGCAAAGAGCCGCGCCATTCGGATACTCCTGCGGCCACGTTCCGGCCGTGCTACAGCTACTCGACGGCCGTGCCCTGTTCGACCCACCGGTCGCGTGCCGCTTACTATCATCCGCGCAGCTTGTCAGCCGTTAGACCGCCGCTCGTATCCCGGTTGTCCTCCATGAGCCAACTGCAGCGTGCTGGCCGTACTCCAGGAGCATTCCGGCAACGTCCAACCGTTCAACGACCCCCCCCCCTATGGCAGCACAACAGCCGCTTTCTGACAGGTTTCAACCGCTTCTAGCTGTGTTTCGGCCATTGGCCATCAACGGAAGCTCGAGTAGCCTCCCAATACTAAACGCCCTGGGACCCGGGAGACCAAAAGATGGCCTTGAGTGTCCACCCCGGAAGCGGCCGTGGCTGTGACCAGCCGCTTGGGGCTAAGGTTAGTCCCCGTCTGGGACGACGAGTGCTTTCGGGGTCATAAGACGTTTCAGGTTTCAATGGAGCTTCACGGGGTCCCAGACCCGCAGCCGTTCTAGGGGTGTTCTATAGAGTTTCAGGGACGTTCCAGGGTGTTTCAGCGGGTTTCTAGGGATTTCATAGGGGTTTAAGAGACGTTGCAGAGTTGTTTCAGGGGCATTCCAGAGAGTTTTATGGTATTTCAGGGTCGTTCCATGGGCTTTCCAGCGGGTTTAAGGAGCGTTCCAGTTGTTTTCAAAGGATTTTATGGGCGGTCCTGGGAGTTTCAAGGACTGTTTCAGGGGGTGTCAGAGGCATTCCATATGGAATCAGTGCATTGTAAGGTTATTATTATTATTAGCTTAATTTACGAGGCTTTCAGCCCTAGGCTGGTTCGCCTCGGTAGCATTGTAAGGTGTTTCAACAAACTTCGGGGGTTTCAGGAGCGTTAACAGCGTTTAAATGGGATTTCAGCAGCGTTCTTAGGCTTTTCAGGGGTGTATCGGAACTCTCAAGGGGTACCAGGAGTGTTCTAGGGGTGTTTCAGGGATGTGTCCTGGGGCGAGGGGTGTTTCAGAAAGGTTTGAGCGAGATGCAGGTGTTCCAGAAGTGTGCTAGGGCTTTTCAAGGTGTTTCAAAGGGCGTCCATGGGGTTTCAGGGAGTCCCAGTGGCGTTCCAAGTGTGTTCCATGAAGTTTAAGGGACATTCCAGAGAGTTTCAGGGGGTTTCAGGAGCGTTTCAAGCGTTTCAAGGGGTTTTAGAGGAGTTCCAAGGACTATCAGTGGGGGTTCTAGTGGGTCCCAGTGATGTTCCATGGGGTTGCAAAGGTTTTCAAAAGCGGTCAATGCTATTCCAGAGACGTTGTAGCGGATTTCAGGGGGTTTCAGGAGATTTTTAAGGACTTTTATGTGGTTTCATGGGTATTTCAGGGATGTTACCTAAAATCCTAAAAAGCTTCGAAATTCCTCTGAAAATTTGTGAAACTTCCCAAGAAACATTTCGATGACCAATAAATTTTGAAGAGGTGTTGAGATCCGTCACAAAACTAAACCTTTTATTCTCGTTCTGTGATGGTTATGAGAACCTCTTTTAGTGACTAAAAAGTGTTGCATAGTTACTCCTTGAAATCCCTGTAAATTCACCCCAAATCTCCTGGAAACCCATCCGGAGCCCCCCTGAAACCCCCGAAAACATTGCTGAAAACTTGAGAATGAAAATCTGGTAAATTTTGTAATTGATAATTCAAAACTTCGACTAACGGAATGAACCGTTCAACAATTTGCGAGAATCGGTCAACATTACGATGAGTCAAGGATTTGTTCTTGGGTTACCGTGAAATTATGCACGGAAAAACAAATGAAAACAAAAATTCCACTTCTAACCGTACAATAATTGGCGGATCACCTTATGAGCTACCGTTCGCCAATATCCAAGTGTTCAGGTCCGTTAGAGCCTTGGGCTCAGAATTGGATCAGAGTCAGCCGTTCCAGGGGGAAAAGCAACTAACAAAAAATGGCAAGTGCCAGAGCAGGGAATCATACCCATGTTCATTTTCCTAGAGGAAGTGAACGTGCTACCAACTGAGCCACAGGCCTCGAAAAGAGTTCCCTTCAGGGATTTTTTCGCGACAACCCTCGTCCAGGGGTTCCTCCAGAATCCCCCCCTCCGGAGGTTTCTCGACGAATTCTCTCTGGGATTTCCAACACGATTTTCCTCTGAGAATTCATCCAAGAATTTCGTCAGGGGATTCGTGCAGCAATACTCTCTGGGGAATCCTCCATGAGTTCCATTAGGAGATTCTTCTAGAAATTCCCACTTGGGATTTCTCAAAGAAATATCTTTGGGAGTTTCCCTAGAAGTTTTCTTCGGAGATCCTTCCAGGAGTATCTGCGGGGAAATGATCGTCAAACTTTCGGCATCGAAACAAAAATAGGAAATGTTATAAAAAAGGTAAAATAGTTAGGAGATCTTACCGACTATAATTAGAGGGAACTATATAGACCATTTTCATTTGAATGAGTTCATTATCTCACCACTAATTGAAGCAATTAAAACCTCCTAACAAAACTAAGACACATTTCAGCCAGATTGTGGCTAACTCTATTACCGGGTTTTAAAGCTGGGAATTTCCAGCCCCAGCAAGGAGCCTCATCTAGCCTCACGGGCAAAATTGCACGAACCCCCTATTCAACACACAATCAGCGGCCGTAAAAAGCCAATTCAAAAGTGTAACAAACCATAAAGTGATTACCTGCGCCACCCAAGAAACCATTTCTCACTTCACTCCCATTCATGGGACGGCCGCTAGTGCTGTCGGTGATCCAGCGCTGCGCTGCTGCGCTGGTGACGGCGTTGCTCATCTCACTCAGCCGATCGTAATTAGAAATGAAATATATGGGAGAATGGGCCGCCGGCCGCCCACCGGAGCCCTGCGAGAAGACCCAAGACCTACCACGCCGCGAACAATCGCTCATTAGCTTCGTGCGTCGTCGTATATTGCACAGTCGGAGAGTGTGGGCTGGATACGGTAGACGCACAACCTGCCCCCGAGGAAAGGAATCAATCTTTTTCTTCCAGCTTACAAGGGACTCCAGCCCAGCGATGCACCGGAGATTTGTACGGGAAGAGGGTTTCGGGTGGTAGAGGTTATCAATTCACGTAGAGGAGGAAACTGGTGTTCATTTTTTATTTTTCTAAATTCCAATCCACTTTTTAATATAATCCCTAGCATTGCTTAATTCTTTTCGATGTCTTCAATTTATATTTCCACATTTTTTTCTTTCTTTTGATTGCAAAACTACTGTTTTATCGTTCTTTTTTTCCCTATTTTTGTTTTTTTTATTATTTCTCATTTCCTTACTTCTTCGTTCTTCACTTACTTAGTTTTTATTTTTTCTCTGTTTTATTGTTCCACTATTTCGTTACGTCTTTACTGTGTATAACCTTTGCAGTTTTGTTTCTCTTTAATGTATTTAACTCCTAACTTATACTATCCACTTTTGCCTTGTTTCTGAACTAGTTTGAAAGTTGGTGTTCTGTTGCAACCAGCTCATTATTGGTTGTATTTCAAGTTCTCTGAATTTTTCAACTTTTCCAATACCTTTCCGTGCTCTTCCGACTAAGTAGGGATAAAACCTTTCAGTGGAGAGAATGGGGCGTTCATAAAACTGATTGCCAGGCGCCACCGAAACTCAGCTTAGCTTTATCCCACCATCCCGTAAGTATAATGTAAAAAAGTCTTCCGACAAACCAGCGAGATGGAGAGAGATCAGCGATCCATGGAAAATTATGTTGTCTAGCCGACGAGAGTGCGCGGGCACTTAGTGCAAGCAGGTCAAGACAAATTTGCCTACCTACCGACTGACTGACTGCAGGCAGACGGGCTCCGTTGCACTACAAACCGCCCACCTGATGCCTTCTGTCAGTCGAGTTCTTGTTTTTTGTTGGTGTTTTCTTCTATTGTATTGGGGGGCTGGCCACGGAACAACAAGACATGAATGTTATACTTGTGGCTAAATACATTAATCATCTCCGTCTGAGCGGGTGAACTGTTTAGTGTGAGATTTTCACACCGGGACTGACTGGTGAGGTGAATTTGCATGCCAGAAACGGTTCCGATCTGGGAGGCGATTGAGGTTTTTTTTTGTTGTTGGGATCTTAGCATGGATACAACGGTATTAGTTTGTTCATGGCAACATCATAATCAAAAGTTATCAGTGGTTGATGTTGTGGCTTAAACAATTTTATCATAACATAGTGTAACTTGTAAAATACTGGTTTTGTTAAATAACTAACAACGTTATGAGAAGTTTAATCACGCCAATTAAATTATGTAATCCATATTTTGAAGAAAACGAAAGAGAAAAATTTCTAATAGGGTAAAAGCTCCCTTAGTTGAGGTAGTACCAATAGTGGTGGTAGTGCCAATTTAGCACTATTTCGAACAAAAAGCTTGCAAATGACATTTTTAATAGATGCATCATAACTAATTATTAACATTACTTCAGTTTTGTGTTCAGGATTTGCCGAAAAACCTATTTTAAACAATTATTTTCCTTAAATTTTTTGCTCCTTTGCACCTATTGGTAAGTTTCCAGTTCCCAAGTAGAGCGCTCAAGTAAAATTCCTCCTTTTTCCGTAAGTAATTTTGACATTTGTTTAACCGACAGCATTTTTACGAAACGATGCTGTAAGAAGGATGTGAAGAAAAGGGCACTGCATACGGCGGTTGCTAGATAAATTGTTCGTTGTTCGTGACCTTGTTGTTTACGATTTGGACTTAGAGAAATTTTGTTCGTTTCCTCAGGAAGTGTGATTGAAATTTAAATTTAATTTTTGCGCGCGTATGGGGAAAATCCAGATAGTGAGATTTCAATGCCACGGTGTCAAAATCTCGATTTTTATCGAACTTTCATGTACCTCGGATTTTTCTTCGGAAATTGTTAGCATTTGGGCTATATATTCATAATCGGAAGACGAGAAAATATTTTATCGGTGAAAATTTTCCCATACATTTTGTATGGGACGTTTTTTGGTTAATATCACTATTAAATTAATTTTAGTATGGAAAATAGCCAAAAACTTAGATAAATCAAAATTTCCCCGATGGAATATTTTAAAACTTTCCAATTATAAAGTATAGCCAAAATGCTGACTTTCTATGAAGAAAGATCCGAGGTACATGGAAGTTCGATAATAATCGAAATTTTGACACCGTGCAACGGAGTTCCAAAGGAAATGCTAATGAGAGACGCTGGGATTCTGAGGGAACTTTTAATGGGTGTGTGAAGAATTAGCCTAAGTTAAAATTCACAAATAAAAAGAAATTAAAAAAAACTTTAAATGGTATTACAGCGAGAACTATGGTTGGATACTAATTATAAATTCTGCAATATTGGAGTTCGGACTACGGTGGGAGGAATTCGGCTGGGACTCTGACGGTTACCTTGTGGAATTTTAGATGAAATACGAGGTAGGACAAAGCTTCACGGGGAATTTAATGAAGAACCACGAAAGATTCTTTGTGATGAATCTTTTGGCATTCCGTACGAAGGTTTTTCTTTGGGGTTTCACAGAAAGTCCTCTTGAATTTCTTCCAGATGTTCCACCGAAAAATCCACCTGAAGTTCGCAGGGGATTCTTATAAAATGTCTCTGAGATTTTCATTAGAAGTTCTACAAAAAATCCCTCCGTGAGTTTCTTCTAATTCAGGATTTATTTATTTTGTTTTTTTTTTTTTATTTTGGGATCTTCTAGGAGTTCCTTCAGGGTTTTCTCCAGAGGTGTTTTCTAAGATTCTACCAGGAGTTTTTTCGAACTATTCTACAATAATTTCATCCGGGATTTCTTAAGTATTTTTTATCCGGGGTTCACTCAGATATTTATTCGGAGATTGCCGCAGGAATTCCATCCGGGATCATTTCAGAAATTCCTTCTATGATTTCTATAGGAATTCATTCTTAGATTCGTCCTGGAGTTCTTTCAGTGATTCTTCCAGGATTTCTTTCTAAGATACAACTTTTTGAGATTCATCTAGGTTTTCTCTGGACGTTTCTCATGTGAATCCTCAAAGAATTCCTTTTGTAATTCCTTTAGCTTCTTCCGGGATTCCTCCAGGAACTCCTTCTAGGTTTCCTCTAGGAGTAAATTTATGGGTTCCTCTCATAGTTTCTTCTGGTATTTTTCCACGATTTTCTTCTAAGATTACACCAGGGGTGGCATCAGGGACCTCTCCAGAATTTTTACCCGGGGTATCTTCCGGGAATTTTCAAAAGTTCTTTCCGGAATTTCTTCAGAACTTCCAGACTCCTGGAAAATAAGTCAAGGTTCTTCCAGGAGTTCCTTCTAAGATTTGTCCAATAATTTATCCAGGATATCCTTCCGAGATTCCTCCAAGAAATTCTACTGGGATTCCTTGCAGATTACATAATTTGGAATTCATTGTGGAAGTTTCTTAAATTTTGCTCATGGAAATACTCCAGAAGTTTTTTTATACTCTAAGACTTGCTCTTGAGTTCCTTATAAAATTCCTCCAACAGCTTCTTAAGGAATATCTCCAGCAGTTTTGCAGGGAATATCTACACGAGCGATTTCAGAGATTCTTTCAATAGTTTCTTCCCAGATAAAAATCTGAAGACATTCCAAAAGGTTCTGGAGAAATCATAAAAAAAAACTCGTGAAAGAATCCCTGAAAGAACTTCTAGAATAATTTCATATGAATCTTCTGGAGGAATCTCGGAAGGAATTTCTAGATAATTCCATGAAGGAACCTCTGAAGGAATCCCGTATGGAGTTACATGAGTAATCCTGGAGAGAACTCCTGGAAGTTCTGAACAAATCCTAAACAAATTGCTGGAATAATATCTGAGGGAACTCCCTTAGGTATCCCAGAAAGAACTCCTGGAGCAATCCTGAATTAATTTCGAGAGAGATCTAGGATGGAATTTCTGGAGGAATCCCAAGCAGAAATTCTGAGGGAATCCCAGAGCAATTCTCGTAGGGATCTCGGAACGAATTATTGGAATTCAGAAAGATTTCATAATAAAATGGTAAATGACTATTTTTTTACCAGGAATAGTGTATTACGTAAAGCTAATACTATACAAATTTCATCAAAATCGGATGAATATTGGTGGAGATATCGTTGAAACAAGAATTTTGCCATTTGAGAAGTTTCTTCACCGTTATAGCTCTAGATTCAAAAATACTGAACCAATTTCAATCAAAACTGTTCTGTATGTAAAGTATACATGTAGAAATATTGTGTAAAAATTTCATTCAATTTGATCTAGCCGTAATAAAGTTATAGTCGTATCTGTGGCACAAAGTCACAATAATCAAAAATGTTTTTTTTTGTATCGTGACATTCACACAGTTATAACTTGAAAAGTTTTCAAGCAATTTGGCTAAGAACAGTTTTTATAATGGTTTTACAGTTTCAAATGCTAATAAAAATCGGAACAGCCATGACAGTTGTACAAACAAAATAGTACACACGGAATAAAATGGTTAAAATGTACCTAAAATATGCCTTGAAGCGATTTGAGTTTTGAATACTAGAAAAACGTATTGAACCGATTTTAAGATTTTTTTACCAGTTTATTGATACTCTGTTAAGAACTTCGAGTCAAATTTTCAGACGTCTTGACGAGTTACATCAAAATTATAGCCTTTACAATTTTTAAAACGGATGAAAAAATTTGCTAAAATCTTATTTTATGATATTAACAATATCTGCGCCAATACCAAGCTGAATTTGTTGTCATTGTTATGGTATTAGCTACACATTATATATTATTCCTGATCAAAAAAATATTTGATTTTGTGAACGCAATCAAAAGCTATAAGGTACCCCGGGGCAAGTGGGACCTAAAAAAATGCTAGTTTGGTTTTGTGAAGCCAAAACATTCTAAACATGAATAATTTTAAAATTCCAATGTTTGTAAAAGACATTGTTGGTATATTTCTTCTAATTAACGGGTTTTAAAACTGTTTCAAAATTTTTATATTTTATATATTATGCATATAATGAAAAGTGGAGCAGATCTTTATTTACTCCGTATCACGGGGCAAGTGGGACCTATTCGGAATGTTTATATAAATGGCTTTATGTAGTTGCTGCATATATGTCAGGTAGCATAAATTATAAATATCTCATACGAATAACTATGGTTAGCGATTTATGTTGGAAGAGTTTTGAGGTATCGTGCATAAATGACGTAACACATATAATAACGAATCACTCAGAAAAAAATTGACTTAACTCTAGCAGCTCGTGCAAAACAAATTGATTTTTCTTTACCAAAAGCGTCATAACGCTAAATGCCGAAAGGTTTCCATACTTGATCTCCATATTACGTAGTTGATAAATCTCGCCAAAAGATTTTTCAAGATTTACAGATGTTATGTTTCCCTTACATAATTTTACAATCATTAAATAAATATTTTTAAATCGTGTACTTTGCATAAGTCGGTTATCCATTTTTTTTCATACTTTATAGCCGGTTCCTTAACACTCAGAAAACTTATTATGCAGTGATAAATGAAAATATAATAGAATTTGCTTAGTCAAAAATATGAAAAATTGATGGTTTTGAAATCAAATATGTTCTACCCAAGACTTTACCATTTTGAACAATAGCATCATCATCAAAATAAAAATTAAGTATAATTCAACGATTGATTACTTAAGGTGCCGATTTTTTCTTCACTTTTGTGTAAATTTCGACTTAGGTTGAAGAAAGCGACATCAAACTATGAAATTGTGTTTGTTTACCCTCATAGGTCTCACTTGCCCCAGATACTGAAATGCACTGGGGCAAGTGAGAGCACTTTACTAAAGGTAATAAATGAAAATAACTCAGGGCTTTTTCGCTAAAAATAATTTGCAAGCACTCCAAATATTATCCTGAAACCGAAAAAGTTTCACTTCATTTGTTATTCTATTTTAAAACGACGAACATAGTAGAGTACGTTAATCTCACTTAGTGAATTGAAAATTACATATGAAGAACAATAGCATATATGGTCTCTTTATGGTGAGAACAATAACAATTTTTGAATTCAAAGTATCCGTTGGTGTGATACCTATGTTTTCCATGAAGAATGTTTGCCTTAAAAATAAAAAAAAAACAAATTATAGCTGTAGGTCTCACTTGCCCCGGATTCTAACTTGCCCCGGGGTACCTTACATTATTTTCTGTGACCAAATTTCATCGAATACAGTCTTTACTTCTCATGGTTCTAGTGCACCATAGAGCATTTTATTCAACAAACGAAATGAAATGATTATGATGCAGTTTTTGGAATCATTGTCTCCTCATCAGCTAAACTCAAATGCTATTTACTTTTTTCAATAATCGAACTATTTATAAACAATTCAGTTTTGGGGTGTCTTTATAAATTTTTAAACTACGTAACGGCAAATTATTCAACCTCAAGAAATTCAATCTCGTGTTCAGATGCAGCCATGCTGAGGGACGACGGAGCACACATTATAGAGCGACACGGCTAAATACTAATGCACACTGTGAACGCGCAGGCGCGAAAGAAGAAACACAAAGAAAGAGAATTGTCCCTTTTACTCACGGAATAATACATCGACATATTATTCCGTACGGAAAATCAACAACATGACTGACAGCATCGCATGACAGTGCCATCTGTTGGCAAATCTTTCTGGCTGTGAATTACTTATCAACTGCGAACGCCTAAGTAATTTTGATTGCAAAAGTTTTACGTGAGCATTACTTGTCCTATCCTTTTACACAGTACTTATCAGGTGGAAACCAGCCATATAGTGGTGGTAGTGTTCCTATAGTGGTGGGTCCCATAAGAATTCAATGGGATGTGCCACTATAGGAACCAATGTTAAATTTTACCTCCATAATAGGAACCGTGTACCTATAGTTGGTGCAAGTGATTTATTAGCAAAAACTTAAATAAACAATGGTTTTTACATTTTTCCTAGCAAATTCAAGTGAAAAACTACCGATTAACGTTTTCAGAATTTTTATTTTGGGGTATTATCAATTTTATTCAATTATTTTATTACAAGGAGCTACTAATAGCACCACTATTGGTACATTTACCCTAATCGAATTTTTAAAAGCCGAAGGAAGGAGAGATGAAGTTGTGAAAGGCGGTCCCGTTTAGGGTGGCGCTTCGAGTCCAGTTTGACTTTCTATTCAACAGAATGCTAACTTGTTATGTGGCTTAGCCGATTAAAGCGTCGGATTAATAAAACGGAGTCGTGGGTTCGAATCCCACCAAAACAAACGGTATTTTTTTCACAAATATATCTCATTTTTGTTAAAAAAAACGCCCTTTAAATTCAAATGCTTCAATTTTTTATGTTCAGGGAATCTCAGGGGTACGTAGAGGTCTCAGGGGGTTCCAGAGGTCTTTCAGGGGGTCCCATGGGGTTTTAGGAATGTACATGTAGGTATCAGGAATGTTGATGGAAGTCTCACGGGTGATTCAGTGGATCCGAAAACATTCTGAAACGCACCTGAAAACCTCTTGAAACGCTCCTGAAATGCTATAAACCGCCCTTAAATCTATCGGAACGCCCTTAAAACGTTCCTGAAACCCCCTGAAACTCTCTGAAATGCCATGAAACTATCCTAAAACTCCATATAAATCCCTTTAAAGGCCTCTGAAACCCCCTTGAATCGACCTTAGGGCCCCTTGAAATTTTCCTGAACTCCTTTATATTATTGAAATGTCTGCCATGAAGCCCCACTTCACTCCGTGCGACTCTCATTGGAGTGAGCTCTTTGTATATTGCTACAAGCTCTTAGTGGACGTAGTAACTGTGCAGTAGTACACCCCGTTGATCTTCACTATTGAGACGTCCTCGTTAGAAGTAGTAATTATCTCATAGACTGGAAACTGACCAGTTGTGTAGTACGCCGTTAGATTAGCCTTGTCCGCTATCCAATAGGGGGGGAAAATCTACTCAACAGATACTTGAACAACAAGGTCCAGGTGGTGTGGGGTTAAGGCCGTCTTCTACAACAAAAGTTGAAACCAGAACTACTCTCTCGCCGGCCAACTATACACGTTCCCATGGTCGCCAAACCCTACCACCAATAAGGAATTGTTTCATTGAGGGGTTAGTGCACATCGCACCCTCAAGGTTTGCTGCGTAGCCTACGACAACAAACATCGATGACTCGCTTTGGAGTGTACACCAAGATAGAATGCTTGCGCTTAGCCAATTTCCCGCGTGGTCCTCACCACTCCCTTTGTCCTCGGAAGGTGGGCAGGGTGAACCACCACGCCCGTGCCTAACTGTTTTGCAAGCATCAAGAACTGATGCTTACGTGCAACACGATCTGACCTGCTGAAGGCAAGGGTATAACTACCCTTCAGGCCCTATCAGCTGAACCAGAAGGTTGCTAACAGTACGGCCTTCACCTGCCCCGGCCCTTGCCGGGGATCTCTTCTCAACCCCGGGCTCGGATCCAACCCAATAGCTTTAAGGGTCGATTTCGACAGTAGGGCACCGGTATGACCTACGAAACCGACTCCAAACACCTGGACCACCTCTTGTATCGCGTCTGAACTAGCCATTCTCCAAGTCCACGCGCCACCTTCTCTGTAGCTCTAAGACGGTGTGGGTGATAGCCGTTGAAACGGCATTCCAGCCAAACCCATCCCAACACATCCTCTGGACAAGTTTGTCCGGAGTTGTGCCCTCTTCGCATGTGGCAAGTATGCGCATGTGGCAAGTACGCGTTGCGCGAAACAGTATAGATACTGTCGGAAGCAACCATGATCTGAAAGGACCTGAGTCAGGTGGAATGTTACTTCCCAATGGCGCCTGTTAACCCAACTATCTACCCTTGGGATCAACCTATGGACCCACCTTCCTTTGGTGGAGCTGTCCCACGCGCACTGCCATTTGACCATGGAGGCCATTCTGGCAGAACTGCAAATGCCTCTTGTGCCACGCATTTCGAAGCATTCTATGTCCTCCCTGATAAGGATACTGATAGGCACCATACCAGTGATGACCCAGAGCGCTCGTGTGACACGGTATGGTACGTGCTCTCAACTCTCAGGCACATTAGCCTGTAAGAACCTTCCAGCTTACCACGATAGCTTTCGGTACTTTGTGCCGTGCCCCACGCTGAGCCACCATACTTTAGTATGGACGTAGTAACACTAGCCAGAAGCTTGCGCTTACTGGCGTGCACCGCAGAGCTATTAGACATCATTTGGACTATAGCTGTGGAGGCTCTTTTACAGGCATAACCAACGTGGCTACCGAAGGTAAGCTTATCGTCAATCATCACACCCCAGAGTTTGACGGGGCGCTTCGACGTGATAGTGCAATCGCCTACACTGATCACCGCTTGCTGCTCCGACTTCCGGTTGTTCACAACCACCGCCTCAGTTTTGTGATGATCCAACTCCAGTTTCCTGGATCTCATCCATGGCTCCATAACCTTGATCGAGTGGGTAGTAGTCAACTGCACTTCTTCGATCGATTCGCCGTAGACTTCCACAGTAATGTCGTCAGCGGAGCCGACGATCTCCACCCCACCGGGAACTCTAACCTCAACATTGATCACCATACTTGCCCTGTCGCTAGCGTATTCCACATAGTTACTGAAGTTCAGCTTGCCTCGACCTCATCCAATTTTGTCCACCAGTTGCCTATGATGTAGCGTGCAAGCTACGGCCGACCAACACCTGCTGCATATAACAACCGAGAGTAAACGGGGGAAGATGTCCTCATCCTGGTTTCTTTGGCTAAAACCGCAACTAAATTAAGTTTTATCATGATATGGCCTTCTACAAAGTTGTTCATTGTGGTATCAATTGCTATTCTTTCAATTCTGAGCCAAATCGAACTCGCTAAACCGGCGTGCTGTATGAGAGACTGGAGGTCATCCAATTTCCTCCTTCAACTCATTTGCGCCAGCTCAGTTTTCAACCGATTGAGCTGAATCTTTCACAGATTGTTCTTCTTATCCAAAGGCACAATTCTAGAGGGTGACCCGTGAAATTTTTCGACATTTTTGTATTTGGGCCGGTCTAGTGCGGTACGGACCCGCCAGAAAGACGATGTCTGTACTTGACTCCGAGAATGTCAGGCACAGCGCTATGTGGTCTCAGAGTGCTTCGAATACAGTAGTCTGACCTGTAGTATTGTCAGCTGTTGAGCATTTCTCATGCACCGAGGTCTCCCGGGGGTACTCTCCCTTACAGGGAGCTCAACCGCGGGATCTGCGCACCTGCCGAGCTCAAAGCCAGAGCCTGCCGAGCCTCTCAGAACCGCCTGGGATAGTGCTTTACAGGACATGTCTGTCTACATCGTCTCCTTCACATCTGCACCTTGAGCACCACATGCGCTTCCACATGCCACTCAGTAGCTATGTCGACATGATTAGCCTCCTCGTTCTTGAAGACTTGAACACTTTCCCTTTATCGTGCTCGAGGGCTAGATTAGCCCTATTTCTCATCTTCTTTTATTACCTGTCGTTATCCAAGGGTTTTTTTTTCGCCTGAGTCAGCTGGTGCCTGACCTTCTGTGAGTGGACAACCTTGTTGAGCTTACCATTGCACTGGTTTCTCCTTTCGCGTTATGTAGCCAGCTTGGATTCTTGGCAACTCGCGCTATCCACCGCCGTATCTTCGCATGGTCTTCCATCTTCTGCTGGGTGCCTCTTGGGCCTAGTGACCCATGCTCGGCCGGCAGGGCGTTTCACCGAGAACGGTTAACCCTCTCGCCTACGACTCCAGGCGAACTGCTCCATAGTCGAGCTTCCAGCGAAGAAGTAGCTGTTCATTTGTTTGGACCTCTTCTCCTTGAGCGCATCGTCCGCGCTTCGTAGTCTTCTTGGCCGGAGCTTTCGACTTTCGAGTTTCATAGTCCAAGCTTGCGGTATTTGCTCCCGCTGGTGTGCCAATACGGCTAATACCCAATCAGCTCATAGAGTTGTTTACGATTACAGTCTAGATTCCTACTACACGGCTTCCTTCTACGCGGGCACCTATTACATGGATTCCTATTGCACGGCAGACCGCGTTGTAGGAATCCCAGAGGTTATGGGGTTTCTCCCAATTCGGGGTGCGAGTGAATATCTCAGGCATAATCCAACATCGTTCCATCCCTTCTTTGGCATAGTTGTAGTATTAGAATAGATCTGTCACACAACGCCAACTAACATCCAATTAGTTGGCAATTTAGCCGATAGAGGCGCAATGTGGAAGTGGTTGTCTATAACTCGCCAGTAGAAGCACTCGTAAGTTATCACATGCGATATCTCAAGATCTACTTTATTTGGAGCAATGCTGTCTTCGGCAAAGTTCTTCAGTAGGTCAAGAATAATCTGATGGTTCAACAGTTAGTCTGTGATTTCGCCGCTAGGTGGGGTAAGTCGTCAAGTAAAGTTTCAAACTTCTCTAGCTCGGAATCCAGAGTAGATAAAAAAGTGTAGTCTTCGGCAAGGTTCTTTAGCAAGTCAAGGGCAATCTGGTAATTCAAGACAGTCTTTTTGCCAAAGTTCAAGAGGAAGTAAAAAACTATCAAGTGATTCAGAAATTAGTTTATGATTTCGCCTCTAGATGGGGCTAGTCATTAAGTAAAGATTCAAACTTCTCTATTTGGGGATCCAAAGCAGATAGAAAAGGATCGACTTCGGCAAAGTTCTTCAGGAAGCCAATACCTATCTGATGATTCAATATTTAGTTGGTGATTTCGCCGCTAGGTGGCGCTAGTTGTCAAGTAAATTTTAAACTTCTCTAGCTCGCAATCCAGAGCAGATAGAAGAGGGTCGTCTTCGGAAAAGTTCTTCAGGAAGTCAAAACCTATCTGGTGATTCAACATTTAGTTGGTGATTTCGCCGCTAGGTGGAGCTAGTTGTCAAGTTAAGTTTTAAACTTCTCTAGCTCGCGATCCAAAGCAGATAAAAGAGAGTCGTCTTCGCAAAAGTTCGTCAGAAAGTAAAGAGCTATCTAGTGATTCAACAATCAGTTTGTGATTTCGTCGCTGGATGGCGCTAGTTGTCAAATAAAGATTCTAACTTCTCTATCTGGGGATCCAGAGCAGATAGAAAATTATCGTCTTTGGCAAAGTTCTTCAGGAAGTCAATAACAATCTGGTGATTCAACAATTAGTTGGTGATGTCGCCGCAAGATTGCGCTAGTCGTTAAATAAAGTTTCAAACTTATCTATCTGGGGATTCAGAGCAGATAGAGAAGTGTCGTCTTCGGCAAAGTTCTTTAGGATGTCAAGAACAATCTGGTGACTCAACATTTAGTTGGTGATTTCGCCGCTAGGTGGCGCTAGTTGCCAAATAAAATTTTAAACTTCTTCAACTCGTGATCCAGAGCAGATAGAAGAGGGTCGTCTTCGGCAAAGTTCTTCAGAAAGCCAAAACCTATTTGGTGACTCAACATTTAGTTGGTGATTTCGCCGCTAGGTGGCGCTAGTTGTCAAGTAAAATTTTAAACTTCTCTAGCTCGCGATCCAAAGATGATAAAAGAGAGTCGTCTTCGGCAAAGTTCGTCAGAAAGTAAAGAGCTATCTAGTGATTCAGCAATTAATTTGTGATTTTGCCGCTAGATGGCGCTTGACAACTAGATTTAAACTAGGATTCAAACTTCTCTATCTGGGGATCCAGAGCAGATAGAAAATTATCGTCTTTGGCAAAGTTCTTCAGGAAGTCAATAACAATCTGGTGATTCAACAATTAGTTGGTGATGTCGCCGCTAGATGGCGCTAGTCGTTCAGTAAAGTTTCAACCTTATCTATCTGGGGATCCAGAGCAGATAGAGAAGTGTCGTCTTCGGCAAAGTTCTTTAGGAAGTCAAGAACAATCTGGTGATTCAACATTTAGTTGCTAAGTGAAATTTTAAACTTCTTTAACTCGCGATCCAGAGCAGATACAAGAGTGTCGTCTTTGGCAAAATTCTTCAGAAAGCCAAAACCTATCTGGTGACTCAACATTTAGTTGGTGATTTCGCCGCTAGGTGGCGCTAGTTGCCAAGTGAAATTTTAAACTTCTTTAACTCGTGATCCAGAGCAGATAGAAGAGGGTCGTCTTCGGCAAAGTTCTTCAGAAAGCCAAAACCTATCTGGTGACTCAACATTTAGTTAGTGATTTCGCCGCTAGGTGGCGCTAGTTGCCAAGTAAATTTTAAACTACTTTAGCTTGTGATCCAAAGCAGTTAGAAGAGAGTCGTCTTCGGCAAAGTTCTTCAGGAAATGAAGAGCTATCTAGTGATTCAGCAATTAGTTTGTGATTTCGCCGCTAGATGGCGCTAGTCATTAAGTAAAGTTTTAAACTTCTCTAGCTCGGAATCCAGAGTAGATAGAAAAGTGTAGTCTTCGGCAAAGTTCTTTAGGAAGTCAAGGGCAATCTGGTGATTAATCTATTAGTTGGTGATTTCACCGCTAAATGGTGCTAGTTGTCAAGTAAAGTTTTAAACTTCTTCTTCTCGCAATCCATGCTTGGATCACTCCCAAAAATATTCCAAGTGTTACTTTCCTCAATACAAACCGATCGCCATAACCCGATCGCAGATCGAACAATGTCAGGCCATTGATGTTCCTGCCACGAAACATGACAGATGCCTCCGGCCAAATCCAGTCCAGTTGCAGCCACTCCCCATCGACTGTTGCCGCCACCGCCCATAACAACTGAAGTCCAAACGTCCGCGCGACGACGACGAAGAAGAACTGAAATGAGAAAAGACCTAATTCTCAATCACTACCGCACCACTGACTGCGCTCCATTCACTCGAATGTCCGTCCATTCGAAGTTCGGACGAAGGTACCTACTTATTCAAAGATGTTCCTTCCAACCAACCAACTAACCGCGGAAACTCGTTTCGATGATGATGTTTAAATATTTTGAAATCGAAATGCGATTTGCGCTGGGATGGATAGGGGACAGTCCCGCCACCCGGTTGGTGTTCTCATGTGTGTCCAATGTACGGCCATCCATAAAGAACGTCATGATTTTTTTTTTGCGAAAGATCCTAAAGCCAGATAGTTTTCTGGATTAAAACATGCATAACCGGCATAACCCCAGAATAAAGTAACATTATTATTGGTTTTTGTGGCGGTCTTTAAAACGATACCAAAACTAACTAGACTTCTCTAGACTTATTGCTTAGTGGCTTCTGAAGCGAAATTCGCAAGTCTTAAACTGAGACCTCCAATCTTGGACTTTGGCGTGTTGCCATCAATGGACGTTCCCCCAGAGCTCTTTCCGAAACTTTACGGAGAAAGCCATCCAACTCAAGAACAGTCGAAACAGGTACAGAGATTAAGAAGGGTCAACTTTCGCTGTCTTTTTTACGTCTTTCCCTGCTGCTGCTCTCATCTCGTCTCACCTGAGCATCAGAGGCGCGAGAAGCTGCCCGCGTGAGTGTTCTCAGGTCTGTGTGCTTCAAGGAAAGTGTCGATAAAGCGAGTAAGCGAACGAGTCGAGGGCGCAAAGCAAAGAGGATTTTTAATGGATTTTTGTCTGGTTGTCGATTGATTTGCCGCGTCCACCAAAGCCTGAGACGTGGCTGTTTGTTTTCCACACCACGTTTACCACGGTTGTTGTTCCCGGCCTGGCTTGTTGGAACTTGGAATTCGTCGTCGTTGCTCTGTTTCAAATGAGGATTGATTTCCATTAAATGAATTTAAATTGATTCATTTCTCGGACTGGGGAGGCTCTGAGGCGATTTGGGAAGCTGCGGGAAGTGGGAACAACGCGCGCAGTAGGCGTCAACTCAACGCCTGCCACGCAGGTGAAAGCGCGAGGGGTCTCTCAACTTTTGTGCGGTGGTAATTAGTTTGATGGAGGGGGAAAGACCTTTCACCGGTGTATAAGTTTGGGAACACGAGTAATCCAAATTTACACTCCCCAGGATGAAATTAACTTTGAACTTCCACAAACTTCAAAAAAGAAAAAAGATTCGAACAGAACTTTTAAGCTGCTCAAAAGACTTAACAGTGCTCACGAGCACATTAGAAGTTCCGAAGAGCTTCTTAAGCTAGCAGCTGCTTAAGATCAACCTCGTGGCTTCGAAAACCCATTTCAACAAAACTCAAGTGATATGTATGTTGAAGAATATCCCACTTTCAAACATTTAACATAAATCCATTTCATGGCACCATAAATGTTATCGCTTATCTGGCTTTTGATGTTTGAGCCTTAATCTCTTAAAAAAGCCGCAATCTTGAATTTTGAGCCGCCATATTGGATATAAGTCCGCCATATTGAAAACTCTGGTCGCCATTTTTGGATTCCAGACTTCTTCTCCATACCTGATTTACCCATATTAAATGGTTTTAGAATCTAAAACTACATTAAACAGCCGCCATATTGGATATTGGTTGGATCGCCATCTTGGTTATTCTGGTTGTTATTTTTGGACTCCGGAAACCCTCCCTTTTCCAAATATACCCTTATTGATTGATTTATTAGCCCAATCATCATTGAACATCCGCCATCTTGAATTTAGAGAGGCCATTTTTTATACTTTGGCCGCCATTTTAGGACTCCGGATATATCCTCCATATTGTTTGGTATGTATTCTCATATTACATGGTTTTAAAGACTAAATATCATTAAACAGACGCCATCTTGAACTTGGAGTCGCCATCTTGGTTTTAGACCGCCATCTTGGATATTCTGATCCGTATTTTTGGAGTCCAGACTTTTTCCCCAAACCAAAAATAACCATATTGAGTGGTTCTAGTGCCTAAAATCCCATCTTGAATTTGGAGCCGCCATATAGGATTTTAGCCACCATTTTGGATATTGTGATCGCCATTTTTGAAGACCAGACCAACGACCAGACATGTTCCCTATTCCAAATATATCAATATTGCCTGGTTTTAGAGCCTGAAATTCTATTAAACAACTGCCATCTTGGATTTTGAGAAGCCATATTGGGTTTTAGACTTCCATCTTGTATATTCTGGTCGCTATTTTTAGAACCTGAACATCTTTCATATACTAAATATACCCATACTACATGGTTTTAGGGTCTAAAACTTAATTAAACAGATGCCATCTTGAATTTGGAGCCGCCATCTTGGATTTTAGATCGCCATCTTGGAAATTCCGGTCGCTATTTTTGGACTCCGGAAATCTTCCCTGTACCTGTGATTTATTGGCCCAAAACACCATTGAACAGCCGCCATCTAGAATTTTGGGATGTCATCTTGAATATTCCGTTCGCCATTTTTGAACTCCAGCCATCATCCCCATACCAAATATACCCATATTGTATGGTTTTAGAGTCTAAAACTCCATTAAACAGCCATTGAAATTAGAATCGCCCTCTTGGATTTTGTACCGCCATCTTGGATATTTTGGTCGTTATTTTTGGACTCCAAACATCTTCCCCATATCAAATATACTCATATTGTATGGTTTTAGATTCTAAAACTCCAATAATTTGAAATTTGAGCTGCCATCTTGAATTTGAGACCGCCGTCTTGTATATTCTGGTCGCCATGTTGAGAATCCGGACATCTTCGCCATACCAATTATACCCGTTTTGCATGGTTTTGGGGCCTAAAACTCCATCAAACAGCCGCCATTTTGAATTTTGGGCTGACATCGTGAAATTTATGGTCTCCAGTGTTGATTTCCGCGCAAAATTCGTCAACCATGCTGAAGGGTACAAACATCGCCGCAGTGTGATGTGTCGCATAAGCCCCAGTTCAATTTTATATACAGCCAGTTCTACCGCGATGCTGGTCCGGATCATGGAAATGGCCATAACTCCGGAACGCCTTGACCAATCCGGACCATTTTTAATAGCAAACAAAGTGGTAAAATTCCGGTTCGAATCGAGCTAAAATCCATAAAGTCGGCCTATGGGAAGTGCCTTAAAAGTGAGTGATCTTATTAGGTGCACAGACATACATACATACACACATACATACATCATCTCAATTCGTTGAACTGAGTTGATTGGTATGTGCGACTTGATCCTCCGAGCCTATTTTCCGAAAATTCATAGTTGAATTAACATATTGCGTTTCCAGTAGACTTAGCGTACGAGAAAGGCAAAATACAGTTCTGTTTCTACATTCATATTGACGAAATACCATTGGAAGCTGCTTAGAAAGCCGTATGATAATTTACAAGTTTGGATAACAACTTGAAGCTGTTTCGAAGTCTGAATAATGACCTTCCACTAGCTTATTGGCCCTCAATGTTCCCTCCTATTCAAACTTCTTGTTACTTGGAAAGCTAAACTTTTTTTTTTTCATATTTACAGATCAACGTGGCGTCTCCTGCGAACGAAATATGGCCGGTAGAACGACCGGACGGTATGCCACAGATTACCGCCCTGGAGGTTATGTGCGGTAAGGATCACATGGACGTACATCTGTCGTTTTCGGCACCATTCGAGGGCATCGTTAGCTCAAAGGGTAACTATGCAAACCATTCCTGGAGAACATTCTTCCGCTAACTCGCCAATTCTCACCCTTCCAGGTCAACACAGCGACCCCCGCTGCATCTACGTTCCACCGTCGACCGGTAAGACGTTCTTCACGTTCCGGATTTCGTACTCCCGGTGCGGCACCAAGCCGGACCTGAACGGACAGTTCTACGAGAACACCGTGGTCGTGCAGTACGACAAGGATCTGCTGGAAGTATGGGACGAAGCCAAGCGACTCCGGTGCGAGTGGTTCAACGATTACGAGAAGACGGCCTCCAAACCGCCGATGGTCATCGCCGATCTGGACGTGATCCAGCTGGATTTCCGAGGTTTGTATGAGCTATTTATGTAGTTCTAGCCTCAAACATTAACTGACAATTCTGCTTTCAGGTGACAACGTGGATTGCTGGATGGAAATTCAGCAGGGCAAGGGTCCTTGGGCGCCGGCTGTCAGTGGAATCGTACCGCTGGGATCTACGATGACGTTGGTCGTGGCGATCAACGACTTCCGTGGAGAGTTTGACATGCGCGTCAAGTCCTGTGTGGCGTCCGACGGCGCCGGACACGTAATCAAGCTCAGCGATGAGTACGGCTGTGTTCTGCGACCGAAGATGATCTCACGATTCCTCAAAGCTCGCGCTCCCGATGATAAGGCCTCGGTGATCACGTACGCTTTCTTCCACGCGTTCAAGTTCCCCGATGCGCTGAGCGTACACATCAAGTGTAAGGTCGAAATCTGTCGCCACGGTTGCTTGGATCATTGTCAGCACAGTGGACCGACAGGAGGATCAGGCAAACTACACAGCCTACTTGATCGTAAGGATACTCTGGATAGCCATCAGAACAGTAACGACATCCTACAAGGATCGGATGAAGAGGAAGCCGCCTCCAGTAACCAGGACGTGTTCTACGATGACATCATCCACACCGACAAGAACGCCAATCAACCACCACCGCCACCTCCTCCAGCGCCCAAGAAACCAATCCTGCCACCAATTCAGAAGAAGAAGGACAGTGGCTACCTGCAGTATCATCACCACAACCGAGATCCCCTCGACGAATTGGAGCAACTCTTCCTCAACGATCACTCGATGATGCCGGCTGAGATGCTGAAGAAGCAACCGCCACCACCACCACCGCCAGCTCCTCAAATGCAGCACCAACCTCATCCGCAGTCTCTCCAGCAAAAACTTCACAAATCAACCCCGGACGACGAAAAGTTCCCTCACGGACCACGACAGATGGACGCCGAGAAGCGAATGGGTCTCCCAGCCGTTGCCGGACCTCGTGCCCTAAACCTGGACGCTGAAGATGTTCGGAATCCAGTTTACGTCAACGAAGTTCCTAAGAAACGCGTTCGTCGATCGATCAAGATCACCGACCGGAAGATCCGCTCCACGGACGTTGGAGTCAGCGGCATCTACGACGTCATTTCCGAGGCCGACTTGGCCTTCAACCCGGACGGCAAACAGGAAGCCGTCACCGTCTTCCAGGGCAAGATAACCGAAGAAGTCGTGTACGGCATCTGCATGCCCGTGCCAGGCTTCAGCATCCTGTTCATCCTGGTCATTTCGGCCACGATCATCTCATCTCTGATCGCCGGATCTCTCCTCTACCGGTATCAACTCCAGAAGGAGATCATGGCGCAACAGGCCAGCGGAGTCACCCCGAACCACCTGCCACCGAACAACTTCGCCACCTGGATGACCCTGAGACTGTTCCGATCCCGACAGCATCACGCAGCGGCGGCAGCGGCAGCTGCTGCCTCCATGGCAGCCAACGGAGTTCGTGCATCTATGGACGTCACCACAACGGCTCAATGAGCCGTTTCTTCTACTCCTCAATAGCCTTGTGTAGGTTCTCGCTGCAGAACTACGGAACTCATCTCTATTTATATCAAGTCGAAATCGAATCTACATCATTTCCACACTCAATGAATCATTCTTTTTCGGGTTTATTGCAATATTTATTTTACTTTAAAAAAATCAATAATCGACGAAGAGGAACGAACACACCCACACCCCACATACAACTCACTCACACAACGCTAGTTTGTAAGCCACGACACAGCAATGACGAACTCAAATCAGAACAAGCTTCTCTTCCTCTATTGTTTACATTTCCCATACAAAGAAAACATTGCTCAAAACGGCAACGAAAACTCCTCAATTTATGCAACCCGCGTTCGCGTATTGCCACTCACTAGACGTGACGCAACGAGACATTTATTGCTGCTTAATCGTTGTCTGTAGGCGATTAATTTTGCTCCAGCAAGCGAAAACAAAGATTACTCTTATGAAGTGAAAGAAGAAAAAAAGTAAAGCAAAACATTACGGTAGACTTTAATTTATTAAAAAAAATCAATGATAGGTTTAATCAATCTCATGATTGACGTGTTGACAGAATGCCAGCAGAGAAGGAAAACAATGCTCAATTCGTAATTTTAATGAAGAGAAGAATTCTTTTCGAAATATCCGATTCATGCAAATGAGGAAACAAAAAAGTTAAGTTATTTAATTTATTTAAACAAACACTTTGTTTGTTCCACTAGTTGATCGATCTGCACTGTGCGGGTGAGAGGTAATTCTACTTACTCCGGCCGAAGGTTATCAACCACTGGAACAATCCCTTACAGTCGAGGTTAAGTGCTGCGTATTGTTTAGAGAAGATGATATATTCGAGAGAAAGAGAGAAGCGATACCCTAGTTAAATAGCAAAGCAACTCTGTTATCAATAGTTGAAACAAATCACAGTATTGTATAAAAATAATCCTGAGGTGTGATGGCGTAGTGTAATGATCCGAACGATCCTTCACCTTGCTCTTATCGTCATCGTATCTTTCCAGTCTTGTCTTCTATCCTCCGGTAGCTGTTCGGTTTCCCAGATCCTGTCTATTAACCGGTGTTCAGCTGCAATGTCATCCTTGTCAGCTGCATTTTTGGTTATGAGCTGGTGCATAGCATCCATAATTTCCCTCAGTTGGAGCTGGAACAGATCCGTGCTCTGCTGCACTGACGTAGTCATATCCTCCGATTCCTTGGTCTTACATGCCTATGTTCTGCATGCCATTTGATGTGCTGCTTCTACATCACGTCCGTCCGTCAAGAGCCAACCATTTTCATCCATGCAGGTTTCAGCTCGCGGCACGAAGCCGTTGCAAGAGACATGTTGAGCTTTTCGTAGAACATCCGTGATTCTTGGGATGGAACAGCAGTTCCATTTACTCGCACTCCGCTTCTTCAAAGCGAAGTTTATTTCTTCATCTGCAGTTACCGCTTCTGTTTATTTCGCTCCACTTTCTGCCGGGTTCCAAACTGCAGCATCACTATCTAAGCTGCGTTCTTCTCCTACAAAATCTCTCTGCTGCACTCATCGTCGAATGAATCGTTCCATTGACTCCGTTCCACATACCCGAATGCTGCTATAGGCTGCGTCGTTGATGGCTGCTTTTACTGCACTCCTGCAGGGTTCTAGAGACTTTGGACCTCTGAGGCCACATTGAGCTCGCCTTCGTCTGGCAACGCTGCCTCGAGATGCTCACTCTAGGTTGGTCGCCGGAGCTGTCGTTGCTGATGACCGTATGTTTTCAGTTTGACCATCACCAGACAGGTCCTAAAGCCGATAATGTCGGAGAAGTGCAATTCATCAAATAGAACGCGGTCGATGTGGGATTCCATCTGCTGTGGTGATCTTGAGGTGTATCGTCAAGGCTGTGTTGAAAAAAGGTATGCCCATATATTCTTGGGAGTTGGCTTAATCGATGAACCTTAGACTGTTTTCGTTCGATAGCTGGTGGGCGTTGAACTGTATAAATGTCGGTATTAAATCCTCTTCCTAGCCTGCCTGAGCGTTTAGGCACAGACAAACAGACGTCTCAATCTACTCACTTCCCATCGTTTCCCTCTTTAACGGATTATTCAAATATTCCGTAGTCCGCAAATCACTCGCTCATGGCGCTCGCATCGCTTTTGCTCCTGTTTGACGTTTGCTCACTACCGCCATCTATTCAGTGGGTTTGCGTACTACAGCATAATTAGCATTGGGCGGTTCTGTTTGCGTGACGATGATTTTTATCCCATTTTGTTCCAAGTGATACGTCTGTTTGTCTGTGGTTTACGTCTTCTATGATGACACCAGCAAGGTCTTGCTGAATACCAGCGTTTATCTCAGTTAGCTCAACTGGAACAAACTCATAGAACGCATGCGATTTTTATTATTGTCATGATGATTCCCAAGAGTTATGGACTCAGGAAAAGATGACTTTTTTTTTGCACAGTTTGTTCCGAGTTTGTTTACTTGGAGCAGGCTCGTGCACGAAGTGGCGCCAAGGGAGGGGTTTTTCCCAATTTCGGCAAAAGGCGGAGGGCGCCTAGTGTAGCTCCCCCCCCCCCTTTCAAGTTCAAGACAGTCGCCGGTTCCAAATTTATAGAGTGCATTCAGCAGTGAGCGATATTGTTAATGGGTTTGTCGGAGATTATGGGTCTCGCGGTTCTATTGCCGGCCATCTGGCGCTAAAATCGACGACCCAGCAGTCTTGGCAGGAAGAATAGGTACAATGCCGAGGATTGCACCCGTCGCCCAGTGGATGTATCCTTTTTCCTGGTATTCGACCATATGCTTCCTCACGCTTTCACCTATGGTCGGATTCTTCGCCATACGCCGTTCAAGGTACTCCATTCGTTTTACGGCCATCTGATTGCGATCCGGAAACTGAAATTTGATGAACTTCCACAGAAAGTCGGCCTCGTAGCGCTGATAGATGGTCCCTCCCAAATGTGTTTTTGCGGCGATGGGCTCTTGGGATTTGCATGTGGAATATCGTTACCGATGGAGATTTAGGAACAATGCCTTCTAATCTTTATTTGGTAGTTCGTTCAAATAGGGATACTTTTCCACCATTTCCGTGTACCGGGATTGACTGCCGGGAATGGTCTAGACGGTTCACTGCGAAGCAAAAGTGCTTTCCAATGTGCGTGTATGCAATGATTGTGTTTGTGCACTAGGTTGTCCCAAAATTGCGCATGGTCAAAAAGCTTGGGGGCTCACCCTGCAAATGATAGCTGAGGGTGTTAGAAACAAACTTTTGTATGACGGCAACTTTCAGAAATGACGTTTAGAGGTCGCCCCGGCGAGATTTTTGAAAAATGACCATTTTTCGTAATAAATTTCATACAAATATTTTTTACCGTACAAAAATTGGCAATACTCACTATTTTTATATTTTTTACAGCTTGATATGGATCCAAACTACTCGGGAAAAATAATTAACGACATGTTTTGCAGGTAACTTTTTGATACTGAATTTTTGAATTTACTAAAATTTGCAATTTTTTGATATACTGTGCATTTTACCCATCATAAAAAGTATCTGAACATTATGCTAATTTAAAACAATTTCCATAAAAAGATAGGAAATTTTATGAGGAAAAACTTTGCCGAAGTCAGCATGGCGTTTTTTTTATCCGTTTTAGAGTTATTCACAATTTACTATTTAGTGAAAATTGAATGTTTGGGTATTTTTCTAAAAATGTCACATAAGAACTTCCCAGAAACACATACAAAATAAAAATCACGTATGCTCAACAAGTTTTTGTCTTGATTGTGTTATGGAATTATGGTGACATAATTAATTGTTTTTTTTTTGTTATTCAATCCCTTCATATGTAAAGATTTCTTAAAAAGCTAGCTCTCTTGACAAGTTACGTACTGCCTATTGATTTTTAAAGATATTCTCCACAAAATGTTGAGCCATATTTTCGCGTTTATCTTACTTTCCTGTCGATATTCTCAATTATTTTTCTACATGAAGACGTATGAATCCTGGACCAGTGAAACAGCCCAGGAAACAGTGGCAAAGTGAATAAAGGCGAATACATTGATCCATACCCGTGATTACGAACATCTTACGTAAGAATACCAATTTTTAGATACTAAATTCCAATTCAAGACATTCTAAAAAGCAGAGCATGTTTTTTTACATTTACTGACTTGAACTATCTTATCAACACCGAAAATAAGATATACCGAGGCAAATTGAAACGGGTGGGATAAGATGAACCAGTGAGTTAACGTAATGTTATCCAAGGTTAAGCCTGGAACATATAGCGTCCGTTCCGTCGAGGTTTGCGTTTTTTTTTTGACAGTTTTCCCATGGGAAATGTGTCAAACTACTGTCTCGCACACGCAAACGTATGCATTGTGTGGGGCACTTTAGAACAATTTGTTTACCATAACACATACACGGCATACAGTAAGATAACGTAGGCTATTATTGGCAAACAACAGTTTTGGACGTAAACAAGTGACGTCATTTTTATCGTCATATGTGTTGATCAAAATGATAGGGACTACTAGAACGTTTTATTCATGTCTTTGAACGGTTTGAACAACATCATTGAAAATCAAAACGGCATATTTTGAGGAATGTATCACCTTCTGAATGATATAGAAAATGTGCCGTGCGTTTGATTGTGTATTATGCTCGTATAAACCATGAGCCATTTTACGATGTGACAACAATGTTGATGATGATATGATTTTCACGGGTTATTAGACGCTACCTCCTGTCAAAATTCATTCATAAAATCGGCTCGTAAAATGGACTATTGTCAGTACATAACCGTTAAAAATGCCATGGCCTACTGAGGCATCTCAAAATGGTACCTAATGATAAAGTTTCTCGCTAGTAGGTACCTTTCTATATCAAAGAAAATGGATTTGTCAACGGAAACAAAAATTCAATAAATGATGCCACCATAATTCCTAAACACAATGAAGAGAAAAACTTGTTGAGTATACGTAATTTTTTACTTTGTATGTGTTTTTGGGCAGTTCTTTTGTGATTTTTCTTAAAAATACCTAAAAATCAAAATTTCACCAAATAGTAAATCGTGAATAACTCTAAAACGGATAGACAAAACGCCATGCTGTCTTCGGCAAAGTTTTTCCTCATAAAATTTCCTATCGTTTTATGGAAATTGTTTTAAATTAGCATAATGTTCAGATACTTTTTATGATGGGTAAAATGCACAGTATATCGAAAAATTGCAAATTTTAGTAAATTCAAAAATTCAGTATCGAAAAAATACCTGCAAAACATGTCGTTAATTATTTTTTCCAAATAGTTTGGATCCATATCAAGCTGTAAAAATTATAAAAATAGTGAGTATTGCCAATTTTTGTACGGTAAAAAATATTTGTATGAAATTTATTGAGAAAAATGGCCATTTTTCAAAAATCTCGCCGGGGCGACCTCTAAACGTCATTTCTGAAAATTGCCGTCATACAAAAGTTTGTTTCTGACACCCTTAGCTATCATTTGCAGGGTGAGCCCCCACGCTTTTCGACCATATGCAAATTTTGGGACAACCTATTGTGCACCCGTGATTAAAGAAAAAGGGGGAAATTTGCCAAGAGAAACCACTAAATCTGGATGTGATCTGGTGGTTACAAAGCCATGGTGTCCTGACCTGCAAGTCCCTACATCAGGGGTTCTCAAACTTTTTTAGTTTGCGACCCACTTTCGATTGTTACACAATTTGGCGACCCACCAGCATGTATTTTCATAACATACGTCATTTTGGAAAATTTGGACTAAAAAATTACATTTTATCTTCTTTGAAGAATATGACCTCCACTTGGTCGACCCACCTAGCTCGCTGCGCTCCACGTCTTCTTGTACCGGTCGGATGACTCTCGAGAACCATTTTAGTCGGGTTGCTGTCCGACATCCTGATGACGTGACCCGCCCATCGTAGCCTCCTGATTTTCGCGGTATGGACGATGGTTGGTTCTCCCAGCAGCTGATGCAGCTCGTGGTTCATTCGCCTTCTCCAAGTCCCGTCTTCCAACTGCACTCCGCCGTAGATGGTACGCAACACCTTCCGTTCGAAAACTCCAAGGGCGCGTTGGTCCTCTGCCCGTAGGGTCCATGTTTCATGCCCATAGAGGACGAGCGTTTTGTAGATAGTTAACTTCGTGTTACGGCGAACTTTATTCGACCGTAGAGTTCTGCGATTTCCTGCCAAAATGCGCCTCTGAATTTCTCTGCTGGTGTCGTTGTCGGCAGTCACCAGAGAGCCCAAATACACGAATTCTTCAACCGCCTCGATTTCATCACCGTCGATATGAATTCGGGGTGGTGGAGCCCTTTGCCTTCATGTATTTTGTCCTCGACACATTAATGACTAATCCTATTCGCCTAGCGTCACTATTTAGTCGGATGTGCGTTTCCGCCATTGTCTCAAATGTACGAGAAACAATATCAATATCATCAGCGAAACCAAGCAGCTGAACGGACTTCGTGAAAATCGTTCCACTCGTGTTTATCCCCGCTCTCCTAATTACACCCTCTCTAAAGCAATGTTGAACAGCAAGCACGAAAGACCATCACCTTGCCGTAACCCTCCGCGAGATTCGAAGGGACTCGAGAGTGTCCCTGATACTCAAACTACTCACATCACTCGATCCATCGTCGCCTTGATCAATCGTATCAGTTTATCCGGGAATCCGTATTCGTGCATAATCTGCCATAGCTGTTCTCGATCGATTGTATCATACGCCGATTTGAAATCGATGAACAAGTTATGTGTGGGTACGTTGTATTTGCGGCATTTCTGCAACACCTGGCGGATGGCGAACATCTGGTCCGTTGTAGCGCGTTCACCCATAAATCCAGCCATATATTGCCCCACGAACTCTCTTGCAATCGGTAATAGACGGCGGCATAAAATTTGAGGGAGTATCTAGTAGGCAGCGCTCAGTAGAGTTCCCGCAATCCAATTTCTCGCCTTTTTTGTAGATGGGACACATGATACCTTCCATCCATTCCTCCGGTAATACTTACTTACCTTACCGGTCAGGCTAAGGCCGGGGTGGCCTCTGCTGTACATAGTAGCCTCCTCCATTCCACTCGGTCCATGGCTGTTTGTCTCCAGTTCCGCACTCTGCGTAGGGTCCGCAGATCGTCCTCCACTTGGTCGACCCACCTAGCACGCTGCGCTCCACGTCTTCTTGTACCGGTCGGATGACTCTCGAGAACCATTTTAGTCGGGTTGCTATCCGACATCCTGATGACGTGACCCGCCCACCGTAGCCTCCCGATTTTCGCGGTATGGACGATGGTTGGTTCTCCCAGCAGCTGATGCAGCTCGTGGTTCATTCGCCTTCTCCAAGTCCCGTCTTCCAACTGCACTCCGCCGTAGATGGTACGCAACACCTTCCGTTCGAAAACTCCAAGGGCGCGTTGGTCCTCTGCCCGTAGGGTCCATGTTTCATGCCCATAGAGGACGAGCGTTTTGTAGATAGTTAACTTCGTGTTACGGCGAACTTTATTCGACCGTAGAGTTCTGCGATTTCCTGCCAAAATGCGCCTCTGAATTTCTCTGCTGGTGTCGTTGTCGGCAGTCACCAGAGAGCCCAAATACACGAATTCTTCAACCGCCTCGATTTCATCACCGTCGATATGAATTCGGGGTGGTGGAGCCCTTTGCCTTCATGTATTTTGTCCTCGACACATTAATGACTAATCCGATTCGCCTGGCGTCACTTTTTAGTCGGATGTGCGTTTCCGCCATTGTCTCAAATGTACGAGAAACAATATCAATATCATCAGCGAAACCAAGCAGCTGAACGGACTTCGTGAAAATCGTTCCACTCGTGTTTATCCCCGCTCTCCTAATTACACCCTCTCTAAAGCACGAAAGACCATCACCTTGCCGTATTTTTTTTTTTTTTTATTAATGTGTATTTTAACTTATAGCTAATTCTACACTTAACCTTGCCGTAACCCTCCGCGAGATTCGAAGAGACTCGAGAGTGTCCCTGATACTCGAACTACTCACATCACTCGATCCATCGTCGCCTTGATCAATCGTATCAGTTTTACCGGGAATCCGTATTCGTGCATAATCTGCCATAGCTGTTCTCGATCGATTGTATCATACGCCGATTTGAAATCGATGAACAAGTGACGTGTGGGCACGTTGTATTTGCGGCATTTCTGCAACACCTGGTGGATGGCGAACATCTGGTCCGTTGTAGCGCGTTCACTCGTAAATCCAGCCATATATTGCCCCACGAACTCTCTTGCAATCGGTGATAGATGGCGGCATAAAATTTGAGGGAGTATCTTGTAGGTAGCGCTCAGTAGTGTGATCGTGCGGTAGCTCCCGCAATCCAACCTGTCGCCTTTTTTGTAGATGGGACACACGATACCTTCCATCCATTCCTCCGGGAATACTTCCTCCTCCCAAATCTTGGTAATGATCCAGTGTAGCGCTCTCACCAGTGCTTCTCCACCGTATTTTAGAAGCCCGCTTGGTAGTTGATCTGCTCCAGCGGCTTTGATGTTTTTCAACCGGCCAACCTCCTCCTCAATCTCTTGGAGGTCAGGGGCTGGAAATCTTTCGTCCTGTGCACATACTGCTAGATCTGTTACCACGCCACCTTCGGTACTTGCAACGTCTCCATTGAGGTGCTCATCGTAATGCTGCCGCCACCTCTCGACCACCTCACGGAAGACTGAGTTCTGCCTGCCTTTAACGTGCCTCATTCGCTATCGTATGGTGTTGCAGCATTCTCGCCCATGCTGCATTCTTCTCGTTTTTGAACTGTTCACATTCGCCGTCGTACCAGTCGTTTCTGTGATTCGGAGTCGCAAAGCCTAGTGCTGTAGCCGAGGTACTACCTATGGCGGATCGGATGTCCCTCCAGCCATCTTCAAGTGTAGCTGCGCCAAGTTGCTCTTCTGTTGGTAGGGCCACTGCTAACTGCTGCGCGTAGTCTTGAGCCACTTCTACGTTACGCAACTGCTCGATGATAACTGTCGAAAGTTTTGAGCGCATGCATACAGCGACTAAGTAGTGACCCGAATCTATATTCGCACTGCGGTATGTGCGGACATTGGTTATATCCAAGAAGAATTTACCGTCGATTAGAACGTGGTCGATTTGGTTTTCTGTTTGATGGTCTGGTGATCTCCAGTTGGCTTTGTGGATATCTTTGCGGGGGAAGAAGGTGCTTCGGACTACCATATCACGGAAGGCTGCAAAGTTTACACATCGCTGGCCGTTATCATTCGATACGGCGTGCAGGCTGTTTCGCCCGATTACCGGTCTGTACATTTTCTGCCTTCCTAGCTGCGCGTTCATGTCGCCGACAACGATTTTCACGTCACGCGGAGAGCAACTATCGTATGTTTGCTCTAACTGCGCGTAGAACGCTTCTTTCTCATCATCGGGTCTCCCTTCGTGTGGGTACACTTTCTGTCCAGTCCAACAAAGTTCCTGCAATTCCACGATGCCGAAGTTGCGGGAATGTAGTTCGTCGTAAATTATCCTGTCACATCCTGCGAAACCTAGTGACTTGCAATTCCATGTTCCAAGTTTCCAATCGTAGTCCTTATTTCGTCGCGTGGGACTTTTCCAATTGTATCGAGTCGTATTTTCTCCTATGTTATTCGCAATGAGGATTTTTACGGGTGGCTTATTGAGCCTACGCTAACACTCCTGTCTCGCTGGAGGGCCATCGTGCCAGTTCTGTTTAACGTCCCAACCAACACTGGGACGACCAGTGCCCTATTTTGTCCTTTTTTGCACTATTTTTATGCAAAACATAACAAAGTAGCAAAGATAAACCTCTGCCGCCGACATATAACCCGGGAAAAAGTTAAATACTATATTTTTATTCTTCAATCACTTAACCTAATTTTCAGCTCTGTTGTCCACTTGGGCACTGCGTGAGCGATTCCAATTGGAAGCTGTACATACACTTTGTACAGCGCCTAAATCTATTCTATTTCTAATTGTACTACATCGAACTGGTTGCGTTGCGCTGCTTTCACTCTCTACCCTATCATGGGAGAATGATGAGCACGAGGATGTTGATGTGTGGCTGTTGGTTGTTCCTGTTTCCAGTCCGATTGGGGGTCCATTATGGGTTGCCGTTCGCCGATGTCCAAATATCCGGGTTCATTTGAGCTATAGGCTCAGAAGAGGGTCAGTGTCAGCTGCTCTCAGGGGGAAAGAGCAACTGACGAAAGTGCCGGGGCTGGGTTCGAACCCATGACCATCTGCTTACGAAGCAAACGTGTAGCCACTACGCCACGGGTCCCGGCTAAGTTAAATACTATAGTAGAGGTTGTTCTCAATTGAAAAAGACAATTACACCGTCTTCGACCTTGCGGCCTCTACAGACTGAACAATACTAACATTTGACAACGGACAACACATATAACACCCAGTGGCCCAGTAGAGAATTTTTCGTTTGACGAAAAGTTTTCCCCGACTGGAGCGGGAATCGAAACCACACTCCGAGGAACATTTCCGTGCTGACCAGATCACTATAACGCCCCATTTTGCCCCACACTACTTATTAATTATGAAAAAAAAACTAGTTTTATCTATGGATTTTCAAGCAGTTTTCGATGTTTCCATTCAAATCCTAGCAATCATGATGCAAATATTCTTAAACAACTGGATAGAGTTGATTTCCACCATGGCAGAGCACGAGTTGTGGCTTACTTTGCCCCAATTCTCCATTATTTTCATGTTTCGGTGCTAAATTTTACCAAAAAGCATATGAAGATCTCCGCTAACGATCTGTATCTATAAAAAAAGTTCAATATTTCAGCGAAGATGATCCACAATGAGGGTGGAACATTTTCATGTTTCCCATATCACTATAATGTCCCATTTTGCCCCATATTCCTTAAAATCTATTAAAAAGAGTTTTTTTAGGTCTCATGATGTATTCGAAGCTTCCATACAAATCATAGCAATCATGATGCAAATACTCATTAAAAAAACTAGATAGTGTTATTTTTCACCATGGAAGAGCACGAGATGTGACCTATTTTGCCCCAATTCACTCTAATTTTGATGTTTCGGTGCCAAATATGTCCGGAAAGAATATGAAGATCTCCGCTGAAGATCTACATCCATGAAAAACGTTCAATATTTCAGCAAAGATTATCCACCACAAGGGTGGAGCATTTTCAAGTTGCCCATATCACGATAATGTTCCATTTTGCCCCATATTCCTTCAAAACTATGAAAAATTAGTTTTTTCATGTATTTTCAAGCTTTCGAAGTTTTCATGCAATAACATGAAATTATGATGCAAATACTCTTATATAAAACTAGATAGAGTTTATTTTACCATGGATGAGCAAGGGATGTAACATATTTTGCTCCAATTCATTCTAATTTTCATGTTTCGTTGCCAAATTTAAACATTTTCATGCTTCATTAACCAAGAATCATATGATAACATCTTCTTTACATTATTTACAAATATGGTATAAAATTCTTACACATTATCTCCTATACCAGACATTTAAAAATGAAATTTAAAAAATATGTTTAAACAAAAAAAAAACATGATCTGTTGATTCTCGAAGAAGCATTGAAAGTTTCTGGAAATTGCTACAGATTTAGAAAGAGCGCCATGCTGTCCCTGTTGTTTATAGAATATCGCTGCTTGTTTTTATTATAGAATATAGAAGATTCAATTCAGTTAATTCCGCATGTATGTAGCAGATAGAAAAATTAAAAAAAAATATTCATAACTTAATCCTACTTTTTTAATTATCTTAACAATCTTCAAGATAACTGTTATCAGATTCGGATGTATTTTCCGAAACGTCCTCATCCATATCCGAATTGGAGTAAAATAGATCACACTTCGTGCTTTGCCATGGTGGAAATCAAGTCTATCTAGGACATAAACGTGGCGACGCGAATCAAGCAGGGTGTCTACTCGATTGCGAAAATAAAATTCCCTGATTTTTCCAGGTTTTTTCCAGGTCTTAGAAAATAATTCCAGGTTCACATAATAATCACTCCAGTAACTAGAACGAACCAACCATTGCCATATACAAAACAGATAAAAATTTGCTGAATTTTGTTAGAAGAAATATGTGGCGGCATTACACTGAAACCTCCATTTAAGTCGCTGCATGGCTTATCGAAAATAATTTTTACCGTGCAAGCACTGACAAAACTAAAGACTTTTATATTTTTTAACACATCGCATGACAAATGAGATTTATCAAAAAATATAAAACTGTATGGTTTAGTAATTGCTTGCACGGTAAAAAATATTTTCGATTAGCCATGCATCGACTTAAATGGAGGTTTCAGTGTACTAGATTTATTTCAGGTTGAACTTCTGGCAGAAATGGAGCAGCTCCAAACATTTTCGGCGGATTTCCTAGATAAGTCATTATGTATAGGATTTCATATAAAAAATGGTGCAAATGTCTATTTAAGGACAACCTTCTTGAATTCCCAATACAATCTTGCACCAGAAAATCAGATGCACAATTCTCAAGTAATAAACTTGCAACGATAGTGTAATTTTTATTTTATTCTTGCTCACTTGTAAAAAGCTTAAAATGAAAATATCAATCGTGCGGGTTTTGGGTGCGGGTTTGTGCACTTAAAATCGTGAGTAGGCCTGGCGGCCATATTTGTATTCTAACGAACTTGTCCTTAAATTATTGACAAATCAATATGATTTTTTTTTAGATTTTGTTGTAATTCATTGAGATGTTGGTGAGAGTCTTCAAAAAATGTTGGCAAAAATTTATGTTATACATATTTAAAAACTTAGTGGCATACGTGGGACCGCGCATAACTCGTGAACGGAACATCGGATTTGGGTTGTATTTGTTTTGTTCTGTTATTTTCATCCAAGGAAGGTTTATGAGGCAAAAGACTTAGAAATTCTAAGTTAGAAAATTGAGATGTTTTTTTGACAGGGAACTGGGTGCAAAACTAGGCAAGAAAAAGTTTGGTTTGGTCATTTTGTATAAATGTTTCTCTTCTTTTATGTTTTTCGTAGAAAAATAAGTAAATAACTTTTTGCAACATTTTAATAGAAACTGTCGAAATTTATGACAACAATCCTTGACAAGTCTGATTCCAAAATTATTCGAAAAGTCTAAATAGAAATTTCTTTAAAAAAAACGCTACTATTCTGAATTCCATCAGCATATATTTTTTAAATCATTTTCTAAAAAAAAACCTTCAAACATTTTTTTTCAAAACTGCTCCTACAACATCCTACACTTGGCTCGCCATGGGTTCACCCATAATTTTCTTCCAGCAATTTACCAATCATTTTTAAGGGATTTGTCAAAAAAATATTTGAGAATAATCAGGGATTTGCATGATACTCTTCCAGAGATTCTTTAGAAATACTTCCAGAAAATCGTACACAAATTTGCCGAATCAAATTTGTAAAAATTTCCTCACGGTATGTATCTGAATAATCATTCATAAGTTGCACAAGCAATTACGTCATTTTTAGGGAGTGCAACCAGAAGCTAGACTTGTAGTTCTTCTGGATAATTCGACTCCCTCCTATCATCATTACTACTTTTTTAGATATTTTTCTGAAGTTTGTTCAAAGTAATTTTCTATATTCTGGTAGAGCTATGTTAAGATTTCTGTCAGACATTTTTTTAGGACTTCTGGATCTGTATTCGATCCTTTATAAATGTTGGAATAGTATCTAAAAATTTCCGCAGATTTGTTTATCACTGGCTTCTGATTTCAATTAGTACATATATGGAGAAATTCTGTTATATTCTGTTATTCTGTTATAATCAACGCACCTCCGGGCCGTGGCCAATCTGCGTTGTTTCGCTGGGCGATACGTCTACCAGTAGACTTGTATCTGCCCTATGCTAAACCGATTAGCATATCAAGTCCTTTCCACTGATGAGTAGGCTCGAATGTCCCGCCCCTCCCTATAATCCATAGGGGGAAATAAGGAGTTTCCAGTTTCAAGTATTGTATTGATTATGACACCAACTCTTTCTATTCCTTGGACAAAAAAATCACTAGACTTGGATTATCAGACTACTATTAATAATGAACATAATTAAGATACAAGTTTACATACACAATTGTAAAAGCAGTGTTAGATACTTTAAAGTGAATTGAAAAATGTGAATAAGATAAATTGTAAACTATTTCGCGGCGACACGAATGCTTCAATAGTGTCATAAATAAAGGCGCAAACAAACAAATAATTGATATTGAAGTATGCATATTGCATTATCTATTAGCAAAGTAGTAGAAAGAGTTGGGTGCCTGATTATAAAATTGTTGTACTTATCTTGTGTGTTTCGGACAAGTCCCGTTTGTGTTGGCCATTAGGACACTTCTTGCTTCAAAACGGTCGTTTCTGGAATGGAAAGAGAATAATTGGCCGCACATCTCCGCAAATGGGCGGCCCGCACATATTAGTATAATGTTGCAATGATTGAAAATAATAGATTATAATTGTTAATCTATATGAATACTGCTACAAGTTCAGGTTTCCCACCCTCCACGATTCTCTAGATACTGTTATAGCGTGTTTGTTGTAAATTTGTTAATAAGTGAAGCCTCCAGTAATTCAAAATTTAATGTACCGTGACCGGCCCTAATTCTGCGCAGTCCCTAATTCGGCGCACTTTCTCGAATGTACCACAAAATCATGGACGCTAGTTCAATATTAGCTTCAAGTATATTTTTTGAATATTGTTTCAATAGTAGTGAAAAAGTTTGTGAAGAAAAAATTTTCAAACTAATAACCATTATTTTGTAAAAAAATAAAATGATGTTGCAAGTACTTACAATTGCCTGAAATCTGTGTCCGTTAGCGAAGCTGCGTAAAAGTTGCCTCATGAGCTGAAGCATTTTGCGACATAAATAATGAAGAGAATGTCTGCTTTTCCATGCGCATCCTGTATTGCTGTCTTCGAGGAATCAGAATCGGCAAAAAACAATTGAGTTTTCTTCTTCTTTTCTCAATCTTCTTGTTCTTCTTAGGTGCGCAGAATTAGGAACCGGTATTGAATGGCGGTCCTAATTCTGCGCAGACATTTCAACACTAAGTTTTAAACATATAATTAATAAACAAACATCATGTAAATGCCACCATAATTATAACTAGGATATTCTATGTTTCTAGCAAACCAGTGAATGTAATTACGTTTCAACAAGTTGGCTTATATATTTTAAAGGCTAGTTTACGATTCTTGCATTTTTGATCTGATAGTTCGACCGGAATAACCACACTTGTTTTAAAACATTTGCTATCAACCTCGGGAAAAATTTTATGTATTCATGCAAGCATACATCAAATGGGACATATGATGTGAGTTTACATGAAATTTGCTTAAACAGAGGAAACCCTGGAGTTAAACAAGAAAGAAGTCTCAGTTTGCAAGCAAAGATTGTGCCACATTTTCATGGCGAAAAAGGTTACATTGCTTTTAGAAATGAAAGTAAATTTTACTGAACTGTAATGATTGTACATATTACGTGGATAACTAAAAAAGCTTTACATAGTAGTATTCGGTAATGCTACCAAATCCTTTTGTATAACATGATTAAAATTCACTTTTCTTAATATTCAAAGTTGGTAGTATCAATGTTGGGGACATACAAAGTTCCAATACGGTCGTAACGTCGCATGAAAGTTGAAAATTAAGAATTCATTTGATTTTGATCTATTAATCATGTTTTCATTACAATATGTTTATATGTTATCTTTTTTTAGAGTTTTTTCCATGTGCGCAGAATTAGGAACACTAGTGCGCAGAATAAGGAACATTCCAAAACAGGGTGCGCAGAATTAGGAACATAGACACATTTTAGAAATTGCATGATTTTACATAAAAAATAAGTGTTTTGTATAAAAAATATATTTTTCCCTTAATTACAAGGCTAATAACTATGCGCGGTCAAAATTTCAGCCAAATCGGTTCCATTTGGAATTTATTACAGCGGATTGAAATTGAAAAAGTCTTAGGTGCGCAGAATATGGGCCCTCCACGGTAGCGAAGATCCTGAGTGGATAGCATTCATTGATAATGATAGTGATTATTTTAATGTGGCATAACAAAAATTACTATTCAAATATTTCAAATCGGATTCGTCAATAAAATTATTGTTCATAAAATAATTAACCATGCGAATAATAACATGATATAAGAGCTCTCGTGTTTCAATCAATGCTGTCATACTATCTACTAAATCTTACAAAGAGGATTGAGGAAGTTATATAGGTATTGGTTATATGAACTACTACTATTTACTATACACACTTAGATTTTATTACAGTATTCGGTAATTTTTTACCGAATTCTCAACAGCAATTATTACATATATGGAGATTTTTTCTAGAATTTTTCAAAGAACGTCTTAATGCACTACTGATTAATGATTTCCGTTAGAAATAAGTCAAATTTTCCAAGATCCACCACTAACAAAAATGATCTCGAAGCGTTTCCTTAATTTCAAAATAAAGCCACTAAGAAACTATTAGAAATTTCTCCCCAGCTCCGGTCGCTAACTCCCCTCAAAGATCTATTAAAACCAACTCCATGAGTTCTGAAGAAAGTTATTCCAGGAATGCAAACAATGGCTCTATATGTTTCTTCAAAATTTGTTAAAGAACTTTATATTGATCAAATTTAAACTAGTTTGAATAAAATTCCTCACTATCAAAAATTCCCTGATTGACTCCAGAATTCCCTGATAATTCCAGGTTTTTTCCAGGGTAAAGAAAATTCCCTGATAATTCCAGGTTTTCCAGGTTTTTCCAGGTAGTAGACACCCTGTCAAGGAAACGTGTGCATGCAATTGAGTTGTTCAGGGATTTTTTTCTTTTTTTGGTGAGAGACTGCATAAGCCTTGGACTTATTAACATCTTTATTATTCTTTATTTGAAGGATATAAAAGTAGCTCTAACAGCTATGGAGAAACATAAATTTTCATCATGTTTAAGGTATGTGGGGTCTTAACAGCACGGTAATGTTCCTCCCTCATATCAAATTATCTTTTCTATAGTATTGAGCGTTTTTAAAAGATATAGATCAGCAACAGTTGCATTAATATGTTTTTTGGTCAAGTTTTGCACCGAAACATGAAAATTAGACTGAATTGGGGCAAAATAGGTCAGATTCCGTATTTTTACATGGTGGAGATCAACTTTATTTCATTTCTTAAAAGTATTTGAATCGTGATTGGCATAATTTGCATGGAAACTTAGAAAACAGCTTGAAAACCTATCAAAACTATTTTTTTCAATTTTTAGGGAATATGGGGTAAAATGGGACATTATTATGATATGGGCAGCATGAAAATGTTCCATATTCGTTGCGGATAATCTTTGCTAGAATAATAATGGATGTAGATCATCAACGGAGACCTTCATATGCTTTCTGGTCAAATTTGGCAACGAAACATGAAAATTAGGATGAATTGGGGCAAAATAGGTCACATCCCTTGCTCATCCATGGTAAAAATAAACTCTATCTAGTTTTATATAAGGCATCGTACACAAATTACGTAACGCTATAGGGGGAGGGGGGGAGTCTAGCTTAGCGTTACGATCCATACAAAAATTTTTGGCTTTTCATACAAAAAGCGTTACATGGGGGGAGGGAGGGGGTCTGAAAAGGTCAATTTTTGCGTTACGTAATTAGTGTACCATGCCTAAGAGTATTTGCATCATAATTTCATGTTATTGCATGAAAACTTCGAAAACAGCTTGAAAATTTATGAAAAAACTATTTTTTCATAGTTTTGAAGGAATATGGGGCAAAATGGAACATTATCGTGATATGGGCAACTTGAAAATGCTCCATCCTCGTGGTGGATAATCTTTGCTAAAATATTGAACGTTTTTCATGGATGTAGATCATCAGCGGAGATCTTCATATGCTTTTTGGGCATATTTGGCACCGAAACATCAAAATTAGAGTGAATTGGGGCAAAATAGGTCACATCTCGTGCTCTTCCATGGTGAAAAACAACACTATCTAGTTTTTTAAGAGTATTTGCATCATGATTGCTATGATTTGCATGAAAACTTCGAATACATCATGAGAACTTAAAAAAACTCATTTTAATAGATTTTAAGGAATATGGGGCAAAATGGGTAATTACAGTGATATGGGCAAAATGAAAATGTTCCACCCTCATTGTGGATCATCTTCGCTGAAATATTGAACGATTTTTTATAGATACAGATCGTTAGCGGAGAACTTCATATGCTTTTTGGTAAAATTTAGCACCGAAACATGAAAATAAGGGAGAATTGGGGCAAAGTAAGCCACAACTCGTGCTCTGCCATGGTGAAAATCAACTCTATCCAGTTGTTTAAGAATATTTGCATCATGATTGCTATGATTTGAATGGAAACATCGAAAACTGCTTGAAAATCCATGGATAAAACTAGTTTTTTCATAATTGATAAGTAGTGTGGGGCGAAATGGGGCGTTTTAGTGATCTGGTCAGCACGGAAATGTTCCACTTCAATTGAGAACAACTTCTACTCCGGTCGTACCTCCTCAATCTAGCTGAAGTCAGAAGGACAATTGACCAATCCAAATTCCTGTGTGGTAGTGGTTTGTGTTCAAATTTCCCGTGTTAATCTATCTGTAAGAACTTTGTAAACATCTTTTGTTCTCCCGTATATGGATAGGCTTGCATTAGGTTTCGTGAGACATTTTTTGGGCAACTCAATAGGCTGCACTACCAGCTAAGCACACAACTCTTAGCTGGCGGTCTTTGTCATCGCTTGACCCGTGGAAGCATGAGGTAGGAACTTGTGAGGACCAGAGCTATGTTGGACGCTCTCCTTATCGACTCACCGTTTTGCAGCCCAAGTCCTATTATGTCCATTTAATCAAATCGCCATGTTTTAACCCTTATGTGGCCGACAGGGTACCCGGGTACCCAGCACCCAATAACCCTTCAGGACACGCGCCGTTGTGAAAAGTACAACACTCCCAAAAACCTCGCTCATCGTATACAGCGCGAGCGCGGTGCAGTTTGCATATCAAACAGGCGCGCGTCCTGCAAGGTTGAAAAGCACGGTACGGTGTAGAAAAAAGCAAAACCTTTGTCGTACACATAACGGTTAAAAATGGACGCTAAACATTTGATCGGGGGCGTATGCATCAACGGTGATTTTAAATAAAGCGTACCCCATCGGGGAAACATTTCCATCCTTCAGTCTGTGTCGATCAATGAAGCAACATTTCGAGTGGAACGAACGAAACACAATGAACGCGTACCCTGCTATATATAAATAGCTGCGTCGTCGCATGATTGCTTATTTATAAAATTCTGAATGTTTGATGTTCAAAATTGCTACAAATTGCTAGATGATTGTCAATGAATAAGGTCAAATATAAAATTTGGACCTGAATTAAATTTTAATGCTTGAGATTTGCTTTGAGAAATGTCAAATGGAAACCTATGATGTCAAACGACTAACTGTCAGCTTTTGTGTTAGCATATGTGTGTGTCGGAGTGGGTGTGTTCCCAGACGGACTGAATCTATGAGCTGTGTTTATCTCTGCCATCCAGGAATGACAATCTGTGAGAGGAAGCTGGTGTGCGTGAAAGCAAGGCAGGCGGAGAGCTCATCAGTCAGTCAGTCACGTCTGTCAGTCAGTGTTCACTGTCAGTCAGTAGTGCGGAGGCGCTAGTGCGGAAGAAGAGGCGGGCGGAGAGTAGCTATCATTTGCACTGCACTGTTGTAGTAGGTACTGCTGCTCCTGCTGTACGTACGGTCGCGATGCGGTGTTATTATTAAATTAGAGGAAAATTTGGGATTCTGGATTTCGGTGGAACGAAATTATCGGTGCAGCCGTCGGGAGTGCGTTCTGGCTGGGGGTGGTGATGTGTTGTGCCTAGGAAGGAGCAGTGCGTGTGAAAAAGGGCACCTTCGTGCGAAGAATGCCATAGGACGGGGGTCGATCCACAGAGAATGACCTGCAGGGGAATTTTTCTTCTGCTTGACTCGTCACGACGGAAAAAATAATCGGAAGGGAAATTAAAACGGAAGGTGCTACATTTTGCGTGTTTTTTGCCCTCGGTTCGTTGGGTGCTGGAAGTTGGTGGCAGGGTCGTGTTGTGAAGATCAAGACGAGTAAAGTGTGGTGTGTGGCAAAGAATCCTGGTGTTGGGAGACCTTCACTGAAGTTGCAAAAGAAGATATCTGAAAGATACGCAGCATAGGGGGTTTCGCAGAGGGTGTGATTGCGCCTGTAAAGGCAAGCTTACAAGAAGCGAGTTGTTTTTGTTATTGTTGTATTGTTGTTATTGATTGAGTTGGTGTTGCTGGGCGAGGAGCTGCTGCGCTCGAAGACCTGTTTGGGATATTGCGAATACCTGCTGCACAGGCACTTGATTGCAGAACGGCTATGGCAAGTCACGCAGAATATGGATACCTAACCGGAGCCGATGAACTTAATGTAAGTTTGAGGGATTTTGTGGATTTACTTTGAATCTTTTTTATTTATTAGGAAACATCTAATCGCTGCAAACACCTCGCCACGCCTCAGCGTTTGTGATCATCCTCAAATTAACTGATAGCGTTAACATACACAATCGCTGAAATAAGACTCTCAGAAATAGACTGAAGATAAGAGATACTACCGTGTTGACCTACGGACTCAAAAGCATTGCCGCCAACATCGACGACGGCGTTCGTGTATTCTCTCATGCAATACATTTGTCAACCGAGTCTTATCACTCACTGTTCCAATTCTGGCACTAAAATACATCGAATACAACAACGACGTAGACGACGAAAACCTGGTTGCACAAGTGAATTCGTACGGTGACGACGGTGAATCATTCGAGCTATTCGGCGAAAGTATGAATGGAAGCTGATATGACTTGTTTGACATTACAGAGAGTCGTAAATTTTGTCACAATCAGCGCTTTTGGCTGAAAGTGCTGTGGTGGTGCAGAGTTCGGAAGCGATAACTGTTCATTGCTATCGACTTTTGCTCACTGATCATTGGATCCGATGCAGCATATGCTATGAAGTTCTTCTCTGTCAGTAAAAATTCACGTATATCAGTTATTATCTGTCATCTAGCTTAATATGAGTTGACGCCAAAACAAACTCAACGACATATTAAAAGTGTAGATTCATCTCATTGTTTCGTGACTCACGAATACGGAATATGGGATCACTGTGATAATCCGAAGGGTAAACAATCGTGCCTCCTTGGCGGCGCCAGTGTCGAATATGGCAAGGTCATGCTCTGCATATTGTGGAACGTGGTTGATTGAACGTATTGCACTTTTACTGTAGCATGAAAGTTATCTGGGGCAAGAAAATGCTTTTTGAAACAATAGTGAGCTTTCTTTTGCGTATCTATTACGGACAACGTGCTCTTAAGCTGGTGCATGTTGACGCAAACCAATGCAACGATTATGCAAGTGTCATATCCCTATCGTCATTGAAAATCAAAATGCTTAGGTCGACAGAGACGATGAAAAGATTGACCAGACGTTGGGAAAGATTAGGAGAGCAACATCAGGGTAGATCAACTAATCAACTCCTATGGGACTTTTGATCGTACGCTGAAAGGGAAGTGGAGAGATTATTTTCCTATACCTACCGTCTGTTCCTTACGTTAAGGACGGCTGATCATCATTCGTGGCCAGTTAAGTTAACAAAGCCACCCCTAGAATTTTTAAGAGCACAAATCTGAAGAACTCAATGTCTGACCACGCTGAAAAGTTGATCGATTGAGCACCCGCTGGTGGTGACCAATCGATTAACTTTTCATCACAATCTATCATTTGGTTCTTCAGATTTGTGCTCTTGAAAATTCGAGGGCTGGCTTCGTTATATATTCACCTTAAGGACTATTGGCAAAAAGGCAAACCAGCCGTAAAACCAATTGCAACGGGAACTTAGCAACAGAACAATGCCGAATACAACCTATAGGTGTCAAATGAGACGAGCTCAGGAAGTAAAAAGTACTTGCAATGGAAAGCTATGTTCGTATTACTGGTGATCTGGCAATTGTCAACTGCCGGAAGCATATTCGCCGATTTACTGACGGACTGCTGGTTCAGCATCGCTACAGGAGATGCGTTGGATAGGATCCAAAGTGCGCACATTTAAAGGTAGCCATACAGTCTTCCAAAGAAAATGGCCGGAAGTTCATACAATGGCTAAAAAGTGTCAGGGCGTTGAAGTCAGTAGAATCGTCAGATAGCGCACATCTCAAAGGTCAAGATCGCTTCACCAAGAGTTCGACAAGGACGGTGCTTGAGCGATCGAACTCCGGTTTCCCACCAGGCTCCAAATATGACACACGTGGGGGATGTAGATCCACTGGATGAGCTTCTCCTCGGTAAAGTCTTGGAGCTTCCTGAGGAACGGTTGAGAGTTGACCATTTCGCAGAGCTCCGTTAGGTCGATGTTGGTTCCGACGAAATTTGTCGCATTATCGGATATTAGCTTGGCACATTGTCCTCGTCGAGACACAAACCGTTGCAGGGCTCCGATGAAAAATGCAACTGAAGTCATGGATCCAACATAGTACATATGAATCGCTTTGGTTGCTTGGCACACGAACACACAAATGTAGGACTTCAGAAAGAATGAGTGGCTTCAAATACACCGGTCCACAGAAATCCACTCCAGTGTTGTAGAATGGATAGACGATCTTCGACTTGATCCGTTGCTAGCTCGCCTATGTATTGCTGCAGTGGTTTCGATTTTTGACGGAGCATCGTAGCCAATTGAAGCGTTCGACGGCAGATTTGCCGCGTTCAATCCACAATCCAGATCATTGACAGTGTTAGCTGGTTTCCGGACTGCATGTTTCTCAATGATACTCTCGGATGCTCGCTTCCGTAAACTTGTGGTACGGAGGAGGGCTGAACTGGTGCTTCATGTCGAAGTTGCAATTTTCATTGCGTAATCGTCCTCCTACTCGCAGAACGCCTTGGTCGTTAATGAACGGGGAGAGGGAAATCAGCTTATGTTTCGTGTCGATCATTTTCCCTTGATTCAGCTAGTGAACTAGTTTAGGGTTCTGTAGGCCTTCTCATGCACCAGCTTCACTAACTTTTGAACGGCGTCTGTCTTCTCGTTGAGGCTCATGACGAATGTTTTCGGGACGTCTACCTCCTTCTTCAAGATGCTGTTGAACCTCTCACACCATAACTCGAACCATTTTTGATGTTCTCAAAAATGGGAAATGTTTCGGCTTGTTGCTCGGCACACACACTGACGGTTTCTTGGACTTTCTCTGGTTCTTTGTGCCCAGCGGGCCACGTTGGTTCTACGGTTTATAGGAGCACGGGACCATTCCACCACAATCATGCGTTTTGGAGTTCGTTCGGCATCAAGCCCCTTGATATGATCCGCTGGGTTGTCGTTGGTGCCTACGTGACGCCTCTCCATTGTAGATGTTAGCGCCTGGATCCTCGTGGCTATGTTAGCCACAAATTGCTTGAGTTGCTCGAGAACAGTTTTATCGCTAAGGACATTCAAAGTGTTTAAGGTATCAGTGACAAGTTCAGCCAAGAGCAAGGCACCACATAATTCAAGCCTGGGTTAAGTCAGATCAGGCTCTGATTTTTTGCATTTACTTGCCTTTTTGACATATTGACCTGCCCATTTTCGTTTGTGGACCTGGCATGAATGCATGCTCCGTAGGCGAGATTCGAAGCGTCAGAAACTCCGTGGATTTAGATGGTAGCCTTGATTTGTTGGAGACTTGTTAATTGTAAATTAAACGCCACCCACTTATCGCTGTCCTGGTCTGCTTCTTCGTCACATCCCTTTTCCTTCTTCTACAGACTCTGCATGATGAGTTTCACCACGATGGTAATGGGTCCGGCCAGTCCAATGGGGTTGAAAAATCTCGAGATACTTGACAGGATTTCTCGCTTCTTAGTTTCTGCCTTTCCGAGGATTACTGGATCAACGTTAAGCATGAAAACATCCTCGTCTTGCTTCCAGACGATTCCGAACAGCTTGGAAAAGTGCGCTCGCCAGCCCGTAAGGCACCGTAGTGAGTCGATACACAATGGCTTCGGTTTTAGTCTGGGATACACAATATTTGTTGGAACTGCTGGTGATTCGGAGAAACATGAACTTGTCGATACATTTTACCGATATCTGTTGTGAATATCATCTTCGGAACACGAAACCTCTGGGCTTTTTCGTTCAGCTTAGGTTGAATCACAGGACCAACGAGTAGGTTTTCATTCAATGGCTTTCCGTTGCTTGATACCGCAGACCCATCAAAAACTACGCGGCACTTGGTTGTACTATTGTCGGATTCTCAACAGCGTAGTGTGGAAGGAAGTAATCTCGGCATCGTATTGCAGGGGTGCCAACTCCAACATTCGCTGATGAAGCCAGCGTAGTCCATGGAAAAGTTCCGGTAATCACATCAGGCAGCAAGTGGAACCCAAAAATCGCTTCGGGGTACCTAGAACAAATATAATTTTACTCCTGAAAGCTGGACGTCGAAAAGTTACTCTCTACCCATTTCGGAACAACCCGGGTGAAGTCATTAGCCTGAGTGTATTGCTGGTACAAATGAACAATTACATTCAAGGAATGTTTTCCAACATATTCGGAAACTACGGCAACAAGAACGCTGTGATCGGACATTGGTACATCTACAAAGCCCCTCAGAAGTACAAATCTAGTGATCAAACATCCCTTTTCGAGCCCCCGGAGGTTTGCTTCAGGTGGCTTGGACCAAACACAAGACGAGCAAGCCTTGTAGGCGATGTGGCGGTGACGGTCGAAATGCACAAGGCTGCACGAGTCCACCCTAGTGTTTGATTTGTTCCGGGAAATCTACGAGCAGTAAGCAACCAACGAGAGGTCCAAGGTGCCGGCCTTCAGAAGATCCACAGCTGATAAATCACAGTGCAATAAACGCTGCTGAACCTAAATCACTGTGACTCAGCTTAGCAACTACTTAGTCAGGCGGACTGGGGCTGACAATGAGTAGAGAGTAACCGATGTGGAACTTGCGTAGGTAGCAAAGACCCCAGGTCCGGACGGAGTTCCGAACCGGGCCTCGAAAGTAGCTATTGCAGAGGCTCCCGGGATGTTCAGGTCTGCTATGCAGAAATACATGGACAAGGAAGTTTTCCCAGAGGTTTGTAAGCGGCAGAGCCCGCGGTTGGAAAGAGGTCCTCGGCCAGAGCGGGTGGATGCCCCCTGTCAGAAACTCCTGATGCTAGCTGGTAAAGCCTGAGACTTCAGCTGATCAAATCGTGTTGCATCCTAGTATTAGTTCTTGATGATGAGAGCAACAGGAGTGTTGAGAATTACTCGGGAATCTGGCTAAGCGCCAATATGCTATCTTGGTGGACTCCCCAAAGCGAGTTATCGATGTTCGTTGCTGCAGGCTACGCAGCTTATCTCGAGGGTGCGGTATGCAGTAGCTCCTCTTTGAAGCAATCCCTTCTTGGTGGTTCCGGAGAGACGAAAGGTTGGGTGACCATGGGAGTATTATTTAGTGGATCGATGAAGAAGTAGTCCCGGTTTTTACATTTGTTGTAGAAGACAGTCCTTAGCCCCACACTATCTGGACCTTCCTGTTCAGGTGTCTGTTAAGCAGATTATCCCCCCATGGTTTAGAAGATAAAATGTATGGCGACACATTGTTAACAGGGTTGATTATTGAATCCATATTACAGAATGTATCATCTACTTCTATAAGGTTACGGTCTCCGAGAAATACGCATCCATACCTATATTTTGCATACAGCTGTTTCACATACGCACAGTTCTATCTTAATCAAATAGACACTCCTAGCCGTGTGGTCTACTCGGCGACGACGTCGAACGGACAGGCAATCAAAATGTCAAAGGTATATCCTTAATTGGGTCCCCTCGTCGTCGTCCGTCGTCCATCGTCCGTCTGCCAACGTAAACACACGTGAAGAAGCAACAGACAGACAGCAGCAGTGCGCAGCAACGATGACGTCGTCATCGCATCGTCACAGAGGTGTCATGCAAAATGCACATACCTATTCTACCCAATTGATATTCTTATTTGTTTGATACACACTTTTGCGTGTGTCGACACCATACAGACAGGTAACGACCGTCGTCGTCTACATGGAGCAAATATTGATGTTTCGGTGGTAAATCCAGAGCAATGAGGTACAGATACAGGTGGCGCAGATAAACATTGCAAACCACTGGTTGTCTCTTTTGTTCTACCGCTGATCAAATGCAACTCATTTAGTGACGTCACTAATTGAGTTGCATTTGATCAGCGGTAGAACAAAAGAGACAACCAGTGGTTTGCAATGTTTATCTGCGCCACCTGTATCTGTACCTCATTGAATCCAGAGCACATGCCGGAGTTCAGTCTTTCTCCGAACACTGATGATGATCGGTGTTGTTTTGACTTCGACATAGAAGGCAAATATGTGCATACCGTAGTGACATCTCAATTAGCACGCGGTGTCTAATGTGATTCATAGAGTGAATGTCACTTGGATCAATGCGTGAACAGCATTCATACTCCGACTGTATTACTAGGTCGATGCAGTAGTGTTAGATTTGCAGGAAGTCTGTGGAACAGGCGACTTATAGGTGGATTGACACTTTGTTGCATGATGCTTATGAGCGATTGAAATTATCCAGCAGCTAACGGTCCACTTGAGCGGATGCAGATACGAGATATTGTTAGACATGATAGTTTAAATCCGCATCTATCATAGGATGCAAATAAATTGGTGAACTAAACGGATCAGTATTTGACTAAAATTTCAAAAAAAATATTTTTGTCTGTGTGCCGTAACGTCCCAACTAGGAAATTTGTTGACCAGAAAGCCAAGAGATGGGCCCTCCGGTAATGCGTGGGTTGACCCACCAAAATCTCATACTCTCTCTCTTCATAATCTTCGCGGTACGCCTGTTAGGGATGACTTCGAGAAGACAACCGCCTTAAGTTGTTCTCTCACACCTGGCATGTTGGTTTCTGGCTAGTACTTTAGACTACCTGTTGGACTCAAACTACTGGGAAAGGAGGGGGGCAAGTTAACTAGCTGTTTGATTGTCCGTTACTTTCCCGGTGACGTCCAGAAGGCAGATAGGTCTGCATGCTGACTTGTGGCCAGAAATTTGCCTCTGTCTAGGCACATCTGCATAGCCATTCTGAACATGTCAGAGCTAGTCTCGATGGCCTTGTTCAATGTAACTTACTTCGCTATTGCGATGAACTCGTCATTCGTCACTGGCGCAACCTCGCTTTGGACGGTTTGACCATAGGGCTTGGAAACAGTGTTTCCACTATCTTCTGCAGAGTTCTAATGGTTTTGACGTGCCCTTTTCTTTTGGCCATGACTACTCTGTAGGCATCACCCCAAGGGTCGTGTTGGCTGCCCATAGATTTTCGAAGCACGTCCGCTTACGCGCCTGTATCTCTGCATCAGTTCCAATGTAGCTGTTCTGTAGACCTCACTTCGCTCCATTCTACCCTTATAGTGCAAGCAGGATGCGTAGAGTTCACCAATTTATGGACACCACTAGTATACCGGTATGCGCCCATTTCTGGGTAGAGATTGCCTTGGGATTGCAGCGTCACATGCGCAACTTAGGTTTAGATCATGGCTGGATAGATCGTTGGTGTTACTCTCCATAAGCAATCGCTCCACAAATGCTGGCTTATCGAAGCGTTTGGCCTCGATGGCTGTGGTCGTCTTTCTCCGTGTTCCACCCTGTATCAAACAACCAGACTCAAACCTCCAGTCTAAGTGTTTGGACCAGGGATCCAAAAGGCCACATCAATGAGGGATTCTGCACCGTTCCTACCCAAGTAACACACTTGTCACAGAAGAGTCACGGCGGCACTGGTTTATGTTGCGCAGAAATCACTGTGACTTACTTCTAGCAAGTAAATGATTGTTTGTTAGAAGTAAGTCACAGTGACTTCTGCTCAACAAAAACCTACGCCGTCGTGACTTTTCTGTGACAAGTGTGTTACTTGGGTACTGTAGGGTTTTCTTTGTCGCCTAAGTTTGCGACATCCACGTTTAGCCTGGCCTTAGCTTCGAGTAGAGCCCAGCCTCTCGCGTTAGTCAAGCGGCTACCAATCTCAATCGTCCAAGCGTTTAAGTCTCCACCGATGACAACGGGACTCAATCCCACTAGTGCGCTTGATGGCGAATCCAGCATAGACGAGAACTGGTCCATCGACCACCTGGGAGGGGCATACTAACTGCAGTAGTGCACCCCGTTGATCTTCGCTATTGCGAAGCCCTTGTGCAACGTGGAAATTATTTTCTGGACCGGAAACCGACCGGTTGTACAGATCGTCGCTAGCTTGGCCTTATCCGCTATCCAGTTCCCGTTATCTGGAGGGATGCGATATGGGTCCGATAGTAGGCCGATGTCTGAACTTGACTCTGACGGTGCTGACATAGTGCCGCTTCAAAGTGAGAGTGGGAGTGCGCGTCCAAAGGATTTTCGTGGATTTGCTGTTGTTGATATTCTTTTTTGCGGCTTCGCACACGCGCACTCCCATTCTCACGCGTAACTATAACGACACCCTGAGGATGACTGCCACAGCAGCTGTTATGTGGCTTCACAGTGGTTCAGGTTATCATTATTGTGCATTATCGTCGAATGATTCGACCGCGAAGATCTTCGCTTGGACATTTAGGCCCACCCGTCATGTGACCCTTGTTCGCAGTGCAAATCAAACAGTTTGGTGCCGAGCTGTACTCCCTGGCGATGTGGCCTTCTACTCCGCACATCTTGCAGAGTTTGCTCCTGTCAGGGCCTCTACACGCCCACGACTTGTGTCTTTGTTCGAAGCACTTAAAGCCGCCTCTGGCGGCTCGTAATTGCTGAGCAGGCACACTGACAAGCCTACTCTGATCTTGCCGACTGCAGTCGCCCCTACGGGGAGCTTGATCGTGGAGATCTGCGTGCCTCTAGGCATGCCTGCTGAGTCCTTTCGCAGGCGGATCGATGCACTTGGTGAATCTACCTCGCACTGCTGTTTAGCCCTTTGAAGCCGGATTTTTTCCAAGCTTTATTATAGAGTTTTTTTCACGTGTTTCTGTGGGTTTGATGCTCAACATTCATTTAGGCGTTCATTGCGGGTCCTTTTGTAATGTATTAAACGCCTAAAAGTAAACAATTTCTTTTGGTATCGTCTTATTTTCGTGTTACCATCAAGTTATACTCATAGTTAAATTCAATATGCTTAAGACTTTGCTTAGGACAAAACATCTACTTCTTGCGTGCCTTAAAATCTTCAACAAGCGCATAGAAATTAGACTCAAACTTGAAAATGTTTTGGAGGCCTTGAAAAAGTTCTACACCGCTTAAATATATACCTCTTAACCCCCTGGCCTGACGTAATATACAATAATGCATGGAACTAATCACTTTCCAGATGGTCATTTGGATTCCAACTAATATGGTCTTGCCAAAAGGAAGGTTATGCATTTTTTACCCCTCCTGACCCAGACGTCCACCGGAATAAAACTACCCTCGTGGCTCATATTTTTAAGGCTCCCAGCATAATTGAAACTACAACTAGTAATGCAGTGAACCTGAAAATTTCTTTGAAAAATATTGATGTTTGTGTCTTTGACAGCGGTTTAAAATGTTGTTGTAAGCCTCGCAGCCTACGGGTTAATAACTTGTCGATGGTAAAACAGATGACTGCCAGGGTTGTGATTGGTGGTGAGCTACTCTCCAACATTCTCACCCACCCAGAGATGATCAATTTCTGAAAATATGCAGCCGAAATGTGGTGAGCCAGGTGGAATGAACCGCCACTCCATAACTTCATTACAACAGAATTTCGCTACCGCTTCATTGTGGACATCATCGTATAATAACTTGAAGAGCTCTTGAAGCTTGTTCCGGGCTCCAACAAAGTTTGTCCCATTGTCGGATTGCATAACAGCACACCTTCCTCTTCGAGCTACAAAGCGACGAAGTGCCTGAAGGAACCTATCACTGGACACGTCAGTCACGAGCTCCATATGGACGGCCTTTGTACACAGGCAAATAAAAATCGCAACGTAAGCCTTAACGTTGAACAATTCGTCATTGAAATCATCATCATCATCAAACATTTGAAAGCAGTTTTTTCGTCCAAAACAAAAGTTTTTGCGATGAAAATGTATTCACTGTATTCCACATGACGAATGGAATGCAGTGAATATATTTTCATGGTCATTGTTTTGATCTAGAGCGAAAAAAATGCTTTTAATTTTCTGAAAAATAATGACGGATGCTTGAGCCTTAACAGCTGGACGTCGTGGAGCAGGGCTGACGTAAATGGGTCCGAAAAAATCTACTCCAGTCTTCAAGAAAGGCTCAGAAACGGTAATACAAGATGCTGGCGATTCCTCCTTGAATTGTTGAACGAAAGCATATTTTACATTTGTGTACAATCTCTCTTGCTACATTTCTTCAATATTTGATCAACGAATCCAGGTCTAGACTAATGCTGTCTGTCTGAATCACCAAATTGTCTTCAGAGACACCCTCTAATACTTCGGAATAGTTAGAAGCCCATTTCCGCAATCTCATTCCTCCGCTTTCTGTCAGCTGTTCTAGGGGGGCGTCCATAAATGACGTAGCTTTTTTAAGCGATTTTTCATACCCCTCCCCCCTCGTAGCATTTCGTCACAAGTTCAGATACCCCCCTCTATAAATGACGTAGCTTGTTAAACACCCCCCCCCCCCCCTCAACAAATATCAAATTGGTTTCATTTGAATAAAATTCACCACGACATTCGTAGGACCCTGCAGGAGTTTCTTCTTACATTTTGGAATTCCTTGAGAAGTGTCTTTTGGTATTCCCATTTTTGAGTATGTCTCCCTTTTTAGTTCCTCCAGCACTTCCTTCTGGGATATCTCTTTTTTTTTCAAAGGTTTTTCTAAAAGTTTATTTTTGGAGTTCTTTCAAGGTTTTCTTCTCCTCTCTTCCACCAGCAGTTTTTTTGGACATCTCTACAGGGATTTTAATCGATTTTTTTTTTGAGATTCCATCAGAATTTCTTTCTGTGTTTCCTAAAGAAGTTCCTTTCGAGATTCCTCCAGGAGTTCCTTCTTGGTTTCCTTCAGGAATTCACTCAGATATTCATTCCAAGATCTCAGGTAACCCCTCCGACATTCTTTCTAAACCCCCCAGGAGTTGCTTCTGGGATTCCTCAAGGTGTTCTTTTTTTGGATTCCTTCAGGAATTGCTTTTCTGGGATTCCTCGAGGACTTCCTTCTAGGATTTATCCAAGATTTTTTTCCCGGGACTCCTTTTGTAACTTTTTCCGGCATCCCTCCATTCATTCCATCCAGGATTCCTCCAGAATATCTTAGAATTCTGCGAGGAATCCCTTTACGGATTCCTCCCATAGTTGCTGCTGGAATTCTTCCAGAGTTTTCTTTCTTAGATTTCACCAGGAGTTATATCCAGATAATCTTCCGTGATTCCCCAAAAGTTGTTTTCGGGATTCCTTCAGAAATTCCTTACGGGGATCTTTCAATTATTTCTTCAGAAATTAAACCAGGAGTTCCTTCTGGCAATATACAAATATCTCCTTCTAAGATTCTCCCAGAAGTTTATTCAAGATTTCTCCGAAAGCTTCATCTAGAATTTCTCCAGGTACTCCTCACGAAATTTCTTTTGAAATTCAGGGATTCCTTCTGAGATTCCTCCAGATCCTTTAAGAATGTTTTCAGAAGTTTTTTTTTTCTGGGATTCCCAGTAGGAATTCCTGTGGAAATGTTATCCTTCTCCTGTTGAGGAAACCTATAAAGAACACAATGAGAAATGCCTTACAAAGTTGCTAGAGGAGCTCCTTAAGAAATTGTTGGATGAATTCTTCGAGGAAGTCCTGTAGAAACTATATAAGGAATAATGCCGTAATGCCTAAAACTTAGAAAAAAAAAATCCTTTGCAACTTTAGCGGCGTGCAGTGCCCTATAGCAAGCAGCAAACTATTGGTCTTGGAAGCATTTGAGCGAAATTGATTTTTGTCTACAAACACAATACATTACATATTCTTTACGCAGGACAACCACTTTCTTAGATACAGTTGTTGCGTCCGAAAGCTGCGTGTTTTACGAAATGAAGCCAGCATTTATTTTCATTATTTGAATAAATGTGAATTAATGTGAATGGAAAAAATATCATGCAATATATTTTTTTATTTACTGGAAAATGATACTTAATGCAAGTAAAAGTTTTATTAATTATGAAATATTTTTTTTCAATATGCCTAGTAGAAAGCTACGTAGCATATCATAAACCCCTACCCCCCTATCGTCACACTTCGTCACAAAATCACAGTAACACACTCAATCCTGAATTGCTTGTTCAGTACGAAAATAGAACAGCAGTACTATTTCGGTTCCTTCGGTAATCGATTTTACTGAGGCTCAGTACACTAACTGTCAAAACCTGGTGCAAAAGTTAAACAATACAGTATAGCTGTTGTACAGCTGTTCTATTTTCGTCAAAAATTTACCGAACACGGTATTCCAAATTAAGTGTGCACAGTTCGTAGACACTAATATCCTTTGTTGATGACTACCGCTACAGGATGCATTGCAAAGGTCGATCCTCTTGGCGTAGGAGAATTTGCTGAAACACCTTTTCAACGTCGGCCACCATCATCATTTGCTTCGTACGGCACCGCTGAACTATCGAACGAAGATCCTCTTGAGTAGTTGGTCCACACAGCAAGCACCCAAGCAACACACATGTTATATAAGAGTTTCAACAGCGCAAGTTTTGGTTGTATAGATGCAAATTTTACGTAATTCTAACATCGTGTTGGATTAACGTCAAATAAACTTTTATACAACCAAAACATGCGCTATCTTCTTCTTCTTCTTCTTGGCATGACGTCCTCACTGGGACAAAGCCTGCTTCTCAGCTTAGTGTTCTATGAGCACTTCCACAGTTATTAACTGAGAGCTTCCTCTGCCAATGACCATTTTGCATGTGTATATCGTGTGGCAGGCACGAAGATACTCTATGCCCAAGGAAGTCAAGGAAATTTCCTTTACGAAAAGTTCCTGGACCGACCGGGAATCGAACCCGTCACCCCCAGCATGGTCATGCTGGATACCCACGCCTTTACAGCTGTGGCTATATGGGCCCCGTAACTAATATATAACATGTGTGTTGCTTGGGCAATCATAAAGAGAAATCCCGGTGGACGTTTTGCAGGAGGTATCAAATACCACCCGGGCCTTCGCCGTTGTGCTCGCCTCCTTCACGACAGTTTGGTGGGGAAGATAACACCAGCTTGTGGAATTTTCGTTACCTTCTCCATATGACCATATGGACTTATAAGATATTCGTCCATAAAACTGGAATATTATTCGGCTTGGCTGGTATCTGCTTGCGAGTCTACGTTCCGTAGCGAGAAACCGCCGTAATGCTATGCTCCTCGACTCGCTTATCCGAGCAATCATTTCGTCGTTCTTTGGTAGTGCTACTGTATGACGTCCTTCCTTTGAACGTTGAACTTTTCTTTCAAATACGCCCTTGAAGATTCCAACTATTCGCATTTTCAGAACCTTTCGAGTAAGTCCTCTAAGACGAGACATTACAGTGCACCCGTAGAGAATGTTGCGAATTAGAAATTCCTCCGCCAATCACCCAACCGAACGCAGTTTTGCTGATTGTTGGCAAACGCTCTCCTAAAAACTCTGCGACCAGTGTGAAATAAATCGAAGAAACATTCGATTCCTAGAACCACATCCACCGTGTTGGGTTGAAAGAATCAAGGATCCGCCAACACAAATCCGTTTGGAATCGACCACCCTTCCGTATTCACTGTCGTTATTGGTAGGTTGACAGTCACCTTAGGGGCTGTCCTTAAACCACGTGGTCAGGGGGGGGGGGGTAAATCTCCTGGACAAAGTCACAAAAATAGAAAACACTTCAGACAGGCTGCACAAGTTGAGCAGTCTGAAGGAAAGAACAGCAATGATGAACCATTGTGTTAACACAGAGCACAGATTTGACCTGCGGCACGGTAAAGGCTGGGTATGCTGCGCAATTCAGATCCCATTGTGATCCACTACCCAAGTAACAGAACTAGCTGAACAACAGTTTCTTAAGCCAAAGTTTGCTTAAGAGTAGTTTGTTCCACTTTTGTACAACAAAAATGTTTGTTGGGTAGCCTCTGCCCAGCAACTCCTATCCCTACCTCCATGCGGTACCGGCCGGAAACTATGAGCAACCTTGGAGAAGATCGGGTAACCAACCCCGGTGGGAACTTTGGTCGTAGGCTGACAGGGAAGGGGGGTTTGCTTCGGCAAACCTGAGCGTCTGTTCTCCAGGAGGAGCGGCTCACAACAGCGTCTGATCCCCATATTAGGGGCGGCTGATCTACGTCCGAGTGCCAGGGAAGGACTCTAAGCTCAACTGTGCACTATGGTCCTCCGGAAAGTAGGGGGTTGGTGTCAGGCCCTACGAGCCAGCCGTAAAAAAACATTGTAACGGAAAATGAGCAACAGAATAATACGAACCGAGACCAACGGTAACGACCCCAGCGAACAAAAAGGACTTGCGATTGGAAACTCGGTACGTGGAACTGCCGATCTCTCAACTTCATTGGGAGCACCCGCATACTCGCCGATCTACTGAAGGACCGCGGGTTCGGCATCGTAGCGCTGCAGGAGGTGTGTTGGACAGGATCCATGGTGCGAACGTTTAGAGGTAATCATACCATATACCAGAGCTGCGGCAACACACGCGAGCTGGGAACAGCTTTCATCGTGATGGGTGATATGCAGAGGCGCGTGATCGGTTGGTGGCCGATCGACGAAAGAATGTGCAGGTTGAGGATCAAGGGCCGATTCTTCAACTTCAGCATAATAAACGTGCACAGCCCACACTCCGGAAGTACTGATGATGACAAGGACGCATTTTACGCGCAGCTCGAACGCGAGTACGATCGCTGCCCAAGCCACGACGTCAAGATCATCATAGGAGATTTGAACGCTCAGGTAGGCCAGGAGGAGGAATTCAGACCGACGATTGGTAAGTTCAGCGCCCACCAGCAGACGAACGAAAACGGCCTACGACTCATTGATTTCGCCGCCTCCAAAAATATGGCCATACGTAGCACCTTTTTCCAACACAGTCTCCCTTATCGTTACACCTGGAGATCACCACAGCAGACGGAATCTCAAATCGACCACGTTCTGATTGACGGACGGCACTTCTCCGACATTATCGACGTCAGGACCTATCGTGGCGCCAACATCGACTCCGACCACTATCTGGTGATGGTCAAACTGCGCCCAAAACTCTCCGTCATCAACAATGTACGGTACCGGCGACCGCCACGGTACAACCTAGAGCGACTGAAGCAACCGGATGTCGCCTCAGCATACGCCCAGAATCTCGAAGCCGCGTTGCCAGACGAGGGCGAGCTCGATGAGGCCCCTCTAGAGGACTGCTGGAGTGTGAAAGCAGCCATCAACGACGCAGCCGAGAGCACCATCGGGTACGTGGAACGGAATCGACGGAACTAATGGTTCGACGAAGAGTGCAGAACGGTTTTGGAGGAGAAGAACGCAGCGAGGGCGGTAATGCTGCAGCAAGGGACTCGACAGAACGTGGAACGTTACAAACAGAAGCGGAAACAGCAGACCCGCCTCTTTCGGGAGAAGAAGCGCCACCTGGATGAAGCGGAGTGTGAAGAAATGGAACTGCTGTGCCGTTCCCAAGAATCACGGAAGTTCTATCAGAAGCTCAACGCATCCCGCAACGGCTTCGTGCCGCGAGCTGAAATATGCAGGGATAAAGACGGAGGCCTCTTGACGGACGGACGTGAGGTGATCGAAAGGTGGAAGCAGCACTTCGATCAGCACCTGAACGGCGTGGAGAACGTGGGCACGGGAGCCCACGGCAACGGAAGGAACGACGACGCCAGTGCAGCGGAGGACGGAAATGAACCAACTCCCACGCTGAGGGAAGTTAAGGATGCCATTCACCAGCTCAAAACCAACAAAGCAGCTGGTAAGGATGGTATCGCAGCTGAACTCATCAAGATGGGCCCAGAAAAGTTGGCCACCTGTCTGCATCGGCTGATAGTCAGGATCTGGGAAACCGAACAGCTACCGGAGGAGTGAAAGGAAGGGGTAATCTGCCCCATTCACAAAAAAGGCGACCATTTGGAATGTGAGAACTTCAGGGCGATCACTATTTTGAATGCTGCCTACAAAGTGCTATCCCAGATCATCTTCCATCGTCTGTCACCTAAAACAAATGAGTTCGTGGGAAGTTATCAAGCCGGCTTCATCGACGGCCGGTCGACAACGGACCAGATCTTTACCGTACGGCAAATCCTCCAGAAATGCCGTGAATACCAGGTCCCAACGCACCACCTGTTCATCGACTTCAAAGCGGCATACGATAGTATCGACCGCGCAGAGCTATGGAGAATCATGGACGAAAACGGCTTTCCTGGGAAGCTGACTAGACTGATTAAAGCAACGATGAACGGTGTGCAAAACTGCGTAAGGGTTTCGGGTGAACTATCCAGTTCATTCGTATCTCGCCGGGGACTGCGACAAGGTGACGGACTCTCATGTCTACTCTTCAACATCGCGCTGGAAGGTGTGATGCGACGAGCCGGGCTCAACAGCCGGGGAACGATTTTCACAAAATCCGGTCAATTTGTGTGCTTCGCGGACGACATGGACATTATCGCTAGAACATTTGGAATGGTGGCAGAACTGTACACCCGCCTGAAACGCGAAGCAGCAAAGGTCGGACTGGTGGTGAATGCCTCAAAAACAAAGTACATGTTGGTAGGCGGAACCGAAAACGACCGGATCCGTCTGGGTAGTAATGTTACGATAGACGGGGATACTTTCGAGGTGATGGAGGAATTCGTCTACCTCGGATCCTTACTGACGGCTGACAACAACGTGAGCCGTGAAATTCGGAGGCGCATCATCAGCGGAAGTCGGGCCTACTACGGGCTCCAGAAGAAACTGCGGTCGAAAAAGATTCACCCACGCACCAAATGCACCATGTACAAAACGCTGATAAGACCGGTGATCCTCTACGGGCACGAGACATGGACCATGCTCGAGGAGGACCTGCAAGCTTCGGAGTTTTCGAGCGACGCGTGCTAAGAACGATCTTCGGCGGTGTGCAGGAGAACGGTGTGTGGCGGAGAAGAATGAACCACGAGCTCGCTGCACTTTACGGCGAACCCAGCATCCAGAAGGTGGCCAAAGCCGGAAGGATACGTTGGGCAGGGCATGTTGCAAGAATGCCGGACAACAACCCTGCAAAGCTGGTGTTTGCAACGGATCCGGTTGGCACAAGAAGACGTGGAGCGCAGAGAGCACGATGGGCGGACCAGGTGGAGCGTGACTTGGCGAGCATTGGGCGCGACCGAGGATGGAGAGCGGCAGCCACAAACCGAGTATTGTGGCGTACTATTGTTGATTATGTCTTGTCTTAATGATGTTGAACAAATAAATGTATGTATGTATTTGACCTGCAGAACGCCAGTACATTAGACCATAGCTTGAAAACAAATAGACTATCGATACTAGAGGTATGCCATATAATGACAACACAAAATTTATATAAACAAACGTACAGGTGTAGAGGGGTTACACACATGCTATACAGGTATCATGCACACACGGAACAGATTATCTCACAGAAACAGACAAAATAGGAACGATCTTCACACATAATACAATAGAAACAGATGAAGCGCGAATGAATCAACGGTAGAACAACGGTAGAATAACGTAGACAGAAAAGACGATTGAAGTTGAAGAGCTTGATAGTTAATAAGTGTTATATTGAATTGTGGGCGAAAAACATACAGTGGAGGCGTACAGATGGTAGTACTAGATTACCAAACCGTAAGTTTAAATTCGGACGCAAATCACATAGTATGACACTTAACACAAAAAAAACTTTTCATAGGACTTCCCAACGACAAAACTAGGACAACACTACAGGCTGAATGTTTTTGGACAGCTACGAATAATTCTTTGTAAGTTCATGTTTTTTGTAAAAGTACTATTAATTATTGTTTTTTAAATATTGTTTCTGTCTGTCATCACTCAAATAAAAATAGATCCCTGATGAAGATCCAAATTAGGATCGAAACGTTGGAGCCATGAAAATAAATTCGTAGGCCAATTATTAAGACTTCAAGCCAGAACAAATCATTCGATATAAAACTCATCCTAACCTCTTTCCGAAGCAATTCCTTCAAATGGTCCCAGAGAGACCTATCGTTTTGGTTTATATAGCAAAGACAACGTGCGCCAAAAAATGCTGAATGTTAGGTCATTATGGTGTATAACAACTAATTAGAACAATCTTCCTTTCTATTTCAGAACGAGGAAGGTGCATGTTGCCGCCTGCGGATAAAAGTTATCGCTGGGCATCAGCTGGCCAAAAAAGACATCTTCGGTGCTAGGTTCGTATTTCTTCCAACTACCCTAGATATCCAATACATTTCCGCCTCCTTCCGCAGTGACCCGTACGTCCGGATCGACCTGAACACCATCACCGGCGACGAGAACATCGACTCGGTGCTGACGAAAACCAAAAAGAAAACCCTCAACCCCAAATGGAACGAGGAGTTCATCTTCCGGGTGAAACCGAACGAGCACAAGCTGGTCTTTCAGGTGTTCGACGAGAACCGGCTGACGCGGGACGATTTTCTCGGGATGGTGGAGCTTCCGCTGTCGCAGCTACCGAAGGAATCCGACGACGAGGGTGTTCAGGTGCCAATCAAAAGCTATCCGCTGCGGCCCCGAAGGTCAGTGGGGTATGTTTGAGTTCGTTCGATTTATTTTACGTTATTTTGTTGCACACTAATCTTGTTTTGCTAGTTTTCCGGTTTTATTTTTTCTAGAATTGGGAAGTTTGGTTTTGATTTCACCGTTTTTTAGGTTGGCGATTGAGTTGCGCGTATGTCTTGAGCTCGCCGATTTGCGCTAACAGCTGGGCGCAGTTAGTCTATATCGCACCAATTATTTTTAACAACTTTTAACCTTTGGGATATAACAGGGAGAAACTTTATTATGCAAAACCTATTGAGAGAAATCTTCATTTTTGCTTTTAGTGCTCGGTCGAAGGTGCGCGGACAGCTGGATCTGTACCATGCCTATATCCAAGATCAGAATGCAACCAGCGAAACGGATTGGGAAATCATCGAGTCAAATAATTCAATCTCTAGTGTAAGAATGGCATACCTCTACTTGCATTTCAAGATGTACCTAACGTGGAATGAATCTTTTCAGAATTCTAACATCGCCAACAATGCAGCAGATACGCTTCCTTCCGGCTGGGAAGAGCGGCAGGATGCCAACGGACGTACCTACTACGTGAATCATTTACAAAGGACAACGCAATGGGAGCGACCAACTGCCACGTAAGTAAATACTAAGTAAATGCTTTAGGTCTCGATCAACGCCCTCTATCACTATAGCTTGGGTCGCTTCTCATTGTTGAATTTCGGGTTATAAGAAGGCGTACTCTTAGGCATAATTAGGGGTTATTCTGTATCTGGCTTGACGGATTTCGGAGGAGGTAGTAATTCAAGGAGTGGAAGTGTAGGGAACCTCATTAGAATCCTGACTGGCACGCCGGGAGATCTATGGATAGCGCGTGGTTGGCGAGGGCCGTCAACAAAAAGAGAGTCACGTGCGTTTCCTGTCTGGCGCGACCTTGCACTCAGTTCATGGGTTGAGGACTGGCCTCCTTTCGTGCTAGCGATACTTCGTAGTGGTGGTGACGCGTGGTATGACTTAGGGCTTAGGGCTTAGATGTTTCTGTGGTCAGATGACCACCTTTCTTCGACGTCGTGACTTCGTACCATCGATGCCCTGATCGGCAACGCGAGCTGGCCAAGCTTACTGCCAAACGGTTAATGACGACTATTGGAGGGGTTTCCATGGATTACATCGGATGAAAGACGGCAACAAGCGCTGTGGTGCTACGATTTGTAAAGACTTGTAACGATTAAAATTTTACTTGAATCTCATTATAATCCTGTGGTTAACACCTAGGTGCTGCGAATAGAAACGGTTTTATTTTTCAAGCTAGCCAACACACACCTACACACTTCCGGCACACAGCTTGTAAACACGCACGAGTGTTCAATTTTCTTGCAGCCACCTCTCTCAGCGCGGTTGTCAAACACGCCGTCGCGACGCTGTTCGGAAGTGGTAAACATGATCAATTCACCATTATTCCGATTTTCTTCTCGTGTTCAAAGTTTATTATTTTCCATTCGCGATGGAAAGTTTAATGGATAGTTGTTACAAAATTAGCTAAAATAGGCTCAAAACCAGTGAATCAAAATTCAACCATCGCGCAACAATAATGACAATGTCGCAACCTGTATTTGTTGCGACAAACAAACCCATGCGACATAAGTTTGTCCCAACTTGGAAATAATGGGATTAACATCGTGTACCACGAGTTTAGAGATTTTTAAGCCTTGCATTGCGATTTTCGAACGGTAACTTCGAGTCGGTAAACACTGCAACTCTGGTGAAGCTCTATCATCAAACCGTTTCGACTTTGGGTTAGCAATAATTGATTATTCACGAGTTGAAAAGTACGCAACAAATTCTGCTTCTGTTTTGTCTGCAACAAAAAATTTCGAGATCATGTCATTATCTGTTACCATTGGGGATAAAGAGTAATCGTCGCACCTTCTTTGTTGCTTGTTTTGTGCCTCTTTTGTCTGACAATTCTCTTCACTGCTCAAAACAATGTTTATCCTTCTCCTCGCTTTCTAACGGCTTGACAGCGGCAAATGAAGATATCGTGACAACAGGTTTGATATCCGCAGCACTTAGATAACAATACTTTTCAATCAATCACACAGGTTCAACATCTTCAATGTTTGGCTCCCGCTGAGAGAGCATACCCTGACAACCAGTAATCGTAAAAGATATTGCAGAAGATGATAATGTGGAGGCCATATGCGTGCATGCCTCCATTTAGGCGCATGTAAAATGTATGCATATCGCATCCACTTTAGCATCCTATTCAACATATTATACGATCACTGGTTGACTGGGTATTGAGTCAGTCCGCGATACTCAGGTTAACACTGACGTCCTGTATAACGTATGTACTGACGATACCAACTTGCCCTTGATTTGTCTTGAGACTTGACTAAAACTTGGGCGGTGCCGTGACACCACTGTACGCTCAACATGATTCCTCTATCAAAGCATCCGTCTTCAGTGCGGACAGTGACGACACGGATATAGACGTTGGACCTTTAAAAAATGCTGATGTTAAGGTAAGTGTCATTTCAAAGAAGGGGCATTCTCGTTCTTGAGAAGGACCGTCGTGCCGATATGAATCTTGTTCTGCTGCTTGTTCCATTTAGTGCAGTTATGGAGATCCGAGAAGTATTGCGTAGATGATCTGCTTCGGGCCTGCTGCTCGGAGAATGACAGATGTAGACGGTATACAAGAGGTGATCCAAGGATTCGAAGTCGGCTACGTAAGTCATACCGGTGCCCTGCGGTTGAAATCGACCCTTACCCTCGACCCTTAACTCTTAAATTGCCGTGGGGAGAATATCCTGGTTGTATTGCTGTCGTGGCGTAGGCATACTGGGCTGTATCCGAGCCCGCTGATGGAAAGGGGTCATCGGGAAGGTCGGGGCAGGTGGAATCCCCATGCCGGCTCGTCCTTCTGTGTGCTGGCTGATAGGGTCTTACTTGCGGGAAGGTTAAATCGCTGTGCACGCGGTTTCAGTTCTTGATACTTGCTGTGCAGTTGGAAGCATGCTTCCTTGGTGGACTCTCAAAAAGCGAGTCATCGATATTCATTGCTGCATGCTACGCTACTAAACTCGAGGGCGCGATGTGTACTAGGCTCTCTCTGAAGCAGTGCCTGCTTGGTGGTCCCGAAGAGAATTAGGGTTTGGCGACCATGGGAATGTTATTTAGTGGGTCGATGAAAGAGTAGTCCTGGCTTTCACTTTTTCTGTAGAAGACGGTCCTTAACCCCACACTACTTGGACCTCCCTGTTCAGGTGCCTGTTGAACAGATTATCCCCCCATGGTTTAGAAGAAAAAAATAGCTTTGGGATGGCAGTTAGTGGTCGCTGAAGCAGGAAGTGCCCTGGATTTAGAGCCACGAAATCGCTAGGAACACTGCTGACTGGGGCTAGCGGACGCCAATCGAGGACCTCTTCGATCTGCGCAAGTGCAGACACAATTTTGTCCACCTTCAGCACTTTTGTTCCGACAGTCTTCCTGAGGCGTTTTTGCTCCCAGTGGCAATCAGCGAACATTGTGAAAGAGTCTATACAGCTTTATTAACCCTCGAGCAGTCGCGTTTTTGACTACCTTCAGCGACACCGCGCTCGCGCTGTGTACCACAAACGTGCATTTTTTATGGTGTATTCAGTACACGACGCGATTGCTCCCGGGTTAACTTCCGTTTCGCTTCTACGAAGGTCGTTTCGTTGCGTAGTCTAACATTGAAAATTGGGGCTTGCCACGACGAGTTGTGAACCGTTTCAGCGCTGCTAGGAACGCATGCGTGGCCATATCCATCTTCAGCTCCAGATGGACAGTCTTGACCGCCACACACATGAATATTCATACATAGCACTTCACTGAGCTTGTTCTACGATTGAGGTTCTAGACTTGGAATGGACCGCAATAATCCACGCCGATGGCCAATGGAAGAACAATCATCAATTGATCCAGAGCTTTGGGCGTGTTGCGAAAGCATGGACTCCATCTGCGGATCACATTCTCGGTTGAAATTTTGATGTGAATTGTTTCAAAATTTTCCGCGGTGAAAGAGCTTGTAGTGTAAGTGCCGTACGAAAATCGTTGCGCTTGTGGTGTAGGTTATAAGGATGCTTGCGGTTGTACGATATCGATGTCTTAGAGAGCCGGCCACCGACGCGCATGAAGCGCAACGATATTGAAGGAGTCGTGGACAGATCCCCTTTAGGCAAACTCTTCTAGCTTATACGGATAGAATCCCTTGGAACGAGCAAACCATCGCTTTAGATTGCCAGCTCTTGCTCCGCAAGCGGCAGGAAACCAGATCTCATGAATGGCCGATAGGATTTATGCGGGTTCCGTCAAGAGTTCCGTAAACGAAGATCGTTCTGCGAAGATTTTGCAAGGAGCATGAGCTGGACATGCGGGTGTTGGACATTTTTCTAGCACTGATATGTCAAACTCGACGCTGGAAGCATCCACTGTATGTGGTCAGAAGGATCAGAACAGTTGATCCTGAGCCAGCAATTACGGCCCTTCGAACCAAAGAGTTTGATACTGCAAGTGCGCTGGAAACATTCCACGGGAAATAAGGTCTGCGGGGTTTCCAGTGTCTGGAACATGATTCCTAACTCCATCCTTGGTGAGATGCTGAATCGCCGACACGTGGATTGTCCGACAAGTCTGTCCAGAAGTACGCTGGAATGCTTGGGTTGATCTGATTATACTTCTCGTTCAGGTGACTCAGCAAGAGTTCCGAGGACTGTTCAAGGTGCCATCCGACGCAGTGAAACCGAGGTAAAAGCACACTCCGTACGCAGCTTCTGAGGCGTCGCAGAAGCCATGTAGCTGCACTTCTGTGTAATCGTTTCTGTCGCCAATCCAGCAAGCAATCGGTAGAGACTCCAAAGCGACCATGGTTTGCTTGTATTTCTTTCACATCTAATCGAGAGGATCATCCCAGTCGAAATTTTCGCACCCCGTGCCGTTGGATGCATATTTTCGCTTGGACTACAACTGGCTCAACTACACCCAGTGCATCCGACAACTAAGTAGCGTCGGAGTGAACACTGCACTTCGTCATGGAGGATCTCCACTTGGGGAAGGTGAAGCAGAAATTGTTGGACTTGGTGTCCCATCACAGCTCCGCAATCTTGACCGCTGCGCTTGAGGTGTCTAGAACCAGGACTGATCGCTTGTTTCGTATATGCTTGGGAATGGTGGAAAGCAGTGCCGGTGGGTTTGAGTTCCACTTTCATTAGCTGTCGTGCATTGCGGACTGTGTCCGCTCCAGACAACATGTCGTCAACGTAAAAGTCATCTTGGACCACCCGGGGCACAATCGGATTCGTGTATACACTGTCCTCTCTCAGCTTCTTTAGGCGACTTTTGACCAGATATGAAGCACTCGCAGCGTAAACCGTGAGCAGTTCAAACGTTTTCTTTAGTTCCTCCGAAGTGTCCCTCCAAAGAATGCGCTCTAGAAGTTGGTCTTGCTCTGGAATATGGTCTAGGTCTATCCGATACATTTTGGTTACATCGGCGATGACAGCGACTCGACGATGGTGTAATAGGTGGATATCAGATCATTCTAAACGACTGGCTTCTTTGGCATTAAAGCGTCATTAAGCGAGATTTCGGTTTAAGTTCGACACGACGCATCAAGCATGATTCTCAGCTTCATTGTTGTGCTGTCCGGCTGCAGCAGTGTATTGATGCGGCATGTAATTCACCGGATCTCCGTTGGTTTGCGCTCCGTCGTCGTAGGACTCCTTGAGTTCGGCGTTCAGGCTAAACCGCTACTCCAAGTAGAACTCCGTCCCAATGATCATATTTATCGAACTAAGGTCTCCGAACAAGGGACTCGCTGTGTCCCACTTCGGAGGGAATTTCCAATAAGTCCATTCGAACAGATTTAAGCTGTAACATTTGAATGCTTATTGGCAAAACCTGACACCGCGTGTTACATTTGAAAAGGGCCTATCTCTAAAATGCAAACAAATCGATTTTAATACCATTCCATAGCATCAACAGTAGCTATAGGCCCCGACAGTAACTATAACCCGCCTAATCGATAAACTTATCAGAATACACCCCATCTTCAAAACAACCAATCACTGCTTTTTTCAAAATCATTCATAACCCCGTGCTCCAAATGGGCCAGTAACGGTAAAATTTTGTTTACATTGGTAGGCCTTCTCGTTTAAAGGGCCGACAACCGAAAATTTTCCGAACGGCTCCCGGCCCGAGTGCTTAGAGAGAGAATTCTCTCTCTCAAAATGGGTCAAGCCTTGATTCGATGTCACTCGGGGGGGCGAACCACGCTAAGAAAGTTTCAGAAAGACTCACAATAAGGCCGACACCCGGTGAAACATTTCAAATTAGCTTAACATATTTTTCTATAATTGTTCATACTTTTTTGATAAATTTTGATGCAGTTTTGATTATTGAAGCATAGATACATCTATTTTTGTGTCATCAGAACGAAAAGCTTGTTGAAAAATCCTCAAACTTAGAAATACGAATAGAAAATGTGTTGGAAATTGTTTGCATCGATTTTTCTCAATGTTTACGTTCTGGGGATAGGCTCTTTTCAAATGTAACGTGAGACACCACATCAGCTCGCCAATCGAGGAGGTTGACTTGTATGCTTTCACAGATTTCGTCGAGGTCGCGTTGCTATTGCCAATACCTTGCACCATCGGGAAATTCGGCTTCGCCTTGATATTTTACTTCTTGGAGAACCTACTGGTGAAGTAGCAGATTTCCGAGCACAAATTCAGCAGCGTTCTGTCTAGTGCGGTGTTGCCAAAACGCTCCACTACCTTTAAGACGGCAGTAGACATCAACACTTGAGGAGTTGTGGTGCCAAAGCCGTGCGGTGATTCAGTGGCTTCGAGAGAGATTGCAGGTTGTGGGTGAGTGTTTTGTGATCGAATCACCGGGAATTACTACTACCGCCGGGTAGGTACTGTATCTCTCAACTGGAAACTGACCAGTTGTACAGGTCGCTGCTTTTTTCTAAACCATAGGGGGGAAAATCTGCTCAACAGGCACCCTAACAGGAAGGTTAGGGTAGTGTGGGGTTAAGGCCGTCTTCTACAACAATAGTTAAAGCCAGGACTACTCTCTCCTTGACCCACTAAAACACATTTCTATGGTTGCCGATCCCTTTGTCTCTCCGGAACCACCAAGAAGGCATGGCTTCAGAGAGGGGCTAGTGCACATCGTACCCTCAAGGTTAGCTGCGTAGCCTAGCAGCAACGAACATCGATGACTCGCTCTGGAGAGTCCATCACGGTAACATTAGCCAGTTTCCCGAGTGGTCCTCACCACTCCCTTTGTCCTTGGAAGGCGGACAGGGTCAACCTTGCCCGCGCCCAACTGCTTAGTAGACATCAAGAAATGATGCCCACGTGCAACCCAATCTGACCTGCCCGCAAAGGATGGGTATCACTACCCTTCAGGCCCTATCAGATGCACCCGAAGGTTGCAGACAGCAGGAACTCACCTACCCCGACCCTTGTCGGGGACCCCTTTCCAACCGTGGGCTCGGAACCAACCCAGTAGACCGACGCCACGACAGCACCGCTACCGGGACTCCCTCTCCACGGCTACTTAATCGTTGTAAGGGTCGATCTCGACCGCAGGGCACCGGTATGACCTACGAAGCCGACTCCGAATCCCTGGACCACCTCTTTTACCGCATCGAACTAGCCATTCTCTGAGTCCACGTGCCACCTCCTCTGTAGCTCCCAGACGATATGGGTGATAACCATTGAAACAGGTCGCTGCTTCTTAGCCTTATCCGCCACTCTAGTACTATCGCTAGTAAGTCGATATCTGTACTTCACTCCAAGACTGACTGCCACAGCAAACAGTGATCGTCGGGATTTTTCGCAGACGGATTGATCCATTTGTTTCTGCATCTATCTCGCACTGGGCACCTGGTTGAGAGCTCCTCGGTGTCGGTGATCTCGTCCAGGTTCAAACACAATAAAGAGTCTCCTCCGCTGCCAGGGCTCTTATTTCAACCTTTTCGTCCAGAACTTCTTGGGCTATCGCTCTATAGGCCGTGCCATGCCATAGAGCTTCCTTTTTAGCACAATTATCATCTCTTCCATCCCGATACGCTGGATGTGTTTCATATCCACACCCAGCCTCGAGCACCCACTGAGTCTTCATCCACCAACAGGACATTCCATCTGCTTTGGCCATGCACCTCGAGTCGCGGTTCACTCTAATACCTACAGCTCTAGAAAGCTGTGTAGTCTCGCCAAAGCCGTGGTTGTATCCTCGGCCAAGAAGAAGCTGTCGACCTGGATGGTGCTGCTTTCGTGCGCCGACCGAAGCTTGCTCCTTAGGCAAAAGGAGTTGTTCCTTTTTGAACATAGCTGAACTTGCAGAGTTTCAGCAGACCTTCAGGTATCAGTAGGTCGGCTCCAGAGGCATGTTCTCTTCCATTTGGGAAATTTGTGCCACCAGGCCAGCCCTCGCGAACGGATTCATCGTCGCACACTCCGTCTCTCCACTACTCACGTCCACTTTTTGATTGACCATCTCTATTGCCGTAAGGTCTCCTTAAAGCCGGTAATTCTATTTGTCAATGAAGTAGCCTTCAGAGATCCCAATGGTTATCTATGCAAGTATGGAGGCCACCCGAGGGTGAGCAGTCACAGCTCCTAATGAGAGTTAAGCCCAGAGCTAGATCATTGCGAATCAGGAGTCTATTTCAGCTCAATTAGTTGCCTTTACTGGGTACAAGTCGGAAACATACTTTAGGGTCGCCGTTACAGTTCAGTGTCACTCGATTTTCTAAACGAATAGAATTCCGTCGCTACCAGTTCACCTTATGCGAGGTTACATAAGTGTGTGCCATCTCGGTTGCCAATTCCAAAGCATTGAATAACAGAAGACAGCTGGCTATGGAAAGGGCTACCAGGCTAAGCCAAGCAAAACTTACTCGGTGTAGACTGTGACCGGCGTATTGGTGGACTCAAGCTTTTGCGAGCATGCGTCGTGTTTGTCTTCGGGCTAGAGAGGATCTTTGAGGGGCTCTTGCCGTATAATGATCCGCGTGTTTGAGCTTTTTTCTAGAGATCGCCGCTGTATAAGGCGATCGAGAAGGGGATGGATAACGATGAGCCTTTTTACTCCGAACCTGGATTTAAAAGCACAGTTTAGATCTGACTTTAAAAGTAGCAAGAGTGGAGCGGACCTGGTGTGATGGTTAGAACACTAGACTATCACGCCGAGGACCTGGGATCGAATCCCACTCCCGACATACTCGCAAATGTGAGTTCTTCCTTCGGAAGGGAAGTAAAGTGTGGGTCCCGAGATGAACTAGCCTAGGGCTAAACATCTCGTTAATACAGATATAAAAAAAAGTAGCAAGCTGTTCCGATCATGTCTGGACGAGGGTATCTTCCGGGAGGTCTGGAAGCGGTGGAGCCTGATTATATTGCCGATCGGCGGGGAAAACACTCGTTGACCTGTTGGTACGTAGACCAATAAGATTGGCCAACATGACGAAACAGATATTTGAGAAAATCATCCTCAACAGATTGTTGAGGTACACCGAGGGTCTAACTTAGCTTCCGGAAAATATGTCGATCGTAGACACTATCTTAATAGCTAGAATAGATGATTAATTCCGCACCAACATTTCAAAAGAGCGTAACTGCATTTACAACCAATGCCTTCTCACAAAGCTGTGGAGCGTATCCCATCCCTCTCGAGCAATCCACTAGCACAAATAGAAAGATAAAATCCTCCTCTTTCGATTAATGGATGTGAATTGCGTGAGATGAATGAAATACGACCCACAGCTCTGTGAGAAGGCATTGGTTGCAAAAGCAGTTACGCCCTTTTGAAATGTTGGTGCCGAATTAGTAATTAGTTCCTCTTTCTGCGTTTAACCTTCAAGATGCTGGAATCGTCGTTGAGTAGTACAGCTGTATCGCCGTTACATATGTTTAGCAATAACAGTCCTGTCAGCCGCAAAGCAGACAAATTGGCCGGATTTCTTGAATCGTATCCTGGATGTTGAGCCCCGCTCGTTACATTATGCTTTCCGGGGCAATGTTGAGCAGCAGACATTAAAGTTCATCATCTTCTCCCAGTTTCTGTCGACATTTGAATGAACTGAAGAGTTCAGCCGAAACCTTACCGCAGTTGTTTTGCTCGCCGTTTATTATCGTTGTAAACAGTCTTGTAAGCTTTTCAGGATACCCTCTCACGCCATGAATTTCTATAGCTCTGCGCGGACGACATTTTTGTATGCTGCCGTGAAGTGATAAGTTCAGACCTAATAGATACCTGATAATGATATAAAGATATCAGTAGCAATACAAAATACTAATTCTCTATACAATTCGTCCATTCCAGATTAAGCCAATCATCACAGGACAACGATATGGCAGCCGCCTTCCAGAGACGTGTTCATATCAGCGTGGACGACAACATCACGGTAACTATCACCTCTGCCATTCAGCTCCCCTTTCTTTACAGATTATCGTGACCTGCCATTCAGGTCAACTCGCCAAAACCTTACTCAGCATGCCGTTCACTTAACGTTTCGATTTCATTCCCTTAATTTCTTATTAACGCTGCATGCCATTCTGTTGAACTTGTTTGTATTGGTGGATTGTGTTTCGGTATGATCGTTTCCGAAGGACAACGAAAGCGCGAGCACCGACAACGATTCGATCTGTTTGACGAACGACGATGACGAAGACGACGATGGCGATGACGGTGAAGAAGTGGTGATCGGTGATCGGCATGCGTCACGGTCTTCATCGTCCGCCGGAGGATCGGTCTTATCGCGTCGTGAAACGGTCGATTCGCAGTCTTCGGTTGTCATCGAGGTACATCCGGAAGATCGGGCAGAGGAAGCAGAGGACGAAGTGGCAACGGTGGATTTTCAGCAGGATGAGGAAATCGGAATCGATGTGCTCAGCATCGACCTCGAGGACGAACATGATCAAGAGGTGGAGAGAGTGTGTTTGTGTGTTGTTTTTGATTGAGTGTGTGAATGTTGGATTACTTTTTTTTAGTTCAGTAGTTGTAGTAGTAGTAGTAGTAGTGGCACGAGTTTTATTATTTCTTTTTCAATTCACTCACATGTTTTTGTCCGTGTGACTGTGTTCTGCAGGCAAGCAATGCAAGCCTTGCGTCAACCTTACGGTCGACCGCCTCGTTGAGTAATTCGGTTAGCTCTCTTGGTGTTGGACCTCCAGGATCGTCAACGAATGCTACAAGCAACGGCGAAGAAGCGGCAGAGGGTGCCGTGGTGTTCCGATCGGATTCGCTACGATCGCTTCCGACAATCCGGGTCAGCTCACCGCCACATCTTCCGGCAGCGTTAGTTAGGAGCCCTAGCAGGGTGGCTTCGGTAGCGAATCCTACCCTGGCAGGTGTTAATCGAAGGTTGGTGGTGAACTGTTCCGGAGTTGGCGGAAGCAGCTTTTTGACTAACATCCTTGTAACTTTGAAGAAGAAGACTTCCTCCGATGGTGCCTATCATACTGCCACGACAGCCTTCCGTGGATCAACAGCATCTTGAAGAAGCCGAGGAAGAAGCTCCTCCGTCACCACAAGAAGTTCTCCAGTTCAGTGGAGACGAACATGAGGTAATCTACGTTGTTGCTTTCCGTGTCGGCGCTGTGTTGTCCTTGTGACTATTGCTACATCATCCGAGTTGTTTGCTATTGCTAGTGATCCTAGAGGCTGCTGTAATCGTGCGGATATTACTGCTACATGCGTTGTCGGTGGTGGGATATTGGAGAGTTCGATCAGCTGGAAGTAAGCCGTGTTTTGATGCTCTTTTCAGGACTTGGATCACTCGGTTCAGAACCGCGTCCTGCAGCATTTGAACGAAAGCAGTCGACGTTCGTCTAGCCGGTCTTCGATTGGAAGTGCTGGTAGTGCTGGAGTTCATGGGAGATCCGTTGGAGACGCCGATGAAGCAGACAGCGGAGGCGGTGGGCGGCGATCTTCCACCAATAACAACAACGACACAGGTGATGATCGGTCTTCGCGGTCGTCCACATCCAATGAGAATGATTCGTCCAGCAGTAGTCCCGCTGGTACGGATGTGGTTCTGCCAGCAGGTTGGTCCATGCAGCTAGCTCCAAACGGAAGGGTGTTCTTCATCGATCATAACGAGAAGAAAACTTCGTGGGTGGATCCGAGAACGGGACGGGCCAGCCCTATGCCGAATGCGTCCAGCAGTTCGACGGTGAGCGACTCCAGACGACCGGAAGATGGGTTGGCACCTTTGCCAGAGGGATGGGAAGAGCGAGTGCATTCGGATGGGAGGACCTTCTTCATCGATCACAGTGAGTTCCATGGCAGTTTTCGTTGCTACATGATCCTAACATGAGCTTTTATCTTGTAGATACGAGAACTACGCAATGGGAAGATCCACGTTTGTCGATGCCAAATATTGCTGGCCAGGCAGTACCTTACTCAAGAGATTATAAACGAAAGTATGAATATCTGAAGGGACAACTGCGGAAACCGGTAAGTGTGGTAAACCAACATCAAACCAATACCAATCTAAAACCAAACCAGAACCAAACCAAAACTAAATCAAACCAAAACCAAACCAAACCAAACCAAAACCAAACCAAAACCACACCAAAACCAAACCAAAACCAAACCAAAACCAAACCAAAACCAAACCAAAACCAAAACCAAACCCAAACCAAAACCAAACCAAAACCAAACCAAAACCAAACCAAAACCAAACCAAAACCAAACCAAAACCAAACCAAAACCGAACCAAAACCAAACCAAAACCAAACCAAAACCAAACCAAAACCAAACCAAACCCAAACCAAAACCAAACCAAAACCAAACCAAAACCAAACCAAAACCAAACCAAAACCAAACCAAAACCAAACCAAAACCAAACCAAAATCAAACCAAAACCAAACCAAAACCAAACCAAAACCAAACCAAAACCAAACCAAAACCAAACCAAAACCAAACCAAAACCAAACCAAAACCAAACCAAAACCAAACCAAAACCAAACCAAAACCAAACCAAAACTGACCGATTCACTTCCTTGCAGGCTAACGTACCGAACAAGATCGAGATCAAGGTCCGGCGGGTGTCGATCCTGGAGGACTCCTATCGTATCATCAACTCCATCACAAAGACGGAACTTCTCAAAACCAAGCTGTGGATAGAGTTCGAAGGCGAAGCCGGGCTGGACTACGGTGGCCTAGCCCGAGAGTGGTTCTACCTGCTGTCCAAAGAGATGTTCAACCCGTACTACGGGCTGTTCGAGTACTCGGCCATGGACAACTACACGCTGCAGATCAATCCGTTCAGTGGGCTGTGCAATGAGGATCACCTGCACTACTTTAAGTTTATCGGTAGGGTCGCGGGGATGGCCGTGTACCACGGGAAACTGCTGGATGCGTTCTTCATCCGGCCGTTCTACAAGATGATGCTGCAAAAGCCGATCGATCTCAAAGACATGGAATCTGTGGACATGGAGTATTACAACTCGCTGCTGTGGATCAAGGAGAACGATCCGAGCGAGTTGATGTTGACGTTCTGTGTAGACGAGGAGACTTTCGGCTATACCAGTCAGCGGGAGCTGAAGCCGAATGGAGCGGATATTGAAGTCACGAACGAGAACAAGGACGAGTACATTAAGCTGGTGATCGAGTGGCGATTCGTGGCGCGAGTTAAGGATCAGATGTCTGCATTTTTGGATGGGTTCGGTCAGATCGTTCCGCTGAACTTGCTGAAGATCTTCGACGAGAACGAGCTGGAGCTGCTGATGTGCGGTATTCAGAGCATCGACGTCAAGGACTGGAAACGGAATACTCTCTACAAGGGTGATTACTACGCCAACCATGTCATCATTCAGTGGTTCTGGAAGGCAGTGCTGTCGTTTTCGAACGAGATGCGATCGCGGTTGTTGCAGTTTGTGACCGGAACCAGTCGGGTGCCGATGAACGGGTTCAAGGAGCTTTATGGATCTAATGGGCCGCAGATGTTCACTATCGAGAAGTGGGGCACCCCGGAGAACTACCCGAGGGCGCATACTTGGTGAGTTGGGTTAATGTGCGCGAAAGAGTTTCCATAACGAATTTCAATTTTCAGCTTCAACCGTCTGGATCTACCACCGTACGAGAGCTACCTGGCGCTGAAGGATCGACTGATTCAGGCCATCGAAGGAAGTCAAGGATTCGCTGGCGTTGATTAAGCCGATCCGTGATCCGTGTAAATATCTTAAAAATTGACAATCCATTGGAAGAGCCAACATTCCTCTGGATATGCCGCAGCTTGTATCCACTACTGTTCGCTCAACAACGGTAGACCAGAATATGTTTAGAGAGATGTACTGTAACAATATCTTCTCGAAATCCGTCGCTTCAATAGCAGTTATTCAAGACATGACAATCTACGATGATACCCGATAGGCATGCACGCGCACACATCCAGCAGACACTATAGGTAAACTCCAACAAGCATTGAGTAGTGGGTAAAATGGGTCCAAAATGGCAATTTTCAGAAGATGTTAAGGCTGGTCGACTTTCCTTACCTAGATTATTTGTGTCCTTGAATTTGGATAGGCTAGGTCATTCTCAGTATCCTTTGGGATGTCCTTTGAGATAGCTCTGAGAATATCTTCAGGGCTGCCCCTGGTAAAATCTCCAGGGCTTTCCTAGAAAGTCCTCCAGAAGTACCCCCGGAAATGTCTCCGGAGCTGCCTCTGGGATTGTCTCCAAGACTGCCCTAGGTATGTCTTCAGGACTGCCCATGGAAATATCTTCTGGGCTGCCCATGGAAATGTCTCCAGGGCTCCGCTAGAAAGTTCTCCAGCGCTGCCCTGGGAATGTCGTCAGGGTACCCCAAGGAAGTCCTCCATTTCATTCCATAACTGTCATTGGGAATGTCTCTAGGGCTGCCCCTTGAAATGTCTCCTGGGCTTCCCCTGAGAATATCTCCAGTGCTCCCCTAGAAAGTCCTTCAGGGCTGATCCTGGGAATGACTCCAAGATTGCCCCTGGAAATGTCTCCAGAGCTGCCCCTGGAAGTGTCTCCAAAGCTGCTCCTGAGAATGTCTCCAGGGCTGACCCTGGAAATGACTCCAAGACTGCCCTTGGAAATGTCTGCAGATCACTCCAAGAAAGTTCTCTAGGGATACCCTTGAGAAGCCCACAAGGGATTCCATTGGAAAGTCCACCAGGGATTCTCATGGTCATCATAATCAGACTCCTCTTCTAAAATTACGCTTTTGGATCCACTTTGCCCACTGTGAATCGATACTATGAGCATCCAAAATATCCCAGATTTACAACGCCAAAATAAAATAAAAACATCCGACAGAGCGATTTCCCACTTTTTGATCGTTGTTTCGTGTTAGTTGAAACTCAACAAAAAAAAAGAAGAGCAAATCGATTTTTAGAAAACTTATTTGCCTTATCGTTACTGCACTTGCACTTGCACACTGCTGTTGTTTGACCGCTTTAGAGAAAATTTTTAAACACTACTACATATTAGGCCACTACAAAATTATACCCGACGACTCATATACACGCGTGATTTATCATCTTTCCTTGTATTGTAAAAAAAAAATCTTAAGAAAAAAACAAGGTAATTGTTATCTGTTGATTGTTTGAGATCGTTATCCTTCCCGATATATACCTACGTAATTATTATTCGCTGAGAGTTTTCTCTTCATCCTTGAGCAGGCGGTAGTTGACGAAACGCATGACGAATCCGATCTTTTTTCCATCTCCTAGCATCTAGATGTGGAATCAAACCCCGAGAATAGGAAAACAAAAACATACACTACACTGTTACTTAAGCTGATAGAGCTTTTATCAGAAAGAACTAATTTATTTAGGGCAAACATAAAAAGAGAAAGAAAGCAAAAAAAGAGATGAGAAGGCAAGTTGGAATCGGAATTACATATGACGGCTCCCAGCATAGCAGAGAATGGCAAGACAGAATTGACGGAAGGAAACGGGAACGAGATTATGTTTTAGTGCGGGGCTATTTATATGGAATCAAAGAAATATTACAACATAGCTAAATATTTTCAAAGTATTTTTAATTCTTATGACAGAGAGTAATATTGTAAAGCATTACATTGAAACTGATCAACGGTGGTTTTGGTATGTTCCAAGATATCACACTTCCCTTCTGATGAACAATGTTAGTGTTTGTATGTCACGATTCGACTCAAGAACCACTGATCGGATTTTCAATGACCTTGGAAGAAGACAAAGCGTTGTTCATAAACTACGTCGATCCTAATTTTTGCCATCTTTGAAACCCTACCCCCTTCTCAGTAGTTTCTGGATAGACTCTTGGAAAACTTCAATATCTCCAGGAATTGTGGAGAAAGGGGGCAAACTGGAATCTCAGAAGGGAACCGAAAATCAAATGATTTGAAGGTGTGATTTTGGTGTGTTTTAGAGAGGAAAAGGGGATTTTAGGTGATACGGGACGCTGTGTTATTTTTCCTATCTTTCCTCTCTTTCTAACAATTTGCCTCGCGATTTTGAAGATGGTAATTTCAATATCTATCGCACTGAAGTGGCTGAAAAACAATCAGCATATGCACTGCAAGTGAGCATACACAATGATAAGTTTTCATCCCATAATATGAAGTAGAATCTGAGATTACCATCTTAGTAACAATACAGCAATGGTGGATATTTCCTCGATCGTCGCGTTCGTCCTTTAAGGGAGTTTCGTATGGTTTCATGGAATTCCAAAAAGGATTTCATGAATTCCAGAGATGTTTCGGGCAAGTTTTTAGGTATTTCAGAAGGATTTTACAAAGCAGGAACTTACTTCTCGAGAAAAGTTTTTGCTCCCGGAGGTATCCAAGAGTTTTAAGGGAGCCTAAATGTAGACGATACAAAGGGTTTCTGTGATGTTTCGAAAGTGAGCTCCAGAGGAATTCAACAGGCTAAAGATAGTTTCAGTCATTTTTAGATATGTTTCAGGGGCCTTCAAGGGGCTTTCAGGGGAATTTGTGACTTGTTTTAGAGGGATTTAAACCCTTCCATACTCCAGAGGCGTTTCTATTTAGAGGTTTGAAGGTGGTTCATGAGGATTCAGGAAGCTCCAGGACTATACTCAAAAACCCCTGAGACTCCCTAAAACATCCTGAAACCCAATGAAACGCTCCGTAAACCCTCTTAACTTCTCTAAATCAACCGAAAACTCGCTGATACGCCCCTGAGATCCTCCTAAAACCAGATATGCATTTTAAACGCTCATATTCACGCTTATGTTCAAAGAGCGTGCCAAAAATGTTCCCTAATTGCTCTTGCGTGCGTGCGTGTTTACAGTTTTGAACCAAATCTAGGTAACTAAATTCCTCACGGAACTTGACACTTTATATTTGGTAAAAGTGTACAAGTAGGGGCGATATTTTTACCCGGCGCCACTGTGCTGCAATCATTCTTGCAGAAGAGAAAAAGTGCAAGCAGATCAAAGAAAATTTTCACTCCCATGTAACAGTCCGTATACACTGAGCAAAAATCCCCGCCATAAATTGAATGATTTTTGCCACATCCGAGCCCCATGCCTATTTTCAGTCAAGAATCGGATGATTTTCGTTTGATGCAGCGTCCTTCAAAACCAAAACAATTTGAATGATGACTATCTCAGAAAAAGATGATTTTCGTTTTTTTAAGGAAACCAATAAATGAATGATATTCATTCCTTTTCCGGTATGATTTCTTGTAGGGTCTGTTTATTTCTAAATTAATATTAAAAAAAATAGAAATTGGAAATTAATAATTTATTTTTATATAATTTCAATCTGACCAAATTTAAATTCAATATGAAAAAACATATACGTAGGTCTCCTAGTGGATTCGGCAATCCGACGCAAAAACTAGATATTCCGGACTTAACTCTGGAAGCATCCTGCTTGGCATCCTGTAAATGAATTCCAGGCATAGGACCAAAAATGTTTGTAGAACAAAATAATGAACAATAATTCTTTCTTACCTTTGATGATGTGTTCTTCGGATCCAAGAATCTCGAAAATCATCAAAGTCCGAAACCACCATCTTACTTTTAATCAATGACAGATGTAGGCCTAAAAACGAATGATTTAGGATTTAGAAAATACTTTCAGATGATTTGTGATAATCAATCACAACAAACCCTATGCGAAAAATCATTTAATTATTGTGACAATTGTATTCTCAAAACAGGATGATTTTTATTCAGCAGGACGCAGTAAAGCCATTCTGCTGAGTTATCATTCAAAATAAAGATTCTGAGGATCTGTATCGCATTGAACGAAGAATCATTCTTTGCACGGTGGGGGTTTTCGTTCAGTGTAATAAACTCTTTCATTATAGTCGGTCCGAGTCGAGTTTTATTTGCCTCGTCATCGCGAGTTCCTCGGGTTAATTCCGTCCGCTTTCGGTGTTGGCCTGTTCACTGCGTTGCCTGCTGGGTGTCCGCCGGGTAATCCCACAGATTATGGGCTCCAGGTCGTGTGGGGGAACTGGAACAGAACGTGTTTGTGCGAAAGTACGTTTTCGAGAATGAGGTTATGTCGCTCGGCGAATAACCACAGGGATTGCACTCAATTGGACTGTGTAAATTTCGTCGTCACCGTCGTCGTGAGTGCGAACAAGTCGAGACAAGTTTGCTCGAGACGACGAGACTCTAACTCGCTCGGTGCGCGTGAGCGATAGTGAAAAAAAAAATTGGGCTCGTTTTCGTTCGATCGCGGGTTTACGAAAGGAACTGAAAATGAGCGAGAAATATTTGTTTTCGCGATTAAGTAACCAGAGCTATCCCGTCCGGAAGAAGCGCATGGCGATGCTTCTCAAGCGCGAAGATTTATGGTCGGTCGTGTCGGAACCAAAGCCGGAACCGGCAACGGACGGGTGGCTGAAACGTGACCAGAAGGCGCTAGCTACTATCGTTCTGTACGTCGAAGATTGTCAGCTGAATTTAGTGCGGGATGCAGTTACAGCGACGGAGGTGTGGAAAGTGCTCCAGGATTTCCACGAGAAAGTGACGGTGACGTCGCGGGTGGCACTGCTGAGGCGGATTTGCAGTCTCAACATGGCTGAGGGAGGAGACATCGAGAAACATCTCAAGATTGCGATGATCTATCGCAGTCTCCCTGAATCGTACGGAGGTCTGATAACGGCATTGGAAAGCAGACCCGATGCTGACCAGACGCTGCAGCTGATCAAACAGAAGCTTCTCGACGAGCACCAGCGATGCGAAGAACGATCAGAGGACGTTTCGGAGAAAGCCATGAAGACACCGAACACAAAGTGAACCCTTCCGGCACGGCAACAAGGCGAAGAAAGTAGTGGAGAAAGATGTACCGATTTGCATCGCAGCTGGAGGCAGTCGACGCAAAGGCTGCTGCTGGTACGTCGACAGCGGGTGCTCTAGTCATATGACTAGCGACAAGGACTTCTTCGACAAGTTGGACGAAAGTGTGAAAATCAAAGTGATTCTCGCGGATGGTTCGGTAACCACGTCAGCTGGTGTCGGTAAAGGTTCGGTCTAGTGCGTCGACGGTGAAGGAAAAGTAATAGACATTCTTTTCAAAGAAGTGCTTTTCATTCCGACCTTGGAAGGCCGACTGGTATCAGTGCGAAAGCTAACCCAGAGAGGTTTGAGCGTAAAGTTTGAGGCGTCGCGGTGCAGTGTTGTGAATGAAGACGGAAAAGTGGTTGCTGCGGCAGAGCTGTGTGGAAATTTGTTCATCCTGAAGACGGCAGCGGATGCGCGGCTGAGCAAGGAGGCTCGGCATCTGCCGAACTGCCAGCATACGTGGCATCGTCGGTTCGGCCATCGGGATCCGACAGTGCTGGAACGCATTCAGGAGGAGCAACTCTGCGAGGGGTTTAGTATGCACGATTGCGGGATCAGGCATGTATGCGAGCACTGCCTAGCAGGTAAATTATCTAGACTCCTTTTTCCTAAACAAGCACAGAACCGTGTTGCTCGTGTACTCGACGTAGTTCATACGGACGTCTGCGGTCCTATGAACAATGTCACGCCAGGGGGTTGCAGGTACTTGATGACCCTCATAGACGACTACAGTCGCTATACTGTGGTCTGTCTGCTCAGACAGAAGACGGACGCGGCGGGGTGCATTAAACGTTACGTAGCGCACGTCAAAACGCGATGTGGTCGAGCGCCCGGCGTAATACGTTCCGATGGTGGGGGAGAATACGCAAATGAGGAGCTGAAGGATTTATATGAGCGGGAGGGCATCCTGCCTCAGTTTACGGCTGCATATTCCCCACAAAATGGCGTGGCGGAACGTAAAAACCGATCCCTACAGGAGATGGCTACGTGCATGTTGTTGGACGCAGGACTCCACAAGAAGTACTGGGGTGAGGCAATCATGACCGTTGGATACCTTCAGAACCGGTTGCCTTCGCGTTCTGTCGAATCAACGCCATTCGAGAAATGGTTCGGCAGGAAACCTTCGTTGAAGAATCTGCGAGTATTTGGGAGTCCAGCATACGTCCACGTCCCGGATGTAAAATGGACCAAGCTGGACAACAAGGCTCGAAAGTTGCTCTTCGTTGACTATTGCGACGATAGGAAGGCGTTTCGATTCCTGGACCCGGAAAACGATCAAATTACGATCAGCCGGGATGCAAGATACATCGAGCTGGGAGATGGATCTCTGGACCAGCGCAAACCGGTCGCCGGCTGCCACAAACAGTTGGTGGAGCTCGACGGTGATAGCGGTGAGGAACCAGCGGAGGCGGAAAATCCGGTCGAACCGGAGCAACATCAGTTGGAACCAGTGCTTCAGGAGGAGTCGGATTCGGAGTTCTACGATCCGGATGAGAAGGAAGGCGCAGTCGGCGAGCAGCAGCCGCCACCAAAGCGAAGCACACGTGGAGTGCTTCCGAAGAGATTCAACGATTACGAAGTGGATGAAGCCATAGCAGTAGAAGGAGAATCCGATACCTACGAAGAGGCAGTCAGCAGTTCCGAGCAGGATTTGTGGAAGGCTGCAATGGCTGAAGAATGCAATGTGTTAATGCGGAACGATACCTGGTCACTGGTTCAGCTGCCGGCCGGCCGAGTACCCATCGGCTGTACAAGGATATACAAGAAGAAGGAGGCCAGTTCCGGTAAAGCCTCGCGGTTTAAGGCCCGTCTCGTAGCCCAGGGCTTTCGCAGCGTTATGGGGTCGATTACGATGCCGTATTTGCCCCGGTCGCTAGCCAGGCGACATTGCGGATTCTGTTGACAGTAGCTGGACACAAGAAGATAGCCGTTCGCCATCTAGACGTCAAGTCGGCGTATCTACACGGAAAGCTATAAGACGAAATTTACATGCAGCAGCCGAAGGGGTTCATGGTACCTGGAAAGGAAAAGCTTGTGCGCAGGTTGAAGCGCAGCCTGTACGGCTTAAAGCAAGCTGCCAGGATTTGGAACACTACAATTAGCGAGTTGCTGAAAGTTTTGGGCTTCGATCAGTCTAGATCGGATCCCTGTCTGTACGTCAAACGTTCGGAAGGAGGAAGTTTCGTCTATTTGATGCTGCACGTCGATGATATGATCGTCGCCGGGATGACTGACAAGGACGTTGATGCTGTCGAATACGCGCTGCGGAAGAAGATTACTATATCGTCGTTTGGGAAGATTGGTTATTTTCTGGGCGTCCGGATTTCCAAGGACAAGAACGGATTTTACTATATGGATCAAGAGAATTACATCAACAAAGTGGCGTTGCGATTCGGCCTCGAACATGCCAAAAGTTCGAGCGTGCCGATCGACGTCGGATATTACAGTAGCCGCGAAGGAAGTAAGGAGCTGCCAGATAACGAACGATACCGAAGTCTTGCCGGTGCACTTCTCTACGTCGCAGTGAATACACGTCCCGACGTAGCGGCAAGTGTGTCACTGTTGTGCAGAAGGATTAGCCAGCCGACAGAAGTAGATTGGAATGAGTTGAAGCGTGTGGTGAAACATCTCGTGAAGACCAGTGGCAGCAAGCTACGACTGTATGCAGAGCACGGCAAACCGCTGTGCTTGAGTGGATACTGCGATGCTGACTGTAGCGGAGACACGGCGGATCGCAAGTCGAATACAGCAATATATAGCGGTGTCAGAAGCGTGCAAAGAACTTGTGTGGCTGCGTCGGATCTTGGACGAGATAGGTGCTAGACAGTGCGGTTCTACCGTGTTGTACGAAGACAACAGGAGCTGTATAGAGTTCGTCGACATGGAGCGCGTTTCCCGCAGGTCGAAACACATCGATACGCGCATGTTCTACACGAAGGATATGTGCGTGAAGGGTTTGGTGAAGCTGAAGTTCTGTCCTTCGGAGAATATGACAGCCGACATCCTCACGAAGCCGTTAGGACCCGTGAAGCAGAAGAAGTTTGCAGAAGCCATGGGGTTGACGGAAGTCGTGACATCGGCCGGAAGAAGAGAAAAATATTTAGGAGGAGTGTTAAAAGTGTACAAGTAGGGGCAATATTTTTACCCGGCGCCACTGTGCTGCAATCATTCTTGCAGAAGAGAAAAAGTGCAAGCAGATTGGGTATCGCGTCGATCTTTCTACGCTAACGATTTTGCAGTGGGGCGATGTCGTTTGGAGACGATTACGTCATGTTTTCAGGGATTGTGTGCCACTACCCTAGCTAGAGAAAATAGCTGTAGAATACCAAAAGCAGGTATGCAAAACCCGATACCTACTACCTGAATAAAGGTATTAGATTTTTTTTGTACCATGGCGTCTCATGACACGCTTATAGTCAACGACCTGCATATTTAGACGGGTTGAAAATCTGGCATCCGGGCTCAACCCCGAAGGAAAGAGCTCATTTGCCTTGAGCTGTGGTGCGAGTAAGAAGTGAGGAACCAATAAAGCGAAGTACAACCGATATACCCGAGACCGTGTGTGATAGCTCCTCGGGACAGTGTTCGATCCGGTGCTACGCCAAGCCCGTAGAGTTCCCCGAGGCCGCGATAACCCAGTGTCCGTAAGAATAGAACACCGCGTTTTTAGGAAGTAAAGATTACGATCCACCAAAGGGACGAGTGACATCGTGATATAGGCCTCTCCATCGGACCGCGTGTGCGAATAGTTGTGTCGAGAGATCCGTGGTCCCCCTTGGCGCCCAGAAGCGTTATCGATAGTGCGTGAAGAATAACCAATTTCCGTAGTCTAATCCGAAATCGGTAGTTCCCGGGTGTGTAACGTCCCGGCCGGGCGTCCGAAGTGAACCCAGTGCGCATGTGTGAGCAGTGACACGAAGCTAACCCAACGACTGACGACGGTGTGGGCCATCGTAGCTCCCCTACATCACTCTCATCATGCTAGTTGTCTCTGGGATGAGACTCAGGTAAGTCACATGCTCCATATCTCCTATTAAAGACAAATAGCCTACTTACAATAGATCATGATGTAGGTTCAACACTAACTGAACAACTTGTCGCCATGATACTCGGATTACGCTCCTACGTCATGCACGATCAACTCCTGCTAGAATACGTTCCACTTGGTCCATTTATCGTGTTCTCTGCGCCTTCTTGTGCCAACCGGATGACGAGGAAACACAAACTTTGCGGAGTTGTTGTCCGGTACTATTGCGAATGGGTGACAAAACGTCGAATGCCAAAACGTCGAATGCCAGAACGTCGAATGCCAAAACGTCGAATGCCAAAACGTCGAAAGGACAAAACGTCGAAGGGACAAAATGTCGAAAGGACAAAACGTCGAAAAGTGTGTTCAGCGTGGATTTTTTTTTTGAAATTTTGTGTGAATTTAAATCGATCCTGTTGGTAGCCTGAGAGGGGTGGTGACACGGTAGATCCACCAAGATGGCAGGATGACAAACTGATTAACGGGGACACACGAACATTGTCTCGTTATCTGAGGTCACTGCCCGAACGCTGAAGGTCAGTGGCTCATTTTGCACTCTATAATGATTCAGTTGAAACCACTAGCTAAGTAAAGATTATTGCGAGGATACTTTGCATTGTTGTACTAGTACCATATTCTGTGAATACCGGATGAATTGCGGAGAAGGACAGCTAGTCAAAACCCCACTATTTCAAGTAGAACTCCGGTTCTGAATGAGGAAGACATTCCCTCCCACCCCTTACGAAAGTCACTCAGAAAGTCACCCTCTATTGAGAGGGGGAACCAGTTTGGTCACCGTGGATTACCGGAAAATCCGGAATTTGGTGCAGAATCTTAATGCCCGATGCCAAAATGTCCCATTTCATTGTGGCGCATATATTCGCGCAACAACGCATGCATGCAAATGCGTTACAAAGTCCTAGGGCAGCGCCTTGATCAGGACGCACATAAGATTTGATGACACATCCAAGCTCAGATCCTTTTTGGCTCGCGTTTAGTTCAAATGCAACTTTGGGTACCATTTTACACTTAACATGACGTGATGTGAGTTTTTTTATATACGACAGTGCGAATATTCTCTACCCACGAAGAACTGGTCAAGGAACATGCCGACCCTGAGGTGTTGTTTCAGGGAGCCTCAGGAAGGCTTCCCTCTGAACTAGTTGGCAGATACAAGTGAAAGAATGAGTATCCTTTAAAAGAATAAAGAACTCACTATTTTCTTAGATTACTCGTTTTCCACGTTTTCGACGTTTTGTCTTTTCGACGTTTTGTCCCTTTCGACGTTTTGGCATTCGACCTTTTGGCATTCGACGTTTTGGCATTCGACGTTTTGTCTTTCGACGTTTTGTCCCTAAGCCGATCATTTTTCATATGCTCTGTTGCTTCAGGAGTTATTGAGTAAGCTACCAGCCAAACTCCAGCTAAACTAGTCATTCTTCAAGCGTCAACATGTGAACGCCGATCTTGCCACGTTTGGCAATTACATGGGTCAGATTGTGACAACCGCTAGTAAGGTGATGTTTCTAAGTGAAACAGATGGACGACATCGTGGCAAGCAACAGAAATCGAAGAAGACGAAGGAGAAGATATTCGTGCACACTTCTGAGGAGAAGCCTAAAAAAAGCACAGCAACCGATTGCAAGGTGAATAAACTGAAATCGTGTGTAGCCTGCCACAAGGTATTTACAAATTCCCCGCCTCCTCAAATTCCTTTGAAATTTCGCTTCCTCTGCTTTTCTCCACAAACTAAACGTCATGCTCAACCTTACAATATATAAAAACCTTTGCCTGCCATAAGGACGGTAACGCTGGAAAGTGGTTCAAGAGCGGCTCTTCTATCGATGCTGTATAATTTTTCTTACGACTGTGATATGTTGATTCGGGGTAATTGCTTCCAGTCTGTTGCACCTTGAAATGGATTCTTATACTTTCTTCCGACGTTTCGGACCCATTTCCTAGGAATCTAGTGGACACCAAATGTGTTATGTATTATGCATTATGTTTTGTGTGCACTGAACTGGAGACAAACAGCCATGAGCCGAGTGGAATGGAGACAGCTACTATGTACAGCAGAGGCCACCCCGGCCTTAGCCTGATCGGCACCGGCACTGGAGTGCGAGAATTTTCAAGCAATCACAATTCTGAATACCGCATATAAAGTGATACCCCAGATCATTTTCCGTCGTCTTTCACACAAAGTTAATGAGTTTGTGGGAAGTTATCAAGCCGGTTTCGTTGACGGCCGCTCGACAACGGACCAAATCTTCTCCGTGCGGCAAATCCTTCAAAAATGCCGCGAATTCCAGGTCTTAACACACAGTACTTGAAGTCCATTGACTTTAAGGCGGCATACGACACTGCCCATATTCGCATAGGTGACGTAAACGCCACATAGGTCAAAATCCACTTTTTTAGCTTAACATATCCTACACCATGTATAACATATGCTACAATTATTAAAAAAATGTGTTTGTTCTGAAATATGTGAGTATATTGAAAAGAACGTTTTGACGTAACCACCATGTGGTCGCAATACTGACGTCTGTGTGCAAGAAAACTAAAATCTCCCCATAAAACGTGATTGAACATAATTTATTGAGATAATTTATTGACATAAACATAATTTATATTTGAGACATCTAAATATTTGATTTCAGATGCCTGAAAATCATTTTCAATATCAACAACTTTCATAGTGAATATTATCAATTATGTTTTATACTTATTATGGATTCAATGTAGATACTGAAACATTTATGATGCTTTGACAACAACATGCGAATAATTTAACAAATTGATACTTGATAGCCTACAACTCATGCAACGCCGCTATATGCCGTGATCCTGGTTAGCAGCGAGTATTGTTCGCAGTTAACGTGCTTACTTTAAAATACTCTTAAATGGGTGTTTGTCAAATCTCCTAAGTATTGAATCCAAACACCTCATATATGAACAGTTATATTTTTGTATGGATGGTTATGGTAGGTAGATCTCTATCGCTTCCTCTGAATTACGACGTAAACTCCTCAAAGCCCCTTTCAGCTACTTACTAAGTGCTTCAAGCAAACTCATTGAAACCCGAAACGTGAGTTTTTGTGGCACCTCATTGATTAATGAAAAAGTAAACTCATGGTTAGCCACGAGTAAAATCATTCCACAGCAAAACTATTATAAGTTTTAAGTTTTGTTTCAAAACCATCATTGAACCAATAATACTAAACTGTTGTGGCTTTTCAGTCTAACAAAAGTGAAACGGCCAGGAGTTTGGCATAGCCGTTTTAATCCTGTTAGACTGAGACAGCCACAACAGTTCAACATTTCTTCCCAGTCGTAAATATCCTCCAAAACTTAGATAAATTCAATCCATATCTATCTGATTAGGCGTTGGGTGTATGAGCTTTTGATGTTTACTAATTTAATTGTAAAAACTTAGTGTAGAGGAATAGTACAACGTTATTAACATGAAATTAGTTTTGTAACATTTCGTAATTTGTCGAATATGAGAAAAAATAAATGAGGCTCGCGGGTGACACTTAATGTTTCAGTTTATCAAGTAAATCTCAAAAAATTGTAAATATTACTAAGGTATTTCTTAATAAATAGTTACGTACAACACCCTATTTTGGATAAGGCATAAAATAACCTTTTCAACATAGACTGCCTTAATTGCAAGGTGCATTGGAAGAAGCTGTTAGGATCCATCGCAGAGCCTGGGGATTAATGTTAATTCCGGTATTTTGCACACATTAAACGAAATAAGAAATCATTGAAAAACAGTCGGTCCGGTCTGATTTAAGGCCGACCAACTGTGAATTTGACTGGCGCTGTCCATAAACTACGTAGACTTAATTTTGTCAATCTCAGACACCTCCCCCCCCCTCCCCCCTCGCACGAATACGGACATTCAGCCGGAGACCCGGGTTCGATTCCCGTTCCGGTCGGGATATTTTTTTTCGACTCCCTGGGCATGGTGTATCATTGCACTTGCCTCACATACATATATTGGCATGCAATGGCAGGCAAAGGAAGCCCTTCAATTAATAACTGTAGAAGTGCTCAAAGAACGCTAAGTTGAAACGAGGCAGGCCAAGTCTCAGTGGGGACGTAGAGCCATATAGAAGAAGAAGAAGATGGACATTCTGGAAAAAAAATCTAACACGTGTTCAGAAAACGGGTACCGCAATAGCTAACATAACGGTCACAGCAATCTGGTTGTTACGTCAACTTATCCGTGTAATCATTCATCAAAACGACTGAATGGTCGCATAAACTGACGTACACGTTTTAAATGTGGAAAAATTACATGAAACATCTTAAAATCATTGCGGCTCACTTTTTGTAGCTGTAATCCACGAAACTGACAGATTATTTCATTCAAATAGTCGGTGCATATGTGAATCCAGCAAAAATCTATAAAATCGTGTTTTCCCATCAGAGCAGACGTTGGTGGTTACATCGACTATGCGAATATGGGCAGGACAGTATCGCTCGCAGAGAGCTATGGTAAATTAGGGTTTGATCTGTCTAGTTCGTAAGAATTTTGCCGGAGACTACCATAAGGTGATGCACTTTCATGCCTGCTGTTCAACATCGCCTTGGAAGGTGTTTATGCAAAGAGCCGGACTCAACAGCCGATGCACGAAATCTGGCCAATTTATCTGTTTTGCGGATGAAATAAATATTATTGCTAGCACATTTGAAACGGTTACAGAACTGTACATCCGCCTTGAACGTGAATCAGTAAAGGTCGGATTGACGGTGAGCGCGTCGAATGCGATGTATATGCTGGCAGGCGGAACCACTAACGACAGGGCAAGATTGGCGAGAATTCTGGACAACAGCCCTGTAAAGCTAATGTTCACAAGAGATCCGGATGGAACAAGAAGACCTGGAGGGCAGAGTACAAGGTGGGTGGACCTGGTACAACAAACGTAGCGGTGACAATGTCTCTGGTCATCATCCTTTAATCAGTAAGTTCCAGCTACGCTACTCGGACGACGATTCAACATACGCCAATAAGAAGGTGCAGCTGTGAAGAGATAGTTTGTTGACGAACTTGTAACCCGATCAGCAGTTGTTTCGGAAGGTGGCAATGTAGAAGAGCAGTTTACGGCCATTAAGAATGCCTATAGTGAAATCAGCGAGAATAACCTGGGTGAACTGCGCACTTAGCGAAAAGAGTAGATCACTGATGAAACCTGGCGGAAGATTGAAGAGGCCGCGATTGAGCGGGCAAGAACCAGAGCAGCGAACGAGTCCCGTCAACGGTATTCCACTAGGGCCGCCGAATCCGATCAGTCAACGCACCGAAATTCGAATTTTCAATTCCAACGTGAAATCTGTGCTGTTGTACCCCAGCCAAACGTGGTGCGTGTCAGCAGAGACTACACAGAAGCTACTGGTTTTCATCTACCAATGTCTACGGTTTATAATTTAGGCTTGGTGGTCTCACAACTAGATCTCGAATACTGGGCTCCATCGACGATGCCACCAGAAACCGATATCAACAGAAATTCCAGAACGTAAATGGAGGTGGGTCGGCTACACACTGCCAAAAGGCGGAGATGAAATCTGCGAGCAAGCGTTGTTGGATTGAAATATGGCAGGCCATCACAGCAGAGGCAGACCTCGTGACGATGAAACCTCAACAAGCGTATCAAGGAAGTCGATAGGAATCTTACCAGGGCCCAGGGAGCGCTCAAGGTGGAGATCTTTAACGTTACCCCCAGAGGTGCCCAGTATACATGAGTGAGTGAAGCATGAGGTATCATAGCTGTGATATTCTACTTCCATAATGATTGCAGCTCATATTTAGTAATAATCTTTATTGCTCGTATAAATTCAGCACAATCGTTTCACGGATATTCTTCAATACATATTTACTAGACAGTTTAAGTAGTTGGGTACATCGGTGTTAGGGACAATCGGGTTTGAACTAATCAAGGAGCGAAGGAAGCGGGACCGGATCGGTGTGGAAGGAGTGGGGGTTTCCTATCATCTAGAGAATAAATTACTTAGCTCCTAGTAAGGCTAGCACGTGTACTGTAGAGTATAAATATGATACATTTTACTCGCACAAATATATAATCGCTTATATATTTTCTTTATTAATAGTGTTAGAAGGAATAGCAGAAAACAGTGTCACTAAATGAATAGTTCATAGTTCTTTAAGAATTCGCATCTTGTTCGTATGATAGAGTCGGATTAATGGAGACCTTAATTGCTATCTAATAAATATCATGTTAGCTTAAAATTCAAGTGGGTTCGGGAGCAGGGTAGGATCAAACATAGAGGAAGGCATTTTCGTTGTGGATGTGGGAATCGAGGTTAGTTCGTTGAGGCGATAGTATCTACTCCCAAATGGAGAGATCACATTTTTAAAATGTGACCTCGTTCCATGGCTGTTAGCTTAACAGAGAATAGTGAACAACAGAGTATTATAAGCTTTAGTTCGGTTTAGAGTTAATTCAATAAATAAGACGTGTATGCGTACGTTTAAGTGGAACAAATAAATAAGGGATGAGGAAGGTCGATTAGAGTATACTCGCATGTACGTGTTTACAGGTTGCATTTCTCGCTTTCAATGGTTCCACGATGTGACGGTATGTACGGAGGTACGGCTGTTTGATTTTCTTGAAATTTTTGTTTGTTTTAGTCCCAATAATTAAATATTTTGCTGCGTGCTTTCATGTGCAAGCAGCAACCTGAGTTAGTGGAAGATTTTACGAGCTGGAAAGTTCAGTTCAGTTTCTCCCGATCGAAGCAACCCGTCGGTTTCGGTTTCCATGGGGAGAACGAGGGGTTCGCAAAGTGGAACCATTGGAATTGGTTGAATGAGTGAATGAAAGAAATACGTTGAAGAAGACACCCTACATTTAAAAAATACTTTAGCAAACATAAATAAAAGAAGCAAATCAAGTGCCGAGCGCGCTCTGCTGCTTGACAGCATTTTCTTTAAAATATAATTAAAAATAAATATGGCGACCCATTTCTGGCAGTCGGCTCTTTCTTTTGGTCGCCTGCCAACCGCGGTAGAATGTTTGCAAACACGCGTGATCATCCCTTTCCTTTTTTACGATGCCCAAAAGAAAGCCTTCCGCCTGTCAGACATTCGCTTAGCAAACTTAACTCCTAGCCTACTACTGGATTGTGTTGATTCATTGTTCCCCGCCTGCTGCTTTGATGAACTTTGTTCTTCCTAATAGCGTGTGTTTTGCGGATTTCGATTTACCAAACGATAACAATTTCAACATTTAACGAAACAACGAGGCGTGTCGCACTAAAACAAAAACTCAACGAAAACGATTTTACGTCAATGTGGACAGTACCGATTTTGATCCTTTCGCGGGGCGCAGCATTGACTAAACTATGTCTATCTAGAATAAATAGAGTATTAGGTTATGATTTAGTTTTGTTTTCTCTAGCTTGGGTTTGTTTACAAAACAGCTACCAGCTCAGCTCTACAGTGCGGTAGAAGAAACAATCTCAAAGCACCTACAATCGTTCAGTTTTGTTTGTTCTATTTCTGGCCTACTGTGTTCTATTTTTGCTTTGTGACTAATTAAAGATGGATGAGTTGCGTGCGTTCAACACTGAGAAACTTGTACTTACAGATATTAAGAGTTATGTGTTTGTATACGTGTGTTAGCTTCATTAGTGTCAACTATTGTGTTTACTGTGTATGTGTGTTCGTGTGCCTGTATCTACGCTTCGATCAGCGTAGCAACTATCTACGAGTGGAAATTCCTCGACTTGACTGATTTGGTGGATTTGAGCGTACCGCTGACCATTGAGCTGGGACCGCTGGACACGATCGAGGCCATCGATGGGCTTAGGTGTGGATTGGTGAAGGCAACCGCTCGTTCCTTTCGCGAGGCAAACGAGAACGGCTTCAGCCTAATACACAGGAAGGCAGACGTTACGCACGAAGCCAGCAATATCGACAACAGGACAACAATCGTTACCGTGAAACCAGGAGTCGTCATACAGATCAATCCCTCTTCCCGAGCTGGGAAAATCATGGTGGAGTCGTTGGTGCTGTTTTGGCTGCCAATTGGGAAGGTCAGATCTCCCGGTGACACAACTCGGATGATACGTTTCATGCCGACATCTTCCTTCTCTTCCGGTTCTCCAGCGGCACGAGTACGACGGATACGGCGATCATCTCGCTTGCGGTTGGCAAATACATGTGCATCAAGGGATTGTGGAGGCGGTGGTGGTGGTCCGTACTGTTGATGTTCAGGTCCTCCAGACAAGTGGTGAACGTCCAAGACTCCTGGATCGGTGCACTGCTCAGGACACTGGTAACGACAGATCTGGATCGTACACTGGAAGTGAACCTCCATCGAATCAGGGAACTTGAATGCCTGGAAGTGAGCATACGACAACACCGACGCGCTTGCCCCGAAGTTCTTGATCTTCGTAAACCGAGACATCAGCTTCGGCCTCGTCACACATCCACGCTGATCCACCAACTGAATCGGAGCTCGTTTACCATCGTGAGCCATGCAGTTTCGCACCAACATATCAAACTTACTGTCGTCGTCCTTGATGGCCAGCACCATAGTCATCGTTTGGCCGATCTTCACCAATCCGGACACCTCCGAAGCCCATGGTCCCTTTCCGACCTGAATCTGCATCCAGCATCCCACATTGTCTCCAGCAAAGTCCGCTCGAATCACGTCCAACATATCCACGGGGAACGGCCGGAACGTTACGCTCTTCTCGTACTGATCGTGCCACGTGCATCGCAGCTTCCTGGCCTGATCCCAAACCTCCTGCACCTGGGGATCGTACTGCAGCACAATTATGTTCTCGAAGTAAGATCCCGCTCCCGATTCCGTTCCCGAATACCCATTGTACAAAGCATTATCAGTATTTCCGGCTGTTCCACACTCATTAATCCCAATGTCAAAAGTAGCAGAACTCTTGCCTAACCCGGCCGGCAAATGGACGCAGTTGATGTTGCTGTAGTGACCCTTCGAGAATATGATACCGAAGAAGGGCTTATCGAATTGGACGAACACCTTCATGCCTTGCTTTTCACATTTCACGTCCAGCGAAACGATCTTGGGCATGTCCTGGAGCGGCGAAGACCACAGGTCGTTCCCGGCGAGGGGAGCGCCGTAGAGTTTCTCCGGAGCCAGATCGATGTTCGGTTGAAGCTTCGGCGGCGGCAACGGTGGTGGAGGGCCGTGATAGGCGTGGGCCGATGGCAGTTGCTGCTGATGGGGAGGCGGTGGCGGCGGTGGAGGGCCATACAGTTGACCGTGACCGTGGGGGATACCTGTGGGTGTGAGAGAGGAAAGTATGAAATACAGGGGAAGTATTGATATTCTTGAGTGCAAAACTTTTGATTAATTTTAGTGGAAGCTTCAGTTGTTTGGCACTCTTTGAACTACGATATCAGATCGAGATCAGCATCCTCGTTGGAATGGGGAGAAAAGCAAAGTAGGAGGAAAGAGACGGATCAGGGATTGAGCCCGAGGCCATCTGCATACAAATCAGAAGCGGTAACCACTAGATCACTAAGCCCGTTACCTAATTTCATCCCCAGCATTCTTTGACAAAACTGCGAAACTTCTAGGAAATCTATTCTAATGCTTTTCGGGAACTCATCATTGAACACTCCCAGAATTAGAATTTGAAAAGTATAGTATAAGAGCAAATATTTTTAAGTTAGTTCATAATATTTGATAAGAATGTGCAGCAGTTCTCAGGAAGATCTAAGTACTTACTTAAAGGCAGGGAAGTACTAAGGGCAGGGATCTTAAAGAGGAGCAATGGTGTTTCAGAGAGAATTCTACATGGGTTTCGTGGGGATTTCGAAAAGTTTTAAAGAATTTTAGGTGATCTCAGAAAGACTCAGAGGGTCTGAGGAGGTTTCAGGGATTCTCAGGAGCATTTCACAGGATCTTAGAGCGCTTCAGAGGGCTCTGGGCATTTCAGAGGGTTTCAGGACTCTGAGGCACATCAGGGAGTTCCAGGAAGGCTCCATGGGGTCCGTAGGGTTTCAGAGGAGGAGGAGGAGGAGGAGCTCAGAGGATTCCTTTAAGTCTAGTAGTTCAATGAGGGTCTCAGACGATTTCCGGGCCGTCCCATGGTGACCCAGGGGGCTCAGCGGAAATCCAGGAGGTTGCAAGGATATTACAGAGGCCTCAAGGAGTCTTAAAAGCATTTCCAGAGGATTGTATGGGTCTGCACGGGGCCTCAAGTAGCGAGTGAAGTTGAGCGGAGTTTAAGACGTGCTCAGGGGTGACAAACGAGAGAGGAGGTGTACTATTTCAGGTTTCGAGTAAACTCCCTAAACTCCCGAAAACGACCCTGTAACGCCGCTGAAATACACTGAATATCCTTTGAAGCTTCCTGAAATGCCCCAATGTAACGCACCTGAGACTCTCTGAAACCCCCGGAACTGCCCCTGTAGTGCTTCCGGAACCCCCTGAAAATCCTCTGAAACTTCCTGAAATACTCCTGAAAACCCCTGAAACTCCCTCGGACGTGCTGTAATGCATATTAGACCATCCAAAACACCCGAAAACACCCCTGCAACGCCTGAAATGTCACCGAAAACCTCTTGAAACCCACTCGGACCGCTCGGACCCCATGTAACGCACTAGAGACTGGGACTCTTCGAAACACTCCTGTAACGCCTCCGGAATCCCCTAAAATTATCCGAAAGTTCCCGAAATGCCTCTAAAACCCCCCTAGGACCCTTTGTGGAGCACCTGAGACGGGCTAACAGTACGTCCGCCTCCTTATCGTTATTAATATTGGCAGGTCTCTCGGTACGGTTAAAACTCGCCACCGTACTTGATCAGCTCCGGATACCCCATGAAGAACTGTATTTAATCTTTGCAAGCATAGATAATCACCAATGAGTGGAGGTATCGGTCAGGATTGGGGACCAAATAACATGGAAGGAGAAAAGCGTTTAAGGAGATGCCAGGGGATTTCATAGATTTCCAGAACGTCTTAGGGGCGTTTCAGAGTCCCTAAGGGGACTTCAAAAGACTTCTGGGCATCTCAAGGGCATTTCTATGGGGTACCGGGGAACTTATGGGTATTCCTGAAGGTCTCATGGGCGTTCCAGGGGCATTTCAAGCACCCTGGCCCATTCCGTATGGACTGCTGAGAATCCATAATAGATGTGACGTTCTGCAACCCATCGCCGCTGGTGCACAACATGAACTGGAAAGTAAGTAAGGAGCACACATAGTGATCAATAGGGTTTCAAGGGCGTTCCAGAGGGCTTCAGGAAGGTTCCAGGGGGTTTCAATGGGTTTAAAGGGCGTTCCAGAGGTGTTCCAGAGAGATTCAGGGCGTTAAGGTGGTCCCAGGAGTATTTCAGAGGTTCAGAGGATGCAGGTGTGTTCTAGGGGGTTAAGTGGATCCCATGGGTATCCAAGAGTGTTTCATGGGCTTTCATAGGCGTTATTTTTTCCAATAGTTTTCGCTTGTAGTCAAATCTTTTCAGTCATTTTTTTGCATCCCGTCATGTTTAAAACGATTTCAGTCCACTAGACTAACTGGCCACAAAACACGGAAAGCCCGGAAAAAAAATCCGCCAGAGTGAAAAATTATCGGATGCCGAGTCAAAGTCGGGTCAAATTTTATTAAATGTTGGACCATTGTTAGACCCACATCGGATAACTGTAGTGTCAATGTTGGGTTTGGTAGCCAAAATAAAAACAAATCAATGATAGGTTTGTGTCGGGTTATACGTCATCAATTACGAACAAAGCTTGAACCGTTCAACAATTACCGAGAATCGTCCAAAATTAGGATGAGCTAGCTTGGCATCGTTCAACATTTGGGTAATAGACTTCCCATACAAATGTTCTATTTTATCTTAGAAAATGAAGTTTAAGGGTATACAAATTCATTGTAAAGTATAAGGAATGAGTGGATCTAGACGTTCACTAGATATTTTTCAACTAAAGTGGAATTATGCACGGAAAAACAAACGAAAACAAAAATGCCACACTCTTAAAAAATTAGGAATTTACACGTGACGTAAACCATCAACGTACGTAAACATTCCATGACTGAATGGCAAATTTGACTCAATTTTACATCCATCATGTAAGTTCGAGTTAGTTGCACAAGATGTCAACAAACCTATCTGACGGGATAGGTAGAAACAGTTTTACATTTATCGCTACTCTCACAACTCGGTGATACAGCCGAGAGGTATAGTACGTGCCTCTCAATCAGCGGACCAGAGTTCGAATCCGGTTCATTATTTTACTTGCATTGTTTTATCTCTCGTTTCGGCTCTAGCGATTGCTAGCTCGACTTTATTTGTTATATAAGACGTAAATTTGTGTCAAACGGGCCGCTCCTTTTATGTGCATCCAAGTGAACTTAAATTTACATGATTTTTTCTAAGAGTGCAGTACTAACCGTTCAACAAATGGCGAATTATTCTATATTGGATCTAGCTGACACAGCGATTTGCCTTACAACCCTGTGTAGTAAAAAATGAAATAGGGGGTTATAGGGACGTTCCACGAGCTCCCAGCTGGTATCAAGAAAGTTTCAAGGAACTTTCCAGGGGGTCTCAGAAAGTTTCAGGGGTATAATGGGATGCAGAAGTTCTAGGCGTTTATGAGCGTTTTGGGGGATCCCAGCAAGTCAGTCTCCTGTGGGCATGAGGCTAAGGGGCGTTTCAGAAGTTTCAGGAGTCTCAGGAGTCTCAGAGGGTTCAAGGAGTAATCCAGAGGTTTCAGGTTGCCCCATAGGGTGCCCCACAGGGTTCCAGGGAACTCCAAGAGGTCTCACGAGCGTTCCAGCGAGCCTCCAGATCGGTGTCTTTAAGTAAAAGAAAATGAATATAAATCCTTTGGCGGCTACGCATTGCGACCTCAACTGTAAGGTCGTCTTCAGTATCTCGTAAGAGACTGTGATACGCACGAGAAACTGGAGGCGACCTTACATTAGAGGTCGAAATACGTATCTGTCAAATGATGCAAATTCTTAGTGGAACTGTACTTAACCCGCTTATCTTTTACTTGCAGGTATTCCACTAACACGCTCAGGTTTATCATCTTCTTCTTTTTTTCTGGCCAAATAGCACCGTTCCTCTACAAAAAAATTAAGCAAGTCGATAGGAATTTAAAATGGGACCAGATCAAGGCTTAAGCAAATAGTCACCCACGATGGAAATCTTTTGCGTTGGCCCTATGTACCCATAAGGTGCTCAGTAACAGTATGCATGAGTGAGAAAATTAGTCAGCAGTGTTTCATGAGGAACTAGGACACAATGATACATATTGCCCTTTACTGGCATTTACAAGATTTTTTAGTATGTCTGAAACATACTGGAAAAACTTGTAAGGGGCCGTTCATAAACCACGTATACTTTGGGGGGGGAGTTCTGACCAAAGTCTACGCTCCATACAAATTTTAAATTTTTTGTGTGATCAAAAGTCTACGAGGGGGAGGAGGGTCTGAGATGGTCAAATTTCGGTCTACGTGGTTTATGAACAGCCCCTAATTAGAAGGCACATGAATACCTCCAGGATCCTTCAGGAAACCTTTAGTAATTCCTCAAGAAAATACTCCTGGAAGTACTCTAAGAATTCATCCGAGAATTCCTTCAGGGATTTCCTCAGAAATTATTCCGCAAATTGTTAAGGAATTGCGCCAAAAATTCCTTCCGAAATTCCTTCAGCAACCCTTTCAGGAAGCCCTCCAGGAACTCTTTCAGGAATTCCTCCAGGAACTTTTCCAGGACTAGGAGGACTAGGAACTCTTTCAGGAATTCCTTAATAAATTCTTCTTGGAATTCCACCAGGAAGTTCTCCAAGAATTCATCAAGAAATTTCTCCAAGAATTCATCCAGGAATTCCTCCAAGACATCTGCCTAGAATTCGTCCAAGAATCCCTTCTGGAATTCCTCCAAAAAATCTTACAGGACCTTCCCCAAGAATTTCACCGAAGGCCACTCAATGACTTCTACCTGAAATCCCCTCAGAAATGTCTCTACAAATACCTCCAAGGATTTTTCAAGAAATTCCTCAAAGAATTCATCCAACAAACATTCCAGAAATTCCTTCATGAATACCTCCAAGATTCTTCGGTAAACCTCCAGAAATTCCTCATGAAAATACTTTTGGGACAACTCCAGGGATCCCTCCGAGAACTCCTCCAGGAACTGCTCCGAGACTCCCATCAGGAAGTTCTCTTAAAATTCCTCCAAGATTTTTTCCAACAATTTCTCCAACAATCCAGAATTTCTTAAAGAATTCCCTTCCATAAACTACTTCAGAATACCTTCAAGACTTCTTTCAAGAATTTCACCATGAATCTCCCTATGCATTTCTCAGGAAATTCCTTGCAAAATTCTTTCAGGAATCCCTCCAACAATTCCTACAAGATCTTCCAGGAATTCCTTCAAGAATTTTTGAAGAAATTTCTGTAGAAAATCCTAAAGGAATTCCTGGAGGACTTTCTGGAAGAATTCATGCAGCAATTTGTGCAGGAATTTCCAAAGAATATCCTGGGAGAATTCCTAGAGGCATTTCCGAAGGATTTCCTTGAAGTTTTCCTGGAGGAATTTTCGAAGTTTTTTTTTTAATTTTTATTTTCTGGAGTAATTCTTGGAATATTCCTTGTAGGAATTCCTGGATTACTTCTTGGAATAACTCTTGGAGAAAATCCTGGGGGAATTCCTGGAGATTTTTTTGGAGTATATCATGGAGGAATTCCTGAAGTATCTCTTATAGGATTTTTTGGAGTATTTTCCGGAAAAACTCCTAGGAGAATTCCTGTAGTAATTCCAGGAGGAATTCGTAGAGTAAACCCAGAAGAAATTTTTGGAGGAACTCCTGAAGGAGTTACTAGAATACTTGCTGTGAGAATTCATGGAGTATATTCTTGAGCAATTTCTGGACAGATTTTTGGAGGAATTCTTAGCAGAAGTTTTGGAAGAATAAATGAAGAAATTCTTTAAAAAAATGCTGGAGGAGTTTCTGGAGAAATATTTGGAAAAATTCTTGGAGAAATTCCTGATGAGATTCTTGGAGGAATTCTTAACAGAATTCTTGGAGTAATTCCCGGAGAAATTTTGGGAAAAAGTCTCGGAGCAGTTCCTGGAGAATTACCTGAAGTAATTCTAGGGGAAATTCCCGGGGTTGTCCCGGGAGTATTTTCTTGAGGAATTTCTGGAGGTTTCCTAAAGAATCTTGGAGGTATTCATGAAGGTATTTCTGGAATTTTTTTCATGAATTTTTGAAGGAATTTCTTGGAAAAACCCTTGGAGATATTTCTGGTGAAATTCCTGAAGGGATTCTTGGCAGCAAGGATGGGAACACTCACTTGCAAAGAGTTACACTCACTTGCTGTTTTCTCAGCTCAGAAGCGTACAATAAAAAAAACGGTGTATGGACGACTTTTACCTTGTGTGTTTTTTTTTTAAAAGTTTGCCGAATAGAGTAGGGGTCGCACACGCATGTCAATATCGTGAGGGAGCTGCGAAGGCAACTCTCCATGAGGTGAATGTAAATTACACTCACCTCGTGGAGAGTCTCTTTCACCGCTCTGTCACGACTTTGGTATGCGTGTGAAGTGTTGGTAAAAACTCAAATTCTCAAATCTCATGCTCGAGTTGTTTCACGCGCGATTCTTGACTCGCCAAACTCACCGCCGAAAAAATCATGCATGAGTTGACTCGCGATTTCACTCATTGTTTTATTTCTTGGTATTCTTAATACTTACATCGATGTTTTTAGTATTATATGATAGAACAAAAGCAAACCTATCGTTCAACAACATTGGATGTCGTTCAAATTGATTTAGATTCGTTTTACAAGCGAACGAGATTTCGGCGCTTGACTCGTGAGAGCGAGATTTTTGAAAATCTCGCGCGTGAGAAAATGATTCAGAATCGCGCGCGAGTTTGCTCACGCAGGAGCGGTTCATGAGTGTGATTTTACCAACACTGTGCGTGTGTGACCTCTACTCTTTTCGGCAAACTTTTAGACAAAACCACTAGAAAAAAGTCGTCCATACATCGTTTCTTGATTGCACGCTTCTTAGCTGAGAAAAATGCAAGTGAGTGTAACTCTTTGTACGTGAGTGTTCCCATCCCTGCTTGGCAGAAGTCTTAGAGGGACTCATGGTGAAGTCCTGTAGGATTTTTTGAAGAGCTTCTTGGAGGGATTGTTGGAAAAAATCTTGGCAGATGTCTTGGAAGAATTTCTCGATGAATTCTTGGAGAAATTTCTTGAGGAATTCTAGGAGGATATCCTGGTGGAATCCAAAGGATATTTATTAGGAATTCTTGAAAGAGTTCCTGGAGAAATTTCTGGAATAATTCCTGAAGGAGTTCCTGGAGGAATTTTGGTAGGAATTTTTAGCGCAATTCCTTAACAATTTTCGGAGAAATTTCTGAGGAAAGCCTAGAAGGAATTCTCAGACGAATTCTTAGAGTAATCCCAGGAGTATTTCTTGAGGAATCACTAAAGATTTCCAGAAGGACCCTGGGATTATTCATGAAGGAATTTATGGAGGAATTCTTTAAAAAAATCTTTAAAAACCCTTGGAGAAATTCCTGGAAAAATTCTTCGAGGAATTCCTGAAGAAGTTCTTGGAGAATTTCCTAAAATAATTTCTGTTGGAATTCCTTGAAAAACAACTTCATAAATTCCTGGAGGAATTTCTGGAGAAATGCCTGAGAGTAATCTTGGATGAATCCCTGGAGTTATTTTTGGAAGCATTTCTGGACGATTTCCTGTAGATTTCTGGAGAAATTCTTTGAGGAATTTCTAGAGAAATTCCTTGCGAGCTTCTTGGAAAAAAATCATAGAGGAATTCCTGGAAGGATGCTTGGAGAATTTCTTGGCAATAGTCTATGAGGAGTTCCTGGAGAAATTCTTGGAGGAATACCTAGAGAAATTCTTGGCAGAATTTTAAGAGTCATATCAGGAGAAATTCTTGAAGAAACTCCTAGTGTTCTCGAAGGAATTCTTGGAGAAATTCCTGGAAGGATTCTTGTAGAAATTTCTGGTTGAGTTCTTGGAAATACTCCTGGAAAAGTGTTCGAGGAATTTCTGGAAAAATTCCCGGAGGAATTCTTCAGGAATTATTGGCAGATTTTTTTAGAGGAATATCTGGTAAGATTCTTTGAATAATTCTTGGTGAAAGTCTTGGAGGAATTTCTGAAGGATTTTTAGAAAGAAACTACGCTGATAAAGTAAAGATAATCAAGAGTAGTGCTTGTGGAAATTGAACGTCTCAATTCCAGAATAGTTTAGATGATCTAGATCACCAAGTGAATGTTGCTTAGTTATCAGAATTGCACTCCGAGGCTCCAAGGGTAGCGTAGATTATATTCCGCGAACATTCGCTATCATAAAAAATATCCTAAGATTTACAGATATTGCGGCCCCAACTTCAAAATACATTGGGTCGATTTATATGCCAGTGGACACCCAAATAGCAACACATAGAGATACTCGTAATATTATGAAAGAATTCAGCCGATAGAGTGACCAGAAACAAGAGTAGAGTCTGTAGACTTTGGGGGTTCTTATTCCAAAATAGTTTGGAAAGCCTGAAATATCCCATGAATATGCTTTAAGCATTATAGCTGTGCACTGAGACTCTATCAGCAGTATAGACTACATTCCACGAATATTTTTTTACAATTTAAGCATGATACAGTATGTAGATATCTTAACCCAAACTTCAAAGTATTTTGGAGGCCATTTGTATTTCAAGGAATGTCCAACTATCACAGAATCGAGTTGCTCGTAACATTGCGAGGTCTAGTGGACATCAACGTGACTGAATTTCTTGAACAGTGTGAACACAAATGATGGTAGATGTTGTAGATCTTAACCCTCTAATGGATACCTGGGGTCCATTGGACCCCAGAGCCACTTTGAAGTAGTCGCAAAAATGTTTGGATTGACACATCGGTCCCGTTTTCACAGTACCTTCAAACTACACCACGATGAGTTATTTGTGCAAAAATAACAAATATTTCATGGCGTACTATAGATTATTTTTTATGTCAAAGTTGAACCGGGCGATTTTGGTCCCCTGGGGTCCATTGGACCCCACGACACGAATGATTATATCTTGTGATCGTCACTTCCTAGAATAATGCTGTCTTCGACAAAATTGTTCAATAGACCAAGGGCAATCTTGTGACGAACAAATTGAATTGGAATTAGCCCAGTACGTGGCGCTATTGTTTATTCAAATTATGGATTGAAAGTTAAATTTAACTTGAATATCTTGAGATTCGGAATGTATAGAAAGTTTGTGTCTTCGGCAAAAGTGTTCAATACATCAAGGATTATTTGGTAATGAAAATTATTTTGAAGTTTTTCTGCAAAATGGCGCTAATTAGTTCGTATATGCCCAGCATCCTAGATTACCGAGTGGCAAGCGTCCTCAAATAAGTACGCTTCTTTTGAAGTGAATATCTTGAGAATAACACAATATAATTACATTCTGTTCACAATACCAATACTTCCAATTTGGTGGATAATTTACTTCAGAATTGACTCACCCGGATACCTCCAGGAATTCCTCCCAAAATTTCTGAAGGAACTCCTACCAGGATTCTTCCAGAAATTAATACAGGGATTCTTTCAGTAATTCTTCTCGAGGTTCCTCTACGATTTCATCTGGGAAATCCACTCAAAAGTCCTCCGGAAATGACTCCCAAAACTACATCAGGAATTCCACCAGGGATTCAACTAGGAATTCGTAAAAGGATTCTTCCACAAATGCTTTCCGAGATTCCTCCACGAAATCCTCCCAGAATTTCTTCAGGAATTTGTCTCCGAATTGCTCCCGGGTTTTCAGGAATCCCTCCTGGGATTTCTCCAGGAGTTCTTACCGGTATTTCTCAACGAATTTCTCCCGGGATTCCTCCAAGAATTCTCCCTGGCATTCCTCCAGGAATTCCTCTCAAGATTCTTTCAGGAATTTCTCCCGGGATTCTCCAGAAATTTCTCCCGGGATTCCTCTAGGAGTTGCTCTCGAGATTCCCCTAGGAATTTCTTCCAGGATTCCTCCAGGAACTCCTCACGGGATTCCTCCAGGAATTTCTCTCCAGGAGTTCCTCCCGGTTACGGGAAGGAAACGTTGAAATTTACAATCCATTTTATTCGATTTTTCATGAAAATATATTTTGTATCACAGAGAACAGACATCCAAGCCTATAGAAAATTGTCTCGAAAGCTGTGCAAGGATTCAATTTTTTTAGCGTTGACAACACTAGCGTCATCTATGCGGCAAGTTGCTACAATTAGTGGTGAGTACGCATATCTACATATGTTTTATATTCACCACCGACAACAGCGTGGGAACATTGGGATAGCAGCGCCACCACGATGTTGCCATTTGTGTTGCCATTTCAAATGAACGTTTAATTCCTTACACTGTTTTGAAACTGAGTTTGGATGTCTGATCTCTGTGCTGTGGAAAATTGTGTAGATTATGATCAAAGTATAATTGTATATACCCCATAATCTGAAATATAGACACTATAGATTCCATATGCTTTCCAAGGTGCAGACAACTGTAAGGGGCCGTCCATAGATGAAGTGGCATTTTAGGGTGATGGGGAGAGTCTCTGATTATGCTACGAGCCATGTATTAGGTATGGGAAAATAGGGGGAGAAGGGGGGTGTCAAAAATCGTCAAAAAATGCTACGCCATTTATGGATGGCCCCTAACCAAGCGATCTATCAATTCGGTTAGCCAAACGAGATTTACGGAACGATAACGACTGTGGGTTGTGTGACGTCATTTTCTACGAGTACACACTAAATTCACTATAAAACACTCTAAAATTGCGTAATTCAACTATTTCTCCCCAAGTCTGTAGATTCTATAGTGTCTATATTCGGTAGGTCCATGTCCTGCCAAATAACAGCTGTAGACACCATCTCTATAAATAATAAGCATCCCGCACCAGCGTCTCCCAATAGGAGAGTTCGTATCGAATGGCTCATCAACTGAACATTTTTGACCTACCCAACAACTAAGACACCATTTTTCTAAGAAATCAGGATCCTGAGATATTATGAGATAAAAAATTTGCATGCTATCTACACGCAGAAAAATGACGCTTGTTTAAAACAATGAAACGCATGGTTGATTTTCAAACTGAGAATTTACTTGTTCCAAAGTTATGTTTAATTGTTTTCATTTAGAGTTTATCGATAAAAACAACCGATTACCATCATTTCGTATAATGTCAAAAATTTCATTTGTTTCAACAAAATAATAACAATAAACATGGTCCCGAAAGCACTCACACATCTATAAAATGCTTACCCCAACATCGCCACAATGAAGAAGGTGCAGCAAATCCATCACGCCAACTTTCAAGTGCAGCTTTGGCCGTGATGGATAACACGCAGGTACTCACGACAGCATCCACAAAAAGTTGATCGGTTTCGCCTTTTTTGTATTTTTTTTAGTCGATCTCCTCCCCATCCGCTTACCGACGGTCTAAAAATAGATTTCCGAGCTGCCGAAGTTGCTGCCGTCACCAACACAATCACATTCCAGGTTTGTTAGTGGCAAAAGTGCAGTCGTTTGAATCAATCCATTATTTCATGTTGAAAATACCATATATCTGTTTGTTTTAACAAACTGACAAAAAATTCGGCAAATGAAAATATTTGTATTATCCAACAATAGAACAGTTCAGTTTAAACTAGAAATCAGTTTGTCGCTATAGTAAACTGAAAAATCGGTTGATTTGAACTAGAATTTAATTGTGTTTACAATTTATTTTTCTGCGTGTAGCACTGCCTCGTGGTGGAATATCGAATCAAACGGTCCATAATCTATAAGTTCTTGACCAACCAAACAACTTTGCCGAAGACATCAACTATATAAGTAATCAGGATCCTGAGATATATGAGATTTAAATTTTAATAGTGTTACGTCTGTTTGTCTCTGATTCCTCTTGGGTTTATTCAAATATTACGAAACGCAAAATTTGACAACTTAACCCTCTAATACCCAACCCCGCCTTTAGACGGGGTATAGTTTGAGCATTTTTGTAATTTTTGTTTCGAGGGAAATCAAAATTTTTATATTTTTGGCTGATATTTAGGACTGTTTTGTATATTTCAAAATGGTTTTTGGTGTATTTTAAAGCGTATTTACATTTTTCATAAATCATTGAAAAATTGATGTTTTGGTCACCATTTAGAAGTCATTGTTTATTTTGTATTGAATCGCTACAATTAACATATTTTAAATTTTTCCCAAACCATTCTATCCTTGTTTAATAGTTTAAGGGGATCGAATACACTCTAAAATTATTTTCCTTAAAATAACACGGAAAATAAAATTTTATATGAAAAAAAATTAAAATAAAAATATTTCAACAATAATCATAAAATCTCAAAATGTTTTCATCCCAAAAAATCCGTACCCCAAATAGGCTTCCAGGAAAAATATAAAAATGTGGGGATGTTCAAAAATAAAAATTAGAAAAATCAAAAACTGAAATTCACGAAATCGAGAATTAAAAAGAATCATCTTCCAAAACATGTTTAAATCGATTTTAGATGACGAAAAATGATATTTAGATCAAAATAAAAAATTTGGGTATTAGAGGGTTAAGGGCTCCTCCCTTCTCCATGCAACAACTTTTGTATGAAATATTTTGAATGAAACGTAACACAGCGCTAGACCACCTCCCACTCCTTTGCGTTACGTAATATTTGAATGACCCCTTTTGACCCGCTGGACATATATGTCAACTCGTCTACAGCAGTGCGATTTACCCTATTGTTTCGGTACGTCTTGTCCTTGTCCGCTTGTTTAGGTACGTTATATACTGTAGATCAGGGACATTTTTCAATGCTCACTAGCACCACCTAGCGGAAAATTCCCGAACTAAATTGTTCACCACTAGATAGGCCTTGACTTTCCTAACATCTTTGCTGAAAACATCACCCTTTCAAAAAGTAAGGATCATGAGATACGCGAGAATATATGTTGGGGTCCAATAGACCCCAGGGTCCTAAAACGGACCTTCATTTAAGGTATCCTCTTGAGGGTTAAGAAAATGAATTCCAGAGTAGTTTGGATGACCTAGATCACCCAACTCATTGCCATGAATTTTCTAGGAGTGCTTTGGGGCTTTCTGGGTACCGTAGACTATGTTCTGTGATGATTCATTGTGTATAAAATTTGGTATAGGATGTTGGATTTGTGACCCAAACTTCGAAGTACTTTGGGGGCCTTAGAATAGCTCTGCGATCAAAACTTCAACATACATTGATGGGTAGTAATACATTGCATGTCAAGGATCAGTGAAAACGATGAACCACGCACCACGCACCGCGCACCACGATGCCGTAGTGCACGTTCAGCGAGCCTGTCGGGGTCATATTGACCCCTAAATCTTACTAAGGTTAAAAGTTAACTTAAAACAACAGTGATAGTTGATAACAAGCAGCTCATCCACCTCTCATACTCACCCCTACTGGGTCCATGGCCAAGGATCGGCCCGTGCGGCCCGGCCGGCCCCGGTCCATGCGACTGCGGTCCTGGCCCCAGCCCTATCGACAGCGGGATGTGCTGGGGAAAGGAGTGCACCGACGAGGACGCTCCCTGATGGTCCTGGTCGATCGATTCTAGCGCCACCTGGTCCGGATCGTTCTCGCGCGTTTCCACCTCATCGGGGCTGACCGCTTTGACCACCTCCACCGTATCGTCGGCCACCGTTATCTGCGTGGTTGGGAGAAAGGAAAAAAAAAAAACGAACGACACGTGATTAGCTGCTCAAACTTGTCAATCAACGCTCGCTCTCTCTCTCTCGGGAGTGGAGCTTAAGGGCAGGTTGCGGACAGTTGTTAGTTGGGCTGTCAGAGAAAAGTGAAATTATGTCACTTTCCCAGTCGCGGGGGGTTTCTGTGATATCGCAATTGTTATGGATGGAAACTTTTCATTTCTGAGGAACTACGGGGCACGCAGGAGAGATATCGCACCACCATTACCATCACCACGCGGACAGCATGTGGATTGTGGATCTTGCGCGCATCCGGTCCAGAGCGAGTGATCGGATTTCTATTTTTTTTTCTTGTCTGTAACAAATGGTCACCAGGCAGTGATAGACTGGTAGTTGCGCATTCTTGTTTTGAACCAGCCGCTACTACGGAGTCAAGTACATCACATTCCCGCGTTTGTGGATGCGCGCTTTCCAATTTTTGCCATTTTTTCGCGGTTTGCTGTATACAGTAGCATTTCAAAATTATTAGTCTTTTAGTTCACCCTTGAGTTAACCCAAATATAAAGGCCTTTTTGTGTAGTTTAATTGCAACAACGGGGAATCTTTAGCGAGAAATAAAACCATACTTGGTGGAGCGGACCTGGTGTGATGGTTAGAACACTTGACTACCACGTGGGTCCCGAGATGAACTAGCCTAGGGCTAAAAATCTCGTTAAAACAGATAAAAAAATAAAACCATACTTACATAATGATTAACCCTCGAGCAGTCACGTCTTTGACCACCTTTAGCGATACCGCGCCCACGCTGTATAGCATAAGCGGGTATTTTTTAATAGTGTGTATACTTAAGTATACAGCACAAGCCCGTGCACAAGGGGTGTTAACTTCACGCCCCCTTCCATTACAGATATTTCATACACTAGGCGCCCCTCCGCCTTTTGCCGAAATTAGGAAAAACCCCTTCCCTGGCGCCATTTCTGTGCACGGGCTTGATACAGCATATTCATTTTTATTTGTTTTTGCGTGCATTAATCCACGGCAATAGAAAAATACTCAAAGCACTCCTAGATGCAATCATGACTTGTACGGTCCATTGAATTTGTTTTTCCTTAATGTCCATACGGGCTTGGTGGTCTAGTGGCTATCGCTTCTGATTCGTATGCAGAAGGTCCTGGGTTAAATCCCTGGACCGTTCATTCTGCCTACGTTGTATATTTCTATATACTTCACTCCTTCTGTCTATATATGCAACTCATGTATATTTAAATGTTCATAGCCATCACTAGAAGAGAAAGTGGTTGAAAAAGCCTGTTCTTCTTTCACAGCACAGTGTCAATCTATCAAATAACGCCTGCGAGTTATGCAATCAAGCGAAGTGTGCCGCGCATCATCTTCAGAGTAATAAACACACTGATATCTCACCTTACGCCTGGCATCCACGCATAAATGTGCGAACCCTCTGCCAACTATATCCCTTTCCAACACAAAGCAATTTGTTGTGAATCAATTTTCGATCGCTACTGTAGCGGCTGAAAGAAAATCCGGTTTTCGTTGCTCTCGACGCGATGTACCGGTCGCGCCACCAGACGAACAGCCAACGAGAGACCATCAATCTGTTATCATCGTCGTAACTCGCACTTGGGCAACGGGATACCTACGTGTGTCACTTCAAAGACTACTGAACCGCACTGCACTGCACCGCTCTTGTTTGTGAAGGGACAAAACACACAAAACGAAGCAATCTTCGCAACCGAAACCGAAAGTGGACTTTACCAACTGGAAGCTGCCAGTTGCAAGCAAACCGGTGCGCTACGGTGTGCCGGTACGGCCCTCCGATAAGCTTCCACTTTCGTGTAAGTGCCGACGGCTAAGGTAGCTGCTTGCTGCTCCGTACTGACAGGTGAGATACGACGATGTGTGAAAGTGATCGATCTCGATCCGTCGCCAAATTTGGACGAAGCAGGTGGCATGTAATCCCTTTTTTGTGGGGTACCGGACCAGCAGGGGAGAAATCCGGAAACGGTTCCAGGAAATTTGGTGCATGGGAAAGTTCCGTTTGTACTGGGGGTATGAGATAGAGCCATGGAATGTTCAGAGGATGAGTTTTTTTTATTGAGAGAAATAGAATGATGATTCATATTGATTAAAGTTATGTTTCTGCAATAAACAGTTAGGATTCCTTCACGGACATTCGACTAATCACCAACTTTTAAGGGTACAGTATTTTACTTGTTACCATAAATCTGAAGGATATTTCACTGGGGTAGTACTTGGGGGCTGTTCATAAACCACGTAGATCAAAATTTGGCCATATCAGACCCCTCCTCCCCCCTCGTAGACTTTTGTCCATACAATAATTTTGAAATTTGTATGGAGCGTAGACTTTGGTCAGACCCCCCTCCCCCCAAAAAGTCTACGTGGTTTATGAACGGCCCCTCATGAAGTTTCAGGGGAACTCCGGGGGGTTCATGGGGCGTTCCTGGAGGTTTCAGAGAAGTTTCAGGGGCTTTCAAAGGGGTTTCTGAAACGTACCCGTGGGTTTCAGCTAGTTTAAGAAGGGGTTCCTGAGTAAGAGTAGGGGGGTTATTCAGAATCTCAGAAAGTTTCAGGGTGTTTGTCGGAGTTTCAGGGTTTTTCTTTGGGAAAATCTTAGAGGAGTTTCAACGATATTTTAGGGAGGTTGCAAGAGGCATTTTAAGGGATTCCTGAACATTTTAGGAACTCTGCTACGTAGTTAAACATCAGCCTTTTGATATCCCATAGGATAGAAAGCCTCCATGCCATGGCGTAGACTTGGATAGGTCTAATGAGACTACATCTACGAGTAGGTGCTCACTCGAAGCTTTCTACAAAAGACGGTCAAGCTCGGAAAGCTAAAAAAAACGTATTCGTTTCATATCCGCACTGAAATGCGAGTTGCTTTGGAAGGATTCGTTCATGCTTTTCATTCTCTGTTGACAGACGATGATTAACTATCAGCACGTTTGTTTTCTCTTTGACGCTATGTAAGGTAAGTATATCTTTTGATTTTCGTGAACTTTAACTTATTCTAGTTCTTCACTAGGAATAACTAGACCAAAATCCACTCAGGGGCCGTCCATTATGATTAAATGTTCCCTTACTAGCTGCCAACACTGCTAAAACACACATAAATCTTATCATTTAGGCTTAATCGCAAAGTATATAACGGAAAATTGTTTCGTAGCTGTTAACACTGAGAACGAGAAACGGTATAAACTATCTGAGCGTTTAGAATTCATTACAAGATAGAAAATTCATATGTTGAACGAGGTTTAAGTGAGTACAAAAGGCCGTCCAGTTTTTTTTTATATATAAGCGTATACTAGAAAGTATGTATATGATTTTAAACAACTGGCAGCACTGTTCGGTTCAAATGAAAATATGATACAAAAATGGTTTTTATTGATAGCTGATAACTCTGTTGAAACAATATAGCTTAGTTTAGCTTAGACTGACTGCACAAATCTATGGTTAGGGGTGGTGGGGGTAAAGTGGACAGGTGGGGTAAAATGGACAAGGTACAGTTTCATGGCTTTTATTGTTTATCAAAATGTTTCAACGATTGGAGCTTATGCCTAAGCATGAATCATTATACTTTTGCTGATCTTGAACATTAAAATCAAATAAACCTCTTCAAGATGACAAAAACTTTAAAAATCACGTGAAAAATCGGAAATGATGTAAAATCTTCTTATAATTGCTAAGGTTTTCTCGTAAGTTATTTTCAAATTATTACAAGTTTTAAACCCTAAACCAATAAAGTCCACGTAGAAGAATATATTTGACCGAAAAAAAAATTTAAGTTTGGTAAAAAAAAAGTTTTGGAAATATTTTTTATAAAATCAGACCGTGGGGGTAAAATGGAGAATCGCTTCAAATTTCACCAAAATTTCATAATTTTTTTTGCAAACTTCAGAATCATCAGCCGTCGAACCTATCGTGAGATAGTTGAAGTAAAAAGTTATAAAACAATATATCAACAAAATGTAATTTTCATCCAAAACAGTGCTTGTTTTTTACACTATTTTTACAATAATTATTTAAGTGTGTTTTAAAGTTTGTATTAAAAGTTTGAAAACAACAAAATAAAGATATCGTATGAAATTTTATAGTTTGTATTTTAAAACATAGAAACAATATGCTGTTTTATAACTTTTAACCACTTGTTCATTTTACCCCATCGATTGTCCATTTTACCCCCACCATTTTTTTTCACGCTATTTTGATGCACGATTTGGTGAAGAAAATAATCAAAGAAAACAATATTTTTTAAATGCAACCCCTTACAAGATTTCTAGAGTATATCATTACCTTCCATGTAAATCGGAAAAGCAGATGGATTTTGCCGCATTTTCGCGGGAAACGACCAAAATGCTTAGGTTGTCCACTTTACCCCCACCACCCCTACTGCTCCGTGATTGACCCGAATCAATGACAGCTGCACAATAAAACAACTGAATAATTGACTAGGGGTGGTCAACACTGTGCACGCTTCAGAGACTCTCTTTAATTGTACCGTGGCGCCGGCCACGTCCTTGTGATCACGTTGGAAGAGGGAAGGAATATTAGTCTGGCGTTCTAGTGAACTCGAAGCCTTGGGTTCAAATCCCACTAGAACGCGTTTTTTTTAAGTTTTACTCTTGCATTGTTAATTAATCGATGAACCGTGTCTCAGCAAGTTTTTAAGTGTAAGTCCTTGGGTTCCCCCAGAATACACCGAGCAATAAAAGCTGACATTTTTTCAGCAAATCCTATTGTGATTCCTTCAGGAGTGTTTCCAAGGCATCCTCTAGAGATGCTTCTTGGAATTCTTTTAGTTTTACCTACTGGGCAGTGCTGAAAATGTCATTTCAACATATCTAAATTCAACCACATCCATCTCGTTTTAGAAGCTCAACCTGAGAATGTGGTGTATGAAAAACTTGTACGTCCAGACTAGCTGTACAAGAAAGTCACGGAAAAAAATGTTTTTTCGAGTATTTAAGATAAATGTCACGAACTACCTTCGAAAAATGCCAATGATATTCATGGTGACTATCAATGGCAATTTTTGAAGGTAGTGCGTGATATTTACCTTAAATATTCAAAAAAAGAGCGGGTTTCCCGTGACTTTCTTGAAGAACTGGTATAGACGCACAGGTTTTTCATATACCATATTCTGAGGTTGAGCTTCTTAAATGTGCTGGATGTGGTTGAATTTAGATATGTCGAAATGACATTTTCAGCACTGCTACTGGGATTCCTCCAGGAATTTCTGCTAGAAATTGTCTATGCAATTTCATAGAAATTCCTGCTGTGATTTCTCAAGAGCTTATCCAAGAACTCTTCAAAAAATCCTCTTAGAACTCCTTCAGAAATTCCTGCTGATGGTTTTCCAGAAATATCTCTAAGTATTCCTCCAGAAATTATACTTAATACTCTTCAAGCCTGTAGCTCCTCGAGGGAAAATGTGGCATTTGTCATGATGATGTCTCTATAGATTTATCCATCTCAGAATTCTTACCAGGATCGCTTAAGGTTTTCCTCCTGGGATTTCCCAGGCAAGTCCTCCAAAAATCTCTGCTTAGAATGTCTAGAGAATTCTCCAAGAAATTCTTCACGGATTTCTTATTAAATTCCACCTGAAATTCCAGGTGTAATTCCTTTTAGATTTCTTCGAAGATTCCTTCAAAATTTATTTTTGTTACTCCTCACAGCATTTCTACATGAGTTTCAACTATACCTCTTAGCATTTTTTCACGGATTTCTCAACGAGTTTCTTCAGAAATTTCTTCAGGGACTACCAGTTGGGATTGCCGCAAAAATTTCACATGCACTCCTCCAGGAATTCTTGCATGTGCAACGTGCGATCGTGAACTGCACTGAAGATGCACATTTATATTGGTGGACGTTTGAATAGCCTATATCGCAACGTATCTCAGATATTGAGCTCTATTTGAATCTCTATGATCAGTGTTGCCAGAAAAATATAAATATTTTGCCGCAGTGTGCAATAATATATTACAATAATTGTGCACCATAATATTGTTCTGCACCTGCTTCTTCTCGACGCAACGTCCCCACTGGGACATAGCCTGCTGCTCAGCTGTTCTGTGAGCTTTTTCACAGTTATTACCTGAGAGCTTCCCTGCCAATGACAATTTTATATGTGTGTATCGTGTCTAAGGAAGCCAAGGAAATTTCATTTATGGAAAGGTCCTGGACCGGCAGGGAATTGAACCCGTCACCCTCAGCATGGTCATGCTGAATACCCACGCTTTTACAGCTGTGGCTATAGCGACTGTCTAACATTCGTATTACCTATCAAGCATCAGGTTTTAGATATTTAGCTATATTTGAATTTGCATGACCTATGTGGCCAGTTACTACAAGAATCCTGTGTTTTAAAATGATGCCAAAGATGCCACTTGACTTCTACATGCGAGCATATCTTTACAGTCGAAATCGATATTTTGTCTCAATACTGTAGTGATCGATGTTTGATATTATACAGTGGTGCCAGTTTGAAGGACCGAATTATACAGAGATTGTATTTTATGATTACTCATATTATACTGAAGAAGCTGACCTATTGTGAACATTCTTGTGTATATATTAAGCAACCTATGATTCTATTTGAACAGTGCTGCTAGTTAACTGCATAAATAACAAATAGTGGCTGTCATTTTGTTGTCCTTTCAAATTTTACTGAACATTTGATTACTCTATTTTGAAATCATCCAAGATTAAAAGCAACGATTGAAATGAATGTTAATGGGTAACTCTCGCTGAGACCGTCCCACTATTTACACCATGTCTTCAAAAATGTTTTAGGTGGTGATTTTCTGAAAGTCCTCGACAATAAAGTAAAAAAATGCATTTGGTTACTCAAATTGATGGACCCCCCGTAAGTTAAAGCCACAGCAATTTTTACGGACCCCTCGACTTTGGTCAATTGTTGGCTCATTTAAACCGTTATAACTCGAAAGTTTCTCCAAAAACCACCACTAAACAAAATGTTGTTTAACCCTTTGGAGTCGGAGGGGTCATATATGACCCCGGCGATGAAACCGAGCATAACAAACGTGTTCGACACCAGCGAGGTTGCGTCGACAGCGGCGAAAAAAATCGGCTCCAAAAGGTAAAAAGAGGAATGATTGAGCTATTTTTTGCAGATATAAAAAGTTAGGTCGGCCATATTGATTTCGGCCGCCATCTTGAATTTATTTACAAAAACTTTTTTTTCGCCATCTTGGCAACCACCGATTTTCAAATTTTTTACATCAATTGAGAGCTGGGGCATTTATACACAACAAATAAAAAAATTAGAGATGTATGTTTTTTCCTATCAAAAGTTATCTGTGGTTTTGTAAATCATGTCACTTTTGCGCACTGGGCAAGACACTGGTTGTTTATATAAATGCAGCGTTATTTCACAGTGTTTAAGAACAATAATTGAAGCTTTGAACCCACTAATGAAAAGCTGAAAGTTTCAGCTTTCCAAAACACTATAAAAGTTTTAAAAACAATACCCGCATCATTGAGAAACAGTTGAAAACGGGAACGAACTGCCAATTTTCCTAAATTTTGCTGCAGGTGTATTTGTGTGTGCATTAGCGGAGCCAGCTTTTTCTCTGTTCTTACTCACTCTCCTAAACATTCACGAGAGAGAGCGGGATGAAAGAGGGGGCAAGCTGCCTCCTCTTCTATCTTTCTCTATCTCGTGTATGTTTAGGAAAGTGAGTAAGAAAAAAGAAAATGCTGGCTCCGCCAATGTGTGTGTGCATGCTTTACGCCTGCTCTGATGCTGTTGCGTTAATGGTGCGCATGGAACGTGATATGATTTACAAAAAAGCAGATTACTTTTGATAGGAAAAACATACATCTCTAATTTTTTGATATGTTGTGTATAAATGCCCCAGCTTTCAATTGGTGCAAAAATTTTGAAAATCGGTGATTGCCAACATGGTGAAAAAAAGTTTTTGTAAATAAATTCAAGATGGCGGCCGAAGTCAATATGGCCGACCTAACTTTTTATATCTGCAAAAAATAGCTTAATCGTTCCTCTTATAAACAACATTTTGTTTTGAGGTGGTTTTTGGAGAAACTTTCGAGTTATAACGGTTTAAATGAGCCAACAATTGACCAAAATCGAGGGGTCCGAAAAATTGTTGTGGCTTTAACTAACGGGGTGTCCATCAATTTGAGTAACCAAATGCATTTTTCTTACTTTATTGTCGAGGACTTTCAGAAAATCGCCACCTAAAACATTTTTGAAGACATGGTGTAAATAGCGGGACGGTCTCAGCGAGAGTTACCCTAAATATAAATTTTGGACGTAAATGTGGACGAAAATGTATTCGGCGTAAAAGAAAAGAACATAATATATGGTCGCAGTGTATCTATAGAGCAATATTCAACATTTTGGCCACTTCCTGTACCTCCTGTACCTTGGCAGAACCTGTACTAGAGGACGCTTGCATGTTTACTTCAAAACATAGCGTACCACAAAGCTGTTTTCATGTTCAAAACGGCTCTTTTTATCGGCCTATCCCTGAAATTCCTACAAACCACCCTGAAGCTTCTCTGAAATGCCCTGAAACCACTTCAAATCCCCGGAGGATCGGTTAACTTATGACTCCGGGTGACTTAACTTCCATATTTTATTGCGGGATACTGGGTATACGAACAAGAAGGGGGTGTTCGAAAGTCTAAGTGTTGCTAAAGGTACCTAGTTATAGTTACGTCAGGGTCAAACCTGAGCACCGTAGGTACTCCGTAAACTCGTATGTCTACCGGACCCTAAATAACTATAAATACTATGGATAGCGTATTGAGTGATTGAGTGGAGTCAATCCTTAACATTTCATTGAGCCCTAAATGTTAAAATTGTTTTTACTCTATTTCAGGTGTATTGCCAGCTTTCAAAATCGTATATTTTTAATGGATAGTGTCATTCTTGATACCATGCGAAGTTACCTGACCATTCATTTGTATAACATTTAATATATCCGGCATATTGTGTCTAATGCGGCTCTACTTGAGCTGTTGACAATTATCAAAAGAATGTTGTCTTATCCCTGAAAATATCCAATAATTCCTTATACATTCAACGCTTGCTAAAACTTATTTGTTTCAATTTCGATGTTAGCCAGTGTCTTGACGCAACACCTCAAATTTTATAATTTTATGGAGATCGATCAGTGTTGCCATCTGATGCCACAATTTCGAATTACTCAAGCTTTGCTGAACACACGAAGCAGATAAATTTGCATCTAGGTGTTGATGAAAGTTGGTAAACATGTGATTTTTTTACGTCAAATTTGGTTTAGCCTCAATGAAAATACTGTTATGCACCAAGCCGTTTAAAAATCCCTTGCCAACTCAAAGAAATTGTTCAAAGTGAAAGTACTGGAAATCAAAACCGCGTTCCTGGTCCACTCTCAAACATTTCCGATAATCAGCGATAAATGACACCAAATTACCTGACAACTTCAACAACAAAAAAGCATCTTTTTTGGTTAGACAACATTTATCATGAAAGCACGGATATTAAATTACGGGGTCTTTAAAACGAGGTCACTGGGTACATGCAAATATGCACCGAAATTTCATCCTCCTGTTTCTCCTGAGAGTTTATGTTCGGATGTGCGCCTGCCAGTCCATCTATAGTAATGCCGAAAAAGGGCCAATAATTATCGCGGCATCGCTTAACAACGTCGCTCGGTCGGCTCTTATTATCGACTTTTCGGTTGTTGCTTTCACGGATCCTGGCTGCTGCTGCAATATAGGTACCTAGTTGGGTTGTCCTGTTGTAATATTTATTTCCAAAGCTCACTCTGTGAGTTATTGACGGGAGTACTGACTGCACTGCTGCAGAACATCGACACGGTTGGTTGGAGGAAAGGAAACTGCAGGAGTTCACTTGCTGCAACCACCTTGCTAGTTTCAACCCTTTCGATCCCACTCCCGTCAGTTTTTCCACAATGTGATGTGTTGGAGAATTCCAGTTTGTTTAATTTCCTTCATAATCATCACTATTTGACTCTCGATCGAGTATACATTTATTGCTTGAAAAATTGTAACTGAAATATAAACAAATTTGCGGAGAAGATAGAGCTTTCTATGCCACAAAATAATAACTCATTTTGTGGTTCGGTTAAATAAAGCGGTGGTATAGTGAACACGAAGTTTTGGGTTTAAATACCAGCGGAACGCGAACATTTTTTTTGCAAGGAATTTATTTAGTAAAACCTTGACTGAATGGGTTAACGCGATAGGATCTGTTTCCTCGCAGCGAAAAACCCTTGTTGTAATAATACCTGCAACCCAGAGCAAGCGGTCCCTCGGCTCGTTCATCGTCGTTATCAACCCCAAGCTGTGCTGCCCCGTCAATAATATCCGCGCGAGGAGCGTTCGGTCTTATCGGTTATTCTCGCTTTTTCACAGTTTACTTTACCGCCGCCGCGCCGCGCCGCGCCGGTTGTTCGACCCACTGGCGATCGTGTGCTGGGAACCGGGGACCAGGGTCCAAAGTCACCAGCCTCCCGCAATCCCCGTGGTTTCGTAAAATGAAAGGGCGCAAGAGGCGCTTGATGGGCTCCAATATTTCTTCTGTTTGTGTTTACTTTTCCCGCTGCTGTCTGTCTGGGAGAAGCCGGCGGCAGCGCGTTTCCACGTTCGTACTGCGATCTCCAATTGGAACAACCGAACCGAAAGATAGCCAAAAATGTGGTCCCAACAATTTGCCAAATTAAATACACAACCCACCGCACAAGTATGTACGGGGAGGAAACATGATGTCCCGAAGGAGAAAATTACATTATTTTGGTGGAGTCCAGTTTTGGTGGCGCCTTTGGTTTCTCACACTATACATTCGAAAGTAAGACATCTTTTTGTATGGATTCGGAAGGTGTTTGATGTCGAGACTTCCATTTTAGTATAAGAGGGTTGATCACTTTTCACTCACGAGACCCACCTTTGCTTAACGATTCAATAACTATTATAACTACTAGCACACTTAAGCAGTTCCTTGATAACAGATGATAACCAGTCTATGCATATAAGATGAATAGTTGCCCATCATAAATATTCGCCATATAGATGTTTGGCCTTAGTCCGCACATACCGCAGAGCGAATATTGATTCGGATCACTACTTAGTCGCTGTATGCATGCGCTCAAAACTTTCGACAGTTATCACCACGCGTCGAAGTCGAACGCCGCGGCTCAACATCGAGCAGCTGCGTAACGTAGAAGTGGCTCAAGACTACGCGCAGCAGTTAGCAGTGGCCCTACCAACGGAAGAGCAGCTTGGCGCAGCTACACTTGAAGATGGCTGGAGGGACATCCGATCCGCCATAGGTAGTACCTCGGCTACAGCACTAGGCTTTGCGACTCCGAATCAGAGAAACGACTGGTACGACGGCGAATGTGAACTGTTGAAAAACGAGAAGAATGCAGCATGGGCGAGAATGCTGCAACACCGTACGAGAGCGAATGAGGCACGTTACAAACAGGCGCGGAACAGGCAGAACTCAGTCTTCCGGATAAAGAAGCGCCAGCAGGAAGAACGAGATCGCAAAGCGATGGAAGAGCTGTACCGCGCTAAGGACACACGAAAGTTCTACGAGAAGCTGAACCGCTCGCGCAGAGGCTTTGTGCCACAAGCCGACATGTGCCGAGATAATCACGGGAATATTCTCACGAGCGAGCGTGAGGTGGTCGAGAGGTGGCGGCATCATTACGATGAGCACCTCAATGGCAACGTTGCAAGTACCGAAGGTGGCGTGGTAACAGATCTAGGAGTATGTGCACAGGACGAAAGACTTCCGGCCCCTGACCTTCAAGAGATTGAGGAGGAGGTTGGCCGGTTGAAAAACAACAAAGCCGCTGGAGCAGATCAACTAGCAAGCGAGCTTCTAAAATACGGTGGAGAAGCACTTGTGAGAGCACTACACTGGGTCATTACCAAGATTTGGGAGGAGGAAGTATTACCGGAGGAATGGATGGAAGGTAGGTATCGTGTGTCCCATCTACAAAAAGGGCGACAAGTTGGATTGCGGGAACTACCGCGCGATCACACTACTGAGCGCTGCCTACAAGATACTCTCTCAAATTTTATGCCCCCGTCTATCACCGATTGCAAGAGAGTTCGTGGGGCAATATCAGGCTGGATTCATGAGTGAACGCGCTACAACGGACCAGATGTTCGCCATCCGCCAGGTGTTGCAGAAATGCCGCGAATACAACGTGCCCACACATCACTTGTTCATCGATTTCAAATCGGCGTATGATACAATCGATCGAGAACAGCTATGGCAGATTATGCACGAATACGGATTCCCGGATAAACTGATACGGTTGATCAAGGCGACGATGGATCGAGTGATGTGCGTAGTTCGAGTATCAGGGACACTCTCGAGTCCGATCGAATCTCGCAGAGGGTTACGGCAAGGTGATGGTCTTTCGTGCTTGCTGTTCAACATTGCTTTAGAGGGTGTAATTAGGAGAGCGGGGATAAACACGAGTGGAACGATTTTCACGAAGTCCGTTCAGTTGCTTGGTTTCGCTGATGATATTGATATTATTGCTCGTAAATTTGAGACGATGGCGGAAACGTACATCCTACTAAAGCATGAAGCCAGGCGAATCGGATCAGTCGAAGATAAAGTACATGATGGCAAAGGGCTCCAGGGAGGAATCACCGCGCCCGCCACCCCGAATTCATATCGACGGTGATGAAATCGAGGCGGTTGAAGGATTCGTGTACTCGGTGACCGCCGACAGCAGAGAAATTCAGAGGCGCATTGTGGCAGGAAATCGTGCTTACTTTGGACTCCGCAGAACTCTACGATCGAATAAAGTTCGCCGTAATACGAAGTTAACCATCTACAAAACGCTGATTAGACTGGTCGCACTTTATGGGCACGAAACAAGGATCAACGCGCTCTTGGAGTTTTCGAACGGAAGGTGTTGCGTACCATCTACGGCGGAGTGCAGATGGAAGACGGAACTTGGAGAAGGCGAATGAACCACGAGCTGCATCAGCTGCTGCGAGAACCAACCATAGTCCACACCGCGAAAATTGGGAGGCTTCTTCTTCTTCTTCTTGGCGTAACGTCCTCATTGGGACAAAGCCTGCTTCTCAGCTTAGTGTTCTATGAGCACTTCCACAGTTATTAACTGAGAGCTTCCTCTGCCAATGACCATTTTGCATGCGTATATCGTGTGGCAGGCACGAAGATACTCTATGCCCAAGGAAGTCAAGGAAATTTCCTTTGCGAAAAGATCCTGGACCGACCGGGAATCGAACCCGTCACCCTCAGCATGGTCTTGCTGAATACCCGTGCGTTTACCGCCTCGGCTATATGGGCCCTTCTAAATTGGGAGGCTACGGTGGGTGGGTCACGTCATCAGGATGTCGGATAGCAACCCGACTAAAATGGTTCTCGAGAGTCATCCGACCGGAACAAGAAGACGTGGAGCGCAGCGAGCTAGGTGGGTCGTCCAAGTGGAGGACGATCTGCGGACCCTACGCAGAGTGCGGAGCTGGAGACAAACAGCCATGGACCGGAGTGGAATGGAGACGGCTACTATGTACAGCAGAGGCCACCCCGGCCTTAGCCTGATTGGTAAGGTAAGTAACCTGTGAAGGAATTCCCTATAGAATGTCATTATCAACTTCTGGAGGAATATTGGAAGTAATTAGAACGAAAAATCCCTGCAAACATTTTAAAGGAATTTGTAGGGAAGTTTTTGCAAAAAAAAATCTGAAGGGATTTTTTAAAGACAGTCGGGAGGAAATTCCGAAGCAAACCCGAGAAGATTTTCTGAAGAATGCAAAAAATCATTCAGCAGGAGTTCCTGCAGAAAATACGGACAAAGTATGTGGAGGAATTCGAAGAGAAAATTCTGAAAAAAAATCTGCTACGATCCCTGGAAGAACTCCTGGGGATACCATTCTTAGAAGTATTTCAATAATATTCTCTGAAAGGATTAGTTAACACAAATCCCAGATGCAATTTCTGAAGTAAAGTAATGAAGGAATTGCTGGAAATATAATATTTTCTAATGAATCTCTGAATGAATACCTGAAAGAAGTGGAGAATCTTCACTAGATATGTTTTTTAAAAATTATAAAAAAAAGATCTGGAGAGATGCTAAGGAGTGATTTCTACAGTGAGAGAATCTCTGGAGACTTCTCTGGAGAAGAATCACAAGAAAGGTTTGAATAAACCCCAACAGGATTTTAAAAGACCATCTCTAGAGGACTTCTAAAGCAATTTGCAGAAAAAAATCCTTAGGTTTTTTTAGATATTTTTTTGGAGAAATGCCTAGGAATGCAGAAGCTCTTAATGGTCCGTAAATTTAAAAAGATCCGAGTTAAAAAATAATCTGATTTTCTACATAAATCCCTAGAGAAATTCCTCAAGAATCTGTGAAAGAATTCCCAAAGAACTCCTGCGGACATGTCTGGATGAATTCATACACGAAACTGTTAATAAATTTTCACTAGAATTGCGTTTTTAAAGAATATTTGAAGAAATGATTGCAGAAACAGGGATGCCAGATAATTTTTTGAAAAATCTTTATCGCTCTTTTTAAATATCTGTACCCCATACAAAAAAACAGCTCCTCTAGCTTAAAAATCTGTTTATCATATACTAAAAAATCCGTACGGATGCTCAAAAACCTGTATAATATAGATAAGTCTAACCCGTGAGCTAGTTCCTAGAAGAATTAGAGTAATTTAGGAAATTCCTTGAAGGATTGCTACATAAGGTCATGTTTGTATTCCTGCATGTGTCTCCTCAAAAATGTCTGGAAAAAAATTCTCCAGAAATATTGTCAGAATTTTCACCAGTAGATTGTCTTTGGGTTTTTTTTTTCTAGAAATTCTCAAGGAATTCTTTTGGGAATTTCTTCAGAAGTTTCTCCGAGAGTTCCTTCAAGCTTTTTTTTTAAAAGATACAATTCGAGGAGTTTTTATTTAAAGGTTTGGAGATTCTTTTAGAAATTTTTATATGGTTATTCTTTGGCCATTCTGAAATTTGTTCAGAAACTTTTTCATAAACTATTGATTGAATTACTCCATTTATTCAGGTATTTACTTGACCATTCATTGAAAAATGCTACTTGAAAGAAAAAGAAATATATCTAACAACTCAGGAATTTTCAGGAGTTTTCTAAGGATTTGTTAAGAAAATCTTCTAGGGGTTCCTTAGATTTTTTTGAAGGATTTCATCAAGATGTGCATCAGTACCTTTGTCGGTAATATCTTCAGACATTTTTTTTAAAGACTAGTTCAGATTTTCTCCATGAATTAGTGCAAATTAGATTTTTTCCTTGAAAATACTTGTAGAGTTTCTCCAGAAGTTTATCTAGATTTTTTTCTTGGAATTAAGGAGTTTTTCAGGTATACTTCTAGGTGTTATCCTAGGCATTCATCAAGGAATTTCGAGATTACCTACGAAATTCCTTGGATGCTTTCGACTGCTGGGAGTTCGTACCGGGAGACTTTTTCGGCTTTCAGTCTTTAGAGCGGTCAGAACTAAAGCATGTTTTCTACGCCCGACGTTTCGATTGTATATTCAATCTTCTTCAAGGGTTTTCTAACCCTTGAAGAAGATTGAATATACAATCGAAACGTCGGGCGTAGAAAACATGCTTTAGTTCTGACCGCTCTAAAGACTGAAAGCCGAAAAAGTCTCCCGCTACGAAATTCCTTCAGACATTTTTGTCCAAGAATTGCTCCACACTATGTTTAAGAACATCTTGTAGATATTCCCAAGGGTATCTAAAAAAAAAAAAAAAATCTGAAGAAGTCCCTAAAGATAAAAAAAATACCTACATAAAGGAATTTCAGAAGGAATCCCAGCATAAATTTCTGAAAGAAACCCTGAAGGAGCTTTGTGAAGGAATCTTCAGTAGAATCCCTGTAATAAAAAATAGAAAGTACTTTTCAAATATCCGGATAAATTCCAAGGAAATTCTTGAAGAAATCCCCGCAGGAATGTTTGAAGAAATTGGATAAACTTCTCGGAAAACCCTTTGTGAAATTCCTGGAAATGTTTATTGAGTATTTGGGAAAACTCCTGGAGAAAGTTTACCTGGAACAATCTGTGGACGAGTTTGTAAAACAAGTCGGTGGGAATCGATGAAGAAACTCCCTAGAAAGAATATCTGATGAAGATCCCTGGAAATAAAAACTTTTGAGATATTCATAACGAAATTTCTGTAGAAATTCCTCCGAAGTATATTTGAATAAATTTCCTTAACGAATGTCTGGCAGAAGTCCAGAAGGAGTTTCTGTATGAACTCCAGCAGAAATCTAAAGAGATATTCCTGCCCGACTCAAAGAAAGTAGTAATTCAAAAATCTCTCTGGAGGAATTCCAGCATGATTTTCTGACTGAACCCTTGAAGCAATTCCTGAACAAACCTGGTGGAATTCTTGATGTACAGAAAAACCTGAATAAATTGGTGAAGGAATCTCTGATTTTTTTCTATCCTCAGGGAAACATTTATGAAATAACCTTTGAAAGAGCTTCTAAAGATATCCTTGTAAAAATTTCTGGAGCAAATTCCGATAATTTGCGTAACTCTAGAAGAGTGACTGAAGTACTTCCAGGTTCACTTTCGGAAGAAATTCATAGGAACCTATCTTAAAGAATTCCTGGAGAAACTTATAGAGAAACTCATGAAGGAATATCTGAAGGAAGCCCAGGACGAATTTCCTGAAAAATTCCTGGAAGGATTTTTTGGTAGATTTTAAGACTGAATCTCTGAGGTAATTTCAGAAGAAAACTTTGAAAGAATCACTGAAAGATCTATCTGATTAACCTGATATTTGAAAGATCTTCAGAAATATTTCACACACCATATGAGAAATCATGTTCCATGAGAGAGACTTCGGAACGAAAATCACAGCTCTCAGTGTGTCCTTTTTTATTTTTTTTAAAACAGTACACCGTCTTCAACCAGAGGTTGCTCAGACAGATTGGCTTGGTCTACATGGAGTTGACGTAAAAATCAAGTTCCATTCTCTCGTATCACAAGTTGGGGGCTCCGATCATAATCCCCCAATTTCGACTTGTCTGATTAAAATGTAAAACTTTCGATTTTCGTACACGAGGAGCACCAATGAGTCCATACCGTTCGACAGCGGCCCTGTTTCAAATATAAATCATCCACGCGCCACTAATTTGGTCCCCCAAACACCCAAAACCACCATCAATCTCCCGTTCGTTCGTTCGTTCGTTCGTTTGATCCCAATCCCAATAATGCGATGATCTACGTCAGTTGTACCAACCTAGAGCGGATCAATTGGTTCAATCGAACAAAGACAGAGATCAAGAGACAAGCCAGAGTTTCACCTATTTCACCGCCGCCGCCGGATCATTTATCTTTCTTCGGCGACGACGACATGACAGCTCCCCTTCGGAATCGGAATAAGATTTTCATCACGATGCGGCGTGCGGCTTACCGATGAGTGACGCCGAGCTTCCGAGAGCTGCCTGCCTGCCAGCAATTGGTTCCTATTAGGTGCAACATGGGCCAACTCCAATTTGGTCCTACGTTGACAGCCACCAACAGGCAGTGAAACAAACGCTGTGCTGGTACATACCTCAACCAGGTGAAAGACGAATTATTTGCGTTCCGCTGCGATTGGATTTTCGACAGTTCACTAGCAGCTCTTCCGAAAGGAACTAACGCTCATAAGTGGTGTGGATGAAGGAAGGTTGGTACACCAAGGTGTAGTGATTGGTGGAACAACAACCGTGCTTTCCATGCGCATGCATGCGTACCAGCAGTCAATGGGATTTGTTGTGGCAGGGAGGCTTGTTCCTTTCAAATCTCAGCAATTTGGGTGCCATTGTCATGCGTGAATGAGGACTGTTGTTGACTGTAGAAAAGGGTATTGAAAGGTCGCCCGATGCCGCGCCGATGGTCACGCAACCGGGAGATGGTGTTTACTTTCAGGTGGATGGTCGAACTGAAAGTAACTTTTACTTAGAAGTTGCCCAAGATCTGTTTATTTTTCCTACCTAATTCACAATAAGTTGTATGATTCCCTAGAAAACCCAATGAAATGCTGTTGAAGGTTCGCGGAAGCTCGGTAGGTTCTTCTCGTAAAGCCTCCCCAAAGCTAGCTTTTAAAAAAGCTCCGCTGAAACTGCTTGCAAAGCTCTACAGAAGCTTCTAGAAAGATTGTCTGAAGTCTCCATAGAAAACATTGAGAACGCTCCGTAAAAGCCGGAAAAGCTCTGTAGAATTTTCCGAGGATACTCCGTAGAAGCTTAGGGAGAACTTCGTCAAATTTGACTGACTGCTAACGACTGCATTGACGAGTATTTCGCTTGTTTTACGGCTCTTTCAGTCTATATTAAGCAGCTAAAATGCCTTTCGCATCTACTGTCCTACGTTTCGGTGTGTATTTCACCTTCTTCTGGGAATTATAGACTGAAAGAGCCGTAAAACAAGCGAAGAACTTCGTCAAAATTTCCGGAAAATTTCCATACAAGTTTCCGAAGAAACTCCAAAGAAGCTCTATAGAAGCTTCCACAGAAGGTTCCGGAGAAGCTCCGCTGAAGCTTCCGGAGAAGCTCCGCTGAAGCTTCCGGAGAAGCTCCGCTGAAGCTTCCGGAGAAGCTCCGCTGAAGCTTCCGGAGAAGCTCCGCTGAAGCTTCCGGAGAAGCTCCGCTGAAGCTTCCGGAGAAGCTCCGCTGAAGCTTCCGGAGAAGCTCCGCTGAAGCTTCCGGAGAAGCTCCGCTGAAGCTTCCGGAGAAGCTCCGCTGAAGCTTCCGGAGAAGCTCCGCTGAAGCTTCCGGAGAAGCTCCGCTGAAGCTTCCGGAGAAGCTCCGCTGAAGCTTCCGGAGAAGCTCCGCTGAAGCTTCCGGAGAAGCTCCGCTGAAGCTTCCGGAGAAGCTCCGCTGAAGCTTCCGGAGAAGCTCCGCTGAAGCTTCCGGAGAAGCTCCGCTGAAGCTTCCGGAGAAGCTCCGCTGAAGCTTCCGGAGAAGCTCCGCTGAAGCTTCCGGAGAAGCTCCGCTGAAGCTTCCGGAGAAGCTCCGCTGAAGCTTCCGGAGAAGCTCCGCTGAAGCTTCCGGAGAAGCTCCGCTGAAGCTTCCGGAGAAGCTCCGCTGAAGCTTCCGGAGAAGCTCCGCTGAAGCTTCCGGAGAAGCTCCGCTGAAGCTTCCGGAGAAGCTCCGCTGAAGCTTCCGGAGAAGCTCCGCTGAAGCTTCCGGAGAAGCTCCGCTGAAGCTTCCGGAGAAGCTCCGCTGAAGCTTCCGGAGAAGCTCCGCTGAAGCTTCCGGAGAAGCTCCGCTGAAGCTTCCGGAGAAGCTCCGCTGAAGCTTCCGGAGAAGCTCCGCTGAAGCTTCCGGAGAAGCTCCGCTGAAGCTTCCGGAGAAGCTCCGCTGAAGCTTCCGGAGAAGCTCCGCTGAAGCTTCCGGAGAAGCTCCGCTGAAGCTTCCGGAGAAGCTCCGCTGAAGCTTCCGGAGAAGCTCCGCTGAAGCTTCCGGAGAAGCTCCGCTGAAGCTTCCGGAGAAGCTCCGCTGAAGCTTCCGGAGAAGCTCCGCTGAAGCTTCCGGAGAAGCTCCGCTGAAGCTTCCGGAGAAGCTCCGCTGAAGCTTCCGGAGAAGCTCCGCTGAAGCTTCCGGAGAAGCTCCGCTGAAGCTTCCGGAGAAGCTCCGCTGAAGCTTCCGGAGAAGCTCCGCTGAAGCTTCCGGAGAAGCTCCGCTGAAGCTTCCGGAGAAGCTCCGCTGAAGCTTCCGGAGAAGCTCCGCTGAAGCTTCCGGAGAAGCTCCGCTGAAGCTTCCGGAGAAGCTCCGCTGAAGCTTCCGGAGAAGCTCCGCTGAAGCTTCCGGAGAAGCTCCGCAGAAGCTTCCGGAGAAGCTCCGCTGAAGCTTCCGGAGAAGCTCCGCTGAAGCTTCCGGAGAAGCTCCGCTGAAGCTTCCGGAGAAGCTCCGCTGAAGCTTCCGGAGAAGCTCCGCTGAAGCTTCCGGAGAAGCTCCGCTGAAGCTTCCGGAGAAGCTCCGCTGAAGCTTCCGGAGAAGCTCCGCTGAAGCTTCCGGAGAAGCTCCGCTGAAGCTTCCGGAGAAGCTCCGCTGAAGCTTCCGGAGAAGCTCCGCTGAAGCTTCCGGAGAAGCTCCGCTGAAGCTTCCGGAGAAGCTCCGCTGAAGCTTCCGGAGAAGCTCCGCTGAAGCTTCCGGAGAAGCTCCGCTGAAGCTTCCGGAGAAGCTCCGCTGAAGCTTCCGGAGAAGCTCCGCTGAAGCTTCCGGAGAAGCTCCGCTGAAGCTTCCGGAGAAGCTCCGCTGAAGCTTCCGGAGAAGCTCCGCTGAAGCTTCCGGAGAAGCTCCGCTGAAGCTTCCGGAGAAGCTCCGCTGAAGCTTCCGGAGAAGCTCCGCTGAAGCTTCCGGAGAAGCTCCGCTGAAGCTTCCGGAGAAGCTCCGCTGAAGCTTCCGGAGAAGCTCCGCTGAAGCTTCCGGAGAAGCTCCGCTGAAGCTTCCGGAGAAGCTCCGCTGAAGCTTCCGGAGAAGCTCCGCTGAAGCTTCCGGAGAAGCTCCGCTGAAGCTTCCGGAGAAGCTCCGCTGAAGCTTCCGGAGAAGCTCCGCTGAAGCTTCCGGAGAAGCTCCGCTGAAGCTTCCGGAGAAGCTCCGCTGAAGCTTCCGGAGAAGCTCCGCTGAAGCTTCCGGAGAAGCTCCGCTGAAGCTTCCGGAGAAGCTCCGCTGAAGCTTCCGGAGAAGCTCCGCTGAAGCTTCCGGAGAAGCTCCGCTGAAGCTTCCGGAGAAGCTCCGCTGAAGCTTCCGGAGAAGCTCCGCTGAAGCTTCCGGAGAAGCTCCGCTGAAGCTTCCGGAGAAGCTCCGCTGAAGCTTCCGGAGAAGCTCCGCTGAAGCTTCCGGAGAAGCTCCGCTGAAGCTTCCGGAGAAGCTCCGCTGAAGCTTCCGGAGAAGCTCCGCTGAAGCTTCCGGAGATGCTCCGCTGAAGCTTCCGGAGAAGCTCCGCTGAAGCTTCCGGAGATGCTCCGCTGAAGCTTCCGGAGAAGCTCCGCTGAAGTTTCCGGAGAAGCTCCGCTATAGCTTGTGGGGAAACTCTGCTGAAGCTTGTGGGGAAGCTCCGTAGACGCTTCTGGGGAAGCTCCGTAGACGCTTCTGGGGAAGCTCCGTAGACGCTTCTGGGGAAGCTCCGTAGACGCTTCTGGGGAAGCTCCGTAGACGCTTCTGGGGAAGCTCCGTAGACGCTTCTGGGGAAGCTCCGTAGACGCTTCTGGGGAAGCTCCGTAGACGCTTCTGGGGAAGCTCCGTAGACGCTTCTGGGGAAGCTCCGTAGACGCTTCTGGGGAAGCTCCGTAGACGCTTCTGGGGAAGCTCCGTAGACGCTTCTGGGGAAGCTCCGTAGACGCTTCTGGGGAAGCTCCGTAGACGCTTCTGGGGAAGCTCCGTAGACGCTTCTGGGGAAGCTCCGTAGACGCTTCTGGGGAAGCTCCGTAGACGCTTCTGGGGAAGCTCCGTAGACGCTTCTGGGGAAGCTCCGTAGACGCTTCTGGGGAAGCTCCGTAGACGCTTCTGGGGAAGCTCCGTAGACGCTTCTGGGGAAGCTCCGTAGACGCTTCTGGGGAAGCTCCGTAGACGCTTATGGGGAAGCTCCGTAGACGCTTATGGGGAAGCTCCGTAGACGCTTCTGCGGAAGCTCCGTAGACGCTTCTGGAGAAGCTCCGTAGACACTTCTGGAGAAGCTCCGTAGACGCTTCTGGAGAAGCTCCGTAGACGCTGCTGGAGAAGCTCCGTAGACGCTGCTGGAGAAGCTCCGTAGACGCTTGTGGAGAAGCTCCGTAGACGCTTCTGGAGAAGCTCCGTAGACGCTTCTGGAGAAGCTCCGTAGACGCTTCTGGAGAAGCTCCGTAGACGCTTCTGGAGAAGCTCCGTAGACGCTTCTGGAGAAGCTCCGTAGACGCTTCTGGAGAAGCTCCGTAGACGCTTCTGGAGAAGCTCCGTAGACGCTTCTGGAGAAGCTCCGTAGACGCTTCTGGAGAAGCTCCGTAGACGCTTCTGGAGAAGCTCCGTAGACGCTTCTGGAGAAGCTCCGTAGACGCTTCTGGAGAAGCTCCGTAGACGCATCTGGAGAAGCTCCGTAGACGCATCTGGAGAAGCTCCGTAGACGCTTCTGGAGAAGCTCCGTAGACGCTTCTGGAGAAGCTCCGTAGACGCTTCTGGGGAAGCTCCGTAGACGCTTCTGGGGAAGCTCCGTAGACGCTTCTGGGGAAGCTCCGTAGACGCTTCTGGGGAAGCTCCGTAGACGCTTCTGGGGAAGCTCCGTAGACGCTTCTGGGGAAGCTCCGTAGACGCTTCTGGGGAAGCTCCGTAGACGCTTCTGGGGAAGCTCCGTAGACGCTTCTGGGGAAGCTCCGTAGACGCTTATGGGGAAGCTCCGTAGACGCTTATGGGGAAGCTCCGTAGACGCTTCTGCGGAAGCTCCGTAGACGCTTCTGGAGAAGCTCCGTAGACACTTCTGGAGAAGCTCCGTAGACGCTTCTGGAGAAGCTCCGTAGACGCTGCTGGAGAAGCTCCGTAGACGCTGCTGGAGAAGCTCCGTAGACGCTTGTGGAGAAGCTCCGTAGACGCTTATGGGGAAGCTCCGTAGACGCTTCTGGAGAAGCTCCGTAGACGCTTCTGGAGAAGCTCCGTAGACGCTTCTGGAGAAGCTCCGTAGACGCTTCTGGAGAAGCTCCGTAGACGCTTCTGGAGAAGCTCCGTAGACGCTTCTGGAGAAGCTCCGTAGACGCTTCTGGAGAAGCTCCGTAGACGCTTCTGGAGAAGCTCCGTAGACGCATCTGGAGAAGCTCCGTAGACGCATCTGGAGAAGCTCCGTAGACGCTTCTGGAGAAGCTCCGTAGACGCTTCTGGAGAAGCTCCGTAGACGCTTCTGGAGAAGCTCCGTAGACGCTTCTGGAGAAGCTTCGTACACGCTTCTGGAGAAGCTCCGTAGACGCTTCTGGAGAAGCTCCGTAGACGCTTCTGGGGAAGCTCCGTAGACGCTTCTGGAGAAGCTCCGAAGACGCTTCTGCGGAAGCTCCGTAGACACTTCTGGGGAAGCTTCGAAGACGCTTCTGAGGAAGCTCTGTAGACGCTTTTGGGGAAGATGCGTAGATTGTTCTACGGAAGCACTGTTGAAGACTTCTAGAGAAGCTTTATTGGAGACTCGGGTTATGCATTGAAGCTTGTGGAAGAGCTGTGTGGAAATCCAGAAATAAGTGCCTTGTTCTGTACCTACGTCATTTTCTCGTACGATTTAATATAAAGATGATAAGTGATTGTAAATCATACTCCACCTTCATTTTCCACAGCTTCTCATTGACCACAAAGACCTCTGCCAACCACAATATCTAAATCTATAATTGCCAGTAAATTGCAGATTATGCTTCAACGCCCAACACCAATTAAACGCCAATTTGTTCGGCCGCAGCAGGAGAGTCATTGTCCAAAATGTCAAAACTGCCCGCGGCGCTCTCTTCAAGAAAAACGTTAACAGCGTACCTACTAGTTACTTGCTCCGCACCAAACAAGGCATCAAAATCTAATCAAATGATAATAATAGCGCAGACCTCTCATTGCTCGTCCGTCTTACTCGGGCAATTGGTCCAGCCAGCGTCCAGCAGACACCTACGAATGAAGTATGACGAACGACTGGGAGACAGCGAGTGAAAAGCCAACGTCGTCAACAATTAACCCGCACCGCGCCGCCGAAAAATTAACTTCCAATCGAATCGGGAGTTAGTTAGCTCGGCCGCCATCAGCCCAACCCAGACTACCAAGGAGAACTACGGCCACATGGTTGACCAGGCCCAGCCTCCCGTTGCGTTGTTGTCTGGCGCAACGCAACAAAACAGACAAAGCTGCGTCGATGCGGCGGTCCTCGTCATCGATTGTTCCGGGCGTAATTACAATAATGGTGCGGCCCGGCTTGAACTGACTGTTTCACTGTCGATTATGCGGTAACACTTGACCGTCGTCGTCTTCGTCGTCGTTGAAGCCATTACGTTAAGGCGGTGGCGGCTGCCACAGCGGTCATTGGCCGACGACGTGGTGGGTTGCCAAAAAATAGAAAGTCCCGGTGCTCTCGTGATCAAAACAAAACGGGCAAAACAGTTGAACTGTGATCGGTTGATTGTGGGTTGTGGACTTTTTTGCCCTCCGGCACTACTGTTATCGTTTATTGCATCTGGTTCAAAATTATTGATCTTAAGCGGCTTTATGTCTTGTGGTACTACTATCCGGAAGAACTTTGGAGCCTTCCACAAAATTCCGAAAGGTTTCGTGAGAAGCACTCTACAATCCTCTAGTAGAAGTGCTCTTCGGAATTTCTGAAGAAGCACTTTACGGAGCTTTCGCAAAAGAGCTTCCAAGAAGCGCTTTAGGGAGCTTCCAAGAAGCGCTCTACGGAGCTTCCGAGAAGCGCTCTACGGAGCTTCGGAGAAGCGCTCTACGGAGCTTCCGAGAAGCGCTCTACGGAGCTTCTGAGAAGCGCTCTACGGAGCTTCCGAGACGCGCTCTACGGAGCTTCCGAGACGCGCTCTACGGAGCTTCCGAGACGCGCTCTACGGAGCTTCCGAGAAGCGCTCTACGGAGCATCCGAGAAGCGCTCTACGGAGCTTCCGAGAAGCGCTCTACGGAGCTTCCGAGACGCGCTCTACGGAGCTTCCGAGAAGCGCTCTACGGAGCTTCCGAGAAGCGCTCTACGGAGCTTCCGAGAAGCGCTCTACGGAGCTTCCGAGAAGCGCTCTACGGAGCTTCCGAGAAGCGCTCTACGGAGCTTCCGAGAAGCACTCTACGGAGCTTCCGAGAAGCACTCTACGGAGCTTCCGAGAAGCGCTCTACGGAGCTTCCGAGAAGCGCTCTACGGAGCTTCCGAGAAGCGCTCTACGGAGCTTCCGAGAAGCGCTCTACGGAGCTTCCGAGAAGCGCTCTACGGAGCTTCCGAGAAGCGCTCTACGGAGCTTCCGAGAAGCGCTCTACGGAGCTTCCGAGAAGCACTCTACGGAGCTTCCGAGAAGCGCTCTACGGAGCTTCCGAGAAGCGCTCTACGGAGCTTCCGAGAAGCGCTCTACGGAGCTTCCGAGAAGCGCTCTACGGAGCTTCCGAGAAGCGCTCTACGGAGCTTCCGAGAAGCGCTCTACGGAGCTTCCGAGAAGCGCTCTACGGAGCTTCCGAGAAGCGCTCTACGGAGCTTCCGAGAAGCGCTCTACGGAGCTTTCGAGACGCGCTCTACGGAGCTTCCGAGAAGCGCTCTACGGAGCTTCCGAGGCGCGCTCTACGGAGCTTCCGAGAAGCGCTCTACGGAGCTTCCGAGAAGCGCTCTACGGAGCTTCCGAGAAGCGCTCTACGGAGCTTCCGAGAAGCGCTCTACGGAGCTTCCGAGAAGCGCTCTACGGAGCTTCCGAGAAGCGCTCTACGGAGCTTCCGAGAAGCGCTCTACGGAGCTTCCGAGAAGCGCTCTACGGAGCTTCCGAGACGCGCTCTACGGAGCTTCCTAGAACCACTAAAATATTTCATGTGTCGGAAATGCAAACATTGTAAATAAAGTACTTAAATAATAGCAAAACTACTTTAGGGACTTACCAGGATCGGACGCAGATGTTAGGGGATCGGATACTTGGAAACATCGTTACACAATAACATTTTTGGATGGATCATAAATCAGCAGGGCTAGAAATCAAAATATAATTTACAGGTATCTACATGAAGATCTGCGAATTAATTATGAGAAAGACAGAAATAATTTCAACCTAGAAGTAACTACTAAGGTAAGGCAGAGTTGTACGTACACATGTCGGGATCTCGTCAGGAACTACAGAGTAAGAAGGCTAAGCTGGAGGTAGAGCTGTACACATACAGAAGAAAGCTATTGTATTACTTGGGGACAAAGAATAGAAAGTTGTTTGAAGACAGAAGAAATTCAGAGGCAACTACCTACAGGTCGTGGGCAGACAGACTACTACGGGTCAGCTAGCTGTATGCGATTCTTCTAGAGAGCTTACCTCCAGCGCCTTCCTACACTTAATCCGGGACGATCTCTCGCAGTGAACTAAAGTCTTGGGAGGGTGGCTTATCTGCAAGGAATAGTTTTGCGACAAAACCGGGAAAAAGAAGAACAGAGAAAAGAAATCAAACAGTATCATGTGGTTTCGGTTGGATTGTTGGGGGTGCTGTTGTTGGTGTTGCTCTAGGTGACCTGAAATGACTAGCCGTTTCGAATAGCTTGGGTCTAATTGGACCCAAATACATGTGTTCTCAAGCATTTAATGATTCCGGGTTAGGTTGTGAGGTCCAAGAGATTTAAGACTAAGGTAATACCCTTAGATATTCTATGTAGGTCAGAACAGTTCTGAAGATCCAGTCCTTGAAATCTACAGCCTTGAATAGTATCCAGTTCCGCTGCACTAAGCGATGTTTCAAATTCAACCATGTTCACTGAACCTCTTAGCAGAACCTGAAGGCTTTTTTTTAATATATAGCTTAGGCCATTTCTTGATCATATGGACTAAAGCTGATCTACAGTCATTTCAAGATACTTTCAGGATCGCCAAAACTCTCTGGATCTGCAGAACTACAGATCAAGACGTGTACAGTAGCCATTTCCACAGAGCGTCAAAGAGACCACTTTGACCTCACAAAACTACAAGGCGGTACTCCGATCCAACCCAGGACCACCACCATTCACAACCATTTCTCCCAAACCCGCCCAGTAGTATAAGAAAGTGAAACTCCAATCGAATCGAATTCCCTCACGCAAAATTCGTGGACCCAGAGGGTCTCCGATTCACATTCACATTCCCACATCGTCCCCACATCGGGGAGGTATTTTTTGGCGAAAGTGAAAACCCAAACCCAACCCAGCCGACTGGTTGAAATTTTATAGAACAACAAGTTCTAGCCCCGGGGCATAAAAGTCCCAAAACGCAAGTGTATAGGACGAGGGAAACCGCGAGATGGTGACCGTTCGTTCGTTCGCTCGTTCGTTTGCGCTCGTTGATCATCTCGACTTGGATTGGTTTATCACTTTCTTCGTTGGTTTGCGTTGGGAGCCTAATGGGTACACCCTTAAAATACAGAGATAACAGAAAAGAAGCAGTTCGTTTTAACGCATGGCTCTCTGGGCTGATTTTACTCTCATTTCCCAAATTTATTTGAGGTTTTCTAAAGTACTTCTGGTTACGACTACGACGTGATCGATAAAATAGGATCAGTGTTGTGTACAATTGCTTGGATACACTGCAACCTCATTGCCCTAATAGAGGTTGCAGTGTATCCAAGCAACTGGGCCTGCTTACATTGATGTTTTCATAAATAGATTTCACAAAATTGCAAGGAAGCTTAAAGAGGGTGAGTGGCTATAGCCTGTAGGAGATTCAAAGGGGCGTCATGCGGTATTTAAGAGGGCTGGTCAGGCTTCAGAGGCATTTTAAGGCCTTTCAAGTTATTTAAGATTGTTTCACAGCGTTTCTGGAAGTTTCAGATGTTTTAGGTGGCTTCACAGGCACATCTTAGCTCAAGGGGGATTAGGGTGGGTTTTACAGGCCGTTCAAAGTGTATTAGTGAGAGCTATGAAAGTTTTATGGTTCAGAAGGCTTCAGAGGGTTTTTTTCTGTTCGGGTTTGTCACTGCGGGCAGTTTTTAGATCTATTGTGACATTACCTGTATCCTTAGTGAAGTGCATGTCGCATTACTCAATTGTCATTGAAGAGCAATAAAATATCGGTTTTGATACAGTTTTTGTTTTGTTTTCCCAGAAATATCTTTCTTATAGAAAAACAAAACAAGAGCACTGATAATTGGCCATGCATCGGAAACCTAGCATCACCCTTGTTTACCGCTAAATTCTCCCCAGTAAGAAGTTTAGATCCCAGAGGAGTTATAGTGGGTTGCCCTACAGTCTGTTTGTAACACAATCTCGCAAAGAGTGAAACCAAATCTACCTATCGAACTTCAAATCGGCTACCTATATTGAGCACGCCAGCAAAATTTTGAAAACAAAGTCTGACAAAGAAGAAGAACAACAGTCAAAAGAAGTCGTCTTTGCATGTCTCTATATAAACAGTCTCTAGGTTGCACAGGCTCTCAGGTAAGCTCTTTGAGGATATAAGGCGGGTTTCAGTAACGTTTCAAGGCGTTTTAGGGCATTTTAAGTAGAAGGTTTCTGAGGATTTTACAGGGCTGCCTTGTTGAATCTCAGGTGAGTTTTATAGGGGTCCAGATGTACATCCAGGACGTATTAGAAGGTTTCAGAAGGATTCCAAGATGTTTAGTGGTATTTCAAGGCATTTAACCCTAGTAGGGTGTTGGGGTCAATATGGTCCAGATAGGCGCGCTGAACTACGCCATCGTGGTGCGAATCACCTAACATTTTAGGAGGGTTAGGGATGTTTCAGAAGGTTTCAGAAGGGGTTTTACATGCTTTCAGGACAGTTTCGTTGAATTTTACGGGGTTAAAGAAGCGTTTCAATTCGCTTAAAAGTGTTTCAAGGTGTTTCAGAAGATTTCAGAGGAGTTTTAGGGAGTTCTTTGGTCAGTACCATCAAATCTTAGGGAGGTTTAAAAAGCATTTCAATGCGTTTCAGGGCGTTGCGGGAGGTTTTAGAGGTATTTTAGAGGGCTACAGTTGTTCTCACATCAGTTTCATGGGGTTGTTTTAGTAGCGATTTTGGAAACGTTTTGAAGTGTTTCAAGTCGTTTTGGGGCATTTCAGCAGGTTTTATAAGGATTTTAGTGAGTTGCACAGGCTCTCAGGTCAGTTACATGGAACTTTAGAAATGTCAGGCCTTTCTAGGCGTTTCAAGGCATTCAGGGCATTTCAGAGGATACACAGGATTTCAGGTAATTCCCATGAGAATTTTAGGAGGAATGTAGTTGCAAATCATTTTAAGGCGTTTCAGGGTGTATCGTGAGATTTCAGAGAAATTTTAGGTGTTTGCAGAGGCTATTAGGTCAGTTCCATGGGGATTTATGAGAGGTTTCAGAAGCGTATCAAGGCGTTTTAAGGTGTTTCAGAACGTTTCCTGTGGTTTCAGAGGAATTGTAAGTGGCTACACAAGCTCTCATGCCAGTTCTATGGGGGCTTCGGGGGATTTCAGAAGCGTTTCAAGATATTTCAGGGCATTTCAGAAGTGTTTCAAGCTTCTCCAGACTAGACTAGATTAGAGTAGATCTGATGACCTTTACTCAATGGAATTGTCGAAGATTCTACAACAAGCATTGAACTCATCACTTGACAACACACACAGTTGCATAAGGCTGTGAAAGCAGGAGTTTCATGGGTCTTAGTGTCATTTCAGGGGTTCTCAGGGGGTGCCAGGGGCGTTTCAAGTATTTTTTAAGTCTCTGGGATTCTAAGGGGATTCCAAAGGGTTATAAGGGGGTCCAGTGGGAGTAAAAGGAGGTTCCAGAGGGGTCCCAGGAAGCCTCATGGGGGTTACAGAAAGATGAGCCAAAATTTGGTCTACGTGGTTTATGAACACACCCATACTAGATTACTATACGCCAAATAGACCGTCACATCAAATTGGGGCCAATAAGCTTTGCAAAACCCCTTCATTGTAAAAAGTGATCCTTGAAGACTCCTAGGACTTTCGGCTTTTGAGAAATAATCATGGCCCATGACTCAAGATTGAGAACCACTGAGCTTTGCAACACTACAAATTGATGCTGCTTGTAGTGCATAATCTTAAAAACCAGTTCCACTTTCTATACATTTTCGAGAAATTTGTAGGACCCGTGACTCAAGATTGGAAATCCCTGAGGTATACAACCCCAGTATATTGTAATAAGTACTCCTTGAGATGCAGAATCCTGAATACATTCACATTTTCTCCTTAGACTTTCAGTTCTTGCAAAGTCAGCATGACCCGTGACCCGAGTTCGAGAGCTGCTGAGTTTTGCAGTGCCACTTTATTCTAACATTTGCGTTTTAAGACGCAGAATCAGAAAACCATTTTCACTTTCTCATTTAACTCTAGATTCTTGAATAATTGGCATGGTCCGTGACTCCAGTTTGGAAAACTCTGAGCTTCATAACATCACTTTATTGTAATAAGTGCTCCTTGAGATCTAGAATGCAAACATTATCCATGCCTTCTCTCGGACTTTGGCCCGTGACTCCAGCTCGTAACACTAGTTATCCAGCATTTAACGAGCGCTAATGGACGCCAGAATTTTGCTTCCTTTCTGATAGGGATCAGCCGATTTGACGTCTGGGTTGTGTCGTTTGACAGTTGATCGATAAGATTGATGATCGATCTTATCGACCAACTGCCAAACGACACATGCCAAACGTCAAATCGGCTGATCCCTATCAGAAAGGGAGCAAAATTCTGGCGTCCATTAGCGCTCATAAAATGCTGGATTGTATTATGTGCTCCTTGAGATTCAGAATCTTCATCCAGGTACTCTTCTGAAACCCCTTTGTATCCGCCTCTATGTCCTCATTAAACGCCCCTGATACCCCCCGAATCGCCCTCTAAGAGGACCCTGAAAGCCTCTCAAACACTCTTGAGTTCTCCTGGCATAACCTTAAAGCACCCCCGCAATTTCCAGGTACCCCACTGAACCCCCGTTTTGACCCCATGCAAGCTCCCTTTGCTCGTCCCAGTAAACGCCCCCTGGCCGTAATTGCCATAGTTACCGTCATTATTACATTTTCTTATGCACAATATTGGTTCTGAGTAGCACATGCATAAAAATAACATGCAATAAAAGCGGTTTTAGTATTCAGAATTATTAATCATCAATCATGATTAAATTTATGACTAATCATCAACGCTCTGCTCCTAGTTCCTGCCTGCCATTCCTGGAATTCATGAAAAAGCAACTCAAGAGTTTTTTTTAGGGATCTAAACAGATGCTTATTTAAGCGTTTCTCCAGGAATTCCCTCAGCAAATCGTACACAGAAAAACATCAAAAAAAAACATCCGAAACGAACTATTCTAGGAGTTCCACCAAGGATTCTCCAAGAAGCTTCTCCAGGTATTTGCCTGGAAGTCATTCAGTTAGTCGTCCTGGGATTCCACCAATAGTTCACCTGGGATTTCTTTAAAAATTTCTGTGTTAGAATCATCAAGAGTACTCCCGGAAATTTCTACAGAGGTTCCACTGAAGATTTCTTCAGAAATTCCTTCCGGGAATCCTTCAGTGATTTCTTTAAAAATATATCCAGAGACTGCTGAGAGATTTTTAAGATTTCTTCATGAACTGCAGCAAGGGATTCCTTCAAAAGCTCTTTCATGAAGTGCCATATAAACTCCTTCGGAAGTTCATCCGAAGGTTCCTTCAAGAATTTCCACAGAAGTTCCTGCAGAAGTTACATCAAGAATTAAAAAAAAAGGCTACTGCTATTTCGTCAAATACATCTCTAGAGGCCATCCGTGATTTTTGCAGGAATTAATTCAGATATTTTATCATTGATTTCAGCGGGTTTTCCAGAAATTAAAAAATACAGGTAAAACTCTCGAAGGAATGCCTGAAGGAATGAAAAAAACTGTGGAGATCACTAGAAGAAATTTTAGACAATTTTATGGAGAAACTCTTTGAAAAAGCCAATCCTGAAGCCAGTCTGAGGTCACCTGAAGAAACATATTAAGATACCGTCTACTCCCGTTGGTTTGACTGCATCTAATCTGAATACTTTTTGATTTGACCCCCGCTTATCTGCACATCGTTCAAGCTAAACATGGTTCAAACGTCATTCTGCCCATGGAATAGAGTGAAACGGAACGCATAATCAAAACAAAACAAGTAAAAAGTGCGCCATACTAGGAACCTCGCGTAGCAAACAGTGTCAAGCACAGTTATAGCAATTAAGTCCCCTGCAACATCGAAAAACTCCCTGACCGTAAGCAGAGGCTAATTCATCCAGATCGATGCCCCAGTGGAGGAAGATTAACTCTTTTAAACCCGACATTTTACAATTAGCAAACAAAAAATTTTTAACTTGTTGATTTAAAATCGAGCCTTGAAGAAGGTCCACTCCCCGGACCGAAACGTCGGCAAAGATTAAAAAGTAATCGATGCAAGTTTGTTGACTGTTAAAGCCGAATCACACTCTTTGTGCAAAACAGCAAAAGCAGTGACACATTCCAGCGTAACGGGACACCGTGAGGAACTAACTTTCGTGAACAAATGACGTCTGCAATCGAATGCAATGTTCATGATCATATGGTTTAACAGGTTTTATAACAAGCTTATTAGATGTACTTCCTGATGCAATACTTGTTCTATGGGGTTTTGGTTCCAATTTACATAATATAACACGTTACATTTCGTAACGGGACACCATCGCAGAAATCTTCTTTTTAAAATTTCCTAACTGAAATGCGTATATCAGCTCTGTTATGAGGTTTTGAATAATAAAGTCTTCTAGACATTCCTTCTTTGGATTGATGTGAACAAGATTGCCGAAGTGAGTTTTACTGAGAAATGTATAGTTTCGGAAATATTCTTGATTTAGTTTTGGGAGCGCAGCGTTACGCTCGCGTGAAAACAGTGTTTTGCTAATGGTGTCCCGTTACGGCTAAAGACATCTAGTTGTAGATCAAATGCTTTGCTAGATAGAATGTTGGTGTCTTCGGCAATGTTCTTCAGACAGATGGTAGCTGTCCGACAGGACACAAATAGGCCTTCAAACCCGCTCTTGCCCTATGGTGGCCATCGGCATGGGCCTTGGAGAACCTGTTTCGAGATTTATTAAACCTTCACGTACCCGATTCCCGACAACTCATTTTCAAAATGCTGGCATTTCGTCCATTTTCATCCGATTTTTTTGAAGTCACCCTCAATTGATCATAAATTGGTGCGAGTTTATTATACTCAAGTGGCCGTTAAATATTCGGAACCATTCCGGATTGTGCAGGGGTCAGGGGGTTGTCAAAATGGCTAAAAGTGATTATTTCGAGTGTTGTTGTGTTTGAACCATCGATTTTCAGCGAAATTTTTGTTGCGAACAGTGAAACACAGCTGCTGTAACCAGATTGGAATAAGTTGGCCCATCCGAATCCCCGTGACAGGTTCCGCGGGGCCTCATTGGGGACACTTCTGGTTTTCAACCTAAACATGCCGTGCGACATATCAATCTTCATGATTTCGAATGACTGAGTCAGGAACGATAGACTAAAGTATGTATCAACTAATTTGGCCACCCCGGCACAGGTTCCACAGGGATGTCATCGGGGACATTTCTAGTTGGCAACCAAAACATGCTGAGCGACGTGTCAATCTTCATGATTTCGAAAGAATGGGGTAGAAAAAAAAATGACTTAAGTATGTATCAACTAATATGGCCGCTCCGTAACACCTGGAGCAGGTTCCGCGGGGGCCTCTAAAACACAATAGGGGGATTCACTTAACAGCGTAAACTGATTAAACTGATTAAACGTCGCGATAATCAAGGCAATCTATGATTATTTCATTCGCTTATTCGTGAAACATTTCAAATAAGCAGAAAATCATGGCTTACGCAGCAATTTAATCTGTTTAGTGAGTACCCCTAATAACACACACGAAATAATCACTTTTAGCCATTTGGCAAAACAGATCCCTTCCCCACCCCCTGACCACAGTACAACTCGGAATATCTCCCGAATGGTTCCGGATAATACATGGCCACTTGAGTGTAATAAATAAGCACCAATTTATGATCGATCGAGAGCGACTTAAAAAAATTGGATGAAAATTGACGAAATGCCAGTATTTTTAAAATGAGTCATCGGGGGTCGGGTACGTGAAGTTTAATTGTATCTCCAAAACTGGTTGTGCGACGTATCTATTTTCGCGGTTTTTCCACATTCTACATTATAATGATCCGAAGAAGATTTAATGATATCTATAGTACTTTCTTCCGACACAGTCTTTTCAAGCATATGTCGCATGTTGCTTTAATGCTTTATTTGAAGGCTCATGCGGCTTGAGAATAAAGGAACCAATTTTATTTGAAATAAATTTTACATTTTAAAGGGGATTTTTCTTTTATACTATGTTAGTTTTGGAGAGCCGTTAAACTCGCGGCTTGGTCGAGGTTAGAGAAAACAATGTTTTATCTTGGAAGCGATGGGATTATGGGGACTTTCTGTTGGTATTTAGCTAACGACAACCAGTAACAATACAAACAAAAGGATTTCGAGAAGAAACAAAGGTTGACAACCAAAACGACAAGAGGGAGGTCGCTAGACTTTTAATCAATGGTTACTAATTTATGTAGTCACAAAAAGTAATGCAATGCCATTTTTGTGATGCATTTTGCATTTATTTTATTTTCAATAAGAATATAAGCTTCAAAATATGTTTGTCGTCATAAAAGTAAATTATACGGTGATTATGGGGTAAAAAAGGAATGCCAACCATCACTTCGGGATTTTCATGTTTTCAACGTTGTGTGATTCTATAAGCCTTTTAATACATCATGGTGGTAATTCATAGGACATGTTGAAAAGGTTATAGCATTCAAAGAGTATGCTGTCACAACAAAACTTAATAAAATATCACTTGTTATACTGATCCATCAGAATACCTGCCATTTCTTTACGTAGTTTTCGTGAGCTGAGAAGCGGGCTTTGTTCCAGTTGGGCCGTTACACCAAGAAGGATAATGTAAATATATACCACCTACAATATCATTTCATCATGGTTACAGTTTTTTGGTTAAATATTTGATCAAACCAAATTTATTTATCCACTTACGAATGTCTCTAAAATTTTCGTAACGGGACACCATGTCTACGTACCCATTGTAACGCCTTAGATAAAGCGTCGATCAAGGCAACCCATGTGTTGGAAGAAAGGTCTCCACGAGTACTAAGAGAATCCTGAAAATCATTTTTCTAAAGTTCGTAATAAATTCGTTATTACAACAAATGTGCTATTTTCGTAACGGGACACCATTAAATTGCGGCTCTTGCAAAAAGTGCTTAAAACATATCTAAACCCATTTTTATGAAAAGTTGCCTTTGGGTGTATAAAATATACATTATTATACTACATTTACAAGAAATAGGTATAATGTTTTTGAGCTTTCATATGCAAGCAGGCATATTTGAAACTTATCAATGAAAAATTTCATTTTTCTTACATAAAATGCTATTACTTCACCTAACTATTTAAATAAGTTATCAGTGAAATTTTAAGTAAAACAAATGGTTTTCCTAAGATTGAATCTATCCTCTTCCATATGCTGGAAAGCTTGGGGCAAAACAATCACTTTGAAATTTCACACCCTTGGCGTAGAAGTGCGTGGAATGTGTCAGTGTGTTTTTCGATGCCGACAGGATTACGAGAAAATGAACCCCGTTGGTCTGCATGAGGTGTCGTTCAAACCAACGGGGGTAGACCGTACATCCGATTAGACGGGTCGTTTTTTTTGCTCTAACTCGGTCAATATTGAACCAATTCACATGAAAATTAGCTTAACCCTTCAGGACGCGCGCCGTTGTAAAAAGTACAACACTACCAAAAAACCTCGCTAGTCGTATTCAGTGCGAGCACGGTGCAGTTTCAGTTGCTTGATGGCGCGCGTCTTGAAAGGTTAAGAATTTAGAGAATTTCTAAAAGGAAACTTTTTCGAAAGATCTTCCAAGGATTCCTCCAAGAATTCCTCCAGAAATTACTCCTGCTTTTTCGTCAGAAACATCTCTTAAGATTCCTTCTAAGATTCCTGCAGGAATAAATTCAAATATTCCACCACGAATTTTAGCAGTCAATCCAGAAATTTAACAAAAATACGGGAAAACTCTCGAAAGAATGCCTGAAGCATTAATTAAAAGAGAAAAAAATCCTGGCGGTACCTTAGGAGATTCCTAGAAGAAATTTAAAGTTCTCTGGCAAAATTTGTTGAAAAAAAAAAAAATCCTGAACCCAGTTCCGAATCATTTCTAGGAAAAATCCTGGATGGGAGAATACCTAAAGAAACTCCTTGAGACACATCCGATTTTTGTTTTGCACGGTCAGTTTTTTGCCAAAGCTCGGATCGAATTGAATCAATTCACATGGAAGTTTGTACACAGATAGATACGGTTAGTATTACTAGTGTATAAAAAAAAAAACAAGTTAACCCTCCTAATGTGTTAAGATAGGCACACCACGATCGCATACACACTAAGATGAGCTTGGCAAACGCCGGCACCGCCGTGGCTCAGCAAATATTTATACTGAATCTCGGTTAAAAATTACGTTTGTTAGCTGAATTTCGGCAAAACATTTCCTGAGTCTTAGCAAACAAACAACACGATTGCTGAGATCTCGTTGAAAAACGAGTTTGCTGAGGGCTCGGCGGTGCCAATCTCGGTAAAATGCAAGAAAAATTGCCGAAATTCAGCAAAATAAATTAAGTGTGTAGTGCACGTTCACCGAGCCTGTCTGAGTCATATCAACTCCAACATCCTACTAGGGTTAGAAGGTATTATACCTGTTCTGTCCGAGTTACAGGAAATGAAAAACTACCCGAACTGAAATTAAATATCTGGTGTAACTCCTTCTGGAAGAACTATACGAGTAAGGAAAAGTTGATTGATTTCTGGAGGTGCATTCCTAGAGCATCCCTAGAGAGGATGCCTTCTGGAGAATCTAAAGCGGAATTTTTTTACGAATCTCCTGAAAAAAATTTGCTGAAATTGATGGAGGAGAATCAACAGAATACAGTGCAGCTCGGATTTGAGGCTACGCAGTCTTGATAAATCAAAACGAGTTGTTATCTAATCCAACGTTTCGACACTTTGGATGCCCGAGCAGAAGAAAATAGCTGAAGAATAACTAACTAAGGTATGGAAAACCGAATACCTACAACCTGAATGAGGTATTAAGAAGCCATGCATAAGAGGTAAAATACCTAAAATAATAACTGGTGTGTATTCTGCGCATAACGCGTGAATAATGACATCAGGTATGGCAATACCTAAATAATAATCGGTGATTTTTCCATAGAAATAGCGATTTTTCCATAATTGAATAATACCTCAAGCAGTCCTCCACATCAAACCAATAACTCGTTGAGGTATTTCATCAATACCTACAAAATACCAAAATAAGTTATTTTCAATACCTGGATAACCGACAAATACCTTGTCTTGGTATGATACCTGACTTTGGTATGCTCCAGTTATGTGGCAGTTATTCATTCCTGCTCGGGTGGTGTTTTCTTCAGGGGAAAGATACGTTTCTTTCCCATGAAGTAGCCACCATCCAAAACATCAAAACGACGGATTAGATACCCAAGCAACACACATGTTATATAACAGTTACGGCAGCACACGTTTTAGTTGTATAGAAGTTTATTTGACGTTATTCTAACCCAATGCCGAATTAACGTCGAATTAACGTCTATACAACCAAAACTTGCGCTGTCGTTACTCTTATATAACATGTGTGTTGCTTGGGTAACAACTCGTTTTGATTAATGAAGACAGCGTAGCTGTCAAATCCGAGTTTGCAGAAATTGCAGACAAAGGTACTGGCGAAGTGCTTAAAGAAATCCTCCAATAAATTTCTGAGGGATCCCTGGAGGATTTTCTGAAGGAATGCTTAGGAATTATCTTGAAGATACTCATAGACAAACTTTCAATAATATTTATGAAGGGATAGGTATACAAAAAACCATACCACAAAAAGTTTTTGAAGGAAATCCGCCAGCAACAAAATCTTGGAGGAATAATTTGGAGAACCACTGAAGATTTTCTTTCTGAAGAATCGTCCGGAAGAAACCTGGAGGAATACCTGGAAAAACTTCTGGAGAAGCCCATGCAAGAACTTCCGGAAGGATCCGTTAAGAACTTTCTAAATAAATGCCAGGAAGAATCCTTGAATTTTCAAGAGAAATGTCTGAAGGAATCTCTGAAGAAATTCTAGTATTAATTTCTGAAAGAGTTCCTGGTGAGAATCTTGAATTTCTAAAGAAAACCCCTAGAGGAATTTCTTGAAGAATCTTCGAATATCTTGGAAAAACACCGGGTATTGCAACTATTGAAGGAATTCTTGGAGGAACTCCTAGTAAAGCCTGGCGAATATTTCAAAGAATTTCTTAAAGAATCCGTGAAGGAGTTCCAGGAAGAGGAGGACTAGGACACAAGGTTGTTCACGATATCGAGAAAGCATTCGCTCAAAAGCAATCCTGCTTGGTTTTTTTTTTTCGATGCCATATTGGAAGCCGCACGGGGTCATGGTATATCTCCAATGGTTTCCATTTGGATTCATCAAATGCTCAAAAACCGACATCTCTTCTCGACATTGCGTCAAGCGGTGATTAGGAAATTGAGTGTTTGTGGATGCCCCCAGGGGGGAGTCTCGTCACCACTTTTGTGGAATCTCGTAGCAGATACGCTATTGAGGCAAATCAATAATAGCGGTTTTCCTACTTATGGTTTTGCCGACGACTACCTAACATTGTTAGTTGGTATGTGCATCAGCACCCTTTTCGACCTGATGCAAAGCGCCCTTCAGGTAGATGAGGGTTGGTGTCGCCAATAGGGCCTTTCGGTTAATCCGAGTAAAACATCTATTGTTCTTTTCACGGAAACGCGAAATCGTAATGGCGTTCGACCTTTGCGTCTCTTTGAGTCTGAAATCGATGTGACTGAACAGGTAAAGTACGTTGGAGTTATTCTTGATTCCAAGCTCTCCTGGACACGTCACATTGAGTTCAGAATCAAGAAAGCTTGTATGGCCTTCGGGCAATGCCGGCGAACATTTGGTACGACTTGGGGTCTAAAACCCAAGTATATCAAATGGATTTACACAACCGTGGTTCGGCTAATATTGGCCTATGGATGTCTTGTGTGGTGGCAAAAGAACGAAATGAGAACGGTCCAATCAAAGTTAGGCCATCTCCAAAGGATGTGCCTAATGGCGATGTCTGGAGCGTTCTCATCAACTCCCACGACAGCGCTCGAAGTTTTCTTTGACGTTGTTCCACTACACATTCATCTCAAACAAGAAGCACTTTCTTGCACTTACCGTCTACGTACCGTACCGTACCGTACTCGGTCTACTAGAGGAAACTCCTGTGAACCGCACATCAACATACACCTCGTTGTTTCCACTTTTGGTGAATTGGGACAAAATTGTACTTGCTCCAAGTGATCTTACAATTGCTTGTAATTTTCCATATAGGACATTTTCCACGAAATTCCCTTCCGGGAAGAGTGGACATCTGGTTATCTGGAAAGAAGTATTTCAGACGGCATCGTATGTTACATTGATGGCTCCCTTCTCGAAGGCCGAGCAGGTGCTGGTGTTTATTCTCGTGAGCTAAGGCTGCATCAGTCTTATTCACTTGGTAGATACTGCACCGTTTTTCAGGCCGAAATCTTTGCTCTTATGTGCGGAGTGCCATCGACACTTCAGCAGCACGTAATGGGCAAAGTAATATATTTCTGATCAGATAGCCAGGCTGCTATTAAAGCACTTGCTTCGGCCAACTCCAGGTCGAAGATAGTTATCGCTTGTCGAACTCAAATCGAGGAGCTGAATTCAGCAAACGCTGTTCACCTTGTATGGGTACCTGTCCATTCTTCCATCGCTGGAAATGAATTGGCTGATGAGCTAGCTCGCACTGGAGCATCACATGACTTCATTGGCCCTGAGCCAACTATTCCGATATCGAAGTGTTGGATAAAGCTTCAGATTCACACCTGGACTGCCACTCATCACAGACAATATTGGAATAGTTTGGAGTCATGTCGGTAAACCAAATTGTATTGTACTGAGCCATCTCCAAGGGTGGCGAAGTATCTCATGAATATGTCACAGCAGAATTGCAGCATTCTGGTCAAAGCATTGACTGGCCACTGCCGACTCAGCTATCACATGGTGAATATTCAGCAAGCTGATTCATTTGCATGTGATAGATGTGAATCCGATTATGGAACTTTGTATTATTTGATATGTAACTGTCCAGTTTTTGCGCAACTGCGTTTCCGAGTATTCGGTAAACACTTATTAAGTGAAAGTGCCCTTTTCAGGGCGCTGTTTGAACTCATTGTGGTACGCTTATGCGTTAGTACTCTCTTCCATGGTATTTTTTCCCATTTCCCTACCTGTCCTTATTCTCATCCTTATCCTTATTTCCTTCCTTTTTTCCTAAGGTAGATGATGAAATAGGCTTTTATTTTGGCGATGGCTCAAATGTCTCAAATGGAGGATAACGTGCCGCTGGAGCCGGCCTTCTGATACCTGATACCTGCTGTAAATGATTGAAATACGTAGAAAACAAGCTAAAGTTGTAAGCCAACTGAATAATATGCTAAGTTTTTCTCTGTTTTACAGGCCTAACGTACTCATTTGCTTAGGGTGTCTATTATGTCCCTAATCCCCCTATCGTGTTTTTAAATAACAACTTTGGATGTGGTATTCTGACACATTAAATAGTTTCCAGTGACCAAAACATCAATGTTTGGATATCTTAAACAAAGACATTTGAAGAAATAACTATTTTCTTGAAAAGTTTATTTCCTAGGAAATAGGAAATAAACTTTTTAAAAACCTTCCAAAACGTCGTTTTGGAAGGTTCGGGCTTTGTTTCAAAAATTGTCTATTTTAGAGTAATCGGTGATTTTCTGAAAATGCTAAAGGGTAGAAATTTCGCCGAAAAAAAAATCGCTTTAAATCTATGATATAATTCGTGAAAAGTTTTATGGAAAAACTTCTAAAGAAATAAGTTTATTATTATGTCATATTTTTGTTTTTTTTTTGTACTCTGATTCTTCATCTGTCGCAAAGCCTCTTTCGCCCCTTTCTCATCCCTGTTTGTCCCGCGCCGCGCGCAAAGGAAATCGAAATCTCAGTTAAATTTGTTTCCTCTCACTGCTGGTGGTGACCCTTTCGTCCATCGTCCGTCGTCCTCAACTTCATCGTCGTCATCATCGTTGTGTCTGGGGATCCTCGGGCCATCGCTGACCGTCGCGTCGCGTCGCTTCGCCGCGTGTGGACTTTCATTAGCAACCAATAAACTTTAATGCCGCTCTGCATCTTCCGCTGACAATCAGCTCGGACGAGCACGGTCGGAGAAAGGAATAATTAAGCATTAAGCGGGATGCGGTTTGGTTGCGATTGCACTGCGCTGCGCCTCGGTGACCGTGGTGGTGGAGTACTCGCGCGCGCGCGAAGTGGTAGTTATGGTTGTTGTGGCGCATTTACCGGAGATGTTCCTCGTTGATTGGCACCTTGAGCGGCTGGCTCGATAGGGTTTGCCGAAGAATTCGGGGCTTGGTCATAATTTGCGCGATGTGAGGGTAGGACTTCACCGACAATGGATACAAAGTTTGTTTTTGCTTGTTGTTTTTAATCGCTGATGAATTATTTCACCAAAAATCGTGATGCAGTCGTTAATTGCGGGCAGTCACGCAATCTGTTGGAAACTTTTTTTTATGGATAACGGAGACCAACCCGAGGACATTTGCGTTAATTGTTATTCATTCAGTAAAGCGTGAATTGTTCATGTTTGAAATGGGTTAGCATTCAAGATGTTATGGTTCTCGTGTACGTTCTATGTTCTATAATTTTATTCGAAATATTTACCGTTGTTTCCACATTGAAAATTACCTGGAATGAAACAAAAACAAAAAATGTTAAATTGGCAATGTTATACTCTTAATTGTTTCACAAATAAACAATTAGGCAGAAATATTTGATATTATTATTTTATTAGGATTTCATAGTTATTAGGAATCAACAACACTCACAACACAACAACACTCAACAATGATCCGGATTTTAGAAAAACTCTTCACGTGGGAAAAAGCCCACATCTCAACTGCTTGGAGAAATCGCTGGAGGAAAAACGAGAAAAGTTTTGAAGGAATTTCTGAAGGGATCGATAAACCCTTCGGAAATTATTGCTGGTATTCTTTATACAACAAAAACGGCTCCTCTAAAAAATTTCCCATAACTTTCGCAGTAAGTCCTGGCACTTATTTGCTTGAGACTCTTCAAGGAATTCTAGCAAGGATTGCTGCTATGATTTACGCAGAAATTTTAGGTGTAATCCACCAAGATGTCTTACAGAAAACCCTCCAGAAATTCGAGGAGGACTCCTAAGAGCAATTATTGAATAAATCCCAGCTGGAAATATTTGAGAAATCCCAGCATGAGTTCCTGAAGAAATCCTAGTAGTAATTTCTGCTGTAAGGAAACTTTTAACATCCTTGTAGAAATTTCGGAAGCTATACCAGCAATAATTTATGGAGGAATCCCATCATGCATTCGTGGTGTGATTCCGAGAAGTTTTATCCACAGATCTCTCCGAATGCCTTTAGGTTTTCTTTAATAACTTCTACTAGGATTGCTGAAGTAATTTCTCCAAGAATTACCATAGAATTCCCCCTGGGAGTCTTGTCAATTGCAGTTTATTCTGTGGTTCATTTAGGGGTTTTTCCATTGAATTATTCATGAACTTCTACAGTGATTTTTTTTTTAAATGTCTTTAGTGGTTTCTCCAAAGATTCATCCGAAAAGTGTACTCGGAATTCCAGACATGCTTGCTGGAATTCTCCAGAAATTCTTCTTATGACCCCCCACAAGATTTCATCGTGAATTTCTCAAAGATTTTATTCACAAGTTCCCCTATAGAAACTCCACTGAAGTGCCAATTATCCTGTAGAAGTTCCTTCTGTGATTTTTGCAAGAATTTTTCAAAGGATTCCATCAAAAATTCCTCTTATTGTTTTCCCAAGAATGCCTTCTCAGATTCCACTAGAAACTCCTCCTGTGATTTCTCCAGGGATTTTTAAAATATTCCTCAAGAAATTCCTGATGTAGTTCCTCTAGAGATTTTTTTTTAAATAAATTCCTTTAAGAATTCCTCTCGGAATACCTTTAACGTTATTGTTGGGATTCCTGCAAGTATTCTTGATGGGAAACTTTTTGTAGCTCCTACTATTATAACTCCATGCATTTCCCTAAAATTCAGCTTTTTCCACGAATTCCTTCAGCAATTCCCTCAGAATTCTCCCAAAAACTCCACTAAGTAATCCTCTAGATTTTGTTTTGGGACTCCTGATGGTCATTCTCCAGAATTGCTACTGGAAATCTTACAGCCATTTGTGGTAGACATCCGTCAGGATGCGTTTTCTGTATTGCACATGCAGAGAATACTCCAGGATTTGCAGGAGGAGTCTCAAAAGCAAACATCAGCAAGAATTCCTGGAAAAGTTCTAGTAGGAATTCTTAAAGGAATCCTTGAAAAAATCTTTGAAAGATTCAAAGAATTGATTTCTGGATAAGTTTCAAGAGGATGCCCAGGAGGAATGCCGGGTGTATTTTTGAAGGAAACCCAAATAGCTCTCCTGAAGAAATTCCAAGAAGAATTTCTGGAGATATATTTGGAGTACTCTACTTTGAACTTCATCTTGAATGTCTGATGGGATTCCTTTTGAAATTCCTGCTGGATTTCCTCCAGCTCCTATGAATCTTTTTTTTATCTGTATTAACGAGATTTTTAGCCTTAGGCTAGTTCATCTCGGGACCCATACTTTACTTCCCTTCCGAAATAAGAACTCACATTTTGTGAGTATGTCGGGAGTGGGATTCGATCCCAGGTCCTCGGCGTGACAGTCACGGGCTTTAACCATCACACCAGATCCGCTCGTCCTATGAATCTTAAAGAAATTCCATTAAGGGTTTCTTCAGGGATTACTTTAGGAATTCTTCGTGGAATATCTCTAAAAATTCATGCCGTGATTCCTCCAGGAATTCTTGATGGGGTTTCTAAAGTGTATTCATATCGGCAGGTATTGCTCCTTGGAGTCCTCCAGGAATTCATGGTTGATTTCTAGCTGGTACTGCTGGAGTGGTAATCCCAGGGGAATTCGCAGATTAATCCCAAGAAGTTTTCTTGGTGGAACCCTTGGGAAAATCTCTGGAGAAACCTCATGAGGAATTCGTAGAGTGATCTTCGATAATCATAAATCTTGGATGAATCCTTTTGGAATCCTTGGAGTTTCTCCAAGTAATCCACAGCAAATTCTTCTGTGATTCCCTCAATGTATCTTCCGGAAGTTTCTCCAAGGATTTCTTAAAATATTATTGCCGAAATTTCTCAAAAAAAAAAAGAAACCATCTGGGAATTCTCCAGTAATGGCTCTTGGGAGTCATCCAGGAGGGTTCTCAGTAGGAATTGCTTGAGGAATCTTAGAAAGACTTTATATTACTGATATAACTGCTCTTATCTTGAAATTTGGTCAACACAATTTCCAGTGACGCTGCTGCCTTAAGTTGTAATTTAAATTTTAGAAATGTTCCAACTAGACTTAACCTGCAGCTGCACTTACACTTTGTACATCGCCTAAATGTATTCTATTCTAATTCTACTACATCGAACTGGTTGCCTTTGCGCTGCTGTCACTTTTCTACCCTGTTCATAGTAGAATGATGAGCACGAGGGTGTTGATGTCTGGCTCTTGTTCCTTTTCCAATCCGATTGTGGGTCCATTATGAGTTGCCGTGAGCCGATATCCAAGTTTCCGTGTCCGTAAGAACATATGCTCAGAAGAGGGTCAGGTGTCAGCCGCTCTCGGAAGGAAGAACAACTGACGAAAAACTGCAAGTGCCGGGGCTGGGATCGAACCCATGACCATCCACTTATGAAGTGAACGTGTAGCCACCATGCTACGGGCCCCAGCAGTGATACAAGATTATAATCAGAAATAGTTGCTTATGTGAATTGGAGATTTTCCCGTAGTGCACAACAAGGCTGTGAACTGCCAAGCGGAATTCATCGTATTTATGTTGAAAGATGCTTCCAAAAATTGCATCGCGCTTGGATAAAAATGCGATAATCGAATATTTAAAACTATTATTTCAGGTCACGAGAGAATTATTCATGAGTTTTCTCAACATGGCTTCCGTTGCAGTCCACGGAGACGTCATTAGTTGGGGTGGTTTTAATCAACATCACCATAAGAACTATAGTAGTTTTACTGAAGCAAGGGTTACAAGCGTAACTCAAAAGTGCTCAGATTTATAATGTTCTCCAACCAAAAAACCATCTTTAATTTATTGCAACTTGATTTAATTTATGACGTTCCTGAAGAGGATTTATGCTAACTTTTTCGAGAACGTCAAAATTTATGTGTATCAAATTGTAAAAAAAAAATAATTGCGCGCACCGCGGTGAATTTTGGAATAAAACGAGCCAGCATTTAAAATAGGGCTTTTGTCATCCAACAAATTTCATCAGCAGTCCGGTACCGCCACCAACCGGGCGGGAATTAGCCTTGATGTGGTGCAGGGCCTGCGGTCAGTGTTTCCAATAGGTAAGTAGTGTTGATTTTCGCAATGTTCATCATTGTTGTATTTGTGGTTTTATGCACTGAATCTCAAGTATTCTTTGATATGTTTTTAAAACCACAGATTGATGAAGAATAGTTTGTTGTGCTCAGAAGAAGCTATTATAAGATCAATTAGACTATGCAATGCTTTGATGAAACTATCATAAAAAAGAAACAAATAAATTTAAACAGAATCAAGATTGTTACTTGGGTAAGCGTTTCAGGGTGTTTCGGGGTGTTTCAGAGGTTTCCAGGGGGTCTCCGGGGCGTTTAAGGAGATATCTGGGCGTTTCCAGAAAGAAGGCATTTCAAGGTGGTCCCAAGCAGTTTGAAGTGGGTTCTAGGGTGTCTCAAGGGCGCTTCAGGAGGTCACAGTGGCATTTCAAATGGTCTAATGGCATTTCAGGGGGTCTCAGGGGATTTCGAAGGATACCTGGAGGTCTCAGGGATGTATTAGGAGATATCAAGGGATCTTAACCCCATAATTCGAAAGGTTTCCCGGAGGTATCTGTGGCGCTTCATACTACTGAACCGCTCTTGAATATTCCGTACTCCCTATTGAAGCACCCCTGATCGCCCTTGAATTGCTGAGTCCCCGCCAGCAAAACCCTTGAAACCCCTTAAAACGCCCCTTGAATACCTCGGTACGCCTCTGAAACTTTTATAATTTCATTCAAACGTCTTTGAAATCCCCGTGATCATTTCAAACGAAAACCTCAATAATCCCATTGGAGCGCCCTGGAAATCCCCGTAGCCAACTTGAAATGTCCCGAAAACCTCACGGAACACCCTTAAACGATCCTGAAGCACTCTTAAATTCGTATAACAGATTTCGGAACGTGCTTGAAAGGCTTCTGAAATTAACGGAATCAACCCCCCCGAAACGCCCTTTGGAAATCCAAAGCGCCATTTCAAATGCCCAGGAGCAAGACCTATTCTCCCGAACTAAGTTTCCTAATTAAAGCCCTGACTTAATTTATGCACCAAATTCGCTTTTTTTCTGTCTATTTTGATTTGGTTAAAGTGTACTTCAAACATTACTCGTACAAGAACACCTAAAAATGAATTACTGGAATTTTTTACGAAATTTGCCTTACAGTATTTTCTCAGTTTTTTTTTTGAGAATTTGTTTTTTTTTAAATTCTATCGGCAGTTTTCACAGAGATCGTTCAACAGTTTCTAAGTTTCCAAGATGTTTGTTTAGGATTCTGTTGAGCAAGCACCTCAACAGAAATCCCTAAAATAATTCCGGGAAGAGTTATTCGAGAAAGCGCTTAAAGAATTATCAGGGACATTTTGGAGAAAATTCTGGAGGAACCCTAGAGCTCCTCCAGAAATTATTGCTGGTGTTCTTCAGGACACTATAGCTGAAATATACTGCCGTTCTATGCATAGTTGTCCCGTGCTATATGGGATTCCCATATAACATGGGACAATTGGGCGTAGAACGGCAGTATAGCCAAAAACTGCTGCTCTGATTTCTTCAGGGATTTCCATAAGGATTTCTTCAGAACTTTTCTTTGGAGTATTCCAAGTGCTTGAGATATCCCAGCATGAGTTTCTGAAGAAACCTATTAGAAATTCCTGAAGGAGAGAAATCTCTGAAGCAATCCCAGCAATAACTATTAGAGGAATCGACATTTCCGATGGAGTTCCAAAAGATTTTTTCCAAAGATTTCTCCTGGAATGATTGAATGATTCTGATTGAAATTCCTGCTGAGATTGCTGAAGAAATTCCTCCATAAATTCCCTCTGGCATTCATCCTGACATTTATCTTGTCATTGAAAGTCCCACCTGCAATCAATTTGGGGATTTTTTTCAAAGATTGTATGAGTTTCGCCAGTGATTTTTTTTTTCAAAAAATCCCACATACAGTGTATCAAACAATTGTTCGTACAGAACTTTTTTGATCAAAATAATTATTCATTCAAATGATCATAACTTTTTTATACATCAATCAAATACGCTGAAATATTGATCAATCATAAACCATATATTAAAGCTCCATTGGTAAAATTTTGAGCGAGGTCGAGTAAGTTTTCTGAAAGATATAACTTTTAGTAAAACTTATAAGCTTTTTGAACACATTTTTAAAACATTATATTTCAATATGTACTCGATGAAACTTTTTCAATTTTTTTTGTGATACAGCTTTTACCTAAGGCTTTCATATGCAGCTCGTTTGAGGTTTTATATTCACTAAAAAAAATATGAAAAATCTGTATATGTTCAGAGTGTCATTTGGAAATTTATCATATTTTGATCAACAAAAGTGCCAAGTGTTTTCAACGTTTTTCAACTCTTTTAATGTAATACTTTTATACAGGACCTACTAAACTACATATAAATAGTAGGTCCTATGTATTTTTCATTCAGTTGATGCACTTTTATTGGTGGAAAATTTTTGGCAGATTATATGTGCAAAATATAGTAAATTTTTAAACATCGTCAACTACATAAGCACATATTGCATATTTTTTGTAGTGAATATAAAGCCTCTAAAGTAGCTGCATATGAAAGTCTTAGGTATAAGCTGTAACATAAAAAAAATTGAAAAAGTTTCTTCGAGTACAAATTGAGATATAATGTTTTAAAAATGTGTTCAAAAATTTATAAGTTTTTCTAAAAGTTCTATAACTTTCAGAAAACTTATTCGATCTCGCTCAAAATTTTACCAATGGAGCTTTAATATATGATTCATGATTGGTCAAAATTTCAGCGTTTTTAATTGACGTTTAATAAATTATGAACATTTGAATGAAAAATGATTTTGACCAAAAAAATTCTGTACGGACAATTGTTTGATACACTGTAATTCCTGCAGTGATTTCTCCAAAGATTCCTCCAGAAATTGCTCTCGTCTGCTGTAATACTTTAGATATTATTCTTGTGGCTGCTTACGGAATTTCTCTAAGAGTTTTTTTTTCATCTTTAAAAGCTCACCAAAAATTTTGAAATTGGTCAAGCGGTTAAGAAGTTATCGCGTCCCAAAGTCATTTTTTTTTTGTAAAAAGAAGTAAAAAACAAATTAAATTTAAAAAAAAACTCATATTTTACGTGACTTTGGAAAAAAAATAATATGCTACAAGTTTTTTTGGCGACTGCGCCACCTCTAAGTCTTAAGGCGAATGCGCCACCTCTAAGTCTCAATATTTTTGGCTCAAACTCAGAGGTTTCTCTTTTTACGTCATTTGAATCCAAAAAAGGTAGCAGGGAATATTGTGAAATGCCGGGAAACAACCCTGCAAAGCTATTGTTCGCAAGAGATCCTGCCAGGGATGGGAACACTCACTTGCAAAGAGTTACACTCACTTGCTGTTTCTCAGCTCAGAAGCGTGCAATCAAGAAACGATGCATGGACAACTTTTGCCTTTTGGTTTTGTCTAAAAGTTTGCTGAATAGAGTAGGAGTCGCACATGCATACCGAAATCGCGAGTGAGCTGCAAAGGCAACTCTCCACGAGGTGAATGTAAATTACACTCACCTCGTGAAGTGTCACGACTTTGGTATGCGTGTGCGATCCTTACTCTATTCGGCAAGTTTTTAGACAAAACCACAAGGTAAAAGTCGTCCATACATTGTTTCTTGATTGCACGCTTCTGAGCTGATAAAACAGCAAGTGAGTGTAACTCTTTGCAAGTGAGTGTTCCCATCCCTGGCAGGATCTCTTGCGAACAATAGCTTTGCAGGGTTGTTTCCCGGCATTTCACAATATTCCCTGCCCATTGTATCCTTCCAGCTTTTACTTCCTTCCGGATTTGGGGTCTCCAGTTAGCCTAGTGGTTAAGGCTATGGATTGCCAATCTGGAGACAGCGGGTACGATTCCAGTTCCGGTCGGGAAAATTACCTCGACTCCCTGGGCATAGTGTATCATTGTAATTGCCTCACAATATACTAATTCATGCAACGGCAATGGCAATAATAACTGTGGAAGTGCTCAAACACTAAGTTGAAGCGGGGCAGGCCAAGCCCAAGGGACATCGAGCCATGAAGAAGAAGAAGAAGAATCCAAAAGAGCTTACCAATTTTAGGTTTCAACAACTTTTGAAAAATAAGCGTCGTTGGAAAAATATCAACTGACTGAAATGTCACTTTCACTACTTAGGAAGATTTATCTGGGTTTTGCATCCTGCTGAAACAGTAAACTTATGAGGTTTTGTGAGAATATTTTTTCTAACGCTTTTGATTCAGTTATAGCAGAATGTGCTCAAAACAGGTTTCACTGCTCAAATGAATCCATACCTTGTGCGGATTAACAAACTGATTTTTAATTATTTTGCGATAATACCTCCATACCATGCTATATTTACCACATGTGCACCATATTTACCTGCAATAAAACAAAAAACAAAAAAAAAATATTGTTAGTATAAACCATATGGATAACTTTTAAAATCTAATTATCTACAAAACAATGCTAACAACACAAGCAGTCGATTTTAATTGTTCAATGGTCTACAGGCTTTATGAATGGTACCTATTAGAGTAAACAAGTTATGTTGAGCTATTTAAGACAATTTTCAAGTGTGATTTGAATGCTTGAGTCGCATATCTCATTGATCCTATCTCGAACTCACAAATTCAATATTGATCCCACTTAAAACCACTCAAATCAAACAACGATCACAATCTCGAACACCATTCGACGTAAGTGCTTGCCCACTCTTGTAGATGAGACGCCTCCGGTTACACACGTATCCGTAATCCAATCAAAACCGAAATTTGCATAACCAAACAATCCAACACCCCATCATCCAATTTACCATCCATCCAGTGCATTGCCGCCCATTCAGATCAACCGCTTCCTTCCGCAAAGCAGCAGCGCTGTGCGCCACCTTAAAAAACAGCAACAAGAAGCTGCGGCGGCAACAGCATTCCAAATCTCCGCGATCCGATGCGGTCCCACGGTCAATTGTCCAATCACCGATCTTACGGCGATCGACGACCGCAACCACCAAATGAACGAAAAAAAAACTTGAAACGAAACGAAATCGAAATCAAGTGTGCTGTGCTGGCACTGTGGGTATTCAGGGGGCCCAAAACATGTTTTTCCCGTCCGTGTGGGTTTCCATACTAGTTCGAATGCTCCGTAGGGTCTTCACGGTCTTTTACTATTCACGGATGATTATGAACGACTACGAATCTCCAAACTTAGACAGACCTTTCTGTACCTCCATAGATCACAACGAACTTTTCCAGAACACCGTAAATCTTCATGGGTCTTCATACTTTAAAAGTGTTCATGACCTACATTAATGAATTGGCGTGAAAATAAGCGGACCTGGTGTGCTGGTTAGAACACTTGACTATCACGCCGAGGATCTGGGATCGAGTCCCACTCCCGACAAACTCACAAAAATGTGAGTTCTTTCTTCGGAAGGGAAGTAAAGCGTGGGTCCCGAGATGAACTATCCTAGGGCTAAAAATCTCGTTAATACAGATAAATAAAAAATTTTGGTCACTAATTTGTATCAGGTCGCCCCACTGTGCCCTGGTGCGCTTATCTGCTGTTGAACGCCGCGCCCCACACAAGCGACGAACCCTCCCTGGAGAGCCCGAGCTCGAGTCGCGAAGTTCATCGACCCCTTCGGCAAATATCAGTCCTCAGCGTGGTGTGGTCGTAACCTCTCGCACATCTTTCGCTCTTCCCGCCGCACAGTGGGATCATTCTGAAAAAAGACGATCAAAACCTCTAAGAGCCGTTAGATGACATTTTAGCATATAGGTGTCTTTCGAAGATATGTTCAGAAAAATCTTATCTATTTTTATGCATATTCACTGTATGGTAAAACTGTAGGGTGAACCCGAGCAAACAAATATTTTTTCAAAATAATTTTTTAGAGGGTAGATGTCTTCAGCAAAGTTGTAGAACAAGTAATTTCAAGTATCTTTGCTGAAGACACCATATAGTTTGGACTTCTTTTTTTGGGAGAAAATATGAAAGTTTAAAAACAACCTCGAAATCAGTTTTTTGAGCTTTTCCATGATTATATCGTAAAATTTCAACGTGATATGTTCTACAAGTTTGTAGGTACTACTGGAATACACTATCTTGCCGAAGACATCAACTCTGTAAAATTGAAAATTGTTCCTGCAAACCAATTTTTTTGAAAATTTTTCACTATTTTCACTATTGAATATTTTTTGAATAGGCACTTTTTGGCAGCCGTGCTATCAAAACTTCAATGCTTTATCATGTCCAGAATAGACCAAAAGTGACTTAACAATCGGGTCTGATAAGGCACTTTGATTTCTGATGCTATTTTTTTTTTTTTTTTACTTATTCGTTTATTTGGAAGGCTCGGGCGCCACATGGGCATAACTGAGCCGAAATCTTTTGTTTTTTTTACAATGGTTATACATTTTACAATTTATTACTGCCTTAAAACTATGTTAGTTTGGGAAGCCGAAGTACTCGCGGCTGTTTCGAGGTTAAGGATTGAAGAAAAAAAAAATGGGAAGGACGGATTTATGGGTTTAAAACTAAATTATTTGCTAACTTATACTAAAACTTTGATGGGACAAATTGTCCATATCTGTAACGGAACCAAAAAGAAAGGACTTTATCGGTAGAAAACGACAAGAAGAGGACAAACGGAAGGGGGTGACGACAGACAGGGGCGAACAACAAAACCAAAAGGCGGACAACGAAAACAAGGAACGTACCACATCAAACTCTGACATCAACACGTTTCAAAAACTGGTAAATCAGGTTCATGTATTCCAAATCAAGTCCTGCCAACACTTCTCTAACGGGTTTCTGTTGTTTTCCTCGGACCCGGAGAATTTCATGCAGCTCAGATCTGACCTCACGATACTCATTGCATCCCCACACGACATGTTCGATATCCTGGTAAGCCACGCCACAGACACAGAGATTGCTTTCTGAGAGCCCAACACGGAAGGTATGTGCGTTCAACAAATAGTGGTTGGACATCAACCGACACATTACACGAATGAAATCGCGGCTCAAATCCAACCCTTTGAACCATGGCTTCTTCGACACCTGTGGAATGATGGAGTGCAACCATCTACCCATCTCTCCATCTCTCCATTTGTGTTGCCAGCTGATCAAGGTCTCCTGACGGGCCAATTCAAAAAATTCGTCGAAGGCGATTTGACGCTCATAAATATCGCCTTCGCTAGCGCCCACCTTAGCCAGAGAGTCCGCTTTCTCATTGCCCGGAATTGAGCAATGTGAAGGGACCCAAGCTATGGTGATGATGTATGAGCGTTTGGACAAAGCACTCAAGACTTGGCGTATTCCTTTCAGGAAGTACGCTGAGTGCTTCATCGGTTTCATTGACCGAACAGCCTCCAGAGAGCTTAGACTGTCGGTAAAAATGAAGTAGTGCTCAGGTGGGAGAGTGCGAATGTACTCTAAGGTGTAGTATATAGCCGCTAGCTCAGCAATATATACCGAACATGGCTTTTGAAGCATAAAGGTGGCGCTATGAAATTCGTTGTAGACACCGAATCCAGTCGAATCATCGGTTTTGGAACCATCTGTGAAGAACTGTCTGGCCCCGCTAACATGCCCGAACTTACTTGCAAAAATTTGTGGAATACCTATGGAACGAAAAGATTCCGGTATACCGGTGATCTCATCCTTCATAGAGAGATCAAAATCCACAGAGGAGCTGTCGAAGTCTGAGAAGTTGTCACGATTGGTGTTAACCGGAGATGGGCTTACCTCCAGCGTCATGTACCAGTAGTACACACTCATAAAACGAGTTTGGGGATTCTGTTCGAGCAGCTTTTCGAAGTTTTCTATGACCAACGGATTCACAACCTCGCATCGGATGAGGAACCGGAACGACAACTCCGCAAAGCGGTCTGTCAGAGGCTGTACACCAGCAAGTACCTCTAAACTCATTGTGTGAGTCGAGTTCATGCAACCTAACGCGATCCGAAGGCAACGGTACTGAACCCGTTGAAGCTTCAGCAAGTGTGTTTTCGCCGCGGCTTGAAAACAGAAGCTACCGTATTCTAAAACCGATAGAATGGTTGTTTGGTACAGCCTGATCAGATCTTCCGGGTGTGCTCCCCACCATGTTCCGGTAATAGTTCGCATAAAGTTGATTCGTTTTTGGCATTTCTGTATCAGATACACAATGTGCTTCCCCCAGGTGCATTTGGAGTCGAACCAGACGCCGAGGTATTGTGAAGACATGCTATGAGTGATTGTCTTACCCATCAGAACGAGCGGAAACTTTGCCGGTTTGTGTTTTTTAGAAAAGACAACCATCTCAGTTTTCTCCGGAGAGAACTCGATACCCAGCTTGAGAGCCCAAGTAGACAAATTGTCCAAAGTATCCTGTAGTGGTCCTTGCAGATCGACTGCTATTGATCCCGTTACAGAGACAACACAGTCATCCGCAAGCTGCCTTAACGTGCAGTTTTCCATGAGACAATCATCTATGTCTCTAACATAAAAGTTGTAAAGAAGGGGGCTTAGACATGAACCCTGGGGGAGGCCCATGTAGCTAATTCGTGAAACTGTCAAGTCACCATGAGCGAAACTCATCTGCTTCTCAAACAGCAAATTATACAAAAAGTTGTTAAGAATTGGGGAAAGGCCACAGTCGTGTAGTTTGTCGGAAAGAACATCGACACAAACTGAATCAAAAGCACCCTTAATATCCAAAAACACTGAGCCCATTTGCTGCTTTTGAGCAAAGGCAAGCTGAATTTCTGAAGAAAGCAACGCAAGACAGTCGTTCGTACCTTTGCCTCTGCGGAAACCAAACTGTGTGTCTGACAACATGCCATTCGATTCAACCCATTTGTCCAGTCGAAAGAGAATCATCTTCTCCAACAGCTTCCGTAGACAAGACAACATCGCGATTGGACGGTACGAATTATGATCCGACGCGGGTTTCCCGGGTTTTTGAACAGCTATCACCCTCACTTGTCTCCAATCATCCGGAACGATGTTGTTATCCAGGAACTGATTGAACAAGTTCAACAAGCGCCTCTTAGCGACGTCGGGGAGGTTTTTAAGCAAGTTGAACTTGATTCGATCCATTCCTGGAGCGGAATTGTTACATGAAAGAAGAGCAAGTGAGAATTCAATCATTGAAAACGGCCTATCCATGTCGTCCCTATCGTCGGAAACATCACGAATTATTCGCTCCACGGGCACGGAATCTGGACAAACTTTTTTTGCGAACTTGAGGATCCATCGAGGAGAGCTTTCTCGATCCTCGTTGACCGACGACGCGTTACGCATTCTTCTACCGACGTTCCAAAGAGTTCTCATCGAAGTCTCGCGCGACAAACCCTCGACGAACCGACGCCAGTAACCGCTTTTCTTCGCCTTGATCAAGTTCTTGAACTTGCTTTCAAGGGAAGCGAACCGCTTGAAGTTTTCGACCGAACCGCGTTTCCGAAACTCTTTGAACGCCGCGGATTTCTCGCGATATATTTCTGTACACTCACTATCCCACCACGGATTGGGGGGTTTCCTGCGAACCGACGGACCTGGCACTGGTCGACGTTGTGCCTGACGCGCACTACTGATGATCAGTTCTGATAGAAACTGATACTCTTCCCGCGGTGGAAGGACTTCTACCGATTGTTCACCGTCGATAATTGCTTCTGCGTACTTCTCCCAGTCAATGTGCTTGGTGAGATCGTAGGCGATGTCGATAGATGGAGGTTGATGTGACCCATTGGAAATAGAAACAACAATCGGCAGATGATCACTACCATGAGGATCCTGGATAACCTTCCATGTACACTCCAGCGATAGTGAGCTCGAACAGATTGAGAGGTCTAATCGGCTGTTTCTAGGGCTGCCATCTTGAGCTGGAGGTGCCACTCGTGTAACTTCTCCGGTATTCAAAATTGTCATGTTGAAGTCGTCGCAGAGGTCATATATCAACGTTGAACGGCTGTCATCGTACAGTTCCCCCCAGCCTGTACCATGGGAGTTGAAATCTCCCATGAGCAGCCGAGGCTCGGGCATAACCGAGCAGATGTGGGCGAGATCCCTGCGAAATATTGCAGTTCTCGGTGGAAGATATATGGAGGCAACACTGAGGGTTTTACCTCGGATAGTCACCTCACATGCGACGGCTTCAATGCCTGTCATCGGATGAAAATCGACTCTGTAAAATGAGTGCTGCTTCTTGATCCCTAGAAGCACCCCTCCGTAAGAGTCGGATCGATCAAGGCGAATGATATTATAATCGGGAAAAGGTAAGGTTACATCAGGTGTCAGCCATGTTTCGGATAGTGCAAAAACATCGCATTGTAAATTGTAAACTAAAAATTTAAAAACGTCTAATTTCGGTGTAATACTACGACAGTTCCAGTGTAGAACCGAAATCGTATCTTCGACCTCGGTGGTTAAATTAGCCATCGAAAGATACGATTGTCGCAAGGAGGGGCATTTTAGAAGCCAACTGCTTCAAAAGAGGGGTCACGCAAGGAAGAAGTCCTTTTACAATGTTCTTCACGGAGTCTGAAGCATTGAAGAAGCTGAGGATGATGTCTACAATGCCAGAGAGCGTAAACAATGGCGCACCCTGAGGTTGCTCCTGGTGCTCCGAATGCTGTCTTTCCGGTTGAGAATTCGAAAAACGTGGGACATCTGGGATTTTAGATGTTCCCGGGAGTGATGGAAAGTCTCGTTCGTCCTGGATTTTGAATCCCGGAGGGGAACGTTTTGTGGCTTTCTTACCACTCTTCAAATTTGTCATGGTGGGTTGGGGGTCGCTGCTAGGCAGATTCCGAGGTTTTTTGGTGGGTCTCTGGAGCCTCATCCGTTTCCTCGTTTCACCCTTGAAAACAAAGGGAACCCCGTCCCCGACCTCAGAGTCAGAGCCCTGATCATCGAGAGATAAAGACGAGTAGATGTTACGGGATTGAACGGTCGGGGCAGCTTTTTTCAGCATTTCGGCGTAGCTTCGCCGTGATCGCTGCTGCAACGATCGTTTTTGATGTTTTTTCTGCTGTATGTACCTTGGGCAATCAATCAGATCATGTGGACGGTCGCTGCCACAATAAACACACTTGGGCGGCGTTTTACACGCACCGTCCACATGTCTCTCCCCGCATGTTGCACAGCGAGGTTTATTGCTGCAGTACTGGGCGGTGTGGCCCAGCTGCTTGCAATTGATGCAATTCATTACCTTCGGTACATACAGCCTCACAGGTAGCCGAAGTTTGCCAATCACCAGCAGATCTGGTAATGCAGATCCGGAGAAGGTCACAGAAAATTCTTCAGATGGTGTGTAAACCTTCTTCTCGCCCTCCTGGGACACCGAATGCAGTTGCCGGCAATCCAGTATCTGGACAGGAGGAAGAGAAGGGTTATGGAAACGACCACAGCCTTGCATGATCGTTTCGCAGGTCAAAGATGCGTCGGCGACCTTCCCCGAAATCTCTATCGACGCGCTTGGTAGGTAAACGAAGTACTCAAGTGTAAACAACTCGCAGGCCACAATCTCATTAGCGTGTTTTCGGTCGCCTACTGTCACCCGAAGCTTAGCTGTACCGACCATGTCAATGGAGACAACGGAAGAATACCGCTTAGTCAGATCCTTGCTGATTTGAACGGTGTTCAAACGTTTGCCTTTGGGTCGGAAGAAAACAACATATGGCCCGCCAAAGTCGGGAGGGTAGGCCTTGAGGCGGGGGGACGTCGAAACAGATTTACTGTTGGTGTCCATTGCAGAAGCACCAGGGTGAAGGGAGACAAAGGGATTAGCATTTACATCGCCTTGTTGGCTCGAGCAGTCCGATGCCAATAACGAAGCTTCGTTGATGCGGTACGATGTTCCCCCGCCATCATCATCATCGCCCATTGTGGTAGCTAACTACCACCACGGGTCACTCAAAAATCTTAAACTACCACTATCACAGGGACGAGAAATAATCAAAAAACAAGGGACAAAATTAACGCTACAGGAAAAGTGAGAAAAAACTGCTTATGTACCAAATTAAATCTAATCAAAGAGTCAGTGGAGAGGGGGGAACAACGAGAGGTAACTTTATGTACTTATCTTTGTGCACTCTGTTTAGCCACAGGCTCGACGACGACAGGTCCAAGCGATCGGATGGCCCGCACAGGGAGGAAGCGAGCTGCTGCTGAGCGCCCGACGCTGCGCTGGTGTGCGGCGGTTGAACGCTCTCTGCTCTTCTCTCGGTGGGCTGCTGCTGTCGACGACGATGAGCTTGGGTACTCACTGGAAGAAGCCGATCACGGCCGCGCGAGCGGCTCGGTGTGCGGGGGGTGCTGCACTGATGTGCTCGATAATCGGTCAATGCGCCACGTGATAAAATGAAAACGTGAACTTTACTCAAACTAAACGAACTTTTGCGGCAAAAATTGTGGCCTAGCCAACCGCACGCGTCCCACTAGGGATTTTCACTTCAACACTTGATCACTCGGAAAACTAGCACTGGAAAAAGCCACCGAACTGGATAGTATCGGGAGACAAACCGGACGAACGAAAAGTTGCGACTGTCTCGCACGAACGCTCGCCAAAGAGTGATTTCTGATGCTATTTTAATAGTCATTTTTTCAAAGAAAATATTCACAAATTTCATACAAGTCATTTAATACAAACTGGAAATTCACGGAAACTTTTCGACATTAATAATTGGTAATAAAAATAGTATTCTTGTTGAAATAGTCTACATTTCTAACACTGTGGTTGACTTTACATTGAATAAACGACAAAAAATATCGCTTTTTTAATTTTAAATGAGTTTTTAATACCAATTAAAAACTGTGTTTTTTATCTATTTTTTTATTGTTATTCCCAATTTGTTTATGTTAAAATTCATACATTAATCAAACAACTAAAACAATGATAACATTTTTTTTTAAATTGCTATGTTAACATTATAACTTCGGTTATAAAACTAAAAAGGCGAAAATATAATCAATGCCTCTACAAGTTTTGTGTTGAAAATAATAAAATAAAATAAAACGAGTGAAGCATTGTTACATCACATTGAAATAGCCAGTATCTGTTACAGATATTCTAGGTTGTAAATCTTACGTCATGATGGAAATTCTTCACAGATATTTTATTGAAATTGGTTATGCTGTTTGATACTATTTAAAATTTATTTTTTCCAGTTTTCAAGAACTGCGTCCGTTAGGTCGATTCCTGTCCATGATTTCCAAAATTCTTTCGACGTAGACATATTACCTTGGTTCATCCCTTGACAAATCCGCATCAAGATCACGACTCGATTATGGATACTTTTCCGGGGGAGCCATTAGTTTTAAGTTCATATTATAGCGATTTTTTGAAAAGATAAAAAGGTTTTGTGCCTTTTTGAGAAAGATTTCGTAGATGAGGAAATCACTCAAAGAGGCTTTTCCCTCTTTCAAAATTTGTAGTTCAAAATAAATGACACTAACAGTTGAAATAGTCTACATTTATTTAACTTGTTTTTTTTTTATTCAGAATTACTACTTGGATGAGCTAAAAATAACATCGAAAGGTTGTATGAGACTTGTGAATATTTTCTTTGAAAATTACTATAAAAATAGCTTCAGATATCAAAGTGCCTTATCAGACCCGATTGTTAAGTCAATTTTGGTCTATTCTGGATTTCTATGGTTCATTACATAGAAATTTTGACAGCACGGCTGCCAAAAAGTGTTTACTCAAAAAATATTCAATAGTGAGTTTTTAACTCATCTAAAAATTTAAAAAGCGATATTTTTATCGGGTATTCAATGTAAAGTCAACCACAGTGTTAGAAATGTAGACTATTTCAACAAGATTACTATTTTTATTACCAATTATTAATGTCGAAAAGTTTCCGTGAGTTTCCAGTTTGTATTAAATGACTTGTATGAAATTTGTGAATATTTTCTTTGAAAAAATGACTATTAAAATAGCATCAGAAATCAAAGTGCCTTATCAGACCCGATTGTTAAGTCACTTTTGGTCTATTCTGGACATGATAAAGCATTGAAGTTTTGATAGCACGGCTGCCAAAAAGTGCCTATTCAAAAAATATTCAATAGTGAAAATAGTGAAAAATTTTCAAAAAAATTGGTTTGCAGGAACAATTTTCAATTTTACAGAGTAGATGTCTTCGGCAAGATAGTGTATTCCAGTAGTACCTACAAACTTGTAGAACATATCACGTTGAAATTTTACGATATAATCATGGAAAAGCTCAAAAAACTGATTTTGAGGTTGTTTTTTAAACTTTTATATTTTCTCCCAAAAAAAGAAGTCCAAACTATATGGTGTCTTCAGCAAAGATACTTGAAATTACTTGTTCTACAACTTTGCTGAAGACATCTACCCTCTAAAAAATTATTTTGAAAAAATATTTTTTTGCTCGGGTTCACCCTACAGTTTTACCATACAGTGAATATGCATAAAAATAGATAAGATTTTTCTGAACATATCTTCCAAAGACACCTATATGCTAAAATGTCATCTAACGGCTCTTAGAGGTTTTGATCGTCTTTTTTCAGAATGATCCCACTGTGCGCCGGGTTGACTTGTGACCATGGGCGCGAGCAAACCCATTCGGTCGGTGGCGCGACTTCAGCAGCTTCTTTCTCTCTCTCAATGAGTTGCTGGCGACTCTAACTCGTTGAATCCGAGTTCGAGAGAAAGAAAGTGAATGAGAATGTGGCTTCGAGCGCGCGCGCACGGTTGTTGGGTAACGGGTATCGTTCGAATCCCGTCCCGTCGCGTCCCGACCCGGTCGGTGTGGTATTTAGGAAGGTTGAGATGGAAGGTAGACGATAAAGTAGGTCAATTACATACGTGATTTTCGATCGCTGAAGTAACGAAGTTTATGGTGAGAGGAATGTGGTGGAAAGAAGGCTTGGCTTGGATCCCCTCAGGCAAAGTGGCTTGAGGCTTGTTTGGATGCATGGGCAATGCCCTTTGCATGAATACGAGCTGATTTGTGGGGTTAGTCAGGGTGTTTAATGGTTCTTCACTGGGGTGGTGTACCGCCGGTATTTTTTATGTATGACTAAATGGTAGGCAATGACCTCCTATCTTTCCGGGGAACCATAAAAGTCACCTTTAAATGGCACGCACATGTACGTGAGATATAATCTGTTACACGAACATTGATTCCCCTTCTAACAGCTCCGAAAAATTGACGTATAGACCGTTGTAATTTCAATTATTTTTGGCTTTCTCGTACACCAAAGTTTTTTTTTAATTTCTTTGTATTTGTGAATTTAAACTTAATCAAAGAATAAAAATAGAAAGAATGCCCTCTCTTGTCTTTTTCTATGTAAACGTCAAGCGACAAGACAAATGGCGCTCTCTAAGCGTTCCAAGGTGGAAGCTCCACGTAAGAGTGTTTGAGATTTATCGTAAGAGAAGGTGGTGTGCGATTGTTTTGTTATCCGCATACAATCAGTAACGCACACTACCGCATGAAAGTTGAACTTTCATCCGCAGATAGCGCTACGGTAGTGTCCCCCCGAGCATCAATGTAGTGGGCTTTCTTGATATTCTTATTCTTTGACTTAATGCTAATTCTTCACACTGTACACCAAAGTGTACTGAAAGGTGTGAATAATTTATTTAGCGGATTTCTTGGACAACATACAAGAGCCTCCAGCAAAGACGTTTTAATGTTTGAATATAGGGTATCGCGCCACTTGGGCTATGGCTTCTATATTCGTCTGTTTTCCACTCTAACTCAGTCAATTTTGAACCAATTGACTTGAAATGCTGAACACGGGTAGATACTATACCTATCTCACAAAATTCCAAAAGTTGTGCCAATTGGTTCAAATTTGACTGAGTTATAGTGGAAAACAGACGAATATAGAAGCAACCGCTCAAGTGGCGCGATTCCCTATTCAGCGGTTTGCCCCGATATTTTTCCACGGATTTCCAAGAAGATCCTTCATGGATTTCTCATGGAACTCCTGCCGGTATTACACTTTAAATGACTTATGGGTTTCATTCAAGTATTCTTCCTACAGGAATATCTTCCAGGATTAGCACTGGCTAGAATATCCGCCTCCAAAAGCTAAAGGCGTTCAATGGGGTTTCAGGGTCGTGAGACCTCAAGATACCCCCTGAAACCTCGTGAGATCAACTGGCACCCCCACCCCCCTCCTGAGACTCCATGGGACCCTTTGCAACATTGAGACCCCCCTGAAATGCCCTTGAAATCCCCAGATGCACCCTGAGACAACTCTGAGCGCTCCTGGTACTTCCCATGGGACTCCCTCGAAACGCCCCTGAAATTTGCTGCAACCTCCTTTTTATCTCCACTTCACTAAAAACGCTCCTGGCTTCCGTTTGCGTTCAATTATTACATTTTCTCCTGCACAATATTGATTCTGAATAGCTCTCCCTATTTTTATGCAAGGCATAAAATAGGTGCATACAAACAAAGTGCATAAAAATAACCTGCATAAAAGAAAGCTGCAGTGTACACATTCATGCAATAACAGCGGCCAAATTAAGCACTTCGAATAAGGACTGTATCGGAAATTAACTATAAACGTTCAAAATGCTCTATCTCGAAGCACGGTTGGTCTTTTTATTCCGGTTCTTCTATGAAATCTTCACAATATAGTTAAGTTTAGAACAGCTTGAAGAAATTTGGAAAATGTTTAGTATTATTGAAAATATGGTTCTATGAGTATACCACACAAAATAACAATCTGTACAAACTGCATTTATTCTAATTTTTTTAACGTTTCAATAATTTGTAGCGAAAAAAATTTGTACGGGGAAAAATCTGGAAAATAATGATTATTACTAGCAGTTATGTACACATAATATATCACTCAATACCGACTTTTAAAATTCTAATTTTGGATAGATAAACTTCCAACATTTAGAATATGGTCTATCCCAAAAAACACCTACTTTTTGGTCGAACTTTGACGCTCTGTTTGAAATATCTTCAGAGGTTATAAAATTCCGTTCTTTGGTAAAACTAAATCCTCAATAGATTTAAATGCATACACAATTGAGAAAAATGCAAATTTTCAACTTTATGTATTTTTTATTTGCGTAATCGTTCTTTGAAGAAGCATAAAAAAAGAGTATCTCGAAAAATGGCATTTTCTCATTTTTATGAATTGTCCTAAACTGTGGAGGAAATTTTACTTGATAAAAATTATTTTCCTATATCATGAGCATTCTGGAAAAGAATATATTTGTGCAAAAATGAGAGAAAAAATTAAATATTTTCCCACAGTTTTCGCAATTTTGAATTTTTAGGAGGTGTCCAAAATTTTTCAAACATGTGTTCAATCTTTGAGATAAAAGTCCAAGTTAAATGATTATTTTTTGAAAATTAGAACTGCCATTCTTTATTTAATAGATGTTTAAAGTATCTCCAAAAATAAAGTTATGTGTATTTCGAACAGATTATTTTTTAGGCAATTGTGAATGTTTATAGTTAATTTCCGATACAGTCCTTACAGTGGGATTGTTCAGATAACACATAGTTGAAGAGAGGTAGGCCAAGTTTCAGTAGAATCGTAAAGCCAGAAAGTGGAAGAAGTGGTTTCGAATAGATCTTTCAGTTTTTTTTAGAAGAATCTTTCAATTCACTTTAATTATTAATCCAGGAACTTCTTCAGAAATTCCTCCACGAATACTCCCAGAAATTTCTTAAGAAATTCCTCAAGGAATTCCTCCTAGATATCCTAAAGAAATTCCTCTAAAAAGTTTTCCGAAAAATTCTAAAGAAATCCCTTCAAGAATTCTTCCAATAATTCCTCCAAGAATACCCAGAAAATTCTTCAAGAATTTCTCCAGAAATTTATGCAATAATTCTTCCTAGAAATACTCCAGAAATCACTCCACAAATTCCTCCAGGAAGTTCTTCAGGAATTTCTCAAGGATTCCTGCAGAAATTGCTCTCTGGTACTCCAGGAATTCTTTCGAAAATTCCTTAAGGAATTTGTTCTGGAATTACTTCAAGACTCCATTAAGTCCTTACGGAATTCCCACAGAAATTCCTCCACAAACTCCTTCAAAAATTGCTACAGCGATTCCTGTAGGAACTCCTATTGAAATTGCTCCAACGAGAATACCTCCAGGGATTTCTTCAGAATTTTCTCATGCCATGGGCTGAAAGTCTCTTAAATAAAGACAAATCAATGAATCAATTTGCTCAATAAATTTCTCCAGGTTTCTGGCATTACTTCAAAAATTCCCTAGGGATTTTTTTTTTAGTTTCTCCAGGAATTCTTAAATAAATTTATCTAGGAAATCTTCAAAAATTACTTCGGGTATTACACCAGTGATTTTTACAGGAATTATTCCAATAGTTTATCTCGAGATTGCTCCGAGAATTCCTCCGAGAATTCCTTCGGGTATTTTTCCGGATTTGTTTTTCAAAAAAATTCTCCAGGGATTCCGCCAGAAATACCTATAGGAATAACTCCTGGAATTCCTCCAAGAATTCCTTCGGAAATTTGTCCACGCATTCAACCAGAAATCACTTCAGGTACTCCTCCAGGAACTCATCTAAGAATTCTTCCAAAAAACTCGTTTAGAAATTCCTTCAACCCTTTCGCCAAAAATTCTTCAAAGAGTATTTTTCCGAGAAAATCTGCCAATTATTCCTCCAGCAATTTTTCAAGAAATTCCACGAGAATTCTTTCAAGAATTTCTCCAAGATTTCTGCCAAAAATCCTACAAGAATCCCTCTGGAAATTTCTTCAGGAATTGCTTCGAGAACTCCACCAGGAATTTATCCAGATATTTCTCTAAAACTTGTGCCAAGAATTTCTCAAAAAATACCTATTTATCCAAGAATTTCTCCAAGAGGTCCTCAAAGACTTCTGCCGAGATATTTTCCAAGCATTCCTCCAGGATTTATCTCAAGAATTGTTCCAGGAATTCCTGCTAAAATTTCTCTAGGAATTTTTCTAGGATTTTTTCCAAAAAATCCTCGAAAAATTCCTTCAAAAAGCTGCAGGAAATTCTGCATGAATTCTCCCAAAAATTACTACAAGATCTCTTGTAGGTATTTTTCAAGAAATTCCTCCAGGAATTTGTCAAGAAATCTTTCAAGGAATTCCTACAGAAATTCCTCAAAGAATTCTTCCAGAAATCCACACGGGATTTCAAAGATTTTTTTTTTAATTCCTCCAGATATTTTCCTATAAATACCTTCAGGATCCTTCTGGAAACCTTTATGAATTCCTCAAGAAAATACTCCTGAGATTACTCTAAGAAGTCATCTGACAATTCCTTTAAAGATTTCCTCAAAAATTCCTTCAAAAAATTCTTGAGTTACGCCAAAAACTCCTCATTACTCCAGGAACTCCGTCAGGAACTATTTCAGAAACTCCTTCAGGAATTACTGCAGGAATACTTCCAGGACTTCTTTCAGTAATTCCTCCAGGACTTCTTTTAGGAATTCCTCAATATATTTTTCTTAGAATTCCACCAGGAAATCCTCCAGAAATTCCTCCAGAAATTGTTTCGGAAATTCCTTCAGGAAGTCTTCCAGGAATTCCTTTTAAAATATCTACATAAATTTCCCCAAGTATTTCACCAGGGGTCACTCTAAGACTTCTGCTAAGAATTCTTCCAATAGTCCCTTCAGGAATTTCGCCACAAATTCCTCCTGGTTTTTTTTTCAAGAAATTCCTTCGAGAATTTATCAAAACTATTCTCCAAGAATTTCTTCATGAAAACCATCATGATTTTTCAGGAAACTTTAAGAAATTTCTCGAGAAATACTCCTGGGACAACTTCAGGGATTTCTCCAAGAATTCCTTCAGGGATTTCCTCAGGAACTGCTTCAAGAATTCCTCTTTAAATGTCTCCAGGAATTACTTCAAGAATTCTGTTAGGAATTGCTCCAAGAATCCCACCAGGATTTTTTTAGAGAATTCCTCCAGGAATCTTTCCAGGGCTTTGTTCAGATATTCCTCCAAGATGTCTGCTTAGGATTCCTCTAAGAATCCATCCAGGTATTTCTCCAGAAATTATTTCAAGAATTCCCGCACGAATCCTAAGAAGTTTTTTTTTCCAGGAGCTACTTCAGTACTTCAGCCAAAAATTCCTCCAAGAATTCATCCAGCAATTTGACCAGCGATTTCCAATAATTAATTTCAGGAATTTTTCTAGGAAATCTTTCAGAAATTCTTCCAGAAATGCATACCGGAGGGTTACGTACAAAAGGCTAAATCACGAAAGGCTGAAAGAACAAAAGGCTGAATAACAAAAGGCTGAAATCACAAAAGACTTAATGCATCGAAAAGCTGAAATAAGATAAGAATGAAATAGTGATTCGACTAGTTTTTAAACGGCGCCAGCCGAAAGAAATAATGCTAAAGACCACCCAATACTAACAACTCAGACAAACAGATGTAACACTCTCAATATTCCCATCATACACTGACTTTACGGCCTACTAAAACATTTGCTTGTTGGTCGATTACCCAGTCGTGGACTTGCTTGAGGTTTACGTTTGATGCACCTACCGTCCCAAGATTATGGTGGGTCAAACTAAGTCATTTTGGGGCAACATGCTTCCGTTACTATGTTCTGAATCGGAAAGTTTTACGATTGTTTGCCCGCAGTTACAATCTCATACTATGCATAATTGAATGCCTACATGACTATGGCAGTATTTCTCAAAAAAAAATAGCATATATTTCAAATAAGGACAAATCTCTGATCAAGTCTCTGATTATATTGATAGCAGCAACAATCTCCAAAACAACATGAGTCGAAAGAACGGCTCGTGTTTAAAGAAGGAAAAATTAACTAAGGCCGATATAGCCGATGCGGTAAGCGCACGGGTAATCAGCAAGATCATGCTGAGGGTGATGCTTCTCGGCTATTTTTCATCATGGCGTCACGGGCAACAAATTTGAATTTGTTTGATCTAGCTGTCACGATAAACTGAAAGCAGAAGAGCAGGCTTTATCTCAGTTGGGGCGTTACGCCAAGAAAAGGAGGAATTGTACTGGAAAAACTTGTAATTAAGAAGGCACGAAAAGTTGCTAATTGGCAAATTGGGAGATGAAATTTGTGAAAAAAATCGCGTTCTGGTGGGATTCGAACCCACGACTCCGTATTCGCTAGACCGGCGCTTTAACCAACTAAGCCACAGAACAGGTAATGGTTCTGCGGAATAGAAAGCCAAACTGACTCCGAAGCCGCACCATGAACACTCCTATTTCACAAACTCATCTCTCTTTTCGGCTTAGATGCCAATCCGAAAATGCGAAAAGAGAGATGAGTTTGTGAAATAGAAGTGTTCATGGTGCGGCTTCGGAGTCAGTTTGGCTTTCTATTCCGCAGAACCATTACCTGTTCTGTGGCTTAGTTGGTTAAAGCGCCGGTCTAGCGAATACGGAGTCGTGGGTTCGAATCCCACCAGAACGCGATTTTTTTTCACAAATTTCATCTCCCAATTTGCCAATTAGCAACTTTTCGTGCCTTCTTAATTACAAGTTTTTCCAGTATGTTTCAGACATACCAGCTAATCTGGTAAAATGCCAGTAAAATGGGCAATATGTATCATTGAAGGAGGAAGTGCTTTAACTTATTCTGATTGCTTATCGACTGTAGGCTTGAACGGATACGGGGATTCTCTCGGCTTTTGCAGTCGGTGACAGCAGCGAAAACAAGTTTGCCTCAACTTCCGACGGTTTCGGTTTATTTTAAACCTTCTTCAGGGGATTAAAGGCTTGTTTTCTTGTTAGAATCCATGGAAGCCCATGAAACATTGTCCAACGGAATTTGGATGGCGCCACCTTCACGCCACGCAAGTTGCGTAGGTATCCGCCATAGCAAGTGTCGATAAAAGTGTAGGCGAGCAAAATCCAAAAAGTTCAGCTGAAAGCGAAGCAAAAATAAGCTTAAAAGCTAAGGGAACAGTTTATACCACTACAGCGTCTACCAAACGTATTGATACGAGCAAACTGAAGGTGGCGCCATCCAAATTCCGTTGGACAATGTTTCATGGGCTTCCATGGATTCTAACAAGAAAACAAGCCTTTAATCCCCTGAAGAAGGTTTAAAATAAACCGAAACCGTCGGAAGTTGAGGCAAACTTGTTTTCGCTGCTGTCACCGACTGCAAAAGCCGAGAGAATCCCCGTATGCTTTAACTTATTTATGCATTTTCGTATTTTCAGCCTTCTCAATTTTCAGCCGTTTGTAATTTCAGCCTTTTATTACAGATTTATAATTTCAGCCTTTCGTATTCAGCCTTTTGTGCATTCAGCCTTATGTTACCATCCCCTACAGGAATTCCTTTAATAGTTCCTTCAGGAATTCCTTCCAGAATTCCCTTCCAAGAATTTCTTCAAAAATACCTCCCGAGGTGGAATTTAAGAAAGCAGTCTCTTCCAAGAACTCCACTAAGAATCTCTCTAGGAATTTCTCCAGGAATTTCCTGAAGAACTCTTTCAGGAATTTCTCTAAGAATTCCCACAAGAATACTTTTAGGAATTTCTTCAAGAACTTCTTGAAGGAATTTCTGGAGGAAATCCTGGAGTACTTTCTGGAAGAATTCAGTGAAGTAATTTGTGAAGAATCTTTTAGAGAATTTCCTAGGGGAATTCTTAGAGTAATTCCTGAAGGATTTTATGGAATTATTCCTGAAGAAACTTCTGGAGGAATTCTTGAAGTTATTTTTTTAACCTTTTTTCTGGAGGGATTTCCGAAGAAACTACTGGAGGATTTACCGGAGTATTTCCTGTAAAAACTCATGAGGAGGCGGCCACAAATTACGTAACGCTCTAGGGGGAGGGGTAGTGCAGCTGAACGTTACGGCCCATACAAAAATTTTAGGGATTTCATACAAAAAGCGTTACGGACGGGTGAAGGGGTCGAAAAATGACGATTATAGCGCTACGTTATAAATCGATGCTGCCTGAAGTAATTTCTGGAGTAATTCCTTAAATAATAACAGGAGGAATCCCTAGAAAATTTCCTGGAGGAATTCCTAAAGTATTTCCTGGAACACTTCCTGGAGGAATTCCTGTAGGATTCTCTAGAGCTATTCCTGGATGATTTCCAGAAATAACTCCTGGAGGAATTGCTGGACCAATTCCTGGAGATATTCCTAGAATATTGCTTGTAGGAATTCCTGGAATATTTACCGGAACAATTCCTAGATGAATTCGTAGTGTAATTCTTGGAGGAATTCCTGGAGTAATTCCTGGATGAATTCCTAAAGGAATTCCTGGAATATTTTCTAGAAAAATTTCTTACAGTGAACGCACAAATAACACAAATAGATACTCAAAATATTATGAGATACAACAGAAATATTTTATGTCGGGGCCCGTGGCGCAGTGGTCCACACGTTCGCTTCTTAAGCGGATGGTCATGGGTTCGAACCCAGCCCCGGCACTTGCAATTTTTCGTCAACTGCTCTTCCCCCCGAGAGCAGCTGGCACCTGACCCTCTTCGGAGCATATAGCTCTAACGGACCCGGAATTTGGATATCGGCGAACCGCAACTCATAATGGACGACCCCCAATTGGACTGGAAAAGGAACAGCAGCCAACCACCAGCATCATCGTGCTCATCATTCTACCGTGGACAGGGTAGAAAAGTTGAAGCAGCACAAGGCACCAGTTCTATACAGTTGAATTAGAATAGAATACATGTAGGCGCTGTACAAAAGTGTAAGTGCAGCGTCCAATTGGAATCGCTCACGTAGTGCCCAAGTGGACAAAAGAGCTGTAAATTAGGTTAAGTGATTAAAAAAAACAGAAATATTTGCCGAGGCCCGTGGCGTAGTGGCTACACGTTTGCTTCATAAGCAGATGGTGTTGGGTTTGATCCCAGCCCCGGCACTTTCTTCCTGAAGGCAGCTGACACTGACCCTCTTCTGAGCCCATGGCTCAAATAAACCCGGATACTTGAACATCGGCGAACGGCAACCCATAATGAACCCCCAGTCGGACTGGAAACAGGAACAACCAACAGCCACACGTCAACATCCTCGTGCTCATCATTCTACCATGATAGGGTAGAAAGTGAAAGCAGCGCAACGGCCACCAGTTCGATATAGTACAATTAAAACAGAATACATTGATTGATTGATTTGCCTTTATTAAAGAGACTTTCAGCCCTTGGTTGGTTCGTCTCTACTACAGAATACATTTAGGCGCTGTACAAAGTGTACATATGTACAGCTTCCAATTCGAATCGCTCACGCAGTGCTCTAGTGGACAATACACGGAGAAAAAATTCTACTCAAAATTGAGTTGGATCCGACTCAGTTTCGTTAAAAGTGGGACAACCCTAAAACTGAGTAAGGTGTAGGTTACTCAATTTTGAGTTGTTGTTCTACTCGATGAAGACTGAGTAAAGTCAACTCACGGCATTCAAGATCGACCATGAGTTGCTTCTACTCAGTTTGTTGAGTAGATTTGAAGCAATTTCTTTACTGTTGCCGGACATCCTTTCAGAAAAAGATAATTTACGACATCGGCAGGTGGTGATTTTTCTGAACAACTTCTAGCACCACTCATTGCCGAAGTCGTAAATCACTTTATTTTGTCCAAAAAAGAGACAAATTCCACCAAAATTGAGGAAATTTGTTGCTTCCTTGCAGCCGCTGCCGTCCGCCATGAGCAAACTTTTGTTTTACCTTTTCGTCTATCTCCGGATCTGACAGTTCAGAACATCGATTCGATCAATCTTTACTCAAAAATGAGTAACCGATAGTAATCGCGATCAACTGAGTAAAAGCACCTCATTGTCATCAAGCGAGCTTACTCAGTTTGCGCCAACTCTTCGCGGTCGACGAAACTGAGTTGTCGTTACTCATCGACTGAGTAGAAATTTTTCTCAGTGTAGAGCTGTTAATTAGGTCAAGGGCCGATTTCTTCACCTCAGCTAAACCGGTAGGCCAGGCTTACCCATATAGTTAAACCTGGTTTAACGCTTAAGGCCCTAAGTGATTGAAGAATTAAAAAAAAAAATTCAGTGTACATTATGTGCCAATGATGCACTATTTCCTGGGAAGCAGTGCTTGAATCTGAGTGAATATGAAAAATACGATCAGTTATCAGCGCCAGCAACCACTACGAAGGAATACGTAAAGGAAGCAAAGAAATACTGGACCAACTGCGTCCACTGTCGGTTGGCATGTGAAGCAAACTGACTGGTGACCATTCGTGCTTACTTGTTGCGACGAGTTTGAAGATGCGGAAATGATTCAGTGGATTTATTTGTTAATCTATTTATTTATTTATTTATTTATTTATTTCGTCAACCGACGTAGACTAGTACATTTACATATACATATTTTTGTTTCTTAATGCTATAGTTTAGTCTAAGAAATACATTAAAAAATATTAAAAAATTAAATTAGGATAGGTATTGTATTTATGATGTTTTTAGGTGTTGGGACTTCGAAGACTGTAAAAGTATTTTCTAAGGTTATGCCGAGACATTGTAAAGTCAATGGTTTCGCAGTGTTGATTATAAATGTCCATCATTCGATTAAGAGGCCCAAATTTGGCGTAGTTTGTTCTACAGTGGTTTGTTATGAATATGTTTCGATTTCGTAGTTGCCGAGAAGGTATGTAAAAATTTAATGAGGATAAGATTTTTGTTGAATCAATACGTTGTGAAACGATATCGTTAACAAAAGAAACCATTGCAATTTCACGCCGCTCTTTCAATGTTTGTATGTCGATAAGCTTGCAGCGTGCTTCATATGATGGAAGTGGAAATGAAGTCCAACCTAATTTACGAAGAGCATATAATAGAAATTGCTTTTGTACTGATTCTAATCTTTCTTCGTGCGTGATTGAAAAAGGAGACCATACAATGCTGCAATATTCCAGTATTGATCTTACATATGCAATATACAGAGTTTTGATTGTGTATGGGTCATTAAAGTTGTAGCAGAAACGCTTAATAAACCCTAGCATGTTATTAGCCCTGTGAATTATTGTGTTGTAGTGGTCTACGAAAGTAAGCTTAGAGTCTAAGATTACTCCTAAGTCTCTTACTCTTTCACATTTTTCCACATTTTGGTTTCCTAATGCAACTGAAATGTTTGGTGTTGTTCTTTTTCTGCTAAATGATATTAAGTTGCATTTTTTTACATTTAATTCTAAAAGGCTTTTTTTGCACCATATGTAGAATATGTGAATTTCATTGTGGAATACATTGATGTCTTCTTCATTTCGTATCTCCAGAAAGAGCTTCATGTCATCGGCATAAATTAGAACTTTTAGTTTGTTTAAAATGAAGGAAATGTCGTTTACATACATAATAAAGAGAAGAGGTCCTAAATGAGAGCCTTGGGGGACACCTGAAGTGACTTGAATTGGGTTTGACTTGTTTCCATTGAATTTAATTATTTGTTGACGGTCAGTTAGGTATGATTCAAGCCATTTCAGGAGAATTGGCTCAATTCCGATTTTTTGTAGTTTGAAAAGTAGCATTGGTATGTCAATGCGATCAAATGCCTTACTAAAGTCCGTGTAGAGAGCTTCCACGTGGTTTCCATTATCCATTGCGTTTAATGAATAGTCTATGAATTGCAGTAAATTTGTTGAGGTCGACCGACCTTTGAAGAAGCCGTGTTGCATATCAGTAATTCTGTTTTTGGTTTGGAGAAATAGCTTTTCGTTGACAATTGCCTCGAAAAGTTTCGGAATGCAAGAGATAATGGCTATACCACGATAATTACGTACGTCTGATTTTCGGCCAGATTTGAAAATAGGTACTAGAAAAGAGCTTTTCCATAGTTTTGGGAAATTACCAGATTCCAGCGACATATTAAAAAGCCAAAACAAAGGAGCAGTCAGTTCCTGTGCTAAAGTTTTCATGAATACTGGGGGGATCCCGTCAGGACCAGGACCTTTTGAGGCGTCTAGATTCTTAAGAGCATGTAAAATATCCTGCACTTGGAGTTGGTTTACGCCAATGTCCCTAGGGAATTCTGGGTAAAATGCAAAATAATCGCGGTCACGATCTTCTTCAGAAAATGTTGTATAGATTTCTTGGAAGAAATTTGCAAAAAGATTGCAAATTTTTTCCGAGTTATCACCAACAGATTCATCAAGATGCATAACGGATGGAAAATTGTCAGATTTTAATTTGGATTTTACGTAGTTGAAGAAGTTCTTTGGACAGGACTTTATTTCGCTTTCAGTTTTTGAATTATATTCTTCAAATGCATTACTGATGGCTAAGTTCAATTGCTCGCATATATCCAAATAATTTGCTAGATTTTCATTGGTATTGTGTGTCTTGTAATTTTTATGGGCTTTTTGTTTGCGGTTCTTTAAATTTTTTATCTGTCTATTATACCAGATTGGGTTTTTTAAATTTCTGCTACGACGTTTTTTCCTTGAAGGAATTTCTTGGATAATTATTTCCGATAAAATTTTGTAAAATACGTCAACAGCAGTATCGACATTTCCTTCGTTTCTTAAAACTAATTGCCAATTCACACTACTTAACCTACGTTTAATATTTTTATAGTTTGCCATTTGGTATTCAAAGATTACCTCGTATTCACAGTCATTGGGTCTTTGGTTTTTATGTATGAATAAAGAATATTCGATTGCTGTATGGAAAGCCTCATTTTTCCACAATGGAGTTAATGATTCGGTCACACAGAAATCTTCGTTAATATTTGTTAATAAAAAGTCCAGATAGCAGTTCTGTTGGTTTTTAATGTGATTAATTTGGTTCAGTCCTAAAATTGCGGATTTTTCAAAAATAAACTGCAATGTTTCATTATCCCCAACGACTGGGAGTAAGATGCTTTCATTTTCTGAGTCCAGAATGAAGTCAGCATGGCGTTGATTAAAGTCTCCATAGATGTGAACTTTAACCTCAGGAGGAAGCTGTGATAAAATTTGTTCAGCACATTGGAAAAAACTTTCGTATGTGCTTTAATGAGCATGGTCTGGAGGAAAATACACTGAGGCAAACACGTGCGTTTCACCTGCTATGTGTGATTTCACCCAGATATGCTCAAACGTTTTGAATTTTGAAGTGCTTATTAATTCAGAATTATAATTTGCCGAAATAGCAATTAAAACTCCACCGCCAGACTTTTTCTGAGACTCCAGAAAATTACGGTCGTCTCTAAATACATTATAGCTGCTTCCGAAAACTTCCTCGCTTTTTACACTTTCATCCCAGCTCGTTTCAGTTCCCAGAATAGCCGAGAAGGATGAGCTTAGTATGTTTTTATAAATTTCCTTCATTTTGGCTGGGCTTTTCATGCGATTGAAATTTTGACAATATATCAATACCTTTCAATACCTGTGAAAACAATAATTTTGATGGTATGGGAATGTTGTACGTGACAATTATTATCGGTTAAATTTGAGTTTATGTCATTTGCACTGTAATAACGGAATAAAAATCAAGTATATTCATTGCCGTATAAAAGGATTCAGAGAGCCACCACGCTGAATCATCGTCTATCACTCTCAGTAAACAATAGATTGCTCATGCTCCCACTTGCTTCCGCTTATAGCGACCACTCTGAGTGGAAAAGCACCGGTCAACGAGGAACTAATTTTGCTTCGTTTGGGGAATAACGGTTCATTTTTCAATCACTGCTGAGAAGTCAAAAAAGTCCCGGTCGGAACGGGAATCGGATTGGCGACTCAAAGGTTTATCCGATGCCGGCCTGAGACCCGACTCGAAGAATCTCAGGGCTAAATTAGTTTTGACCTGGTTGGTGTAAGTGACCCAAATGGGTGTAAGTGACGTATTGTACTGCTTGTGCTGTAACCCGTTTGAGTTCATGTTATAGTATAATGGTAATATTTGACATAATTTAACTTGATTTTGGAGTTATATGTAATAAGTAAAAACGGCAGAAAGTTTTTGCTTCGAAAATTGAAACAATTTCTGCGTATTCAGAAAACTTCGTACAGTCCAACTTTCAACAAAACCCCTTGAATATATGTTAACGATTTGAAACAATGTTACAAACTGTTGCCACGGTGTCTATGGTAGTAGAATATTAGAGCACATTTGGGATTTTGGACACCTTCGACCCCGTCGTAGCATATTTTCCCATATTCCCAGTTCGTAGCAAAATCAGAGACCCCATCCCTGCCCCCTAAAATGTCATTTATGGTTGCTTCCTCACTTTTGCTAAATCATTCACCAAATTAAAGTTAAGAGTATCCCCTTTTATTTGGTATACTAAGAGCAAAATGTTCCATCGGGGATAATTTTCTCTTATATTTTGGATGAAAGGTCCCCGAAAACCGTCATTTCTCCGAAATTTGTTCTAGAAATCAATACAAAACAAATGTTCCAGATCCCCCGACAGAACATTTCGATACTTGATACTACTTTTTATATGCATGTTATGTTTGTGCACTTTTAATGTTTGGTCCTCTTTATGTACCCTGCATAAAAGAGAAAAAGCTACTCAGAATCAATATTGTGCTCCAGGAAGTTAATTACCGATGGTAAACTATTGCAACGGCTACCAGGGGGTGTTTAAAGGAGAGAGCAAAGGGAGGTTACAGGAGTATTTTAGATTTTAGGAGATCTCAGGGGTTAGTTTTCGAGGGTCTGAGGGGGCTTTCGAAAGCATTACAGAGAGTTTCAGAGGATTTTCGACGGATTTTGGAGGCGCTACAGGTACGTTTTCTGGGGTTTACGAGGGTCTCACGTGTGTTAGTTACATGGGGTCCGAGTGGGTCTTAAGGGGGTTTCGGAGGCATATCAGGAAGTATCAGGGCATTTTCGGTTGATTTCAGAGGCGTTGCGGAGGTGTTTTCGGGGGTTTCGGAGGTTCTCAGGTGTGTCACATAGAGTCCGAGAGGGTTTGAGGAGGATTCCGGAGGCATTTCAAGAAGTTTCAGAGCCGGCGTGATTCAGGTGCCGTACATGGGGTCCGTAGGGTTTGAGGGGATTTTGGAGGCATTTCAGGAAGCTGCAAAGTGTTTTCGGTGAGAGTCAGAGGCGTTACCCAAGCGTTTTCGGGGGTTTCGGAGTGTCTTAGGTGCATTACATGGGGTCCAACGGGGTTTCAAGGGCATCTTGGAGGCATTTCAGGAAGTTTCAGAAGAATGGGCTAGGATCGACTGTGATGTTAATTTGGGAATGTTGCTTGGCGTCCAGTCTTATATCCTCAGTCAAAACAGATTAATTTTCTACTGTCCGACGTTTCGGCAACTGTATTTTGCCTTCATCAATGGGAGAAATTGACAGAAAACAGACAACTATTCTCCCATTGATGAAGGCAAAATACAGTTGCCGAAACGTCGGACAGTAGAAAATTAATCTGTTTTGACTGATGATATAAGACTGAATGCCAAGCAACGTTCCCCAAAAAAAGTTTCAGAGGAATTTTAGATACCCTATCACAATATATTTTGAAGCGCCCCTGAACTGCCCTTTGATTTATCCCAGAAACTGCTATCAAACGCACCTAAAACCTCAAGGAATGCTTCAAAATGTCCCAGAAACACTTAAAAATTCTCTGAAATGACTCTGAAATACCTTGAAACGCCTCTCAAACCCCTTGCAACGCCTTTCAAAGGCTCCTGAGATCCCCTAATTCCTCTTGAAACGTCCCTGAAACCCCCTGAATACTATTAAAATGCCCCTGAATTCACCGTAAACACCAACAAATTCTGACAAAACGCCCTTAAAAAGCTTCTCGAATTCCCTGAAACAACCCTGAGGCCCCTTGGAACCCCCTTAGCCCCCCCTCAAATGCCTAGGAGCAAGACCTGTTCTCGCGAACTAGATTTCCTCATTACAGCCTTAGGGGCTGTCCATAAACCACGTGGTCATGATCATGGTGGGGGGTCTTGGGCTTCGGCCAATGACCATTTTGTATGGACAAATAAAAAAAGTTTGTATGGACTAATGACCACGGGGGGGGGGGGGGGGGTGTTTGAAAAGTCCCAAAAAATGACCACGTGGTTTATGGACAGCCCCTTATGCACAAATTTCCCACTTTTTATGCCTTTTTTGTGCATAAAAGAGGTTTCGTAGTGTGCGTGCCGTATCAGATTTTTACCCGCACTTTGACCGCTTTGGCTATCTGGGTCCTGATTTACTATGCATTATACCTCTCATTTCTTTGCGATAAATGTTCACTGAGAACTTGCTTTTGAAATGTGTTATGTGTGTTTATTATTTTTATTACTACTCCATCACCGAGTCACAGTGAACTAATTTCGCACCCAACCAAATGGGCCGTAATTCCTCCACCACATCAAAAGCCGTTTTGGCTCAGTTCCCCGGCGGCGACATTTTCGGCAACGGCTACCAATTAAATCCAACAAGCCAAAAATTTACAGCCACTTTCTTCAGGTAGGTACCCCACAAGCTTTGAGATCGGTCGGCATCGTCCAAAATTGCACTCCCATAATCGCTTCTTTCCCCGCAACAGAGGTCCCTCAGAGGAGCCGCAGCTCATTTATCATCATCACCAGTTGCTGATGCCGCGTCGCCGCCAGCCGCACCCCTCCATCTGTCTCGATTCCGACGAGCTAGCTGAAGTTATTGGTGCGTTTCTACTATACATGGGCGGCACTCCAAACGAACGGGACAAGTTAAACATCATAAAATCTGCCATCCCGAGGATCGTTGTCACTCGTCTGGTCAGGCCCCTCCTGGCTGACCAGAAGGTAGGGAAGGAGCCTGTATAAGAGTCTGTGTAAGGGCACTATATACTTACTAACAAAATTTTCATTTGGAGGTTTACGATACGTTCCTAGAAGTCTCAGAAGGTTTTATATGGGAATCAAGGCGTTTCAGAAGGGTGTCAGTGGGCTTCAAGGGAGTTCCCGGAAGTTTCGAATTGCTTTAGGAGAAATTCAGAGGGCTGTCAGAGGTGGATCAGAAATGTTTCCAGGTGTTTCAGTGGATTTCAGGGAATTTTATAAGTGCTTCAGGGAGAGCACCCAGAGGAGATGTCCCGGAGCAGTTTATGGTGGCTCCACAGAGGCTCAAGATGGTTCAGGGGGCTTCAGTAAGCTTCAGGAAGTTTTTGGTACCTCACCCATTTCTTATTTTGCTGCCTACCTTTATCCATTTACGAATCCCATATTCCTCCCTACATCTATAACTAGATGATTAAATAGGCTCTTCTAAAGGCAATGCCCCAATTGTTCCAAATAAAGGATATCTTACCTCTGAAGTCGGCCTTCTGATACCTCATTCCTGGCATTCTACGCCAAAGAGCTTCTCACTAGCGCTTGCTTTTTTAGCAAAACTCTAAGTTTTGCTCCACAGACCAGCCCGGCTGCCATCTACTCATAAATTCAAATTTGGCTCGTTAACAATTGTCGCTGCCAGCCAGCCGGGTCGCGATCGAGCCTCTCTCTCCACCACACCCTGGCCACCCGGGTGGGAACTGGGTGAGGAATGTTTTGTTCCGACCCGAGAAGGGGCTCTTTTTTGTGCACCCTTCGCCCCATGTCATTATCATGGTAGGTATGGTGCAGGTAACAGCAAGGTGGAGCTCATTCACTTTCTTCTTTTGTGCGTTCTCCGCTGGGTTCCGAAACGGAACGAAAGGCGCCCGTCCGCTTAGGTATCGAGTGTGAATGGATGCGGAGTTGATGCACTCGCGCCCGGTCGTTTCAGCAGCGCCGTCTCGGTCTTGGTATCAGCTCCAGAAAAGGTTTAATGCACTGACTGGCTGCGGTCTTACCCGCGAGTGCACTCTCCCTTCAAGGTGCGCAATAGGTTTTCGAAGGGCGCTTGGGGTTGCACACGTATGGGAACAAGATCATATCCCTCTGGTGTGGTTGGATGTGATGATGCTGCACTGCGTGGTAATTGTTGGAGAAAATTATGAAAGCCTATGATTGTGGCGGAGGAATCCGATGGAGGATGGTAATGGTCGGTGTGGGCATTCAAAGACGGTATGTTGTGGGCAAATTTAATGATGTAAAGAGTCCACTAAGCAATTCTATAATTTCTCATTATAGAAGGGCCTTAACATCGTGCACCAGAGCTCCTTTTTGAAAACTATACGCCGGTAAATTTGGACCATAAGTTCCTCTTGAAATTTCATCAGGAAATCCACCAAGAATTCCATTAGGAATTCCACCAGAAATTGCATCAGGAATTCCATTAGAAATTCCACCAGGAATTTCATCAAGAATTCCAGCAGGAATTTCACCAGGAATGCCATCAGGAATTCTATCAGGAATTCCATCAAGAATTCCATCAGGAATTCCATTAGCAATTCCATAAGGAAATCCACCAAAAATTCCATCAGGAATGTCACCAGGAATTCCATCCTTCCATTCTGGAGGAGTTACTGGAGGTGGAATTCCTGGAGGAATGCCTTGTGGAATTCCTGGAGAAATTCCTTATGAACTCATGGAGAAATTCATTGTGGAATTCCTGGAGGAATTCCTTGTGGAATTCTTGAAGGAGTTCCTTGTAGAATTCTTGGAGGAATTCCTAGTGGAATTCTTGGAGTAATTTCTTGTGGAATTCCTGGTGGAATTCCTGTAACAATTTTATTGTGGAATTCCTGGATGAATTCCTTGTGGAAATCCTGGAGGAATTCCTTGTGGAAATCCTGGAGGAATTCCTTGAGGTATTCCCGAAAAATTCCTTGTGGAATTCGTTAAAGAATTCTTTATGCAGTTCCTAATGGAATTTCTGATGGAATTCCTGCTGGAATACCTGGTGGAATTCTAGGTGAAATTCCTGGTGGAATTTCTAATGGAGAACTGGTGAAATTCCTGATGGAATTCCTGATGAAATTCCTGGTGGAATTCCTGATGGAATTCCTGGTGAAATTCCTGATGGAATTCCTGGTGAAATTCCTGATGGAATTCCTGGTGGAATTCCTGATGGAATTCCTGGTGGAATTCCTGATGGAATTCCTGGTGGAATTCCTGATGGAATTCCTGGCGGAATTCCTGATGGAATTCCTGGTGGAATTCCTGATCGAATTCCAGGTGGAATTCCTGATCGAATTCATGGTGGAATTCCTGATGGAATTCCTGGTGGAATTCCTGTTGGAATTCCTGGTGGAATTCCTGATGGAATTCCTGGTGGAATTCTTGATGGAATTCATGGTGGAATTCCTGATGGAATTTCTGGTGAAATTCCTGGTGAAATTCTTGAAGGAATTCCTGGTGAAATTCTTGATGGATTTCCAGGTGAAATTCTTAAAGGAATTCCTGGTGCAATTCTCGATGGAATTCCTGGTGAAATTCCTGATGGAATTCCTGATGGAATTACTGATGGAATTACTGATGCAATTCCTGATGGAATTTCTGGTGGTATTCTTGATGAAATTTCTGGTGGAATTCCTGATGGAATTGCTGGTTGAAATCCTGATGTAATGCCTGTTGAAATTCCTGATGGAATTCCTGGTGGAATTCCTGGTGGAATTCCTGGTGAAATTCTTGATGGAATTCCTGGTGAAATTCCTGACGGAATTCATGGTGAAATTCCTGATGGAATTTCTGGTAAATCTCCTGATGGAATTACTGGTGGAATTCCTAATGGAATTCCTGGTGGAATTCCTGATGGAACTGCTGGTGGAATTCCTGATGGAATTCCTGGTGGAATTCCTGATGGAATTCCTGGTGGAATTCCTGGTGAAATTCCTGATGGAATTCCTGGTGAAATTCCTGATGGAATTTCTGGTAAATCTCCTGATGGAATTACTGGTGGTATTCCTGATGGAATTCCTGATGGAACTGCTGGTGGAATTCCTGATGGAATTCCTGGTGGAATTCCTGATGGAATTCCTGATGAAATACTTGGTGAAACTCCTGATGGAATTCCTGGTGGAGCTCCTGATGGAACGAATCCACCAGGAACAAATTTCATCAAGAATTCCATCAGGAATCCCAACAGGAATTTCATCAGGAATCCCAACAAGAATTCCATCAGGAATTCCACCGGGAATTCCATCAGGAATTCCACCAGGAATTCCATCAGGAATTCCTCCAGGAATTCCATCAGGATCTTCACGAGGAATTCCTTCAGGAATTTCATCAGGAATTCCTTCAGCAATTACTCCAGGAATTTTATCAGGAATTCCACCAGAAATTTTATCAGGAATTCCACCAGGAATTCCATCAGGAATTCCACCAGGAATTCCATCAGGAATGCCATCAGGAATTTACCAGGAATTCCATCAGGAACTCCAGCAGCAATTCCATCAGGAATCCACCAAGAATTCCATCAGGAATCCCACCAGGAATTCCATCAGGAATTCCAACAGGAATTCCATCAGGAATGCCACCAGGAATTCCATCAGAAGTACCACCAGGAATTCCGTCAGGAATTACACCAGGAATTCCATCAGAAATTTCACCAGGAATTCCATCAGGAATTCCACCAAGAATTGCATCAGGAATTCCATTAGGAATTCCATCAGGAATTCCACCAGGAATTCCACCAGGAATTCCATCAGGAATTCCACCAGCAATTCCATCAGGAATTCCACCAGGAATTCCACCAGGAATTCCATCAGAAATTCCACCAGGAATTCCACCAGGAGTTCCATCAGGAATTCCACCAAGAATTCCATCAGGAATTCCACCAGGAATTCCATCAGGAATTGCATCAGGAACCTCACAAGGAATTCTTTCACGAATACCACAAGGATTTTTTTGGGAATACCTCAAGGAATTCCGCCAGGAATACCACAAGGAATTCCTCCAAAAAATCTACAAGGAACTCCTCTAGGAATTCCACAAGGAATTCTTTCAGGAATTCCACAAGGAACTCTTTCAGAAATTCCACAAGTCTCTCTCTCTCTTCTTGGCGTAACGTCCTCATTGGGACAAAGCCTGCTTCTCAGCTTAGTGTTCTATGAGCACTTCCACAGTTTTTAACTGAGAGCTTCCTCTGCCAATGACCATTTTGCATGTGTATATCGTGTGGCAGGCACGAAGATACTCTATGCCCAAGGAAGTCAAGGAAATTTACTTTACGAAAAGATCCTGGACCGACCGGGAATCGAACCCGTCACCCTCAGCATGGTCATGCTGAATACCCACAAGTAATTCCTCCAAGAATTTCACAAGGAATTCCTTTAAGAATTCCACAAGGCATTCCTCCACGAATTCCACAAGGAACTCCTCCAGGAATTGCACAATGTATTCCTCCACGAATTCTACAAGGAACTCCTCCAGGAATTGCACAAGGAATTCCTTGTGGAATTCTTGAAGGAATTCCTCTAGGGAATGCAACAAGGAATTCCTTCAGGAATGCAACAAGGAATTCGACCAAGAATTCCACAAGGAATTCCTCTACGAATTCCAAAAGGAATTCCTCCACGAATTCCACAAGGAATCCTCCAGGAATTCCAAAAGGAATTCCTTCATGAATTCCACATGGAATCTTCCAAGAATTCCATAAGGAAATCCTCAGGAATTCCACAAGTATTTTTTTCAGGAATTCCACAATGAATTTCTCCAGGAATTCCACAAGGAATTCCTCCAGGAATTCAACAAGGAATTCCTCCAGGAATTCCACAAGGAATTCCTCCAGGAATTCCACAAGGAATTCCTCCAGGAATTCCACAAGGAATTCCTCCAGGAATTCCACAAGGAATTCCTCCAGAAACTCCACAAGGAATTCCTCCAGGAATCTCCACAAGGAATTCCTCCAGGAATCTCCACAAGGGATTCCTCCAGAAATTCCACAAGGAATTCCTCCAGAAATTCCGCAAGGAATTCCTCCAGGAATTCCGCAAGGAATTCCTCCAGGATTTCCACAAGGAATTCCTCCAGAAATTCTACAAGGAATTCCTCCAGAAATTTCACAAGGAATTCCTCCAGAAATTTCACAAGGAATTCCTCCAGGAATTCCACAAAGAATTCCTCCAGGAATTCCACAAGGAATTCCTCTAGGAATTCCACAGGAAATTGCTCCAGGAATTCCACAAGGAATTTCTCCAGGAATTCCACAAGGAATTCCTCCAGGAATTCCACAAGGAATTCCTCCAGGAATTCCACAAGGAATTCCTCCAGGAATTCCACAAGGAATTCTTCAAGGAATTTCATAAGGAATTCATTCAGGAATATCACAAAGAATTCCTCCAGGAATTTCAGTGGTAATTGCGCCATGAATTTTACCAGGAGTTACTCCAGCAATTCCAACAGGAATGCCTCCAGGATTCAGGAATTCCATTAGGAATTCTATTAGAAATTCCACCAGGAATTCAACTAGGAATTTCACAAGTAATTCATCCACGAATTCCACAAGGAATTAATCCAGAAATTCCACAAGGAATTCTTCCTGGAATTCCACAAGGAATTCCTCCAGAAATTCCACAAGGAATTCCTCCAAGAATTCGACGAGGAATCCGTTCAGGAACAGGTTTATCCGCACTGAGTGCATGAAAATTGCGCTCTTTGGATTTACATGATGTGCTTATAAATAAGAAATCTTATCATCTTATCAGATAGAAGGATGTTGAAATATCCTAAATGTCATTTCGAAGTGTCAAAAAGCCGTATCGCTCGAGCCACACGAAGCGCCCAAAAAGAGTTTCACCCGGGTGAAAACACTAGTGAATTTCACTTTGAACAGCCCGTGCGGGGGTTTTTGTCAGTCCGAAATGATATTTAGGATATTTCAGCATCCTTCTATCTGATAAGATTTAAAGATTTCTAACTTATGATGTGCTTGGTAGTGCAAATCCAAAGAGCAGAATTTTCAAGCGTTCAGTGCGGACAAGCCTGTTCAGGAATATCACAAAAATTCCTCCAGGAATTTCAGAAGGAATTTCGCCAGGAATTCCACCAGGAGTTCCACCAGGAATTCCATCAGGAATTCCACCAGATCTCTCTCAAGGAATTCCATTGGGAATTCGACCAGCAATTCCGTTAATAATTCCACCAGGGATTCCAGTAACTCCTCCAGACATTTCACCAGGAATTTCATTAAAAATTCACTCAGGAATTCCACCAGGAATTCCATTAGGAATTCCACAAGGAATTCCAAAAGGAATTTCTCCGGGAATACCTCAAGAAATTCCACAAGGTAATCCTCCAGCAATTCCACAAGGAATTCTTCCCGGAATTCCACAAGGAATTTATTCAGGAATATCACAAAAAAATCCTACAGGAATTCACCAAGAATTCCACCAGAAATTACCAGGGATGCTTCTAGGATTTTCAGCGGTAACTCTTCTAGGCATTTCACCAGGAATCACTCCGGGAACTCCACAATGTATTGCTCCAGGAATTTCTTATGGAGAGTGTTCACAATTCCAATAGGAAATTCCCCAGATTTGTGAATTTAATGGGTTTCTGGAATTCCTTGGAGATCTTCCACTAGAACTCCAAAGGAAACATTTTTATATTTTTAATATATCCAAGGAGATTTGCTTAAGATTTTTTACAGATACTTAACGAACTTTACCAACTGTTCGTCCAAAAGTTCTTTCATAAATTTGTCAAGTCCTCCAAGAATTCGTGCAGCAATGCCTTTATGCATACCTCTGAGAATTCCTTCAAGTATTCCTGGGAATCTTGCAGGAATTTCGTTTGAAGTTAATTTACAATTAACACCAGAAAGTCCTAGAATTTTTCTACCAACTCCCCAGAGATTTTCAAAGGATGTTCTTAACATATAAGGAAATGATCCTTAGATATCTTTAGAATTCATCTTGCGATTTTTTCACCAACTTCTCTAGACAGTCTACTAGGAATACATTTGGAGATTTAGTGTTCTGTGTTCTGCGCGTGTTGATTGTATTTGCTGAAGCTCTGTTGTCGATTGAAAATATCTTTGTTTCAATGTTGCAATAAGTAAATAAAATTCATCCGGTCATACATAATCAAACGCTTTACCGTTTGTAATAATTACACTTCGAAATCAGTGTCGGTGCGTACTAAAATTAACTGTTTTATTTGGTGAACTGTAGTGATAGTTCTGAGGAACAATGGCGAAAGATAGTGTTTGCAAAAAATGTTCTCTTGAAATCAACGCTAAAATCGATTTCTTCACCGTCTGCGAAGGGGAATGCGCCTTCATGTTTCACGCTAAATGTGTGAACCTTAGCGAAGATGTATTGATTTCATTAAGTGTTCTTTCTGCGAATGTGGTTTGGATGTGTGACTCTTGTATGCTGCAATATCGGAAAACGAGAGACAATATCGGACCCAACCGTTGTGTAGAAACAGTGCGAGCGAAGCCAATTGAAGAAGAAGTCTAGGAGCTGAGAAGTACGGTTGTGGATATTTTGCAAACTCTGTCTAAAATTGTACCACATGCCTCTACGAATAGTGTGAAACCATGTCACTCAACCCCGAACTCATCACTCGTATTATCAAGCAAGAGAGATGCAAATGATGTGAATGCGGCTAATATGAAATGCAACGAAGATCAACGGCGATCGCAGTGCTCTACTGCTGATAGCAATTTCTCGCTATTTCTCTCGAACATTGATTTGAGTGTTACAGAGGAGGACGTACATGCGATGGTTTCTCGTTCTCTCGGTACTCCTCAACCTGATAGGCTGACCAGATTTGTCCCGTTTAAATACGGGACATATTTCGGAAACTCAACAAAAAGGAAATCAATGTCTAAAAACAGAACTGCTTGTTGTTAATAATTCTATTTCAGCTGGAAAGAACGAATAATTTAGTCAAAAACCTAAACTATGCTCCAGTGACGAGTTTTTGAAAATTTTGTTGTCCCGTCAAATACGGGACGGATGGTCAGCCTACAACCTGAGCACATCGATATAACGAAATTGACATCGATTTGGAATAGCCGTAGATCAATGGATTACCTGTCATTCAAAGTGGTGCTCGATAAAAAATGGAAATGCCGTGCGATGGATCCAGCTACATGGCCGAATAATGTTAGATTCCGAGAGTTTGTGAACAAGAACAACGACACCTGGAGACCTGTAGACAGCTGAATTAGTGTTCAATTAGTTATTGAAATAGTGCTTAGCTAATTTTATATGCTGCTTCTTTATGTATCGGTAAATGTTTTTGATGTATGTGCGATAGAAATTGATTTTGTCAGAGATTTTGAAATTGTTTAAGCAGTATGCAAGTGTTGGTTCTAGATATTGTTGTTTGTGGTATAATCAAGTTAAATTATTGTTGCTATCTCAATTGTTTAATATTAAGTTTACAGTCTGTATGGCATAGAGCCAAAGACGGTGGGGAAATAAATAAATAAATAAATTTAACCAGATTTTTTAAATTCAAAAGTTTCTTCCAGATATTTCTAAAGTTTTGTATAAGAATTCCTCTAGAAACTCATCCAGTCACAAATTCAAGGATCCATTCATGAATCACTCCGCAAATATTTCCATGAATTCCTCCAAAAATTTCTCCAAATGTTCCGTGATAAGATTAATTTGGCACCTACCCTAGGCATCCTCCGTAAATTCATTCGTGAAATCACACAAAGAGTTCTCCAGGCATTTCTCCAGACATTTCATCTAAAAAGATTCCTTTTTCTTTAGATAATAATCCAGAGTTTTCGGGTGTCCAAATCCAAATTCATCAAAACCAATAAAGAAAGCCTGTGGGCTGAGAACTGATGTATAGGAAAAAGCGAAGAGTCTCTAAGAAAATTAAAGAATAATAAAGAAAGTCATATTTTTTTGAACACATGTACGTTAAGACCTCTTACTCAATTATGAACTGGATTCCATGACGACACCGCTCCACGTGCACCATCAAGTGTACGCAGATCATCACGGAAAGCGCATTAAATCTATCATCTGATTAAATAAAGACAGCCGTGACAAAATTCAAAGCATGTCATTAAATGTCTGTGCCCCACGCTGCAGACTGCCGACGACACCTGGAATCAGATATCAATTGCGCAGAGAAATTTTCTCCCTCCCGACTGCATTTGGTTCTCCATTACGACGACAGCTGCATTACTAGAGCTCTGCAACGATCGCGACGACGACGTCAACGAAGATACAATTAAATAGCGGAAATCTTTACGCTTCTCATGAAACTGAATGAGTTATGATGGTTACTGGAGCGAGGCATGTCATTTTATTACACACACAGTGCAGGTGTGCGATGTCACAGCACTGGTATGTGGTGTGTGGTCGTATGTATGCTAGATTAGTGTGTGAGGGGTGACCACCTGTAAGCTAAAGGCCGGCTATTAAAATTCATTTGTGGGAAATCTTTTCGAACAATCTTCTTATCTGCTCTGCTAATTACTGCATCGAAAATCAACTGTGAGCAATTTCAAGCTGAGTTAGAGTAACCCAACTAAATCTGATCCTGCTTCAAGTACCTATGTAATTTGTTTTAACTTGTCGTTGGTACATAGCTTCTGCGGAGGCCAGGTATCGAAATATAATAAATAGTGCTAATGTTTGGTGCCCAGACAACCAGTAATCGTATAAGACAGTGGTGCTCAACCTGGAGGATACCACGGGCCAAATTTGCAATTCGGGATCGACCTGCGGGCCGCATAAAACATCGATGCACAAAAACAACAAAAAGAACAATCCCAAAGCATATTTATTAAAAATCTGAACTGTTCAGAACTTGTGTAAGGGTCAAACTTTATAATCTATTTGTGGAGCTCAATTTAGATTCTAAGTTTGGTGGAGAAAAACGTTTGAGTTTCAAATTGAAATTCAAACAAACAATTTAGAAGTTGCCCCTAGAATTGCCTTGAAGCCACTTCAAGAACTTGTCAGGCAGCTTTTATAAGAATTTCTTTTGAATCTCACCAAAAAGGTTTGCTGGATTTTCTCCTAAAATTTCTTGTAGAGTTGCTCCATAAGGTTTTCGAGAAATTTCTTTTAGTTTGTTCTAGAATTCACTTGGAACACCTCCAAGAACTCCTCTTAGATTTGCCTTTGGAACTGCCCTGAAGTTACTTCAGGAATTCCTTATAAATCGTTTCCAAGAATTTCTCCTAGAATAGCTTCCAGATTTTTCCGAAAATTTTCCAGGAGTTTCTTGAAGATTTTAGTAAATTCTTTCCATAAGCCTCTTCTAAAGTTGAAGAAATACTTCATCATCAAATTTCTTCAAAAATTAGATTTTTAACAATTGTTTCCGGAAGTTTCTTCAACATTACATATCTTCTAAATTTGCTGCATAAGTTGCTTCAAATTTATTGTTCAAGTTTTTATCAGGCGTTCTAGGCATCTTTTGTGTCTTGATGCAGTTCCAGAAGATTCCAGGATCTTGTTTGTAGTTACTCCTGAAAGTTCTCTTTTTGTTGTTCGAGGAATTTATTCTGAAGTTGTTCAAGAAATTCCTGTTAGAGTGCCACCAGAACATTTTTCTAAGAGATGCTCCTATAATTTCCATGCAGTATCGCCACAACTTTCTCATTGAGTTACTTCAGGTTTATTTTCTTCAGGATGATTTAAGTTTCTCCATATATTTCGCTTAGAGTTGCTTAAAATTTGTCTCTAATAATGTTTCCTGGAGTTTCTCCAAAAATGTATCCAAAAGTTTCTCCATAAGGGCACAGGAGACGCTTTATGAATCTCACCTGAGATTTTTTTTTTCTTTAAGTTCGTTCAGGAGTTTCGCTTGGACAATTCAAATTGGATTCGTGAGTTTTGTTTCGAAAAATGTGTGAGTCTTATAATAGAAATTTAAACAAGCAGTGAAAATTCAACAATATTGCCAACCAAGTTGAGATTTGTTGAGAATTTTGTCAAAAACTTCGTGCTTTGTGTTTTTATGTTCTTCGGAAAGGCGAAATGTGAAATATTTGCTCAGCGTTGCATTGACTGCGCTTAAAAACTGCAACTAATTTTAAAATGATTCAAGATTGCATTGTTAACAAACTTTCATTTGATTCGTACCTCTTATAAATAACTATAAGCTGGCTTCGTGACTTAGATGAAATGCCGAAATATTTCGGATTTCGAATCTTACCAGAACGGATTGTTCTTTTTGTTTATTTATCATTTAATTTGTGTTCAACACTGTGAAAATTGATCAGCAATTTTTTTTTGTGTGATTTCGATTTATTTCAAATAATCGTTCAAAAAATTCGATCCGTCCTAAAGTACTCCGCGGGCCGCATCTTAAGGCTTGGAGGGCCGCATGCGGCCCGCGGGCCGCAGGATGAGCACCACTGGTATAAGATGTTGCATAAGATGATAAAGTGGAGGTCATATGAGTGCATGCCTCCATTTAGGTGCATGTAAAATGTACGCATATCGCCTCCACTTTTACATCTTATTCAACATCTTATACGATCACTGGTTGACTGGGTGGAGATTCTCATACCATCAAAGTTTTCTAGCAATTACCTTGGAAATTAAAACTTTTAATAAAACGTTCCTTGGATTCCTTCCAAAGTTGATCCATGGATTTCTTTGAGAAAATCCTCTAGCAATTCTTTTCAATTAGTCCACAGAATGTTTTTCCATGGATTGCTTTGGAGTATTTTCAAGAATCTCCTTCAGAGTTTCATCAAGAGAATACTTCAGAAATTGCTTCAATAATTTCTTTAGAATAACTTCCATGGGTTTCCTCAGAATTTCCTCTAGAGATTTTTTTTTTCAAAAATTCGTACGAGAATTCTTTCAGAAAATCATCAACGAACTCCTTCAGAAAAGCTCTGCGATTCCGTAAGATGTAAAAACTAGTAACTAAATTAAAATAAATATTCCCCAGAAATTCTTCATAGGTTTTCTTCAGAAAATCTACTACCGACTTCTAGTGTTTTTTTTTATCCAAATTTTCTCTCAGAAAGTCTTCCATGGAAATGGACACTCTTTCCATTCTTCTAAAGATTCCTTCTAAAATTCCGCCAAGGATTACTTCAGGAATTCTTCTAGGATTTCGAATTCGAAAACTTCTTCAAAAGTTTCTTTCGAATTTTCAGCGGGAACTATTTCAGAAATTCGTAATTTTTTAAAGAAGCCAATCAGAGATTTTTTTAGGATTGCTCTAAGGATTCTACTGAAAATATGTGCAAATTTTCTGAGTGATTCCCTGAGGTCGTTTTTGGACACATTGAAAACAACTTCAAGGATTCACTCAGAAAATCCTGCAGAAATTCGTGCAGAGATTCTTTGAAGAATTCAGGCACGAATAACTCCAGAGATTCCTGCAGAGATTCCCCAAGTAACAGAAGTAGCTGAATAAGAGTTTCTTGAGCTAAAATTTGCGTAAGAGCCGTTTGTTCAACTCTTGTTCAGCAAAAATGATTGCTGGGTCATTTGGGTTTCCTCCAAATACTCCAAATATCTCAAGAGTTTTTATCTTTGGATCTCTATAGAGCTTATCTAGGCGTTTCCCAGGTATACCAACAGAAATTGCTTCAGAAATGCTTTCAGAAATTTCTCCAAGAATTTTGTTGAAGAAATTATCCAGAAATTATCCTTAAAAATCCACCAAGGGTTTCCTTAGGAGTTTCTCCAGGCTGTTTTTTTTTTCTACAGAATTTCTTCCTGAGAAGAATTTCCCAAGGATTTTCTCAGATATTCCCCTATGGATACATTGAAAATTTTAGAAATTTCTTCAGGAAAATTAGCAAAGGAGTTTCTCAGAAACTCCTTGAAATCATGAGAAACTTTTGAAGGAATTTTTGAAATAGTTATAAGGAAAAAGTTTTCCGAAAAACTGCTTGAAATTGTAGGAATTTCTGACCACAGTTCTGGGTGAATTCTTGTAAAATCTGTCTATAAATTTCTGAGGAATCGCAGGAGGATTTTCTGAAGAAATTCTTGGGAGAATTGCTGGAAATACCTCATTTTTATCAATCTTTTGATAATTTTTAGCTAACATTTGAAAGAAAATTTGGACGAGCTAGAGAACTCTCTTTAGGTACAGTCGATATCGTTGACAATGGGTCAGAGAGGGGTGAGATTGGGTCAAAACATTATCAGAACATTATCTCATCAAATATTGCGAATATCGAATACAAACATTTTTCCAGGAAGAAATACTTGAAGGAATACATACACGAACTTTTGTAGCAGTCCTTGGAAGAATTTCCTAAAGAGTCACTGGAAGAATCCCAGGAGAGCATTCTGAAGACAACTTTTGAAAAAGACCAAAGGTAAATTCCTGTAGAAATTGCCAAAAGAATTTATGGGAAAATTCTCGAGACATTTTCAAAGAAATTGATGGACAGGAATGCATTCTAAAGAGATACATAGGGAACTGTTTGGAGGAATTCTAATTGAAATCATTCTAGGAAATCCTGCAACAATCTCATTTTTTGATGCAATATTAAGGCATTTCCAATTTTCAATATTTATAAGAATCACTAACGCCAAGCTGTGCATAGGCATACAATCAATAAGTTCATCATCGAATAGCTTTTAATGTTAGGATAAACTTATTTCTTCATGAAAGAATTCCTGGTGGAATATCTGAGAAAATCAAAGGAAAATTGCTGAAACACGAGGTTTTTCTGAAGAAATTCCCGAAAAAAAATCTGATGAAACTCTCTGGGAAACCAGGTAGAATTGCTTCAAGTATCTTCAGAAGTATTTTAGGGAAAACACTAGACAAATTCATTTAAAAAACCTGAACGATTTTATAAAGAACTTAAAAGAAACAAATAGATTAACTTCTGGAATTATTCCTAGAAACATTTTTTTGAAAAATTTCTAAAAAAACATAGAAAAATATGTTTGGAAAAATTATTGATTTCTTGAAGAATTCCATTGAAGTATCTGTAAAAAACTTTTAATGAATTTCAGCAAAAAACATTCAAATAATCTTTAGAATAAACCTTGGGGAAGTTTCTGAATGAAACCCAGTAGATTTTCTGAAAGCATGCATGAATGAATTTGCACAGAAACCCTTTACAGACTTTCTGTAGATAATCTTGACGAAGTTACTGAAGAAAATCTTAAATATTTCGTAGAAAAATACCTGCAGGAATCCTTGGAAGATTTAATTTTTATTTGCAATTTTAGAATGAATTCATATTTTCTAAAAGAATTAAATTGAAAATTTCTGGGCTAATCTCTACAAGACCTTTTGAAGGAACCCTTGGAGAAATTTCAATATGTTTATAAAGCACACTCAACACCGCTCGTAACTTGATGTTGATGTGAGCAACTATCGAGAAGCCCCTGAGGAATTTTCTCAAGAAATGCAAGGATGAATTTCAGAAAGAAAGTTAAGAGAATTTATTTTTGGTGTCTGACTTTTCGAAGAAAATGACACGCTGGGGAGACTTCTGAAGGAATCCGTGGGAGATTTTTTTTTCAAAGAACCCAGTGGAACTTCTAAACACTCTCTTGAGAAACATTTGGGAAATTTCTAGAAAAATCTGTAAATGAATTTCTGTAGAAAACTTTGTATAAATTTCAAGAGAAGTTTTTTTTTATTTTTTTATTTCTGTGTATTTAAAGTACTTCTAATTCTAGACTTTTCTAAAGAAATCCATGGAGAATTTTCTGAAGCAATTCATGCAAGACTTCATTACTCACTGTAGATTTTTTGAAGGAATCCGTCAGTGGTTGTCTGTCTATTGGAATCCCTAGATTTGCTTACGGAATCTCTGAAACATTTTCTAATGGATTTTTATAGGAGATTCTATTCCATGAAAGAATTTTAGAATCAATTCTTAGAGGAACTTTGGAGAGGGGAGAAAGTTAAGAGGAACACAATTTTAAAGAATCACAAGACGTTTTTTGTCTGGTTGATTTGGAAATCTATGAGGGTTTTCTTAAGAAACCTATGTTGGAATTACTGAGGGAATATGTTGAATTTGTTTAAAATTCGAGCTAGTTAATCTAAAAAAAAAAAATATTTGCAAATTTCTAAAGTAATTCAAGGAAGATTTTGAAAAAAACACTTAGAAATTTTCGGAAGATTACACAAAAAACTTCCTGGAAGCCTCTTTAGAGAAAATTCTGGAGAAATACATTGAAACTTTCCAAAAGGAATACTTTGAGCAATTCCATGAAGAATTTTCGAAACTGTAGGGGCGGGGGGGAGGTGGTTGTGGTGGAGTTGCTGAAGAAATAAAATAAAAAATTTCTGAAAAAATCCATGCAAGATTTTACAAAAGATCTTTTTGAGTAATTTTTGGAGGTACTCCTGTAATCTCTAAAGAATAACTTTGTAATTTTTTTTGAATCCGTGCAGAAATTTCTGAAGATTGTTTTTCTTAGAGAATCATTAAAGAAACATCTGAAACAATTTCCAGAGGAATATCTGATGGAATTTTTGGGAAATTTACCAAAAAACAAGTTTTAAGAAATCTTTGAAGGCATTTCTAAAGTAATCCTTGTTCAAGCGGATCGGTTCAGTAGTTTTCGAGTCTATAAGTATCTGACAGACAAACAGACTATCAGACAGACATACAAACAGAAATACAAAAGATTTTTTGAAAGAATACCTGGACGAATTTGTGAAGGAATCCAAGAAAGAGTTTCTTTATAAATCTTTGGAGAAGTTTATGATGAAATTTCTAGATAAATATCTGAATTGATCACAGAGGAAGTATCCTAAACTATCTGTAAGGGAATATCTGTAGATATCCTTGGAAGATTTTATGAAAGAAAGCAATATTTAAAGGAATTCAGGTTTTCTCATAGAGTCATTGAAGACATTTCTAGAAGAATCAATTGAAAAACTTTGTAAGTAACCCTTGATGGAATTTCTAAAGAAACTTCTCAACGATTTACGCAGAAAACTGTCCACCACCGCTAGCACCATGATGATGGTGTGTTAAACAAGCAAGAATTTTTAAACAAGTTGTACAAATACAACAGTGCGACCATTAGAGATGTTAATGCACCGCTGAGGGATTTTCTCTAAGAATTCATGGCAGAATCTCTCAAGGAAACATTGAGAAAAGAATTCAAAGTTTCTGAATTTTCTGATGAAAACGACATGCTGGAAACACTTCCGTGGGTGATTTTCTGAAACAACCCCGTAGAAATTCCTTAAAGAAACCATCAAGCAATTTCTAGAAATCCCTGGAATTCTTGGAAAACGTTCGAGAGGGATCTTTAGAGGAAAACCATGTAGCCATTTCGAAAAAGTTCATGAAGAATTCCATGAAGCAATGCATGCACGATTTTCTTAAAGAGTTCCTGAAGAAATATTTTAAGGAATCCGTGGAGGATTTTCTCATGGAAGGAATTCTAACAGAGATTTTTCTAGGGAAGTCCCAGGATTTTTTTTTATTATAAATCACTGGAAGCTCTTTTCCTGGAGGCATTTTCAAAAGAATTCCTGGAGGATTTTCTAAAAAAGTCCACGTAGAAATCTGTGGAAATCTATAAAAGGTTGTCCATATTTCTGGTCAATCTCCAGAAAAATTTCTGGATGAAACTCTTGGGGCATTTCCAATGAAAGTCCTGGAGAAAGTTTTGCAGTTATGCACGAAAGATTTCGTAAAAATATTTTTCTGAAAATTTTTAAAGGAATACGCAGAGGAATGTCTGAAGATTTTTTTATTTCTTTTTTTTTAGAGAATTTAAACGTATTGCTTTGCTTATTGCTTATTCTTCACACTAAAGTAGAAAACTCTGGAAAACTTCCTAAAAATCTCTATGAATAAAATTCTGAATGAATCCACCGCAATTTTTCAAAAGGAATACTTCAAGGAATTTCTGGAAAATTTTTCAAGGAAATCTCTGGAAGGATTATTAAATGAGTCATTAGAGGGAATTCCTGAAGAAATAAAAAAAGGGAATTTTCCAAGCCATCCCTGCTAGATTTCTTAAAAGAGCTCTTAAGATGAAGATATGACGAAGCCACACCTCGAATTTCCAAGAGCACAAATCTGAAGAACCGTAAGTCGGTTTGTGCTGAAAAGTTGATCGATTGGTTACCCGCTGGTGGTTACCAATCGATCAACTTTTCAGCGCAAACCGACATTTGGTTCTTCAGATTTGTGCTCTTGAAATTTTCAGGTATGGCTTCGTCATATCTTCACCTTAAAGACATTACAGGAGGAACGCCAGTAGATATTTCTAAATAGTCTCCAAAGAAAGAAAAAACAAAAAAACTTTTTCCAAAAAATAAATTTTTGGGTAAAACATTAAAGAAACTTCCAAAAGAATTCTCGGAGGAATTTCGGAATGAATTTTCGGAAGTTTTCTAAAAATCCCTTCAAAGAAAAGTCTGAGAGAATCTCTTAACGATTTTTCAAAAGGAATCCTTTTATACATTTCTGAATAAATATCTAGATGAATTTCTACAGAAATTCCACCGGAGAGTGGAGGAGTTGTTGAAGAAATGCATGGAAGATTGTCCAAAGCAATCGCGAGAGAATATTTCTGACTTAATCCCCAGAAAATGTGTTCAAAGTATCTGTGAATAAATTCTGTTGAATTTCTGAAAAAATCTCAGCCAAGGTTTTTGTTGGAATAACTGAAGGAATTTCTGCAGGGCCATTGAATGGTTTAATTAAAAAAAAAACCGCGAAAATTCTTTTAACGGATTTTCTAATGGAGTATTTATTTCGAGAAATTTCTAGAAGAATTTTTGAAATCATTGAGGGAATTCCTAAAGAAATAAATGGAGCGTTTTCTAATGCAATCCATGCGAGATTATTTGTTATTTGAGATATTTTTGGAGGAATCCCTGGGGTAATTTCTGAAGTTATCTCTGAAGAAAAAACTGTGGGAGATTTTTTTAAATAATCCGTGAAAAAAATCCTGGAGATTTTTTTTGAGGAATCTTTGAAGAATGCTTTTGGATTCCTGGAGTAATTTTTGTACATTTTTTTAGCGGATTTTCTAAAAATTCCTCCAAAGAAAATCGAAAAGTGTGCAGGACTTTCTAAAGGATTTCTAGAAAAATTATCTGAATAAATATCCAATAAAATTTCTAAAGGAATTATCTGAATGAAAGCATAATCTTAGAATTTTTTAAAGGAATTCATGGTGGGATTTCAAACCCACCGTCTCCGGATTGGCGATCCATAGCCCTAACTACTAGGCTAAATGGAGACCCCAATTTGACTGAATATTTGTAGGAATTACTGGAGAATTTTCTGATGGATTTTTAAAAGGGTTTCTGAAAATATTTTTGAAAGATTTTCCAGGAATTTCTGGAAGAATCTATAGAAGGGTTTTTGAGAAAGTCATTGAAGAAAATAATAGAACTCTTTGATACATTCCTGGAGGAACAACTATAGAAATTTCTGAAGTTATCTCTAATGAAAATCTTCCAATTTTTTGAAAAAAAAAATCCGTGAAGGTATTTCTGGGGAAATCTTTTCAAGCAAATTTCCAGAAAATCACCTGAGAATTTTCCGAAAAAAAATAGAAGATTTTCTCAAAAGTCTTCCAAAAAGATTTAGGGAATCTCTGAACGATTTGCCAAAGCAATCCTCACAGAAGTTTCTGAATAAAAATCTAGACGAATTTCTGAAGGAATCTTTGAACAAAATATTGAAAGCATCACTGAAGAAATTTTTGTAGAAAATCATGAAAGAATTTCTAAACCAATCCCTGGAGAATATTTCTGAATGAATCGTCTGAAATTATTTTAAAAAGAATCTACGAAGAAATTCTGGTAAATTTTAGGAGAAATCATTGGCGACATTTTTGTAGGAATTACTGGAGGAATTTCTGAGGGATTTTTGGAAAAAAATTTCAAAAAAAAAAAAATTTTGTATAACTTTCTTATGGAATTCTTGGTGAAACTTCCGATTCACTTTTCTGCACTTCGTTACAAAATGGATATAGCAATGATCGCATTAAGATGAACAAATTAAAGATGGCCACATATCTACACCCGTTGATAGTAATGATCTGGGAATTCCAACAGCTACTGGAGAAGCGGAGGTATCGGGCAACCTTTCAGGCGTTCACTATTTGCCGTCTACAAGTTGCTTCCCTCGATCATTTTCTGTTGTCTATCAACTAAAGCGAATGAACTGGTGTGAATTTATCAAGCTGGCTTCGTCGACGGCCGGTCGACAACAGAACAGATCTTCAGCGTACAGATAATTATCAGGAAATACCTCAAATATCTGGTCCCTACGGTTTCCACGAAATCCGGTCAATTTGTCCGCTTCGCAGATGACACAAATGGTATTGCTGAATAAAATTTGAAACGGTGGCCGAGGTCAGGACTACACCTGAAACGCATTCTCAACTAAGTGCACTTATTTTATTCTTAGAAAAAAAAATGCATCACTCACTGAAAGCTCAGACAGCATGTCGTCATCAACCCGCGTAGACTTGCAATAACGCAACAACGGCCGACGGCGGCGGTAACGATCAATTTGTAACACTCGATCATCTACAGTCGTTTCCGAAGTCATCGCCGCTCCCGTCGTCGTCGCCCATCATCCGCTTTGCAATGATCTGAACTGCCAACATTTGCTACCCGCGCACACGAATAGGTTACATTACAAATCCCCTATACCTACATGTGCCTATATTTACTGTCTAAATTGGTCGCGCTGTGGGGGCTGCGCAGCGTTAATCGATTTAGTCATTTCCACACGCGAGCAAACCCAATGCATGGTAATAAACGGTCGGTGATTCTGCACAGGTGGGCTTTTCCCGATGACATCTTGATGTGTACCTGCCTGCCATACCACAAGTCGAATGTCTCGTCTCTAATTGTGTGGGGACGGAGCTCTTCGCGTGTAATGTGTATTCGTGATCCCGGCCAACGGCGACACGGCGCGGCGGTGCGCGAGAAAGCGTGCAGAATTACGTAGGTAGGTAGGTAGGTTTATGATAGTGCGGACTTACCTGTAATATGCCAATTAGTAACGTTGTGTAGAATAACCGCGTCAACCGCATCGTTCAATCTTGGATTGCCGAATCTGAAACAGAGAAATTAAGGATCATAAGATTGAGATTATTACAAGACAAGATGTTTTAAGAAGTTGAATGATTTCAGGTTAAGTCAGATTTTAAATCGAACCGTTGATGCTCATAGCGGAAAACTGGCATTAGTTAAAAATAGAATGATTTAAAAAAGTTTAGGTTCAAGGTTCTCCGGTTAGTCCACTGTATATGGCTTTGGATCGCCGATCCGAAGACAACGGTATCGATCGGAAAATCGTTCTCTACGCCGTTCAGGTGCTCATCGAAGTGCTGCTTCCACCTTTCGATCACCTCACGTCCGTCCGTCAAGAGGCCTCCGTCTTTATCCCTGCATATTTCGGTTCGTGGCACGAAGCCGTTGCGGAATGCGTTGAGCTTCTGATAGAACTTCCGTGTTTCTTGGGAACGGCACAGCAGTTCCATTTCTTCACACTCCGCTTCTTCCAGGCGGTGCTTTTTCTCCCGAGAGATGCGGGTCTGCTGTCTCCGCTTCTGTTTGTAACGTTCCACGTTCTGTCGAGTCCCTTGCTGCAGCATTACAGCCCTCGCCGCGTTCTTCTCCTCCAAAACCGTTCTGCACTCTTCGTCGAACCATTCGTTCCGTCGATTCCGTTCCACGTACCCGATGGTGCTCTCGGCTGAGTCGTTGATGGCTGCTTTCACTGGCTGTACTCCAGCAGTCCTCTAGAGGGGCCTCATTGAGCTCGCCCTCGTCTAGCAACGCGGCCTTGAGATCCTGCGCGTATGGTGAGGCGACATCCGGTTGTTTCAGTCGCTCTAGGTTGTACCGTGGCGGTTGTCGGTTCCGTACATTGTTGATGATGGAGAGTTTCGGGTGCAGTTTGACCATCACCAGATAGTGGTCGGAGTCGATGTTGGCGCCACGATAGGTCCTGACGTCGATAATGTCGGAGAAGTGCCGTCCGTCAATAAGAACGTGGTCGATTTGAGATTCCGTCTGCTGTGGTGATCTCCAGGTGTAACGATAAGGGAGGCTGTGTTGGAAAAAGGTGCTACGTATGGCCATATTTTTTGGAGGCGGCGAAATCAATGAGTCGTAGACCGTTTTCGTTCATCTGCTGGTGGGCGCTGAACTTACCAATCGTCGGTCTGAATTCCTCCTCCTGACCTACCTGAGCGTTCAAGTCTCTATGATGATCTTGACGTCGTGGCTTAGGCAGCGATCGTACTCGCGTTCGAGCTGCGCGTAAAATGCGTCCTTGCCATCATCAGTGCTTCCGGAGTGTGGGCTATGCACGTTTATTATGCTGAAGTTGAAGAATCGGCCCATGATCCTCAACCTGCACATTCTTTCGTCAATCGGTCCCAAAGAAGTTGAAAGATCGGCAGTTCCACGTACCGAGTTTCCAATCGCAAGTCCTTTCTGTTCGCTGGGGTCGTTGCCGTTGGTCTCGGTTCGTATTATTCTGTTGCAGATTTTCCGTTACAATGGTTTTTTACAGCTGGCTCGTAGGGCCTGACACCAACCCCCTCACGGTGTCAAAATTTTGATTATTATCGAACTTTCATGTACCTCGGATTTTTCTTCATAGAATGTTAGAATTTCGGCTATAATGTATAAATGCAAAATTTGAAAATATTCTATCGGGGAAAATTTGAGTTAGATGAGTTTTTGGCTATTTTCCATACTAAAAATCAATAATTACTATTTTAGCCCAAAAAACGTTCCATACAAAATGTATGGAAAAATTTTCGCCGATGAAATATTTTCTAGTTTTCCGATTATGAATATATAGCCCAAATATTAACCATTTTCGAAAAAAAATCCGAGGTACATGAATGTTCGATAATAAGCGAAATTTTGACACCGTGCCCCTACTTTCCGGAGGACCATAGTGCACAGTTGAGCCCACCCCCCCCCCCCCCCCCCCCAATGACCACGTGGTTTATGGACAGCCCCCTACGACCAAAGTTTCCAACGGGGTTGGTTACCCGATCTTCCCTAAGGCTGCTCATAGTTTCCGGCCGGTACCGCGAGGAGGTAGGGATAGGAGTTGCTGGGCAGAGGCTAGTGGATCACAATGGGATCTGAATTGCGCAGCATACCCAGCCTTTACCGTACCGTACTTGCGAATATATCACCTCTTAAACTTTTCATTTCACTGAAGAAACTTCTCTGCACCGTTGGACTCGATCAGGATTAAAAAAATAATAATTATGGTGTTTGGGTGTTGAACCCCCCCTTTACCGATATTCCATATGCTAGGTGCCCCTCCACCTTTTGCCGAAATCAAGAAAAACCCCATTTCTGTGCACGGGCCTGATGAGCTGTCAAACTTTTTGTAGACAAACATGATCATCATCATAACCGCTGGGGGCGGAAAATTTTTCAACCAAGTTGTAAAACAGTTTTATTACTACTCTTTATACGGTTAAGGGGTGTGCCAATGTGTCACGTGGATTTCAGAGGCATCTCAAGGGGTATTAACGACAATTCAGGGGAGTTAATAACACCCCTTAAATACCCATGAAACCCCATAAAACACCCGGAAATCACTTGGGACGCGCTAAAATTTACTCGACGCTCTGAAAAGCCATCAAAACCCCCTTGTGCCCCTGTAACTCCCTGAAACGCACCTGAGATCTCCACATAACCCCTGAGATCCCCTGAAACGACCCCGAGCCCTCCTGAAACACCCTTGAGATAGATCCTTTGAAATGCTCTAGATTTTTTCAAGAACCCTTCAGAGGCCCTTTGAGACCATCTGAAAGCCTCTGAGACCTGTTGAAGCACCCCTGAGAGCTTCTTGTACTATCTGAAACCCTTTGACACGCTTCTGAGACCACTAGGTGCCCCTTGAAAATCGTTTGCTCCCCCTGAAACCCCCGTGAATGCCCCTGAGACCCATTGAAGCGCCTCAGAGTCCCTTAGACAACCCCCCCCCCCCCTCCTCTCCAAATCACCCCTAAGACCCCCGAAATGTCCCTGAGACCTCTGGAATCTCTCTGAAGCCTCTTGAAACCCATTGAAGCTCCCCTTAGTCCCCTGAAACTACCTGAGACGCCCCTGAGATTCACTGATGCGCACCTGAGACCATCTTAACCCACTGATGCTACTTGGCACCCCTTGAAACCCTCTGGGAGCCCCTTAAAACTCTCTGGAACCCCCGGAGATCTTCTGGTACCGCTGAAGTCCCCTGATATGCCCCTGATACCCTTTGGAGCCCCCATGGAACCCCACAAAGCGCTCCTAAGACGAACCAGAGACCTTCTTAAACACACTCCTGACAACTCCTGGAAGGGGTCTTCAGTTGCTTAGTGGTTAAGGCTATGGATCGCCAACCCGGAGAAGGCGGGTTCGATTCTCGCTCCGTGACCGACGCCCGAGCAGAAGGGAATAGCAACAGCATAAACAAAAATGTTATTTTGGAAAAATAACTGAGTAACGGAAATAGTTATTTTCATGTTATTAACATAACATAATATGTTATAAACTTGTCTGTCAGCAAAATAACAAAAATCATAACAAAAAAATGTTCCTGGAAGAGCAGGTAAATAACACGTTTTGTTAGTTTCAATAACAACTTAATAATAGCGAAAGTGTAGAATACTTGAATAACAAATTTTGAAATTAATATGTTATTGATAACAATCAGAAAACAAAATGAGTTTACTTCTTTTTTGGCATTTTTGTCCGAAATGTGTACCGTATTACCCCGCTAATACGATACCAACTGTTGTCGAATAACCGGGGTAAACTTTTAATTCGACAAACTGATCACCCTACACGACCATGCTCATTGAAATTTGGCAACTCTATTTTTGTTTTGATTTCCGGATTTATTATCGAACATAATTTCAATAGATATTGTGGCGGTGCGAATGAAAAGCTCGTTCTTTCTACGATCGTTACCATCCTCAGTTCATTCCGGTTGGTCTCCAGGCGGTTTGGGTGTCGAATAGCAACAACTCAGAACTTCCGGAATTAGCTTCTGCAAGAGGAGCTGCTGCGGGTGGGAGTCGTAGTTACGGTACATTACGTAGATTGGTTACTAATGCCGTTTTTCTTTATTATCCAGTTCCAACCTGGGTTGGAACTGGATCAGATCACAGTTTCAACCCCAACCCGACTTCGGTTTCGCTTGTACTAAAGTTTGTTTGACGTTGTTTGTTTACACATTTTCCGCCAAACCAGTTCCAACCCAGGTTCAAAAAGAAAAACGGCATAACATTCATGTACCTTTTGATAAACTTGCTCGGATTGCTTTTCGGAACAAAGCCGGGGAGTTAAATTTGCTCAAATCTTAAGCAAGAATGCCAAAAGCACAAATGTCAATATTCTTGGCCACGCCCATCTTTACCGTAACGTGGGATATGGGAGGACATGTTGATGTAGCACTTGTTTTAGAGGCCTCCGACTACGGAGTGGGTGGTTGGGAGATGTATCAAGTCAAGGATTCGCCAGAAAAGCTCAATTTGTTGCTTACTTGGTTAAAGTTTAGTCTTTTGAAAGCCGGCAATCAAAAAAGATTTTTACTATTTATTTGATAAATGATTATATTTTTGCTCAGGGAGAGGCACAAGGAGAACCGATCCCTCCAAGGTCATTGCAAATTTTCAACAAATGTTTGAAACGCTCAAAAATAAGGTGGCGATCCAAGAAAAAATAAATAAAAAAAACAACATAAACATAAAGCCACGTAAAACGACTTAAACGAAAAAAAGCGGAAGAAACAATACATCCACAGCGGCGAAATTACTCGACTTGAAGAAAAGAGCCGTAGACAACGTGGTCTACTTGCCATTGAACAGACGGCAGCTTTCAGAAATGACGTTTAGAGGTCGCCCGGTGAAATTTTTGAAAAATGACAATTTTTCTTGATAAATATCATACAACTATTTTTTTTACCGTACAAAAATTAGCAAAAATTGACAGTTATATATTTTTGAAAATGAATTTGATTAGACATAGCTAAAAAATACCTGAATCCTCCTGAAACAAATGGTGTGTCAGCAGTAAAAAACAAAATAAAAAAAAATAAACGAAATTTTGATCTTGGAATTTTTCTGCATTTCAATTATTTAGGCAGGAAAATTAGAGGTGGTCCATCAATGACGTAGCATTTCAGGAGGAGCGAGGAGTCTCCGAATATGCCAAATACATGGCTCGTAATGCATTAGGTATGGGAAAACAGGCTACGAGGGGGGAGGGGGTGTCAGAAATCATCAATAAAAGGCCACGTCATTTATGGACGACCCCTTACAAGATCAAAATTTGTTATGGCAGATCTTACGCCGTAACGCATCATTATAAGGTGATCTACCCACTTACGGGGCACAAAATTCAGCCAAAAATGTTTGAATCAAACAGTCAAAATTAAATTTGTATCAGCTTTATTCGATTGTTGTTATAGAATGTTGAACTACCGTCGTGCGGGGTGTCATTGGGCCAAAGTGGGGTGACATTGGGCCACTATTCCGCACATTTAGAATACGACGGTAATACATATTGTGTGCTAAACTACTAGAATACATAATTCTAAGATACTTGCCATCCACCTTAAAATTCTCTGACTTATATTGATTCCGCAGGATCGATGGACCAATGTTACCCTCTAGGCCCAATGTCACCCCGAACGACGGTACCTCAATAGTTTTTATTGCCAAAAAGTCAACATTCTAATATTTTTGGAAAATTTTGTGACATATTTATGACTTTTTTTTGTGCACGAAGTTTTGGTTGGTTTGATACATATCGCTTCCATTTTAATTTCTAGTTTGGATTTTTACAGGCAAAGGTATTTTCTTGTATGGCGTTTACATTTTAGTAATATTTGATTCACAGTTTGAACTGATAATAATCATTTTTGAAACTTCCGAATAAGCTTGGATTCTGTTTGTACAATAATGCAAGTACAAACAGAATCCAAGCTGTTGAGAAATGGAAAGTTATTCCAGTGGAAGAGTGTTACTGAAAGACCATTGACCATATTCACTTCAGTATCATCTCATGCACTGTGAATCTCATGCTTCTGTTTTTCTCATACGCCATTCCCCCAAAACACTGTAATAAAAAGTCAAATTACAATTCCACCACAACCAATTAGCGAGGCTCCCGAATCGGTCATGAAAATTCATTGCGACTTTCTTCACTGCACCACACTTATTACTCTTTTCGCATCTTGGTCATCACGGACTGCTACCGCATCATCGTCGACCACACAGACCGAATGGTCAAACCGCGAAATCAGATCACCAGTCATTTGCCATTCCAAGTGCGCAGAGCGTTGCGTTGTTCGTCTGGGCCTAATTTGCCACAAATCGTATTCTCGTTCGCCACGCAAAACCACGCATCGGGCAGACCACATGTCCGCTAATCTATTATTCATCTGCTGCAGTACTGGTGGTGCGCCGCGCACCACCGGTGCAATGATGTGGTGACTTCAACGCGAGCATTCGCTCCCGCAAATCTGCGCCCGCGAGAAGTAAAGCTATGCATAAAGGGTGGCCCAAATTAATTTGAAAGGTGGCATTTCAAGAAAAAAATATCAACTTATTCTGAACTTTCTTTAACTGGTTTTCAAGCTCCATTTTGCTGACCAGCTAGTCTTGTAGAGGTTTTGACAACCGTTATAAAACCTAAAATATTTTATTTCGATTTTATTATTGTTTTGAGAACCTCTGCTAATCTATTTGACTTGAAAATATGACTTGGGAGTTATGCTTAAAGCGTTTACAATCAGTTGAGTTTAAGCAAAATTGTCATTAATATTAGTCATTTTTTTAATTCAACAGTTTGCGAAAAGATGGTGGCATGGCTAGCATGGACATAAAATTGCTTGACTAATTGTAGAAGATTCTAGAACATTCTGTTCACCAATTTATTGACACTCAATAATGCTAAGATGTTCAAAAATTTAGATCAATCATCCCTCTAATACCCAAATTTTTTATTTTGATCTAAATATCATTTTTCGTCATCTAAAATCGATTTAAACATGTTTTGGAAGATGATTCTTTTTAATTCTCGATTTCGCGAATTTCAGTTTTTGATTTTTCTAATTTTTATTTTTGAACATCCCCACACTTATATACTTTTCCTGGAAGCCTATTTGGGGTATGGATTTTTTGAGATGAAAACATTTTGAGAATTTATGATTATTGTTGAAATATTTTTATTTTTATTTTTTTTTCATGGGAAATTTTATTTTCCGTGTAATTTTAAGGAAAATAATTTTAGAGTGTATTCAATTCCCCTAAACTATTAAACAAGGATAGAATGATTTGGGAAAAATTTTAAATATGTTTATTGTAGCGATTCAGTACAAAATAAGCAATGACTTCTAAAAGGTGACTAAAACATCAATTTTTCAATGATTTTTAAAAAATGAAAATACATTTTGAAATACACCAAAAACCATTTTGAGATATACAAAACAGTCCTAAATATCAGCCAAAAATATAAAAATTTTGATTTTCCTTGAAACAAAAACTACAAAAATGCTCAAACTATACCCCGTCTAAAGGCGGGGTTGGGTATAAGAGGGTTAAGCCTTTTCTATATTTGAACGAGAATCACCCTACCATAAACAGCCAAGTAAGGATGCATAGATCAATTTGTTTGAGTTTTATTTGCGTGGAAAACTGTCATCATGTCGATGTAGCTAGTGGATCAAAACCAATGCACACACACAGTGCAAATCTCGATGGGTGCTTAGAGTTGGCATGCAAATTGAAAACCACTCGAGTCACTTTCCTGACGGTTCTCCCGGAGGCAATTTATCCTCGCTTGGGGGGCATATTTTCGTCAAATTGTTTTGCATCTGCGGAAGTTACCGTAGTGAAACCAAACTATGGAGCAAAATAACGAAAGACCTGACAAAGGAATAAACCATATTAATGGCGGAATTTTCACTAAAAAAAAAACTTAGAATATTTCAAGAAATTTCTGCACATATTCCCGTAACATTTTCTGGTAGGATACTCCAAGAGCTTCCTTGAAGAATTCTACAAGAAAACTCTAGAGGAATATCTCAAAAAACTCAGGAGGAATTCCCTAAGGAATACCCGAAGGAATTCCAAAAGGAACGCATAAAGGAAATCCCATAAAAAATCTTGCAGAATTCCCATGGAAATCTTAAACTATTTAAGAAATTCACAAAAAAAAAAAACAAATAAATTCTAGCAAAAAATCTTGGAGAAATTTGAATTCCTGAAGGGATTCCCAATAAATTGCTGGAGAAACTCCCAAATGAATTCCTGGAAGAATTTGCCCAAGCATTCCTGATAGAATTACCAAAAAAAAAAATCCTGGGAGAATTCTTAAAGGATTTCGTGGAGAAATACTTACAGGAACTCCTGGGGAAATTCCCAGAGGAATTCCTGAAGGAATTCTCAAAGAAATTCCTGAAGGAATTTCCACAGAAATTCCTGGATAAGTTTCTCCAGGAACTCCTCTGGGGAATGCCTCCAGGGATTCCTCGGAAAATTGCTATTAGTATTCATGGAGAATTTCTTCAAAAAATTCTTAGAGAATACCTCCAGAAATTCCTCCTGGAATTCCTTGGAGAATTTCTCCAGAATTTTCTTCTTCCAGGAATTCCTTGAAGAGTTCCTTCAGGAATTCCTAGAAGTATTCCTCCAGAAATTCCTTGAAAAATTCATCCAGAAATTCCTGGGAGAATAGCTTGGAGAAGTCATCGAAGAATTCCTCCAGGAATTCCTAGGAGAAGTTTTCCAGTGTACTCCTGAAAGTAATCCCAAAGATGATTCCTGGTAGAATTCTTAAAGAAATAACTGGAGGCTACTTGAACAAACTCCAGACAAAAATCTCAAAGAACTTGATGGAGGAAAATTGCTCTAAGTATTTATTGAAAAATTCCTTGGGAAACACCTCCGGGAACTCCTTGAAAAATACCTCCAGGCATTTCTTGAAAATTCATCGAGCAATCCTCCAGGAATTCCTTGGCTAACTTCTCCAGAAATTCTTTGGAGAATTCCTCTTCGAATTCCATGAAGAATTCCCCCATGAATTACTTGGAAAATTACTCTTCGTATTCATTGGATTTTTTTCCAAAATTCCTTGGAAGAATTCCTCTAGGAATTTCGTGAAAAATTCCTTGAGCAATCCTCCAGGAATCCCTTGGAGAATTTCTTCTCTAGAAATTCCTTGGAGAATACCTTCAAAAATTATTTGAAGAATTCCTATAGAAATCCTTTGGAGAATTTCTCTAGGAATTCCTTGGAGAATTACTCAGGGAATTTCTTGGAGAATGCCTGGGAGAATCCCTCCAGAAATTCCATTGACTAATTTCTTCAAAATTTCCCTGAAGGATTCTTCTAGGAATTCCTTGGAAAGCTTCTTCTGAAATTCCTTGAAGAATTTCGCCAGGAACTCCCGTAGGAATTCCCTGGAGGATTCCTGAGGCAATTCCCAAAAAAATCCTGGTCAAATTCTCCGAGGAATTCCTAGTGGAATTCTTCAAAAATTTCATGGAGAAATTTTCAGAGCTATTTCTGGATCTTCTGTTTGAATTCTTTAAGGAATTTCTGAAAGATTTTTCCAGAAAATTCCTGGATAAATTTATAACGAAATTCCTGAAGGCATTCTTCAAAAAATTACTGATGGAGTTCTTCAAGAAATTCCCGGAATAATTCTCCAAGGAATTCCTAAAGGGATTCTTCAAGAAATTTCTGATGAAATTCTCTAAGAAGATTTCTTTTGCAACTATGAAAGGAACTGGAGGAATTTTACAAGAAATTCCTGTTCAAATTCAACAAGAAATTTCTGATGGAATTCTCCAAGAAATTCGTGGAGCAATCCTTCAAGGAATTCCTGGAGGGATTCCCCAAGAAATTCCTGGAGGAATTCTCCAAGGAATTCCTGGAGGAATTCTCCAATGAATTCCTGGAGGAATTCTCCAAGGAATTCCTAAAGGAATTCTCCAAGGAATTTCTGGAGGAATTTCTGAAGGAATTTCTGGAGGAATTCTCCAAGGAATTTCTGGAGGAATTCTCTAAGGATTTCCTGAAGGAATTCTCCAGGAAATTCCTGGAGGAATTCTCCATGGAATTCCTGGAGGAATTCTCCAAGGAATTCCTGGAGGAATTCTCCAAGGAAATCCTGGATGAATTCTCCAAGGAATTCCTGGAGGAATTCTCCAAGGAACTACTGGAGGAATTCTCAAAGGAATTCCTGGAGGAATTCTCCAATGAATTCCTGTAGGAATTCTCCAAGCAATTATTGGAGAAATTCTCCAAGGAATTCCTGGAGGAATTCTCCAAGGAATTCCTGAAGGAATTCTCCAAGGAATTCTTGGAGGAATTCTCCAAAGAATTCCTGGAGTAATTCTCCAAGGAATTCCAGGAAGAAATCTCCAAGGAATTCCTAGAGGAATTCTCCATGAAATTCATAGAGAAATTCTCTAAGGAATTTCTAAAAGAATTCTCTAAGGAATCCCTGGAGGAATTCTCCAACGAGTTCCTAGAGGATTTCTCCAAGCAATTCGCCAAGGACATCCTGGAGTAATCCTTTATGGAATTCCTGAAAGAAGAAATTCTCAGAGAAACCGACAACTGACCCGTCACGGTACAGTCAGCTGCCGTTGTGCCACCTCCACCATATCACTCCACTTCAGAGGAGACCCTCCCGTAGCGCCGTCGCATGATGAATTGCAAACGATCGCAATCTCGTTGAATATGAAAAATGACCACCGCCACCGTTTTCACCGTCGTCAAAGTCTCTGCGCCGGTAGGGTAATAACACCACAATGCAACGATGAAAGGTAAATACTATCGAGGGAAAACCACGACGACTGACTATCATGGTGAAGTCGCTCCCTCGATGATGGGAGGAAGGGCCACGCCGCTGCGCGAGTTGCCCTTTGGGAAGATTTAATGGTTATTTTCACTTTCGATACAGTAATTTATTTGCGAGATCAGAGTAGCGATTGGTGCTGGTGGCTGCTGGGTGCTGGGTGGACGATTTGAATTTATTTCCGTTCCAAGGGATCAAGTGATCGTCGAGGGAAAGGTTAGACAAATGCCCAATTTGGTGGCATGAAACTTCTAATTTTGAGCTATGGCGGAACAAACGGAAATTGTGATTGCTGGGTTTTGGTAATTTCATAGGAACGATGAAAAACTTGATCAGACTGCATCAGTTTCCAGAATGAGAGTTTATTGGTGCTTGCAGCTATCCAATTAATGGAACAATGTTGTCTAACCAATCAGATTCCAAAAAAAAAACACAAAGGAGGTGTCAGTTTGGCCTTCTCTTTGAAAGCATATGTACCTTCTCTTTTTGACTCATGCACGTAACACTTTTATAAGACTGTTATTCTCAATCATAATAGACTACAATACAAATTTGTAGCTTTGAATTTCTTCTGATTCTTTAAAAAATAGAAACAGCATTTTTTTTACTTGACTTGGCAAGTATTTATCTTACTATTCTGAAACTCAACTCAGAAATGGAACCATCGTATGGCTGGAAGCCTCTCAACCCTTTGGAGCGGTGACTGCACCAACCTGAAGTATACTATATATTATTATGAAGTTCAGCTATAGTAACAGTAGTTATTCTCACAATGAACTTTGAACTGTAATCTGTAAACCCCCTGGCATGTCATGAGTCATGTCAAGCTTGTTTTGAGATATTCCAGTTTAGCAACACTACTTTGGAGACCATAGCTTCAGGTGTATACTTGTGATAATAGTAGTTAGAGGAACAATAAGCGTTGTTATATATTTTTGGGAAATTATTTCCTTACTTACTGAAGCTGAGTTGATAGAAACAACCACTGTAACTTTCAGAAGAAATACTGGACATGATAGATTACAAATTGTAGCTTTGTATAATGAAAGAAGTTACCGTTACACCCGCAGACTTTGGGATCTAAACTCAAGAACAGTTTGGATAACCTAGGATATCCCGACTGACCTGATATTGTCTATTAACCTTTCAGAATGCTTACTGAACATGATAGATTACAAATCGTAGCTTTGTATAAAGAAAGAAGTTACCGTTACACCTGTAGACTTTTGGATCTAAACTCAAAAATAGTTTGGATGACTTAGAATATCCAGAAAAAATATTTTGCATAATATTCTACTGTTTTTATGATATTGATCACCAAAACTACAGAAAAACGTAGAAAAAACTCAATAATAACGCTTGGAAAAAATCCGGCTTCAAAAAATTAATAAAGATAAAAATAATAATACATATGTGAGGTACGGAACATCGCTTGGGACTTATCACCTCTACCCGCATCAGAGCCATGCATAGCTATGGAAGATGTCTCACCCGTGTACCAGCATTAACTACGACCACTCCTACACAGAAGACTTATATACCATGATCTACCAACAATGATCAGTAATTCTGCAAAAAAAATCCTATCAAGTCAATTGTCTGAAAAATCAACGAAAGATTTGTTAATCGTTTCAATTAACGGTTTACGAATTAACGGAACGGCATTCTTCTTTGATTAACGTTAACAACAATCTTCGAAAAGAAAATATAAATACTCACACGTCAGTTTGCATGGCGTGTGTGAGTGTGCGAAAGTGATGTTGACAATATGTTGGTGGGACAAAATTATATAGGCGTGAGTCTATTACGGGGTAAAATCCGCAATATATTCAGCAATAAATTCAGTGATTTGCCAAGGGTTGAGTTGAGCTTCATAAGAAACTTGCCAACGCATCAAAACATCATTGATGGTTCCGAGAACCTACCATGTGTGAATATATATTCGTACACGCCTGGAAACGAAAACTAAATCATCCCGATCTGAAACGACTAACTGCCACATAACTGCAGCATACCAAAGTAGAATGCCATCAGGTATTCCTGCACAAATCTTTTAAAGAATTTTTGAAAGAATTTACGTTGTATTTCAAAGGGATATGTAAGGAATCTCTGAAGAAAACACAGGAGTTTTTCTTGTGGGATCTGAGGAGGAAATCCTTAAAAATTCCATCAAAATGTGGTGGATAAGTTCCAACAGGAATTCCTGGATGAATGTTGTCAAATACCCATCGTGCAGGAATAGTTGAAATGTTGGATCTTTTTAAATTAGATGTAAAGAGGCATACTATGAATTCGATTTATGTATGTTCTTACAAAGTTTTAAAAATATATAAAATTCAATGACGAAGAAAAATGTATATAAGAATGTCTGAAACCCACTGTTGGGTACATAACATGTACTTTAGGGTGATTTTCTTTTCAAAATATACATTTAAAACGTAACTTCGATGTAACGTAACGGAAATACAAATGCAGTTACGATATACATATCGGAATATGACTGTATTGGTGGGTTATCGATGCAAAACAGCTTATATTGGTACATATTGTGCAGGTACTGCGCCACCGATCGATAATACCTTACTGAGTTATTAGTGTATTATTGAGGACTGCTTGAGGTATTATGTTATTATGAAAAATCACTATTTGTATGAAAAAATCATCGGCAACTATCTAGGCACGTCAACACCTGATGTTATCATCCATGTGGCAGGACAAGTTCCAGTTGGGGGTGGAGGCTCAGGTGAAATATGAACTCCTGGGCGCCTATTAAAAACACCACCCCCGGCGAAGACTGGCGCTTGAGAAAAAATCATGTAAATTTATGTTCATCTTGATGCACATAAAAGGAGCGGCCCGTTTGAGTCTAAGCGAGAAATAAAACATTTGTAAGTAAAATATTGAACTGGATTCGAACTCTTGTCCGCTGATTTAAAGGCACGTACTATACATCTCGGCTGTATCACCGAGTTGTGAGACAAATGATAAATTTAAAACTGTTTCTACCTATTTAGTCAGATAGGTTTGTTGACATCTTGTGCAACCAACTCGAGCTTACATGATTTATGTAAAATTGAATCAAATTTGATACGTTGACCGTCACGTGTAAATTCCTATTTTTTTTAAGAGTATAGCTATTTAGCACTGTAGTTGGAGGAAATGCCAATGCAGAACCCGTAGCTTCCGGGAAGGTAAGCCCAGTTTCCTGGGTTAGTGGGTTGGTGTCAGACCCTGCGAGCCAATCATAAAAAGACAAGCACCGACAAATCAACAAGAGAAAAATGCGAACCAATACCAAGGGCGACAACCACAGCGACGAAAACGGACTTGCGATTGGAAGCTCGGTACGTGGAACTGAAGATCCCTCAACTTAATCGGCAGCACCCGCATACTCACTGATCTACTGAAGGACCGCGGGTTCGGCATCGTAGCGCTGCAGGAGGTGTGTTGGGCAGGGTCTATGGCGCGAATGTTTAGGGATAATCTTACCATCTACCAGAGTTGCGGCAACATACGCGAGCTGAGAAAGAATGTACACGATGAGGATCAAGGGCCGATTTTTCAACTTCAGCATAATAAACGTGCAAAGCACTCACTCCGGAAGCACTGATAATGACAAAGCCGCATTCTACGCGCAGCTCGAACGCGAGTACGACCGCTGCCACGACGTCCCAGATCATCAGAGGAGACCTGAATGCTCAGGTAGGCCAGGAGGAGGAATTCAGACTGACGATTGGAAAGTTCAGCGCCCACCAGCAGACGAACGAAAATGGCCTACGCCTCATCGATTTCGCCGCCTCCAAGAACATAGCCATTCGTAGCACCTTCTTCCAGTACAGCTCCCCGTATCGTTACACATGGAGATCACCAAAACAAACGGAATCGCAAAACGACCACGTTCTGATTGATGGACGGCATTTCTCCGACATTATCGACGTCAGCACCTATCGACTCTGATCACCAACTGGTGATGGTTAAACTGTTACCCAAAACTGCTGGAGTACAGTCAGATCAGCCATCAACAACGCAGCCGAGAGCATCATCGGGTACGTAGAACGGAGTCGACAAAAAGGTTGGTTCAACGCATCCCACAAAGGCTTCGTATGTGGTATGGTTCCTGGGTAGCAACTAGCAACACCATCGCGGAAAACTGCTATCCGCCATCTTAAAACGTACCAGTAGCTTGCCGATGCTCGCTTCTTGAGAAAGATTCAAGGGATTTGTCGACTGGTCGTACACCAGCTTCATTCCCAGGAAACGGCTGATTTCTCCACAGTCCGTCATCTTGAACATTAAACTGAGGGCTTCCTTCAGATTCACGATCGTTTCAAGCTTCCTTCCAGCAATTAGCAGGTCGTCCACATAGAGGATGATGTACACCTCGTCTCCTGGTACTATCCGCACGTACAGTAGTCGTGTAGCGATCGGTAGAATCCCTGGCTCAACAATCGTTTCTTGAACTTCTCGTTCCGGCATATCGGGGATTGTTTGAGTCCGTATAGCGACTCCAGCAAGCGACACACTTTATTAGGAAATGCCGTCACACATTCTGGAATGGCCATGTACAGTTCTTCTTTCAGTTCTCCATGCAAGAACGCCGCCTTGACGTCAATTTGATGGAAGTAGAATCCTTACTGTACACCGGCCGCGAGAACCGTCCTGATGGTGGCAAGTCTTGCAACCGGAGCGAATGTCTACTCGTAGTCGACTCCTGCCTTCTGTAGGAATCCTTTCATCACCAGTCTTGCCTTGTGTTTGACCGCATTGCCGGACGCATCATCCTTCAGTCGAAACACCCACTTCCATTTCAGAGGCTTCACTCCCTTTGGACAGTTCGAAATTCGCCAGACCTTGTTCTCCTCCATGGAATGCAGCTCGTCTCGTACGGCAGTCATCTACATGGCTCGGTCGGCACGCTTGGATTCAGGCACATCCGCAGATATCAATTCACCAGAAACAGCTCTATAACCGATGAAGTAATCGAATAACTTACCGGGGAGTCGGCGCTCCCGTTCACTATGCCTTGATGACAATTCCCTTGGAGCTTTGCGTCTTTCAGTGGACGAAGGGTGCACATTTTCTGGTTCTTCAATTGGGTCATGATCTTCATCAATGACCTCTGCCTTAGGTTCTCAGTTGACTTCGCCGATGACATCAATGGTGGCCAGATGGCCTCTTTCCCCCTCTTGTTCGAGCGGGAAACGAACAGTCAACGAGACATCGTCATACTGCCTCATCCAAGCTTACGGAAAGCACGACTCATCAAACTTGACCTTGCTTGTCCTTTCGTCCATACTTTTCAGCATTCCATTACGGGCCATGGTCTCCAATCCGCGTTGGCCGATTTGCCCGAGGTGACGATGCCATATTTCCGATTGCTACCACGCAGTGATTTGCCTTTGCTTCCTCTAACGATAGCTCAAGCTTGTACAGTCCGCCCCGGAGGTGTCCGGTGGCCAACAACTTCCCGTGATTTTTAGAGACAGCTACACTTCCAGAGAACAGGACATCAATGCCTGCATCGGCCATCTTCCTAAGGGATATTAAGTTCTCTCGTAACTCCGGAACGTAGAGCACATCCTTAAAGTTGCACTGTCCAGGTAACAATTTGATGCTGTACAAACGTTTCTCCAACTATTTTAAATCAACCTTCATTTGAACAAAAGCTGAGCACAAGAGGTATAATCCTTTATTCAGCTCCTAAACATCTAATTTTGGCGATTTTATTCAACCTTTAGCTGATTTCAGATTCATTGAAAGGCTGATTAAGGCTTAATATAGGCTTAATCAGTAATCAATTAAATTTAATAATTGTGTAAAAATAAAATAAAAATATTTTTGTGAGCTAATTTTTACCATTAGCTACGTCTATTTTCAGAAAAGATGTTTAAGAATATATAAATTATGAATTATATATATTAATCTGTGGGAAAACTGGGAATTGAACTCGGACCTCCTGATTTATAGTCACTCACCTTAGCACTTACACCACACACACTTGTATACATATCCTCGAGAAGAAGAGCATTACTTGTTGTGTCTAAATAGTCAAGAACATATAGGGGATGGACAAAATGATCAGGACAGGCAAAATTTTCACTTTTCAAAAAATGTTCAACGAGCTGTAACTTTTCGAAAAGCGCATCAAATATTCTCAATTTTTCACTGTAAGTTCATTAACTAGTTGTGTATCAGTGATCCAAATTTGGAAAAGTTCGGGCCATTCACCACGAAGTTATATAGATTCTTGAAAAAGGTAAGATTATCCGATGGCCAACTTTGAGCTGTTATATCTCCGGATTCAATGAATCGATTGCAATGAATTTTTGATCATTCATGACTTATATAATGAACTCTGGAAAACCTTTGACTTAACTTAACTAGAATATTTGATGCACTTTTCGAAAAGTTACAGCTAGTTGAACATTTTTTGAAAAGTGAAAATTTTGTCTGTCCCGGTCATTTTGTCTATCTCCTGTAAGTTGAACTAATTGTATTGAGGCTGAAGAAGCGATGTGGACTTCACAAAAACATGCTTGGGTCCAGCTGTCAAAAATTAGTTGATTAATGATGAAACAGCAGATGATTAGTTCTGCATGTTGGTGTATGTTTTAAAGCTGGTTACCCAGATGAATAGTATTCTATTCAACTTGATATTCAGCCATCTATGTATTGCTGATTAAAGAGGCTGAACAAGCCATACTTCAGCCCAATATTCAGCTGTCATTGTGTTCAGCCATTGTCACCATTAACCAGTTATTGTTCAGCTAATTCTCTCACTGTTCAGCATTCATTGTTATTTGGGTGTACTCCTTTGTTGCTTACCGCATTGATTTCGCCGATCTGTTTCGTAAGCATGGCTTCTCTTTCTTTTGCAACCTTGATCTCCACACGGCTGGTCATCTTCTTCAAAACAATGAAAACAGCCTTCTCGCCTATCAGATAGTCGCAACATCCGGAATCAAGCTTAAACAGGATCCGTCTAGGCATCTTCTCTGCAATGTTTGCATCAGCCATAAAACTGATTGCATCCTTCTTCGTTGAATTTGCTTCCCGATGGCGACAATCCTTCTTCATGTGATCACGGCGTCTGCATTTATGGCACTTTCCAAGGAATTCTTGCTTCTTCTTCCAATCGCTTGAAAACGCTTCCAACTTGTCTTCAACCGAATCGCTCTGCCAGTCGGGTCGCTTCCTTTCTCCGGCCAGTAGACGTTGCTCGACGAGGTCCAAATTCAAGCCTTCTTTCGCTAGGTACGTTCTCCAGGGCCGTCACCAGTGGATCGAATGAGTCTGGCAGCGCCAGGAAGAGCTGCGATACCAGATCACTTTACGCTACACACTTAATTTGGAATACCGTGTTCGGTAATTTTTTGACGAAAATAGAACAGCAGTATACAGCTATACAGCATTGTTTACCTTTTGCACCAGGTTTTGACAGTTGGTGTACTGAGCCTCAGTAAATTCGATTACCGAAGCTACCGAAACAGTTCTGCTGTTCTATTTTCGTCAAAAAATTGCTGAACAGGCAATTCAGGATTGAGTGTGTAGCGTCGCTCCGGCCGTGTTTAACTTCCTAACAAACCCATCGAACTCCAGAAGATGCGTCCAAACGTCTCCGCCTTTCTTCATCCGAAGACCAGCCAACTGCTTCCGAATTAAGGTTTTGCTCGCCACGGACTTCTTCGCGTAGGTCGTTTCCAGACTGGTCCACATCTCCTTCGTGGTAGCCTTCTCCCGGACGATTTCCAGGCACTCGTCCAACAGGCAGCTTATCAACAACGCTTTGGAGATACGGTTGGACTCTTCATATTTCACCTTGCTGCTCCAGCTGCCGGTGCCTCCTTCGTCAGCACATCCGCGACGCTCCTGGCTTCAACCCAAGTAACAATTTCATTGCTGATTAGTTTTGTTTGATTTTTATTAGGGTTTTATTACAGCAATAATTAAAACTCGCAGTTTTATGACTGCTTTTATGAAAACCATTGATAAAATGTTTTATAGTACACTTGAAGATATCCATAAAGACAGATTTTAAGAGTAAACAAAACTTTCCGATTTGTAAACCTTCTGGCAATCATTATTACCACAATAAAACTGTCAAAACTCTCAACAGATGGCGATCCGTTCGATTAGTAACGACATCTGTTAGTGGAAAAGCAGAACTACGACATTTCTAGGTTTATTGCGGTCATCATAAAAGTAAACTTGCTTTCGTTTTATTTTCGCTGATTATGGTTGTCGCCATATTGAAGGATTAGCTAACGTGAATGGAAAATAGTTAATTTTGCTCAAATTAGCAATTAATTGATAGTTTGCCACCATTTCCATAACATGCTCACATAAATAAACTCTCTCTGCCGAGTTTTCTTGTGATTCGAGATAGATTTACTGAATAAACAAATTGATTTATTTCATTCTAAGATGATAATATTCACTATTTTCGAAGCACATTAATTTTATGATTCTGCCACCCCAATATTTACGGTAAAATTGAATGCGCATAAGCCTACCAACACAACAGCAACTAAAATATTACTTTGAAATGACCGCTTCTACTTACGAACTTTACGTGCCATCGAAGAAGCTTCTCTGCATCTTGAGCTATCATAGTTTTTGTTGAAAAAAAAAACAACAACAATCGAGAACAGGAAATTTTTCTACTAGGTTTTAAAACGGTTTTATTGCTACTCTTAATGCGGTTTGCAAAACCTCTCCGAGAGTGGTCCACTTAGCCGGAAGATGCTCTTAAAGAGGGTATCAAGAGGTTTTGATATATAAATCAGTTTTATTGCGAGTTTTATAAAATTGGTCATGAAGATCTCTTGTAGAGCCGAACAAAACATAAAATGTTACTTGGGAAGAAACAGGCGTACGCGGTTACTCTAGTTCTAGAAATCTGCTCCGCCTCCCATTCAGTAACGGAATGTTGCAGAATAGATCCTTCGCGGTGGTGCCCATAACCTCTTGAAGGTGTGATCGGGGGACTCCAGGGAAAAAAATGTACTCGGTGGTTCAACAGTGATCAAAAGGGAATTATATTTAACCGCTAGTTTAAACGTCTATATTACACGGAGTCTAGTTGAGGAATGAGCTGGGCTCTTGACAGAGAAGAGAAGGTCATCTGCGGAGTCAGAAATTGATAAATTTTTCATGCTGTTGGTCGCGACACCTAGCGGTTGAAGTCACACTTTTTACACGGAAAATTTCAACCGTGTTGACACGAAAGAGCAAAGTATTTCGGAGGCAGGTACACCAACTCAAAAACGAATTCGCAAAAAGATTGTGTTTAACAAGAATGTATTTCGGGGACACAGTTGAATTTGTTTATCTCTTAAAACCGTAAAAAGGGTACGCGATACAATAATGGTGAGAATGTGTATAATTTCATTGTGAAATTCAAGAAAAATTGGTTAAACTCCATTAATATCTTTGGTACGTCTACCATATTATTGCAATAGTGGTTGAAACAACAATTGATATGCTCTCAATGAAACAAAATTTCGAAAAATAAGAATAATTATCATCGATATGTCATTTGTTTATTATTTTTATCATACCTGGAAGTAATCAATACACTTTGAGCCATGCAGTTGTTTTGACGTTTATACACGATGGTAACGAAATGGGCAGGAACAAAATAAATCGAGTCGATTTTTCACGCCTAAAATTTATCACTTTTCGTGTGGTTGGTTTGTTCTGAGTTGCCCTTCTCTTCTCTGCTCTTGACCAGGCTTGTTAATTTTCACTAACATGGGTGTTGCTAGGGTCTGCTAACAACTTGAACCAGGTGGAAGGCGACGCCCGATTGCCCACTACGCCATTAGTTTCATTAAACCTCACCCGAATACGCCAGTTACCTCATCTGAACACGTGTTGCATCTTATAACTTGCCAAGTACTTGTTTCTTACCCGAATATATTGATGATAACTTTTCCAATACCTTTTCAATACTCTCACTCCAAAATTTCGTCTGTCAATGAATACCTGTCAAAAGAGAAGAAAACAAGTCAAAAATTAGTATCGGTTCAGTGGACCTAATTATACATGGGAATCATCAAACTTCCGCTCGATCTTAAACGTCTTGAGGTCTCTTCAATCGTATAAAAACTTGAAAATTTTGCCAATCATGTTCCATTGCACCACAAAAGCGAAAGAACTTCAAAAATTTCCCTCGACCAGACTCATCGTTGAACGTTGGATACCTCTGTATCTCAACGGAGCAAGCGATTTTCGACCTCTCGCGTTCCATCTTCGCACTATCTCAAGCTCATCACAAATTAACCCACCGCCGTCGACGTTGACAGCGACCAAGGGGACCAACGACCGACCGTACCGGGAATAAGCCCTTCACCATTAACAAAAGGCCACCACCTAATCAAAAGTGACCCCTGCCGAGCTTTCCGGTCTGTGGCAGTTGGTCTTTCTCTTCGCAAACTTTCGGCTATTGAACGCTGCGCGACCCCATGCGCACACTGAGAAGCATTCCAAGACGGGTTTGTCAAAAACAAAATAACGCAATGCAGTAAAGTATACTATTTTTAATTTATTTTACAAAACTTCAATGATACATAGGGTCTGGGACCATTTAGGCAGAGGGACCTATTTTGGGCACTTGCTACAACTACAAGTTCGGCAAATTTTATTCAATTGATTTCAATTTTTGTTCATGACCAGATACGGTACACGTCCCGAGCAGAAGGGCATACCTTGCAAATACCATGCAAAGAGCAACATGTGCTCTAATACCTTAAATTGTTATTGCTACGGTATTCTACGAAATGTTATGAGAACATCACAATAACAGTTGAAGGTATTTGAGCAGAGTTTGGTATTGATGTAGTATTTATTGGTTTATCAATGAAAATAACCGAAGAACAAGATTTTGCTATTACATCATGAAGTCATCGAACAAATGAAACATTTAATAACAAGAAAACATTTCTTGTTAGTTGTTTGTAATTAGTTTGTTAGTCGCTGTTATTAGTTTGTTATTCAATAAGTTTGAATAACAAATACAGCACTTGAAGTTTTAGGTATGCATTCATTATTGAAATAACAAGTATACATCCAGCTTTCGTGCGCGATAGTCGTGTAAAACTTCGTCTGCTGAGAGATAAATACAAGTGTACAGCCAGCGGACTCTGTCCGGTAGGCCCGTTTTTTTTTTTTGTTTGCAGGAGTGAAACCAGACAAGACACGTTGCCTGATTATCGAAAAAAATTCGATGATCATCGACTTTAGCGTGGTTCCAACGAGACCGACGATATCGGATATCCACAAGTTCGTTTTCGAGTCCCTCCAGATAACAATGGCTTCAATCAAAAGCATACAGCTCAGCAGCGCAAAATCGTATGTCTACCTCGAAATGGAGTCAGCGGCTCTTGCAGAGCAGCTAGTTGCCGAAAACAACCGCAAGTTTTCTATCAAGACTGATGGCGGCGAGTACGAAATTCCTATGTACGTTGCGGATGGCGGAGTGGAAGTCAAAATTTGTGACTTGCCACCTCACATGCCAAACAATATCATCGCTAAGCATCTCGCCGCGTTCGGTGAGGTCATATCAATCAAAGACGATGTTTGGCGCGAATATTTTCCGGGCCTTCCTAATGGAAATCGCACCGTCCGAATGCGAATACAAAAAGCCATTCCATCATATCTGTCCATGGAAAACGAGACGGCTTATATCCGTTACCGTAACCAGGTACCCACTTGCAGGTATTGTTCCAGAAACCTCCATGTTGGCTCGAAGTGTTCAGATGTGAGAAAGGCTCTAGCAAAGAGCGTGAATGAGCGACTGTCTCTGGCTAGTATTGTTCAGGGATTGAATCCAATACTGACGGAGTCTACAAACACTTCAAACACTTCATCACAGGGGGGGCAATCCTCGACTGTACCTGTGAGTGGTGGTACTCAGCATGGCTCCTCGACAAGTGATGTAATCGCCGCAGACACAATGGTTGTTGAATCTGAGGTCACCGTGGATGTTTCGAAAACTGATCAGCACTCATCGACGGCGACGTTTGAGCCATTTGATATTTCGGACAGTGAAACCGAGGACAATAATGAGATGGGCATACGGGAGAGACAGCATACAATCAATTCAACCGACAGAAGTACTGACAGTGTTGCCGGTTGTATGGAATCCGACGAAACCATGGATGATCAACAGGATAGTTGGCGTGAAGTCCGGTCGAAGCGTTCCGTTTCTCCAAGGCTGGCAGAAACATCAAAAATCAAAGCCAAACGACAATCTCGTTCTAAAAATCGCTCCAAGTAAAGTTTCACTTTTAATCGTTCAGTCATGACATCAATTCCCATGCGGATCGCCCTCATCCGTTTTTCTGATGGATTTGAAGAGCTACAAGATAGCAACTATTAACATAAATGCTATAACTAACATTACGAAAGTTGAAGCCTTGCAGTCGTTCGTCCGTGCTTCTGATCTCGACGTGATATTTCTTCAAGAGGTGGCCAGTTCAAATTTACAGCTAGCAGGATTCCAGCTCTTCTTCAACATCGATGAGAGGAGAAGAGGCACAGCAATAGCAGTCAAAAACGGTTTACGATGTCATGATGTTCAGCAGAGTTTAGATGCCCGACTAATTTCGATTCGAGTTGGTGAAGTTACTTTCATCAATTTATACGCCCCGTCTGGATCGAACCAGCGCAACAATCGTGAAACATTCTTCAACAGTACTGTAGCACACTATTTCCATCAATCGACAGACAGAGTTGTTGTAGGAGGTGATCTCAATTCAGTGACAAACAGAAAGGATGCTGTTGGCGCCAATTCACATAGTCCAATGTTCAAAAGATTGGTACAAGTTGGCAATCTGATTGATAGCTGGGAAGTGCTGCATGGAACTAATGTGGAGTATTCTCTCGTAAGACATGATTCATCATCTAGAATCGATCGACTATACGTCAGCAAAACTATGACGGCATGGTTACGAACCAGCCAGTTTATACCACTTTCTTTCACCGATCACAAAGCTTTTATTGTACGAATGGTCTTGCCTGAATTAAGAATAAATACAGGTCGTGGAATTTGGCGCTTTAAACATCAGATTCTCGATGATCTGGATGTCTTACAAGAGTTTTCTCTGAAATGGTCGTATTGGAAAAGAGCGCGAAGAAGTTATCCGACGTGGATGAACTGGTGGATTTTTTTTTTGCGAAGCCGAAACTAATTTCATTTTTAAAATGGAAAACATCACTTTTCTACAAGAAATTATCGGGACACTATGGAGCTATATTATGCACTTCTAAGATCAGCTTACGACAACTTATTCGGCCACCCTGAACAATTGCAAACTATAAATAAAATCAAAGCCCAAATGCTGGATCATCAACGTAAATTCTCTGCGAAACACCGTTATCAAAGTGAATGTTTTATTGGAGGTGAGAATACCACGATATACCATGTGGGGGAACTCAAAAGACGCAAAGCTGGAACATCGGTAGAAGAATTGGAACACAATGGACGTACTATAAGCGAACCATCGACTATCAAGGAACACTTGACTAGTTATTTCGAAAATCTGTACACTGGTGCAGAATTAAATGATCGCCAACAAATGGACTTCAAGCCTGTACGAAAGATTCCTGACAACAACATGTGGAACAGAGCCCTGGCGGATATGGCAACTTCCGAAGAAGTTTACAATGCCATAAAGGCAAGCGCGTCACGGAAATCACCTGGTCCAGATGGGATTACCAAAGAGTTTTATGCGAGAACCTGGCACATCATCTCTACAGAAATTACGGCAGTAATAAACGATGCGATAAACGGGACGATACCGAAGCAGTTCATGGACGGCGTAATAGTGCTGGTCAGGAAAAACCAAAACAGAGCGACGGTAAATGGAGTTCGACCAATTTCACTGTTGAACGTAGATTATAAAATATTAGCGAGAATCCTCAAGCAACGAATGGTAAATATTCTTCCTCTTGTGCTCTCTAGCAAACAAAAGTGCTCCAACGGTAAGAAAAATATTTTTGGCGCAACGGCTCGAATAGTTGATAAACTCTGTGAGTTGGAGGAGACCCGCGGTAGTTCATTGCTGATATCTTTCGACATGGACCACGCTTTTGATAGAGTGGACCAAAACTATCTCAAACAGACCATGTTAGATATGCAGTTTAGTCCAGACTTCGTGCAACTTGTCAGCAACATTATGGCCAAAAGTTTCTCCAAAGTGCTTATCAACGGATTCTTATCGCGGGAAATAAAGATTCAGCGATCAGTACGACAAGGCGATCCCTTGTCAATGTTCTTATTCGTAATTTACCTCCAGCCGCTGCTGGATAAGCTATCGAGTTCATTTCCAAATGCAATTATAAATGCGTATGCCGACGACATATCGATGTTTGTGCAAACAGAAAGAGAGTTGGTCGCAGTGATGGAGGTGTTTGCTGCATTTGAGCTCACTTCTGGGGCGATTTTAAACACGAGGAAGACTGTTGCACTGATGATAGGAGATGTCAATCTTACAACCGACAGTGAATGGCTAACAATTGAAAATGAAGTGAAGATCTTGGGAATACTATTCACAAGCAATTTTACAAAAACTGTTGAAGTAAATTGGAGCACTTTGCTTCTAAAATTTCAACGTGCGCTGTGGATGAACAACGTACGAAGCTTGAATCTCATCCAGAAAGTAATTCTTCTAAATACCTATATTTGCTCCAAAATATGGTACGTAGCCTCGGTAATTCCATTACCGAACAAATTTGCTGGGAAATTTGTATCAAGAATAGGATCATTCCTCTGGTACGGCCAAAACTCTACAAGAATATCGTTTGAAACATTAACGCTTCCCAAAACAAGAGGAGGTCTAAGTCTTCACTCTCCGATACTCAAAGCTAAGTCGTTACTTGTAAATCGAATGATATGTTTAGCAAATAACCTTCCTTTCTTTAACAGATTCTATTGCTTGAATGCCAACCCTCCATTTGTCCACAGTGTGCCTAGAAAATTCATTCACATTAGGACCGCTATACAGGAGTCAGCTTTCCTGCCTGAAGCAGTGTTGGAGTCCCTTTCTTCAGCATCGCTGTATGAGTTCTTCGTGCGGCGATTGAAAGATGCGAAAATGGTGAGAATCCATCCACATTGGGATTGGAAATCGATTCTACAAAATCTTCATTCAAAATCCATCAATTCTGAACAACGTTCCTTGTGGTATCGCATCGCTCATGAAAAAATTATTACCAATAGTCTACTTTTCCATCAACAACGGCGACAAGATCCAAACTGTGAACAGTGTAATTTGGAAATCGACGATATTGAACACAGAATTTTTAAATGTTCGACAAGCAGAAGGATATGGCATTATCAACGACAACTACTTACTAGAGAAGATAGAAGGTTTCAAAATGTTAATTCAAGTGATTGGATTTACCCAAAATTCGGACAATTTTCTAGACAACAAAAACTCATGTATATAAAAATTATTGCTACTTTTTTTTCGTATATTATTGAATTATAAAAACTTGACAATAAAGCTATGAAAAAAAAAAAATAACAAGGCTTGTTATTTCCTAGGTGTTATTTATACAAAATTTTGGTATTCGTTTTTGTTATTTTGCCTCTTATTACCACCTAATGAAGGGCATATCAAGGTATGGTAGTATTTAAGATAAATACCTTGATATGTTATTCACTTGTTATTTTCTTCTGCTCGGGGTGTTCCGAATATCAAGTCAATTGTTTGAACATTGACTTCAGTAAATCGGCTCCAGAGGCACGTCCTCCTCCATTTGGGAAATTTGTGCCATAAACATTGACTTAGTTATCGCAGCAATTGCCCAAAATAGGTTCCCCCTGGTCGCAGACCCTATGTAGTGTAAAACTTTAAAAAATAAAGAAAATATTTTAGAACACATTAAATAAATCTATGTGTATTATTGCGCGGCCTCAGAACAAAATGTCGAAAGGACAAATGATCGTTAGGATTTATGATGTCTATCCGTATTTCCTTCGGCAATGAAGTACCTACTACGAATTCCCATCACTTTCGATTGGATACATAATTTTGACCGATTTAGAGTGGTATATACCCCACAGTGCCAGTCTACAACCGCAAAAGCGGGAAGGAAGATCGAAGGGGGGTCGTCCCGGATGAATAATTTTCTTTCACCGTAGATAAACAACTCCGAAGAACCACCTAGTTTGAATACCGCCGAAAAAAATAGTTGTGAATAGACTTGAGTCAGCACCACCATCGTAAAGAAATGTAGCAAAACCAGAGAAAAAATCAGACAAAGATGAAATTATGCTTTACGCGGCTGTTGTCCGCAGCGCTGACCGGAACAGCAACGACGGGTTCAAGAGCAAGGTTATGAAAGTGAAAATTATGCTCTTGGTCAGCAGCGCCGGGCCGCGACGGTTGGTGTTAGGTAAGCACAAGAGCGCTCGCGAGCAAAGTATCAATTGTTTCTCGGTGGTGTGAATGGATTGTTTTGGGGAGTGGTAATTATGCACGGTTCACGACCTGAAAAGGAGTGGGCATTTTTTCGGGTTTATTATGAGGTACATGGATACTTGGCGGGTACTTAACTCTGATAGTGCATTGAACTTTCTCACGCCAACATGGAAAATCGTCACGAAGTCTTGCAGTAATTTTTTTCTGAGACATCCAGCTCTTTGGAGTACACATCTTGAAATATAGTTCGAACTCAATTATTTGGAGTCGAGTTCTGATGCTTCTAAAACATATATTTGGGAAATGCTTTTTAATGCTGAAATTATGACATTTTGTTAAACCAACTTGATTAAAAAATGAGTCAAAATGTCAGCTTCTCACAGCATTCCGTTTGCGAGATATTATTTTTAGAAGCGTCAGAACCTGACTCTGGATAATCAAGTCCAACTTAACCTGTATTGTTCTAAGGTTTCATTTGAATTTGAATCTCAAACAGCAAGAAAATATACTCTTTTCAATAACCATGAAGAGAAAATTCCACATCCAGATAGGGCCTTGTACCATTTGGGCAGGTGTACCTATTTTTTGCTGCTATAGCTAAGCTAATTTCAAACCGATTGTTTTGATTTTTTGTATAGAGTAAGGCACGTACAGTATCTAGCTTTGAACAAAAATTCAAATCAATCTGGTTGAAATTGACTTAGTTATAGCAGCAAGTGCCCAAAATAGGTACACCTGCCCAAATGGTACAAGACCCTACTTTTCCCTGCAACTAAGGCTGACACGAATATTGATTTTTTCATATGTAAATTTTACCAAATATATTAAAAAAACAACACAGAAAAGAGAAACGCCTGTAGGTTTACCTTTTAACTAGTTCATTTATTTGGGGCTCAATTGCATATATGTAACGCTTTACGGAGCCGAAGATCTTTTTTGTACTTAATAATATACATTATACAGAGTAATAACTTTTTAATGATATCTGTTAGTTATGGGTGAAAGTCAGGGTACTCGTGGCAGCTCAAGGTTAAAAGGTCACTTTTTGAGGAATGGGCAGGGTAAGGATTGGACCAAAGGTTTCACTGCAGCTCATCCGGGGGTGAATCGCATCTTGCTAGCGTATTCGGTGCCTTGTCGTGTTGGTACCAACTTGTTGTGGGACTTGGTCTTCCGGATGGCCAGGAGCAGCTTGGTAACACAAAGAGGACAACACAGAGAAAAAAAACTGGAGAAGAAAACACATGCGAATAAAACTTTTATACCAGCAGAGCAAAGAAAGCCGAAAATACATCCCCATGTATGTGACATCGCGGGTCCCCAACACATCTCTCACAAGAACAAAAGGTTGCCCACCTCGGGCCTCAAGGGTATCCAAAATTAGTGCTCTGGATGCGTCATTATTCGGGCATTGCCAAACTACGTGGTCAATGTCATCATAACCGGAACCCCACTCAGTACAAACATTGCTCAACGCGAGGTTAATCCTGTGTAAATGCGCATCTAGCGAGTAATGGTTGGAAATTTCGACTTACATCCAAACCATACTACCACACTCGCAAGGAAACATTAGGAATAATGGAATGCAAACACCGTCCCAGTTGGTCATATCACCAATCACGTTGCGAACTTTGAAGAGAACTCTGACGAACTAAATGGAAAAATTAATCGTATTAAATTCTTCTATCATAGATCTCGCCTTCATGTGCGCCCACCTTTGCAAGAGAGTCCACCTTCTAATTGCCATAAATTGAGCAATGTGAGGGGACCCATACAAAGGTAATCTTGCATGATCTTTCGATCAGTGCACCCATAACGGAGTGGATAGAATTGAAGCTGTACAACGAAGGTTCATCCATTTCGCTATCCGACGCCCTCCATGGAGAGACCCGTTTCGTCTACCCAATTACGAGAGTCGTTGTCAACTCATCCATTTGGAAAGTTTAGCGATTCGTCGGAATGTGGCCCGAGCTCTGTTCATCTCAGATATGTTAACATCAAGGATCGATTGCCCGGTTTTGCTGACGAATATCCAATTGCATGTGCAAAGTAGAGCTCTACGGAACTACCGGTTTTTGGAAATTCCTGTCCTTCGCACGAACTATGTCGCTTACGGGTCCCTTGGTGGTCTTCTTAGACTTTTAATAGGGTTGCTGATGGTTTCGACTTTCACCTGTCAAGGGCAGTGTGTGGTATGTGTCTGACAATGAGCATTTCTCAGTGTGTTTAGAGTGTTGCCCCTCAACATGTCAATAGACAATGGATAACGCACGCACATTTCCCACCCGGGGTAACGCTTGTCCTTTCGCATGACAGCTGCTGACGAGATCATAGCAGGCCACGACTCTTCCTCTTTCTTCGGTCAGCGTTCGACCACGCCGGACGCACTGCAGTATGTTGGGTCGCTGCGCTGGGCGATTCTCGCCGAGAACCATCAGCCGAATTCCCACATTGGCGTTCCTGCCACATTGCGATTTTGGCAATAAATTTCAAACAGGTGAGAATCGCTCAGCCAGGTAAGTGAAAATCTTGAAGAGTGCAGTGTTATGTGCAAAGCGAAAAGTGCGAAAGTTATGAGTTTTTTTCTCGTACAATGATTTGGTAAGAATATGTAAAATACGTGTCCCGAGGACCGTCTGGATGGCCTGGTTTTACCTAAATGCAAAAACAGGAAACATGTCTCGAAGACCGTCGTATTGGTGAAGTTCAATTCTTGGAATCGAAAGACGCGCCTCGGAGACCGACAAGGAATGAAAAAGAGGAACGCGCCTCGAAGGCCGTCGAGAAGGAAAAGAAGAACGCGCCTCGAAGGCCGTCGAGAATGTGGGCTTCGTGGCCGTGCGGCTAGAGGCGTCAGTCATCTAGACGTTACGTAAGCCTCGGAGTGTGGGTTCGATTCCCGCTCCAGTCGGGGAAAACTTTTCGTCAAATGGAAAATTCTCCACTGGGCCACTGGGTGTTATGTGTGTTGTCCGTTGTCATATGTTAGTGCTTGTTCAGTCTGTACAACCTCTGTTTGAAGACGGTGTAGTGTCTTTTTTAAAAAAAAAAAAAAGGACGCGCCTCGAAGGCCGTCAAGAATGAAAAGGAGGGACGTGCGGCGTAGACCATCGTATTGCAATGTGTATAATTTTTGGAGCAAGAAGATGCGCCTTGAAGGCCATTGCATTTGAATGTTTGGATATTTGAGGAATGAAAGATGTGTCTTGAAGACCGTTGAATTGAATTGTTCTTCGACATCGAAAAAGGAGGACTCACCCCGATAATCAGCCGGATGGTCTGATTTTTCTAAACGCGTGAAAATTAAACTTTTTCTGGGTTCGGTTGAGTTGCGAAACGCGAGCATTTCGGTAAGAGTATTAGAGTGAGAATGAGGGACACGTCTCGGAGAAAGTCGTATTTTGGAGAACCGGAAGTCACGCCTTGAAGATCGTTATGTTTTTACATCGTACTCCAAAGGCCGTTTTTTTGTGTTGACTTCATTTTGGAATAATAAAAATAAGGAAGACCATCAAATTTTTCGGTGTTCAGGAAAAATCTGAACAATTGGTAGACATTCCTTAATATTTAGCCCACATTAAGGATGTCCGTGCTCAATTTGTAAGACCGAGTGGTCAAGCTGAAAGCATTTTTTTTTTCGGAAATAGTATCGGTGTACGAGACAAAAAGAACCAAAGTAATTGTTTTCAAAATTAAATTTGGACTGAACGGAACGTTCAGCTATTAATAAGATACGAATAATCGATTTTATTCCATATAATGGCCTAGTGGCTTAGTCATGTGTGTTAACTATAACAGTGTGCAATTGACTATTTTCATTTTTCAACTAATCACAAAGTTGGATGATTTATAGCCCTGGTTGATTCATATTTGATTGGTTGCGTATTTCAGAGCTGTGCTACCCGTTACTTGTGTAAGTAGATTATTATAATGGAAATTGAGCATTTCATTAACACTCCAAATACCGTGATCAGAAAAAAGTGGGAACTTTTACTTTGAGCAGCTCGTTCTCATCCGCCTGTGAACCGATTTTCAATTTTTTTTCAGGGATCTTCGACCCAACATGTCTACTTTTATTTCATACAAAATTCATGTTTATAGGGATGCTCATTTTTTCTCCAGAATAGCGTGAGTCAGGAACGTTTTTAAAAAACCTCATAATTTTCGATTTGCATGCTAAATTTTAGCGGTGACCACGAAAAATGACTAGAAATCGGCATATATTTTGAAAAGGCATAATGTAGAGGTAGTATGAGATTTGCATAGCAATCTTGAACATCCCTAGCCACAAATGAACTCTATTCTCGACCGGAAAATACTCCAGTGCCCTTGATAAGCATCCTAGAGGATTGGAGTCTTCAGCAAAGTGTTATATATTTACGGGTAGTACACTTTAACGTCTTCGGTTTTGATCTAGATCTGCTGTAAGTGATCTAGATAAGTTTTATTTTTCTATATGACTCTCTAGAACTCTCGAAATACATCCTAGATGGTTGAAGTCTTCGGCAAAGTTCTCTGGATTGGTTAGTACTACACTTTTACGTCTTCGGTTTTGATCTAGATCTGCTGTAATTGATCTAGATAAGTTTTTTTTCTATATAACTCACTGGAATTCTCGATATGCATCCTAGATTGTTGAAGTCTTCGGCAAAGATCTCTGGATTGGTCAGTACTACACTTCTGTTTTTCCTCCAGGAATTCTTCTGGAGATTCCTCCACGAGTATTTCTAGAGATTCCTGCGTTAATCTCTACGGGAATTCTTCTAGGATATCCTCCAGGGATTCCTCCAAGAATTTCTTCAGGGCTTAACTCGGGACTTCCTTCTGTGATTCTTTCTGAAACAACTTATTTTAAACATCCTCCAAAGATTCTCCCACGAACTCTTTCTAGGGTTCTTCCAGCAACTCCTCTTTCTATTTTTTAAGGAACTTTTTCAGGAATTGATTCAGTACTTCCTCCAAGAACTGCTTAGAGATTCCCTTAGTAATTCCTCTTGAAATTTCTTCCGGGTTTCCTTCTGGAATTTCTTCAGAAACTCTTCGAATTTGTTCAAGAGCTCCATCTGCGATTCCTAAGGAATTATTTCTGGTATTCCTATACGAATTCCCTGAGAGATTCATCCACGAATTTCTTCAGGAACTCCTCTAGGAATTACACCAGCAAATCCTTCAGGGATTCCTTGAGAAATTCTTCCATGATTTTTTCTAGGAATACTTTCTGGAATTTTTCCAGAAATTCCGCCAAGAAATCTTCCAGTATTCCCTCCAGGAATTGCTACAGGCATTCCTCCAGGACTTGCACTAAAACTGCTCCAGGAACTTTTTTAGTGATTTTTCAGGGATTTCTTCAGAAATTCGATCGAGGATTACTCCAGGAATTCCTCCAGAGATTTCTCTTAAAATCCCTCCGGAAATTTCTCAGGCATTTTTTTCAGAAAATTCGCCCAGAGCTCCTCAAGAGATTCCTCCAGTGAATCCCACTCCCATTGAGTTCTTCCTTCGGAAGGGAAGTAAAGCGTGGGTCCCGAGATGAATTAGTCTAGGGCTAAAATTCTCGTTAATACAGATTAAAAAAAAAGATTCCCCCAGAAATTCATCCAGAAATTGTTGAAGGAATTCATACAGAGATTCCTTCAAGGATTCCGCCAGCAATTCCCAAAGGAGAACCTCCAGCAATTCCTCCAGGCATTCCTCCAGGATTTTATCCAGGAATATCTCCAAGAACTATTCCAAGAAATTCTTCAGGAATTACCCCAAGAATACCTTCAGGAATTCCTCCAGCGATTTCTCTAGGAATTGATCCAGGAATTGCTCCTGCGCTGCAAATTTAGTTTGCTGATTTTTTTGTGCTGATTACATTCAGCAATACAAATTTACTGAGTATCAGCAATGATTTTTCAACTTGCTGAGCCAGCCAGCAATTTTGACAGTTGATCAGCAACGTTGTACTGAAATTCAGCAAAAATGTTGCTGAAATTCTGCAATTTATTTTGCTGATTTTTTTTTGTGCTGGAAGCATTTCAGAAATTTTTGTGTGTGTCCTTCAAAAATTATGTCAACTTGGAGATGAACCAGCCGCGGGCTGAAAATCTCCTTAATAAAGTTAATAATAATAATTATGTCAACAATTTCTCCAGTAATTTTTCCAGGAATTCACCTGGAGATTTTTTCAGAAATTCTTCCAGGAAATTCTCCAGGAATACCCTCAGGAATTTTTCAGGGATTCCTTCAGAAAATCCTCCGAAGATTCCTCCAGGAAATTCTGCAGGAGTTCCTCTAAGGATTCTTCCTGGAAATCCTCTAGGGATTTCTTCATAAATTCTTCCAGGAATTTCCTGGAGGAATGCCATTAGTAATTTTTCAGGGATTCCTCCAGGGACTTCTTTAAAAACTTCTTCTAGGATTCCCCCTGAGATTCCTTCAGGGGCTGTTCATAAACCACGTAGACCAAAATTTGGCCATCTCAGGCCCCCCTCCCCCCTCGTAGAGTTTTGACCCTACAAACATTTTGAAATTTGTATGGAGCGTAGACTTTGGCCAGACCCCCCCTCTCCCCAAAAAGTCTACGTGGTTTATGATCGGCCCCTCAGGCATTCCTTCCAGGATTTATCCAAGAATTCCTCCAGAAATTCTGCTAGAAATTCCTCCAGGATTTTCTCAAGGGATTTTTCAGAAATAGAAAATAATCTCCCAGCGTTTCTCCAGAAATTCATCCAGTAATTCTTCCGAGGATTTCTCTTCGAGATTCCTCCAGAAATTCCCAAAGAAATACCTCTAGTAATTCCTCCAGTTATTCCTCCAGGATTTTATCCAGGAATTTCTCCAGGAATAACCCCAATAATTTCATCAGGAACTCCCCCAGGAATTTCTCCAGGAATTGCTCCTGGACATCTTTCAGAAATTATGTCAGCAATTCCTCTAGGTATTTCTCCAGGAATTTCTCGCGAGATTTCATCAGGAATTGCTTAAGGGATTCCTTCATAAATTTCTCCATGAAAAATCTCTTCAGGAAATTCTTTGAAGATTTCTTCAGGATATCCCCCAGAAGTTTCTCCAAAGATTCTTCCAGGAAATCCTCTAGGGTTTTTTTTCGAAATTCTTCAAGAATATTCCTTCAGGAATTTTTCAGGGATTCCTCCAGGTCTTCCACCAAGGATTTCTCCAGGGATTTCTTCACAAATTTCTTCAAGGATACCCCCAGAGATTCCTTCAGGAATTCTTTCGAGAATTTCTCCAGGAACTCCACCAACAATTCCGCTAGAAATTCCTCCAGGGATTCTTTCAGAAATAGAAAAATAACAGAAATCTCTCAGAATTCTTCTGGAGATTCCTCTAGATATTTATCTATTAATTCTTTCATGAATTCCTCTAGAGATTCCTCCAGAAATTTCCACAGGAATACCACTAGGAACTCCTCCATTTATTCCTCCGAGATGTTATCTAGGAATTTCCCCAGGAACTTCTTCAGGAATGCCTCCAGGAAATACTCCAGGAATTTCTTCCGGAACTCCTTCTGGAATACACATGGCATCCTCCAGGAATTATGCCAGCAATTCGTCCAGGAATTTCTCCTGGAAATCTTTTTGGGATTTCTTCAGAGATTCTTTGAGGAAATTTTCAGGGAGTCCTCCAGACATTCCTCCAGGAATTACTTCAGGGATTTCTCCACGATTTTTTTCGGGGGATATTCCCAAAGATTCCACCAGGGAATCTTCCAGAAATTCCTCCAAGGGTTCTTCCAGGAAATCCTCCTGGAATTTCTCAAGGGATTTTTTTCAGAAATTTCTCCAGCAATTCCTCCCAAAATTCCTCTGGATATTTCTTCAAGAATTTCTCCCGGAATTCCCCTAGGGATTGCTCCAAGAATTCACCCAAAAAGTTGCTCAAGGAAATTCTCCAGGAATTCCTGCTGGGTCTTATCCAAGAATTCCTCCAGGAATTACGCCAGGAATTTGCTCAGAAGTTTCTACAGGCATTACTCCAAGGATTCTTTCACACATTTCTCTAATATTTTCTCTGGGAATTTTTAAAAAGATTTCTTATGAAATTTTTCTATGGATTCCGCCCAGAATTCCTCCAGGAATTTATCCATAATTTCCTCCAAGGAATCCTCCAGAAATTTATCTAGGATTTCTTCTAGGATTTCCTCATGGAATCTCTTCAGAAATTTCACTAGGTATTCCTCCCATAATTTATCCAGGAATTCGTACAGGTTTATTTTCTGAAATTCTTAGGGAATTCCTTCTGAAATGATTGATGGTATTTCAATCGGAGATTTTTTCTTCTTTGAGCATGAGCTATTCTTTCGAGTCATGCTGTTATGGAGATTGGTTGCCATTACAGCTGCCAACAATGTGATCAGAGATTTTTCCTTCTTTTAAATATATGCTATTCTTTGGAGAAATACTGTCATAGTTATGTAGGCGATCAATAATGCATACTTTAGCGTGGAAAAACAGTCCTAACGCTTTCCGATTTCGAACATAGTAACGGAAGCATGTTCGTCCAATGAACCATGAACCAATGAGCGGTAGTGTGCGTCAAATGTCAAACTCAAGCAAAACCAATGCAAGTGTTAGGGCTGAGTGGTCGGCCAACTAGCAAATTTTCATAAAGATCATTATATCAGTGTACGATATGAAAAATTAGGCCCATATAGCCGAGGCGGTAAACGCACGGGTATTCAGCATGACCATGCTGAGAGTGACGGGTTCGATTCCCGGTCGGTCCAGGATCTTTACGTAAAGGAAATTTCCTTGACTTCCTTGGGCATAGAGTATCTTTGTGTCTGCCACACGATATACACATGCAAAATGGTCATTGGCAGAGGAAGCTCTAAGTTAATAACTGTGGAAGTGCTCATAGAACACTAAGCTGAGAAGCAGGCTTTGTCCCAGTGAGGACGTTACGCCAAGAAGAGGAGAGAGGAGGAGGATGAATAATTCGAGTGTTATGTCTGTTTGTCTGTGATGTTAGGGGCTGTCCATAAACCACGTGGTCATTTTTTAGGGACTTCTCAACCCCCCCCCCCCCCCCCGCGTGGTCATTAGTCCATACAAAATTTTTTATTCGTCCATACAAAATGGTCATTGGCCGAACCCCCCCCCCCCCCCCCTCATGACCACGTGGTTTATGGACAGCCCCTTAGTGTTGCCTTTAGGCTCGCATGACTGCCTTTAGGCTCGCCGTTTGAAAACTAGTCGAATCATTATTTCAGCCTTATGTTATTTCAGTCTTTTGACAGTTTCAGCTTTTTGTGATTCAGCCTTTCGTAATTCAGCCATTTGTTATTTCAGCCTTTCGTGTTTCAGCCTTTTGTACGTAACCCGTTACAGGAGATCTAGACCAAAACCTTAGACGTAAGAGTGTAGTACCAATCAATCTAGAGCACTACAGCAGCTCTCTATGACGCATACAGCAACTCTCTGACGCATATAGAGAATTCTAGAGAGTCATATAGAAAAACAAAACATATCTAGATCAACAACATCAGATCTAGATCAAAACCGAAGACGTAAAAGTGTAGTACCAACCAATCCAGGGAACTTCACCGAAGACTTCAACTGTCTAGGATGCATAACGAGAATGCTAGAGTAATTTAGAAAAAAAACTTATCTAGATCAATTACAGCAGATTTAGATCAAAACTGAAGATATAAAAGTGTAGTACTAACTAACCCAGAGAACTTGGTCGAAGATTGCAACCCTCTAGGACAGGGATTTTCAGGCATTTTGTCTCGCGTTGCACTTTTTGGGGAAAAACTACCACGCGGTGCACTTGATCAAAAATTTAAAAAAATGAAGTTTGCCAGAAATGTTAATGTACTCTCTGATGCGAGCTTGATATTTTTCGCACGTCGAAGCAATTTTGACCCAGACGACTTGTAATTCTTTTTTTGACAAAATTCTTGTCGAAGTTATAATCCTGTTTCTGATATAATCAGTGTTTGGGTAATATCCAAATTTCAGTGGATTCCTGGCAAGATCGTCGACGAAGCCTTGTGTTGATCGCTGGATCCCTTGATAACTGATATGGTTTTTAGTTGAATATTCTTTTTCAAAGATATCTAAGGAGGTTAGCGAGAAAAACGTTTATTCCTAGTAAGATATTAGGGTAAATATGACCCAAATTGGCACGCTGAACGTGGTTTACGCAATCATGGTGTGAGAAACCTAACATCCTAGGAGGGTTAATATAGATCTGTTTTAGGACTATTTTCTTTTATATAGGAGTGAAATACTCAGAAAAATTATAACAATCTTCTTTCAATAAACTTCAATAAGTTATGTCAAAAATAATTATTCTTCCTCAAATTCTTCAAAGATCCTTCCTCAAATTCATCTGTCTGCTTGCCGAAGAGCCACGTTGCTTTCATTTTCAACAAGATTTTCTTACGAATGAGTGTAATCAGTTATTGCACCTTGTAATTCCGCCATATATTGCTCATCCTTTGACAGATACGCGTATTTCGACTACCACTTGTAATCTTCCTCAGTGTCAGTAGTCGAAATACGCGTATCTGTCAAATGATAAGCAGTATAGGGCGGAATTAAATGATACAATAACTGATTACAAGGATGTATATTCTAGATAATCATATTGAAAAACTTGTCTTATCTAGATCAACTACAGCAGATCTAGATCAAAACAGAAGACGGAAAAGTGTAATACTGACCAATCCAGAGATCTTTGCCGAAGGCTTCAACCATCCAGGATTCATATCGAGAAAGCTTGTGAGTCATATAGAAAAAAAACTTGTCTAGATCACTTACAGCTGATCTAGATAAAAACCGAAGACGTAAAAGTGTAGTACTAACCGATCCAGAGAACTTTGCCGAAGACTTCAATCATCTAGGATGCATTTCGAGAGATCTAGAGAGTCATATAGAAAAATAAAACTTATCTAGATCACTTACAGCAGATCTAGATCAAAACCGGAGACGTTAAAGTGCAGTACCAGTCAATATATAACACTTGGCTGAAGACACCAACTCTCTAGGATGCTTATCAAGGGCACTGGAGTATTTTCTGGTCGAGAGCTGCGTTCATTTGTGCCTAGGGATGTTCAAGATAGCTATGCAAATCTCATACTACCTCTACATTATGCCTTTTCAAAATATATGCCGATTTCTAGTCATTTTTCGTGATCACCGCTAAAATTTAGCATGCCAATCAAAAATTATGAGGTTTTTTAAAAACGTTCCTGACTCACGCTATTCTGGAGGAAAAACGAGCATCCCTAGAAACATTATTTTTGATGAAAATAAAAGTAGAAGAGTTGGGTCGAAGATCCCTGTAAAAAAAATTGAGAATCGGTTCACAGGCGGCTGAGAACGAGCTGTGCAAACTAAAAGTTCCCACTTTTTTCTGATCACGGTATTCCGCGTAAAGTTTTTTATCACGGTATTTGGAGTGTTAACACCCCGCCCTTGTGCACGGGCTTGTGAAAAGGCAATAAGACACGGATCTACAAATATTCGATTAATTACACAAAAAAACGGAGGCGAATGACTTTTTGTTAAAACCTCGTTAATAAATAAATAATAATAACACAAAAAATAACGGTACTTTTAAAACGAAGCGGCCGTTCTAGTTATTTTAGTGATCCATTGGCTTTTTACCAAATTCTAGCTGATTCCTTATTTTGATTCCACATGCCAAACTGGGCCAAAGTTCATTTTTTTTATGAATTTTGATGATCGGAAGTCTATATGAAAATCAATTTGTAGTTTGTATGAAAACGATTTGTTGTATCACACCTCATCGAATTTTGTACAGGGCGAAGATGTCAGAGTGCCTTTACTATCAAACGGTGATATAAACATATCTCTTCGAAAATGATTTAAAATATCAAAAAGAAGTTCTAAAATTTAAAAAAGAACACAGGTGACCACAGGAGGTCGAAATATTTACAGTTTTATCGAAATAAGTCATTAGATCGTTAGGCCGAAAACGTTAATAGATCGAAAAGGTCATTAGGCCGAAAATGTTGTTAGGTCGTAGACATCTCCAGACCGATACATCGTTTGGTCAGAAAAAGGTGTGGCTGTACTTATTTGGCCAAATTAGTCATTTGGGCGAACATTAGGCCATTAGGCCGAAAAGGTCAATAAGCCGAATAGATCATTCAACCGAATAGGTCATTAGGCCGAATTGGTCATGAGGCCGAACAGGTGAATAAGTCGAATAAGTCATTAGGTGCAACGGTCATTATGCCGATGATGAATAAAACGTGTTGAATACGATGGAAATTTGGCCTAATGACCTTTTCGGTCTAATGACTAATTTGACCTAATGATTTATCCAGTCTTATGAACTTTTCGGCCTAATAGGCTTTTCTGCCTTACGACCTATTCGGCATAATGATCTTTTCAGTTTAATGACTTATGCGGTCTGAGGACCTGTTCGGCCTAATAGCCTATCCAGTCCAATGAATTATTTGGCCTAATGAGCTTTTCGGCCTTGTAACCTTTGCAGCCTATTTACTTATTCGGCCTAATGACGTTTTCAGTCTTATGACCTTTAAGTTACGTTACTAAAATGGAGGGGTTTTAATGCAGCTTATTTTTAATGAGTTGTACTTAAATTCAGATATGAGTGTAATTCCCTTGCAAATTTAAGTAGATATATAACTTTGAGAATATACTGTTGGGTTGTGTTTTCTAATCATTTTTCGTGTTTTTCTTGGCTCCGCGTTGTTTGAATTTTCCCTTCTGACTCGTGAAACGGCTGGTGGTGCTACGCCATCCGGAAGTGTTTCGTTTGGAAAGTGCGCGTGACATTTGTCTGGACTGTCGATTTGGGCATCGTTTTGAAAAGAATAATTCGTGCCGAAATCCTGCAAATCTTTTTCATTTTCCGTATTTATCGTGAGTGTTTGGGCGGTGCCTAATTCAGTTGTCAGGGAGAGTTGTGATTAAAGTGAATTTACTTCAAAGTTGGAATTATCACCGTGTGAGAATTTGTGTTTGCACGGGCGCGGTGCTGATTTGATTTGCAGATATTACTGCTGGATGTCCGGGAGATGCCAATGGGAGTCCGCGAGTACTGGAATTCTGGTACTGAATGGTCTGGTGAGTTTGTTCCTGCATATCGTTGTGGTGCCTAAACGTTGACCAAACGTTTCCTTTGAATTTAACCCTTCCACCAATAACAAACACATTCCCGTTACACCTAGGCCAGAGAGGAGGTAGAGGTCTCTGCATACCTTTCTTAGGTGTCCAACTAATCTTCCTTTCCCATCCCTCAGCTGTCGCATGGACGTGGCCAGGGCAGCACTCGACCGTTGGAGGATTGCGTCAATCTTGTCTAAGAGTCAGAGATTAGTCCCAAATCTTTGCGCTTTGCTTCGGACGGGAAGGAGGCAACCCTCATAACAGCGGTCCAGGACTGTACCACCTACGAATTTGTGCGACTTGCTTAATGCTAATAACTTTGGGAATCTACTGTTTTAATTTTTATTTTTTTGTGTATTTTAACGTTTGCTAATTCTACACTCAATCTACTGGTAATCTTTTTTTTTGAAATTTCTTTGGCAATTCCTTTGGATCACCCAAAGCAATTTCTTTGAGAATTTTTTCGATAATCTTTGGGAATTTGTTTCAAAAAATCTTTCGGTACATAGGGTGACAATGGGTATTATCGGCAGGTTTGTTCTCTTCGTCATGGGGGGTTTTTGTCAGCCAAATTGCCTGAAACTTGGCCATATAATTCAGCTTAGTTGGGAAGGATTTGAGACCAACTCTGAGTTCAATAGGTTTCAAAAACCCCCCAAAGACGAAGAGAAAAAAACGGCCGAGAATAGGTAATTTCTCCTATTCAGAAAATTCAATCGGTAGTTGCTTTTAAAACTTCTTCGGAAGTTCTTCTGGATACTGTTTTGGCTATATCTGTAGGAGTTATTTTGAAAAATTATTTTGAAAATTTCATCGGCAACTTCGGATCATTATGTAAGTATCTGGAGGTAGGTACGACTGATGGATCTGGAAACCTGGGACGATTTTTGGCTTGGCAGTCGCAATTGCAATCAAACGATCAGATATTCTCCTTCATCCGACGTTTTGATGTGTATTACATTTTCTTCATGGAATTAGAAATGTTAATCGCTTTCGTTCTGAAAAGCTTTGTAAAAGCTTTTGAAACAAAATTAAAATTTTTGCTAATATTATTGGTGTTCTAGAAGTGGATCCCAACGTTTTTTTTTTTTAATTTTGTTTTAGACGGATTATGCTTTCACAAAGCTTTTCAAAATGGAAGCGAATTCCTTCCGCAATTTCTAAGTAACTTGTATTGGAAATTTCTTTAGCAATTTTAAACGTAAGGACTGTATCGGAAATTAACTATAAACGTTCACAATTGCCTAAAAAATAATCTGTTTGAAATAGACATAACTTTATTTTTAGATATGCTATATAAATCTTTTTAATAAAGAATGGCAGTTCTGATTTTCAAAAAATAATCATTTATCTTGGACTTTTATCTCAAAGATTGCACATATGTTTTTATAATTTTGGACACCTCCTAAAATTTTGAAATTGCGAGAACTGTGGGAAAATATTCTATTTTTTCTCTTATTTTTGCGCAAATATATTCTTTTCAAGAATTCTCATGATATGGGAAAATTATTTTTATCAATCCGCAGTTTAGGGCATTTCTTAAAATTGAAAAAAGGCCATTTTTCGAGGAACTCTTTTTTATGCGTCTTAAAAGAACGATTACGCAAATAAAAAATACATTAAGTTGAAAATTTGCATTTTTCAATTGGGTATGTATTTTATTCTATTGAAGAGGTCGTTTTACCAAAGAACGGAATTTTATTATTGCTGAAGATATTTAAAACAGAGCGTCGAAGTTCGACTAAAAAGTATGTGTTTTTTGGAATAGACCATATTCTAAATGTTGGAGGTTTTTCTATCCAAAATAAGAATTTTAAAAGTCGGTATTGAGTGATATTTTATGTGTACATAACTGCTAGTAATAAGCATTATGTATTTTCCAGATTTTTCCCCGTACATTTTTTTTTCGCTACAAATTATTGAAATGTTCATTTTTTTTAAATACAGTTTGTACAGATTATTATTTTGTGTGGTATACTCATAGAACCATTGTCAACGCAGGAAACGGCAAACTGGCAACCTTGTCGCCCTCCGCCTTTAAAGCGCCGCGTTCTGCTGTAAAAGCGTCGCCGCATAACGAATGACAAATGTCATTGTTCGATGGAAAATCGGTCCAGAGGAGTTTCCGGTTGATCTCGGCCATACTTTTCCACCAGTAGCTGAAGGAGTGCAAAGTGAAATTTTGGGCAGCTCTTGATCTCAAAGTTAAAGTGAATTCTGCAGAGTGTGTGTTGGACGAAGTAGTCCTTTATTGAATTTGTTGGGGATAAATCCCAGATATATAGGGTAAAGCGAAGTAGATTTGATATTCGTGATTATAGTGATAGATTCATATAACCTCAAATATTCTACAGTGAAGTTATTTCTCGAGTTCTCGTTCCTGGTCGTCGGTAGCCTGTCCGTCGTGAAGTCCGTGTAATCTGAATTCCTGAAAATAGAAAAGTAAGACTGTACGAAATAGTTAGAATATCACACTAAACAACATGAATCACCCTTAGATAGCGCATCATTTAAGAGGGTAGAATTGGTTCGTAGGGTGAGCGAGGTGCAAAGGCCACCGAATTGTAAGTGGAAGACCGTCCTTTGATATATGCATTGTACTTACCTTTAAGATATCGTATTTGACCATTTACAGTTGAAGCATCATAATACAGACCGCTATCAAAACCGGGACCGCTTTTTCTTCTCACCCCGCCCTTAACAAATCTTCAAAATTCGCGTGCAATGATGGAAGGACAAAATGACGATCGCCCCACAGGCGGCTGCGTTGGCTGTCAGCGACCGGACGAGGTAGAAGACATGGTCCAGTGTGACCACTGCGATGTGTGGAGCCATTATACCTGCGCGGGGGTGGATGAGAACATCGCAAATCACTCTTGGGTTTGCGGCCACTGTACCGGCCGGCAAAGCGATGACGCTATCACCGTACACAGTGCGTCCAGTCACCGTAGTACGTCGTCGGTGTTCTCCGTTTGTTTGAGTCAGATGATGGAACGGCAACAGCTCGAACGCACCCGTATGGAGATAGAGCTACAGCGCCGTCATTTGGATGAGCAGCAACAGCTGATCGACAGGGTGCTCGTCGGAGCCGATGCGAAAGGCAATCGCGGTGATGGTTTCCCATGCGAAGAAACCAATGCGCTAACATCGCCCTCGTCCAACAAGCGACTCGAAACGCCGCCTCCTCCTGGAGCTCCTCTGGTACCGAAACCCCGTCGGTCGTTACCACCGACAGAGACTCCGAGGACAACAGCACCGGTTGTCGTTTCTATTCCTCTTTCGGTGCTCGAACCAAGTGCTGTAGAAACTCTGCAGCGCAAGAAAGATCCTAAAGTGGCCATGAAAGAGCTCAAGAAAAGGATTGAGCAGTGCGAGCAGCGCGCCAACCCAACTTCTGAGCAACTCGCCGATCTCCATGCCCAACTGGAATTGTGTCGAAAGGTCCTCGAACGTTTCCAGGCAAATGAACAACCCGCCGTGCCGGTTCAGCGAGCGGAACGAGTTCAGCCAAATCCGGCGGTAGGAGCATCGCGCATGCAGCATCCTACCGGAACTATCCCGAAAGCGAGTCGGACTTTGCTGGACGAATCCAGAGCAGTCGGTGGAGCCTTCCGTCCGGAGCAAGTCTGGCCACTTAAGGTGCCGGTAAGCCAAAAGGGCCCCTCCTCGGTAAGTCAACTAAACCGTCCGATGCGTCCGACGGAAAATCCAGGTAAGCGTCAAGCCTTGAGTAATTTCACTGAAAATCCAAACCAATGTGACATAAACCATTGCCCCACGACCAACATTCCATCTTCCCGAGAGCAGCTGCGAACCAACGCGCGCCCGGAAGAAACGTATACTCCTCCAATCTATCCCCGAGAGCAGCTGCGAGATTCCCTCGCGCACTCTGGTAACGACAACTCGTACAATTTTGTAAGCCATCTAAATTCAACCAGTCTGCAATCGCGAAACCCTCCCTCGCGCGCGGTTGATTTGTCTCAGACCCCTCGTCAGTCAGAAAGTGTTCAACACAACCAAGTGATTCCCAACCACGAACTAGTACGTCCAACGCAGCAGCAGCTAGCAGCAAGGCAGTCCCTGGCTAAAGAACTACCACGATTCTCCGGCGACCCCGCAGAGTGGCCGATCTTTATCTCCAGCTACCGCTACACAACCGAAGCTTGTGGATTCTCGGATGGGGAATATATGCTCCGTCTACAACGATGCCTATCGGGGCCTGCGCTTGAAACAGTACGCAGTCGATTGGTCCTACCAGCAGCTGTGCCACAGGTGATCGAGACGCTCCGAATGCGATTTGGAAGACCGGAGCTACTGATCAATGCGCTACTACGGAAGGTGCGAGAAATCCCAGCTCCAAGATCGGACAAACTCGAAGGGCTTATCGATTTTGGCATGGCAGTGCAAGCGTTATCCGACCATATTGAGGCTGCCAACGAACGTGCTCATCTCTCAAACCCATCGCTGCTTCAGGAACTAGTGGCAAAGCTTCCTGCGGACCAACGGATGATGTGGGCAGGATACAAACGGGGATTTCAACAGGTGGACCTCAAGACCTTCGGCGATTACATGGCGGCGGTGGTGCAGGATGCAACAAGTGTGGTGACCTTCGAACCGGACGTAAAACGCAGAGGTGCCCGCGACCGTCCGAAGAATAAGGGATTCGTCAACTCCCACGCGAAGGAATTGTCGGAGGAAATCGTGAAATCGTCCTACGATTCGAAGGAGGAGTCGAAGCAGTTCAACTGTGCTTACTGCAAAAGAGGAGGCCACCGAGTACGCGACTGTCATGCATTCAGGCAGCTGCACGTTGCCGAGCGCTGGAAGCAAGTACGCGCGCTCGGCCTATGTCAGAATTGTTTATACAACCACGGAAGACGTGGATGCCGAGGACGGAAAACGTGCGACATCGACGGCTGCCAGTTCCGCCATCATCCGCTCCTGCATTCCTCCAAGGGCCCTCAACGATCTTCGGAGACCGTGGTTCAGGTGGCGGAAAATCACACCCATCGCCACCCAACTTCCGGAACGCTTTTTCGAATCATTCCGGTGACACTCCACGGCACGAGTAGTTCAGTCGACACGTTTGCCTTCCTCGACGAAGGTTCGGATTTGACCTTGGTGGAGAGTGATCTGGTGGCTTCACTAGGTGTCAAGGGTGCACCACTGCCATTGTGCCTTCGGTGGACCGGTAACACCTCACGAGTTGAGAAGAGCTCACAGCAAATTACGATCGAGATTACAGGGCTCGGTCAGGAGAAACGCTACAAGCTGCTTAACGCAAGAACCGTGAACAACCTTGGACTGCCCGGTCAAAGCTTCCAAGTAGATGAAGGCGCAGAACGTCACAAACACCTGAAGGGGCTCCCGATTGCCAGTTATCAAAACGCGGTGCCCAAAATTCTGATAGGGGTGGACAATTTGCGACTAGCAGTACCACTGAAAGTTCGGGAAGGTGATGAAACAGCTCCAGTTGCGGTGAAAACCAGACTAGGGTGGTGTGTCTACGGTCCTCAAGGGAGCTGTAAGCAAGAATCCTATAGCTTCCATGTATGTGAGTGTTCCTGCGACGAGAAACTCCACGAAGCGGTGAAGCAGTTCTACACTGTCGAAGAAACGGGTTCCAGGCCAGTTGAACCGTCCCTTGCGAAGGAAGATGAGCGAGCGTTAGCCATCATGGAAGCTACGACCCGGCGAGTGGGGAACAGGTTCGAGACCGGGCTGATTTGGCGAAAAGATCAAGTAGAATTCCCCGACAGCTACTACATGGCAGTACGACGACTGGAGTGTCTGGAACGTCGGATGGAGCGTGACCCAGTGCTAAAAGAAAATCTCCATCGGCAAATCGTCGAGTATGAAAAGAAAGGCTATGCCCACAAGACCACAATCGCGGAGATAGAAGCAGCAGATCCCCGGAGAGTTTGGTACCTCCCAGTCGGAGCAGTGATGAACCCTAAAAAACCAGGGAAGGTCCGAGTCATTTGGGACGCAGCAGCCAAAGTCAACGGCGTATCATTGAACAGTGAGCTCCTCAAAGGTCCGGATCAACTCACACCTCTCCCAGCTATTCTCTTCCGATTTCGGTTGTATGGGGTGGCCGTTACCTCGGATATCCAAGAGATGTTCCACCAAATCCGCATCCGAAAAGAGGACAGGGACTCTCAGCGTTTTCTATGGCGCGCCCAGCCGATCGATAAGCCAACGGTCTACGTGATGGATGTAGCCACATTTGGGAGCACTTGCTCCCCCGCATCAGCTCAATTTGTGAAAAACCGAAACGCGGAACTACACAGTGAGCTTTATCCGGAGGCAGCCAAAGCGATTGTCGACGACCATTACGTCGACGATTATTTGGCCAGTTTTAGCTCATGGGAAGAGGCAGCAAAGGTGGCACGCGATGTACGAACCGTGCATGGCAACGGCGGCTTCAAGCTGCACAACTGGCGGTCCAACAGTAGCGTGGTGCTTCAAATGCTGGACGAGGAACAGCTTGAATCGGATAAGCAGATAAGTTTGATGGACAGTGCGAATCCCGAAAGGGTTCTCGGAATGCTGTGGAGTCCGTCCAGCGACGAGCTGAGTTTTTCTACTCAGATGAGCGAGGAAGTCCAAATACTGATCCGTACAGCCACGAAACCCACGAAGAGGCAAGTTTTGCGGTGCGTGATGACCCTGTTTGATCCTTTAGGGTTACTCTCACCTTTTATCGTTCACGGGAAGGTTCTTATCCAGGACTTGTGGCGAGCGGGCACCGCTTGGGATGAACAAGTCAGCGAGGAAATTTACTCAAAGTGGCACAGGTGGGTGCAAATGATAGGCTACATCGCAGAAATACGAATTCCGCGGTGTTACTTCCGTAACGCTTGTCAAAATACCTACTACAACTCGGAGCTCCACGTTTTTGTCGACGCGAGCGAGATAGCGTATTCTTGCGCGATATATCTACGAACGCTAGGAACAGGTGATGAGTCACAGTGCTGCCTAATCGCCGCTAAAGCCAAGGTCGCACCGCTGAAGCCCTGGTCAATTCCGAGACTCGAGCTGCAGGGTTGTGTTTTGGGTGTGCGATGGTCGAAGTTTGTCAAAACAGAGCACAACATTCCCGTGTCCAAGATGATATTCTGGACAGATTCCAGAACGGCACTGGCCTGGATTAAATCCGACCCTAGGAATTATCGGCAGTTCGTTTCATTCAGAGTAGGAGAGATACTGGAACACACTACTTCGAGTGACTGGCGGTGGGTACCGTCGAAGGCCAATCCAGCGGATGAAGCTACGAAGTGGGGTAGTGGTCCATACTTCGACCGCAACAGCAAATGGTTTCGGGGACCCGACTTTCTGCGACTTCCAGAGAACGAGTGGCCTCTTTTGAAGGATCCAGTGCCGGCTACCAGTGAAGAAATGCGCGCATCAACCCTGCACCACTGTTCTTTCGTGCCCCCGATTGATTTCACCCGGTTCTCTTCCTGGAATCGACTGCTACGAGCAATAGCGTACGCGATAAGGTTCCTGAACAATTCGAACAAGAAGCGGCCGTTGCGTACCGGGTAGCAGAAGAAACCATCTTCAAAGTGATGCAGCGTGAAACGTATCCAGAGGAGGTCATGGCACTGTCCGGCAAAGCACCTAACGAAAGTGGGCAGGAAATTATAGGAAAACATAGCTCAATTTTCCAGCTGATGCCGATGCTAGACAACCGCGGCCTGTTGCGTGAGCGTGGTCGAATCGGGTCCGGGGAAGGAGTAGAGTTTAACGTTCGCCACCCCATTATCCTTCCTAGAAAACACCGTGTTACGGAGCTCCTGGTGTTGGATTTCCATCAACGTTGTCAGCACGGGAATTCCGAAACGGTGGTGAATGAGATTCGCCAGCTCTATAATATCCCAAGACTACGGTCAGTCGTCAAGAAAGTAAGCCGGGACTGCGCACTATGTAAGATTCGCAGGGCGAGGCCAGCGATTCCCCCGATGGCGCCGCTCCTTCCGGCGCGTCTTGCCCACCACGAGAGAGCCTTCACTTACACCGGAGTAGACTACTTCGGCCCCCTAATCGTCAAGCTGGGAAGGTCTAATGTGAAGCGGTGGATCGCGTTGTTTACCTGTCTCACAGTGCGCGCCGTTCACCTTGAAGTTGCGTATACATTATCAACAGAATCCTGCATATCGTGTGTCCACCGATTCGTGGGCCGTCGAGGTCCGCCCGCGGAGTTCTTCAGTGACAACGGGACGAACTTCCAGGGAGCCGATCGAGTGCTACAACATCAAATTAGCCAGGGACTGTCCACGACGTTCACCAGTACCAACACCAAGTGGAACTTCATTCCGCCAGGAGCCCCACACATGGGCGGAGCGTGGGAACGCCTGGTTCAATCCGTGAAGGCTGCAATGCAGGAAGCATATTCGGAGGGAAAGCTTGATGACGAGGGGCTGCAGACGCTGGTCGTGGAGGCTGAAAGGTTGGTAAACTCAAGGCCTCTGACGTACTTGCCGCTGGAAGCTGAGGAGTCAGAGGCGATTACGCCCAACCACTTCCTGCTACTGAGCTCAAACGGAATAAGACCACGTAGCGGGCAAGGAGAAGCTTCCGAACACGGACATTACCGTGAGCTAGCCCGACGAGAAATATTAGGGAAATCATGGGAGCTGATCCAGCGGCAGTTGAATGTATTCTGGAAGCGCTGGCTAGCGGAATATCTGCCGGTGATCCGTAGGCAACCGAAGTGGTTCGAGGAAGCCCGTCCCGTAGAAGCAGGAGACTTGGTCATGGTAGCTGAGCCAACGAAGAGAAATGGATGGGAGCGTGGGCGGATAGTCCGAACTGTCCCAAGCCTGGATGGCCGAAATCGACAGGCGGTGGTGCAGATAGGTTCGAAAACTCTGCTGCGGCCGGTGTCACGGTTGGCATTGCTTGACGTGAAAGGATTCTGTGAAACTCCGGAAAACTCCGGATCACACCCGGGGGAGACTGTCAACGCAGGAAACGGCAAACTGGCAACCTTGTCGCCCTCCGCCTTTAAAGCGCCGCGTTCTGCTGTAAAAGCGTCGCCGCATAACGAATGACAAATGTCATTGTTCGATGGAAAATCGGTCCAGAGGAGTTTCCGGTTGATCTCGGCCATACTTTTCCACCAGTAGCTGAAGGAGTGCAAAGTGAAATTTTGGGCAGCTCTTGATCTCAAAGTTAAAGTGAATTCTGCAGAGTGTGTGTTGGACGAAGTAGTCCTTTATTGAATTTGTTGGGGATAAATCCCAGATATATAGGGTAAAGCGAAGTAGATTTGATATTCGTGATTATAGTGATAGATTCATATAACCTCAAATATTCTACAGTGAAGTTATTTCTCGAGTTCTCGTTCCTGGTCGTCGGTAGCCTGTCCGTCGCGAAGTCCGTGTAATCTGAATTCCTGAAAATAGAAAAGTAAGACTGTACGAAATAGTTAGAATATCACACTAAACAACATGAATCACCCTTAGATAGCGCATCATTTAAGAGGGTAGAATTGGTTCGTAGGGTGAGCGAGGTGCAAAGGCCACCGAATTGTAAGTGGAAGACCGTCCTTTGATATATGCATTGTACTTACCTTTAAGATATCGTATTTGACCATTTACAGTTGAAGCATCATAATACAGACCGCTATCAAAACCGGGACCGCTTTTTCTTCTCACCCCGCCCTTAACAACCATATTTTCAAGAATACTAAACATTTTCCAAATTTCTTCAAGCTGTTCTAAACTAATCTATATTGTGAAGATTTCATAGAAGAACCGGAATGATAAGACCAACCGTGCTTCGAGATAGAGTATTTTGAACGTTTATAGTTAATTTCCGATACAGTCCTTAGTGTAAAAAATTTCATGAAAATCTCTTAAAAAATGACTGAGTAATATCGAAAACCAGACCCGTGCAAAAAAAGAATCGGGTGTAGTTCGTTTGGAAATTTCTAAGGCAAATCTATTGCAAACTTCTTCGGTTATCCTTTTGAATTTTCTTTGACAAATTTCTTTGAGATTTTCTTCGAAAATTTCTTTAACGCTCCTACGATGCTACGGTCGGCGTACAACGATGGCATTATGTACGTTCAGCGAGCCTGTCTGGATCATATTAACTCCATCATCCCACTAGTTTTAAAATATGAATGTGTCTAGTCGAGCCAAGTACAAGACACTGGCAGACGACCCAAGTAACAATCTTAATTCTATTTGGTTTTATTTGTTTTTATGATAGTTTTATCGGAACATTGCATATTTTAGTTGATCTTATCGGAGTCTCAGCTGAGCACAACTATTCTTCGTGAATATGTGGTTTTAAAAATACCTCCAAGAATACTTGAGGTTCAGTTCATAAAACCATAAACACAACAAGAACTGTTGAACTTATTTTCAGTTTTATAAGGTTCTTGTAGTTATCTTCAATCATCCGTTCTTGATCAAGAGTAACTGTTCTCGCATAAGTTTGGTACATGAAAAATGCATAAGTTTGGTACATGAAAAATACAAGAAAAAACTCAAGCATCAGATTTTGATTCTCATCGTTCCATTATTGCTGCCAAGCAAGACACCTACCCGGAAACCCAACCGCAACGCGGTGCAGTGCCAAGTTCCTCCGGTTGCAGCATTCGAAATGAGGTGGGTATGGTCATCTAGGACGTCGTTTCCCGTGCAATCGGGGTTCCAATCATCGATCTCAAAATCAACAACTACTTACCTGTTGAAAGTGCTGACCGGAGGAATGAGGCACTGCACCGCATCAAGGCCGGTTATCGAAAAAGGTCTGCCTGGTTGGCAACGGTACCGGACTGATAAATAAATTCATCGGACGAGATTCACAAAATCCACCGCGGTGCGATAATTTATTGTTTGTTTACAATTTGGCGTACATGTTTTATGACGTTCTTGGCGGAGTTTGCACAAACCTATATCAAGGACGTTATAAACCAGAGTACTCTTGAGTAATACTTCTTACCCTTGCATAAGATGAAATAAATTTAAGGCGTTCTGGATGGAGGCCAACTAGGCTGCATTGAGAACGTTATAAATCCTAGTATTCTTGAGTTATGCTTTTAACTCTGGCATGAGTTGAAAGAAATTTAAGACGATCTTATGGTGATGTTGATTAAAACCATCGATGATGGACCGACCACCGGCCTAGATTTCAATGGAAGCCATGTTGAGAAAACTCATGAGCAATGTTTGCATGACCAGGAATAATATTTTTAAATATTTTATTAGTGCGTTATAATGGAAGCGCGTTGCAATTTTTGGAAGTATCTTGCATCCTTGTTACACCACGGAAGTATTTCCAATTTGTGTAATAAATTAATCCCGATTACAATAATGTGTCATTTTCATTGTGTTTTTAATTTCAATTTAATTCACCAAACTTTTCTGTCGACATAAAAGCTGCATCAGCAACAACACTGACAAATTTATTATCGTTTTATCATGTACTTGAAGAATTCTACAAGGAGAGAGCAATTCACCTTGAGGACAACTTGGGAAGTACAACAAATTTTAAAAGAAATTAAAAAACAACTCTCCAAGAGCATCTTAGGATGGGCCTCTTTGGTCTTATGGCGGGTTTATGGTAGAGTTGATGTCGTGTTGCAGAGCAGTTTGGTTTATGCATGGTTTTAAAGAACAGGTGTTGAAGAATACTTCAAAAGCATTATAAAATTAATTTTGTTACTTGGGGACCTTACTGCTGTGGTCGAAATACGTATTTGTCAGGGACTGCAAACACATAGTTGGAATTGAAAGAATAAATATTTCAAAGACACGGACACCGTCTTCAGCCAGAGGCTGTACAGACTGAATGAAACTTAACACTAGACAAGGGACACACGGAGCATGCACCAGTGGATACGGAGAAGAAACTATTCTCATGAAAAGTTTCATCGCCCGGAGCGGGAATCGAACCCTCACTCCATAGCTTGGTGCGACTATAAGCTTGGTGACCCTAACCGCACGGCTACGAGGCTCCACACTGCACACTACTCGATTTTTTTTACTAGGGGTCGTCCATAAATGACGTAGCTTTTTGGGGGGGGGGGTGTTTGTGATTTTGTGACGAAGTGTGACGATAGGGGGGTAGGGGTTTATGATATGCTACGTAGCTTTCTACTTAGCCTATTAAAAAAAAGTATTTTGTAATTAATAAAATTTTTACTTGCATTAAGTGTCATTATCCAGTAAACAGAGATTAAAATTTTCATTTTCATTGAGTGAAATTCTATGCGAATTTGGAAAATTCTCAACTGAGGGATCAAAATAAAATTCATTTTGGTGAATGATTTTTTTACTTATTCATTCATTTTTCTGTCACTGACTATTTTCACTGAGAAACAAAACAAGACCATAACTACCGATTAAACTTCCAATCATCACAAAACTTGGGTATAGTAATTAATTGGAATACTAACCATCTGCTTCATTTGTTCATTAAGTCGAACTGTACGTCTGTTAACAGAAATTGGACATTTTACAACGCGCAAGAAAATATTCATGACAGAGAATTGAATGAAAAAAGAGAGCCATTGAGTTGACAATGAATGTGGCCAGACACGAATGAAAAAAATAGAAAGTCAATCTTCACTTCGGATTTTCGAATTTTTTACACTGTGCCAGTAAATCAAAGAAAAAATATAATGCATTATTTTTTTTCCATGCACATTAATGTAAATAACAAATAATGGACATAAATGCTAGCTTCCTTTCATAAGACATGCAGCTATCGGACACAACAACTGTATCTGAGAAAATGGTTTTGGAAATCTGCGTAAAGAAAAATGTATTGTGTATACAGAAAATTTCCAATAGTTTGCTGCTTGCTATAGGGCACTGCACACCGCTAAGGTTGCAAAGGAAAAAAATCTAAATTTTGGCATTATGGCATTTTTTGAGGAGTTCCTTATATAGCTTCTACAGGACTTCCTCGAAGAATTCCTCCAGCAATTTCTTAAGGAGCTCCTCCACAAGGAATTTCTCATGGTATTCTTTATAGGTTTCCCCAACAGAAAAAGGATAACATTTCCACAGGAATTCCCACTGGGAATTCCAGAAAAAACATTCCTAAAGGATTTGGAGGAATTTCAGAAAGAATCCCTTTAGGAATTTCCAGAAGAATTTCAGAAGGAACTCTTGGAGGAACCTTGAAAGAAATCATATGGAAATTCAAAAAGAAAGTGAAGAGTTCCAGGAGCAATTCCAAATGGAACTTTTGGAGAAATCTTCAATAAACTCCTGGAAGAATCTCAGAGGGAGTTATTTGAGGAGTCTTAGAAGGAACTCCTGGTTCAATTTCTGTAGAAAACATGGAAGAAATTTTTGATGGAATCCCGGAAGTAATTTCTGAAGGAATCCCGAAAATAACTTTTGTGGAATCCCGGAAGATATCCAGATAGAACTCCAGGTGAAATCTAAGAAGGAAATCCTGGAGGAATTCCTGAAGGAACTATGGGAGGAATGCCACAAAAGTTCAGCTTATTGGACACAGTGGGTTAACTTTCCCAACAGAGGAGGAAGACAAAAAATGGAAGGAAACCGTAGAAGGATTCCTCGCGGAATTCTAAAAGATCCTGGAGGAATCCTGGAAGGAGTGAATGGAGGAATACCAGAAAAAGTTCCCGGGGAAGTCCCGGGAAAAATCCTAGAAGAAAGCTCTCGAGGAATCCCAGAAGAATCCAGGAAGGAATTCTTAAAGAATTCCGAAAAAAAAACTCTTGGAGGAATCCCAAAAGCAATTCCTGGAGGGGTTTTGAAGAATGCCGGAGAGGTTTCTTGCAGAGGTCTCGGAATGAATATTTGAGAAAATTCCTGAAGGAAACCAAGAAGGAACTCCAGGAGGAATCCCGAAAGGAACTTCGTTAGGAAACCCAGAAAGAAGTTCTGATGGAATCTCAAAAGAAATTCCAGTTTAAATCCCTGAAGAGATGTCCGAAGAAACTGCTGGAGGAAGAGAGGAGAGGAAAATTTTTAAAGAACTCCTGAAGAAAACCATAGATAAACTTAAACATAAAAATATATAAAAAAAAAATCCCGGAGAAATCTCAGAAGGAACTTTTGGTGGTATCTTAGAAAAAACTCCGGAAGGATTTCTTGAAGGGATCTCTGAAGGAAATGCTGGAGGAATTAAAAAGGGAGGAACTCTCGAAAATCCCAAAGTAAGCTCCTTGAGGAATTCCAGAATTAACTGCTAAAAGAATTTTTGAAGAAACTCTTGCAGGATCCCTCAAATTTCATGGTGCATTTAATTCAAACGAAACCAATTTGATATTTCTCTAACAGATTACAGTTTACAGATTGCAATACAGATTGACTATATTGGGTTTCAACTTCCTGTTCTTCGGCATCAAGCAGAACGATGGGTGGTTTATTGAGTAGGCCGTCCCTTAGTAGAGATATTAGTAAATCCCTTAGTAGAGATATCGCAAATCTAAACACATTTTTGGCCCTTTAGGGTCCTAAAATCACCGGTTTTAGTGGAATAGCGTATTTGTTTTGTCGAAAAAAAATTCATGTTTTTTTGGTCCCATGCATTTTTTGACAACTTTAGGCCCCTTGAGGGACCACTTAGCCTTCAGATACGGACTTCAAATTTTGACACGATCATTTTTTAGCTAAAACGATCATTTTCCACTAACGAACTTATAACATTTCCAATTTTTGCAAAATAAGGGACGGCCTATTATTGAGTCATTAGCTTTGGTGATAATCTCCACTGGTTGTACCTATGGTCTTGATGTCGGCGATCTGAACCTGGCAGTCGTCAATGTTTTCTTGCTTTTGTTGTTTTTTTTTCATATATTCGTTAACATACAAGTAAAAATTTCCGAACAAAGTTTAGATTTGTTTGCTTTTTGACATGAAAATTTTTTTGTGGAGAGGGGGGGGGTCGTTTAACACGCTACGTCATTTATAGGGGGTATCCAAATTTGTGACGAAATGCTACGAGGGGGGAGGGGGTATTAAAAATCGCTTAAAAAAAGCTACGTCATTTATGGACGCCCCCAAGTATTCTACCAAGTTGGAAGAGATGGCACCGACACGCCCATTTCATCATTATCATTTGAAAAAAATATTCGGCTTTTTTTCAGAATATTTCAAATTTCTTTCAGAAATCTCTGCGGAACGTGCTTGGATATTCCTTCGACAACTCATTATCTCCATTTTATTGCACACATAAAAATCCGTTCCACTCCCAGTCACGGCAACAGGAACAATCGGGAACTACAGTATGTCCCATAAAAAAATGCGAAAATTTATTTTTTTCGTTTTCTAATATTTTGAAACAAATTTGAGATATTCTGTATGATAACCACCTCCTTATTGTAGCCTTATCTTAAAAGGACGAATTCATTATTTCTGAAGAAATTCCAACTCAGATTCCTGAGAACAGTTTCTAGTAAATTCGAAAACAAGATTTTGAAAAAATCTTCACTAAACATTCTCCTCTTGATGAATTTCGCAGGAGTTCTTTGGCGAAATATCTGGAGAATAAAAACCCGAACACGAAAAAAATCAAAGAATTTTATGAAAAAAATCCTGGAGAATACCTGAAAATACGAGGCGTTGGGGGTAATCGTAAAAAAAAACTCTTAATATTTTTTTTTAAACCTGAAGGAATCCGTGGCAATCCGTGGAATCCGTGGGAGAAGCAAATATATAAAACTCTTAAAATAATCTCAATAATCTAAAAAATATTTCCTAAGAAGCTAAAGCAAGATTTTTTTAAAGCTTTGTAGAGAAATTTCTGAAACAATTTCTGAAAGAATCAGTGTAGAGATTCCAAGAGGTGTGAAGAGAATGTTGGAGAAATTTGTTAAGAAATATCCAGCGCAATACCCGGAAGAATCAATGTATGAATTCAAAGCATCTTGGCAGGCATCACAGAAGAAACTTTTAGATATATTCCTTCTTCCCTGAAGAAAGTTTTTAGGAAACTACAGCAAGAGAGCGTAGAGGATTTTTTATACAATGTCATGGTAATAATAATAAATTCATGGAAGGTTTCTCAAAAGAATCTTCCAAAAAATTACTGAAGGGAACCCGAGAAGAAATCATGAATGGAGCAGTTTCTGTAGGAATGCATCGAGCATCTTCTGAAGCACTTCATAAATGTTTGAAATATTTCTCAAAAAATAAGCTCTGAAAAAAAAATGAATCCTTGGAGAATTGTTTGAGAAAATCCGTGAAGAATCTTAAAGGATTTTATCTAGATTTTTTTAGTCAATTTATGAACTTCTACGGAGGACCCATATAGCCGAGGCGGTAAACGCACGGGTATTCAGCATGACCATGCTGAGGGTGACGGGTTCGATTCCCGGTCGGTCCAGGATCTTTCCGTAAAGGAAATTTCCTTGACTTCCTTGGGCATAGAGTATCTTCGTGCCTGCCACACGATATACACATGCAAAATGGTCATTGGCAGAGGAAGCTCTCAGTTAATAACTGTGGAACACTCAGTTAATAACTCTTAGAACACTAAGCTGAGAAGCAGGCTTTGTCCCAGTGAGGACGTTACGCCAAGAAGAGGAGAGGAGGATGAACTTCTATATCATTGATCAGTACAGTAAAAATCTTAAAATTCACATAGCCAATTTTCTTATATCCATAACGGCATAACAATCTCATTTAGTGTAGGAAATTTTATGTTATTCATTTCACTTAATCCTGAGATATAGCAGTTTAATGAACGGCACCCAAGTCAGAATCATGTCACAAAAAGTGATCTTACTTCACGTAAAGTTATTCATTCGTCGTTAAATTGTTGAGAAACTAGCAGCTTACATTTTGGATTTTTCTTACACTTTTTAAAAGTTATCGTATGCTTTGTACACAGAGAAACAGACGTACATAACACTTACAACAAATTTCATTAAAAACATCGTCACGAAAACGTAATCGCCCAATGCTAACGTACTGTGTTTTGGCGCCATTGAAAAGATGATCGATGGAAAGCTATGAGAGTGTGACGCCTGCTTCTCTGTGCTTTGTACTTGCTTGATTGATAAGTTTACATATAAGAAATTTAAATTTCAATCATACCGATTACATAAGGTTTCCAAAGTTCGTCTTAGGAGTTAGAAACCATCAAGTGAAGAATACATGTTATGTTCATTTTCAACTACGGTGAGCGGGTCACGTCATCAGGATGTCAGATAGCAACGCGAATAAAATGGTTCTCGAGTCATCCGACCGGTACAAGAAGACATGGTGCGCAGCGAGCTTGATGGGTCGATCAAATAGAGGGCCCTTCGCAGAGTGCTGAACTGGAGACACTCAGCCATGGACCGAGTAGAATGGAGACGGCTACAATGTACAGCAGAGGCCACGCAGGCCCTAGTCTGACGGCTAAGGTTAGTAAGTCATTTTCAACTTCATCAATCTATGTTTCGCGCATTCATCCACTACCAGCTTCAAGCTCATGTGGGATACCTACAACGAAAGTGAGTGGATTGTAAAGTAATGAGGCCCTCTTTCTTCCATAGAGATCGATAATTACCTCTTCGGGACGCACCAAACAGGTGCGTATTCACATCAGCAAAGACGTAAGTACAGTATCTACCACACCAGTACGCCATAATTCCAGTTCCCAAATAAATCCATTGTCTGCATTGAAGCTGAATGATAGGCAGGCAGGCAGCCTCAATGTCGACCACGATGACGACCACAACACAACACGGTCGGTCGTCTTGAAGAAAGTGAATTGGATAATTATCGGCCGCGACCCTTTCTTCGCCGGGCCCGACCGTCACCGTCACACGTGTGCTGCTTGGTCGTCATCGTCGTCGTCATTCCTCGACGACGACCTTACCATCTCCTACTTCTTCTTAGCATAACGTACAGCAGCGTAAGGTATAGCTAGCTACTGGGTTAAGGAGATGCGCGTAGCTATCATTATCGGGGCGGGAAAGTTGGTTCAAGAAAAGAAGCTGAATTTCACCAGGCGCACCACGACCGTGTGATCCCAGTCCACGTGGGTTCCCTTGTTTGACGGAGGGTCGAGTCGACGAGATGGATCGTTAATTTGGTTGGATAATGAAGAATATATGTCCGCATAGGAGTAAAAAGCCAAACGTTGTGGGCAAAACTCTGAAATATACTAGAATTTCCTATATTTATTTATTTATTTTATAATCAACTCATCTGACGTTGCATAAGTCATCATTAATATAGAAACTACTACAAATACAACTAACTTCACCACACCAGAATGGAGCTTACGAAGGCTTTTCTTAGGCGAAGCATGTTCGAACATCAGTGAGGACTCACCACCTTTGGCATCGCAAGGTGACCGAGCATCATGTGCACTGCACACGAATTGTTCAAGCGGAGTTTGCCTAGGCGTGGCGGTAGTTCAGCAGTGGGCTCTGCTGGGCCTCTTTAGAAATACCACACATCCGGAAGCATCAACTCTGTAGTACAAGCGGATCGGCACCGCTTCCAAAGTGCCCTAGCCTGGTCAGTGGTGCCTCGGGAACATCAGGAGCAACACCAGTAGAGGTGTGCTGGTGGCGACGGAATTCTATCCTCTTAGTAGGGCCGGGTGACACTGACCTGAAACGACGGATGGGCTAATGTCGGAGCTGCCTTCCGTCCCATAACACCTTGGCAAGGCCTTAGAGTACGTTCCCGATCTGTATCCAGCTTAGGATACTAACTGAGTGGTGGTAGGTTCAGTTGAACAATCCTGATCAGCGCTGATCCTGGCTCTGAGCAGAGGTCCCATAAGGGCCTATGCCAACCCGAGGGTGGCCCCCTTGCTTGCATAGATAACCACCGGGATTCTTGCGCGACTATTTCAGTGGCAATGAGGGACAGCGGCTCTAAGAGGGACCCTCATTGCAGTAATGGATTCGTTTTTAATTAAAGAGGTCGAGAATACGGAGGGTGAGGTGACGAATTCGTTCGTGAGAAGCGCACTGGTTAGATCACCAACGCAAGCGGCTAGGGTGGAATCCCCTCAAGTGTTGGAGTACGGAACACCGACCTGAAACGACGGATGGGCTAATGTCGGAGCTGCCTTCCGTCCCATAACACCTTGGCAAGGCCTTAGAGTACGTTCCCGATCTGTATCCAGCTTAGGATACTAACTGAGTGGTGGTAGGTTCAGTTGAACAATCCTGATCAGCGCTGATCCTGGCTCTGAGCTGAGGTCCCATAAGGGCCTATGCCAACCCGAGGGTGGCCCCCTTGCTTGCATAGATAACCACCGGGATTCTTGCGCGACTATTTCAGTGGCAATGAGGGACAGCGGCTCTAAGAGGGACCCTCATTGCAGTAATGGATTCGTTTTTAATTAAAGAGGTCGAGAATACGGAGGGTGAGGTGACGAATTCGTTCGTGAGAAGCGCACTGGTTAGATCACCAACGCAAGCGGCTAGGGTGGAATCCCCTCAAGTGTTGGAGTACGGAACACCGAGGATCAGGTCAGCGACCGAGGACACGCAGATGAGTGGAGTGGAACTCACGCGTGCGCTGATTCGTAACAGAGATGGGCTTCCGAAGTCGCTGGTGGTCGCTGAACAGCTCGACGAGCTGATCAGCTACACGAGGCGGAATGACATCAGCAAAGACCTTAAAAAAAGTTCTGCTGAGGCTCCGCGATTCGGTAGCCCAGCCAGGCCAAGATGGAATATGATCTCTTGGTGGACCGAGGTAAAGCAACTGACGCGGGTAGAGTAGAGAGGTCCACGCAAACAGATTGCCCTCTACAGAGAGCGGGAGCAGCCAGGTGGGGCTGCAGATAGAGCGAAAATCTCGGCCCAAGCCAAAAGGCCGAGTTCGGTCGATGAGGAGCGGCCGGGGAAAGGTAAACGCCCGCGTAGTGCGAGCAACCCCAAACCGGTCGCGAAACGAGCTCGGATAAAGAGCCGAAATCCCGAGTCGAGGTTGTTAAAAGTAACGGTGACCAACCGGTCCAAGGGAAGGAGAACCCTTGGAATACGGTTGGAAAGAAGAAGCGGAAAGAGAAGGTTTTGAGTAAAACCAAAACGAAGCTTGCTCGTAAACGCACGAGGGCGACGCACTGGTCCTCAAAACAGAGGGAGATAGCTACGCAGATGTACTGCGGGCTATGCGTGACGAGAATCGTCTCTCGGAGCTAGGCGCGAATGCCAAAAGCATCCGGCGCACTAGAACAGGAGAGATGATGCTAGTGCTCAAGAAGGATGCCATCAACAAGGGCTCCTCTTACACTGCACTAGCACAGGAAGTGCTAGGAGAGAAGGTACAGGTGAGGGCTATGACGCCGGAGGCGACTCTCCAGTGTAAGATCACCACCGCGGAGGAGCTCTCTGTCGTCCTTAGGCAGCAGTGTATAGTGGACGCGCCAAGCGCATCGATCCGCATCAGGCAGATCGCGACGATCAAGCTTCCAACTGTGGAGGCAAAAAAGCGGCAGCAAAGGGCATGATAGAAGTCGGCTGGTCGGAGTGTCCGCTCAGCAACTGTGAGCCGCCGGAAGTGTGCTTCAAGAGCTTCGAGCGAGGCCACAAGCCGTGGGCTGGGCATGCAAAGGACCCGACAGAAATAAACTATGCAGAAGATGCGGAGTAGAAGGCCACTTCGTCAGGGAGTGCAAATCGACACCAAAGTGTCTGATTTGCATGGCGAACAAGGGCCACGTGACGGGTACCCAAGCATAAGTGGACGGAACGGCCGAAAATGACGCAAGTCACACAGTTGAACATGAATCACTGTGAAGCCGCGCAGCAGCTGTTGTGGCAATCCGCCTCGGAGTCGAGTACATACATCGCGCTTCTTTCGGACCCATACCGCATCCCAAACCCCCCCACCCCCAATAACGGGAACTGGGTTGCGGATAAGGCCAAGAAAGCGGCGATCTGTACGACCGGTCGGTACCCGGTCCAGGAGATAATCTCCACGACGTGCGAGGGCTTCGCAATTGCGAAGATCGACGTGTGAGGGCTTCGCAATTGCGAAGATCTGCAGTTGCTATGCCCCACCCATGGGTGGGGTGCAGGTGGTCGATAGACCAGTTCTCGTCCATGCTAGACTCACTGGCAAGCGCACTAGTAGGACTGAGTCCCTTGGTCATCGGTGGAAACCTAAACGCGTGGGCGGTCGAGTGGGGCAGTCGCTCTACGAACGAGAGAGGTTGGGCTCTTCTCGAGGCTGTGGCGGGATTAAACGTTGAGGTTGCGAATGTCGGCAGTACAAGCCCATATAGCAGGAATGGTCCGGAGTCCATCATTGATGTGACCTTCTGGAGCCCGGGTCTTAACCCTAGCTCAGACTGGAGAGTTGACAACGGGTACACGCATAGTGATCACCTGGCGATTCGATACAGTATCGAATATGGCGGTAGATGGCAGCAGTCGAGGATAACCGACACTCACCGAGGATGGCTAACCTCGAGTTTCGATAAGCCGGCATTTGTTGAGCGACTGCTCATGGAACAGAACACCGACTACCTGTCTAGCGACGGTCTAGTTGGTACCCTGAGACGAGCGTGCGACGCGGCAAAGAAGAGACGATCCATACCCAGGAATGGACGAAGACCAGTATACTGGTGGTGCCAACTGCCGGACTGATGAGTTGGGAGTGGAGCGAGAGGAGGCATACAGGGCGGCAAAATTGACACTGAATAAAGGATTAGGGCGCGTAAGCGGGCGTTCTTTGTTGATCTCTATCAGATGGCCAACACAACCCCCTGAGGAGATGCCTACCGGGTAGTCATGTGCAAAACGAGAGGTACATCTGGACCACCGGAACGCTTTCCCGTGATGCTGCAGAGGATTGTGGAAACGTTGTTCCCGCACCACGAGGTAAGACCATCTCGGTCCGAGCGAGGTTCCCCCAGTGACAAATGACGAGCTAGCCGCAATTGCGAAATCACTTAAGCTGAACAAGGCCCCGGGCTCGGATGGCATTCCGACGGTGGCTATCAAAGCGGCCATCGAGACTAGCCCTGACATGGTCAGACTGGCTATGCAGAGATGCCTGGATAGGGGCGAGTTCCCGGATAGGTGGAAAAGGCAAGAACTGGTTCTATTGCCCAAGCACGGGAAGCCACCAGGCGACCCGTCAGCATATAGACCAATCTGCCTTTTAGACACGGCCGGGAAACTCCTAAAGCGAATCATTCTGTAAAGGTTGTTGGTCTTCACCGAGACGACGGACAACGCGTGACTATTAGACAGTATAAGTATAAGGTAGTATAAAGCCTATGTGTATAGTATAATATAAACTTGATGATGTGTATTTTGTTGATTGCTTCATCAACACCTCCACTGAGGGTGAGATTTCATGCGATTAGAGTCATTTTGGGTCATTTCATTACCGTATCTGGAGGTTAAACGATATCGGTAAGGCGTCCCGGAAATCTGGGAAAGGTGGGCTAGAAAACGCTAGCCCGTCCCGGATGAAAGGGAACAAGGGGTTGCGATTGTAGTTAGGCCCTCGGCAATCACAAAAAAGGCGCGGACCAAGGGAAGGGCTCCCTTGGACGACAGTTGAGCGAAAAGGGAAGAAGCAAAAACCGCTAAATGAGCAGAAGCGTAAGGACACCAAACTCAAGAGACGTAGAAGCATAGGTGTCAAGCGCAAGAAAGGCGAAGCGCTTGTCATCAACTGCTCGGACGTGTTGAAGACGATGTGGAGTGACGCCAAGCTTGCGGATCCGGGAGTCACCGCGAGCAGTATTAGACGTACTTGTACGTATGAAAAGACCCCTCGAGCTCAAGCGTGACAAGGAAGACGCCGATTTCAAAACTCTCCTTGGAAAGGGTGTCGAGGTGAGGGCTCTTACAACGGAGGCGACTCTGAAAGTGAAGAACCTAGATGAGATCACTGACGCGGAAGAACTCGTCACGGCACTGCGGCAACAGTGCGAGATGCAGCTGGCCACCATAGCCGTTCGGCTACGGAAGGGTCCGGCAGGGACACAGGTAGGTTAGTTAAACTAGCGAAGCTTAAGGTGGGATGATCGGTAGGCCAACTGTCCTTGCCACCGGAGGTTTGTTTCAGGTGTCTGGAACCAACACATAAGTCATGGGACTGTAGAGGCCCTGACAGGAGCAAGTTGCGCAGGCGATGCGATGGCGAAGGCCATAATGCACAAAGCTGTACGAGTCCGCCAACGTGGTTGATTTGCTTCGGGAAATCCACAAATAACAAGCACCCAACGGAAGGTCCAAATTGCCCGACCTTAAGAAGAGCCGTAGCTGACAAATCACAGTGCAGGTAACGCACCTAAACCTGAACCATTGTGACTCGGCCCAGAAACTGCTTTGTCAGGCGGTTTCTGAGTAGGGGACGATCGCCATCATAGCGGACGTATACCGAGTACCCGCCGGCAACGGCAATTGGGTCTCGGATGGGTCCAGAAAAATGGCGGCGATATGGACGACGGGTAAATACCCCGTCCAGGAGTTGGTGTCTACTACCTATTAAAGCTTCGTGGTCGCCAAAGTAAACGGGGTCTTCTTCTGTAGCTGTTTTATGCGCCTCCGCGGTGGCCGATCGAGCGGTGCACGCAAATGCTGGGCCGCTTAACGACCGTGCTAACAGGGCGAAGGCCGGTGGTAATAGCGGGTTACTTTAATGCCTGGGCCGTGGAATGGAGAAGCCGTTTCACGAATCAGTGGGGTCAGATCCTGCTAGAAACACTGGCCATCTTAGATGTCAACTTGGCTAATGTCGGTACCAAGAGTACCTTTAGTCGAAACGGAGCGGAGTCAATTATTGACGTGACCTTTTGTAGTCCTGGCCTAACAAGTAGTTCGAACTGGAGAGTAGATGATGGCTACACTCACAGCGACCACCTGGCGGTTCGCTACAGTATCGACTACAACAACAGCAGGCAGCAGATAGAAGAAGAGGCGGCTAGGCCAAGGCCAAGCCCTCGCAGGTGGAAGACATCATACTTCGACGAAGGGGTTTTTAGGGTGGCGCTCCGCCGTGAGCGAAACTTACTCGGTTTAGACGGCGACGAGCTGGTAGCGGTGCTCTCACGTGCGTGTGATGCGATCATGCCTAGGCGAGTCCACCGTAGAAATGGGAGGAGGGGAATTCGCTTTTGCGCGGTAGTGACTCTGGATGTAAGGAATGCGTTTAATAGCGCCAGCTGGTCTGCTATTGCCGATGCGCTCTTGCGTCTAGGATTACCGGAGTACCTGTACAAGATTCTCGGAAGTTACTTTCAGAATCGTGTACTAGTCTACGACATGGAGGTGGGTCGGAAGTGCTTTCACATAACCTCAGGAGTCTTGCAGGGTTCCATCCTGGGTCCGGTGTTATGGAATGTCATGTATGACGAGGTGTTGAGGTTAGAGAACCCAGTGGGAGTGGATATTGTCGGATTTGCCGACGACATTACGCTCGAAGTCTACGGTGAAACGATCGAGGAGGTGAAGTTGACTGGCGACCACTCGATCAAGGTTGTGGAGGCGTGGATGCGGTCCAGGAAACTGGAGCTGGCTCCTCACAAAACAGAGGTGACGGTTGTTAACAACTGGAAGTCGGAGCAGCAGACGGAGATCAGTGTAGGAGAGTGCACTATCCTGTCAAAGCGCTCCGTCAAACAGTTGGGCGTGATGATCGACGATAAGCTTAGTTTCGGTAGCCACGTCGATTATGCCTGTTAAAGAGCCTCCACAGCTATTGCGGCACTGTCCCGGATGATGTCCAATAGCTCTGCGGTGTACGCCAGTAAGCGCAAGCTTCTGGCTAGTTTTGCTACGTCCATACTTAGGTATGGCGGCCCGGCGTAGGGCACCGCACTAAGTACCGAATGCTACCGACGGAAGCTGGAAAGTACTTACAGGCTTATGTGCCTGAGGGTTGCGAGTGCGTCCGTACCGTGTCACACGACGCTCTCTGCGTCATCACTGGTATGGTACCTATCAGCATTCTTATCAGTGAGGACATAGAGTGCTTCGAAATGCGCGGCACAAGAGGCATACGCAAGACTGCCAGGATGGCCTCTATGGACAAATGGCAGTGCGCGTGGGACAGTTCCACCAAAGGCAGATGAATCCACAGGTTGGCCCCAAGCTACATCGTTTCGGTCATGCGGATTCTTCCGAATTTCCAATTTGTGCTGGTTTATAGGAAACGGCGGAACAAGTTTTGTTCGTGTGCCAGAGTTTTTGCACAAAACGTGACCGCATGCTTGCCTCATGCAGGGAGGACACAACTCCGGACAATCTCAATCTTGTCCAGAGGATGTTTAATGACGAGTTTAGCTGGAATACGCGTAGATTCAGGGAACGGCTAATTCAGACGCTATACACGAGGTGATCCAAGGGTTCGGAGTCGGCTGACGTACAGGGGGTGGCCAAAATGTTTGGGATAGGCAACTTTTTTTCTCCCTCAAAAAAATTCAACATGCTGTAACTTTTCATAGAGTGCATCAAAAAATCTCAAATTTTGACTGTTTATCAACCTGTTATATGTGCATGATTGGGCTCGATTGAATAATTTTTCGCGAAGTTAGAACCGTTCGGGTAAAACACTATTTTTTAGACAACTCATTTTTGAGCTGTCATATCTCGGAAACCAGTGAACCGAATTGAATGAATTTTTTAACGTTTATGAACAATATATTGATACTTAATACAACGTTATAAAATGTAATATTGTCTCACGACGAATTAAGTTATACCGGGTTGAAATTTTTACCCATATAGAGGAAAATAAGTCAAATTTACAATGCCACACAAAAATTGCTAAATGTGTTCTTTCTTCAATCTAAATAGGCTCTAATATATCTGATTAGAGATAACTTGAGAACAGAAGTGGAAAATCTTTGGACATCAACACTAAAATTTATTGACATTGACGTAAAAAATTACCTCTTTTCGAGAAAAATCCAAAAAGTGTCAATCCATGATAACATTTTTCTTCATCGTTCAAAAACTATCTTTGTTTTAATAGTTTGTGAAGCATCTGTATATTGTTAGTGTACGTTCAAAATTTCATTCAATTCAGTTCACTGGTTTCCGAAATATGACAGCTCAAAAATGAGTTGTCTAAACAACAGTATTTCACCCGAACGGTTATAACTTTGCGAAAGTTTAATCAATCGAGCACAAATTTGTACCAGTGATGCACATATAACAGGTTGATAAACAGTCAAAATTTGAGATTTTTTGATGCACTCTACGAAAAGTAATAGCATGTTGAATTTTTTTGTGAGAGAAAAAAAGTTGCCTATTCCAAACATTTTGGCCATCCCCTGTAGGTCATACCGGTCTGAGAGACGTTACCTGTGCCCTGCGGTCAAAATCGACCCTTACAACGATTAAGTGGCCGCGGGGAGACCATCCTGGTAGCGTTGCTGTCGTGGCGTCCGTCTATTTGGTTGGTTCTGAGCTCATGGTTGGTAAGGGGTCCTCGACAATGTCGGAGCAGGTGGATGCCCCATTAGCGTGATTCAAAAAATCGTTTTTGCTCCACACCGCTTATTCGATTCGTAACCAAATTCTGAGCCTTCTCCCAAAAATTGAGCTTATTTGGTTAAAAATTGAGAGTGCACAAGTCATTCAAAGATTGTATGGAAATTGCTATGGAAAAAGGAGGTTTTTTATTCAATTCACCGTAGCATTTTCCCAGGTGCCCTAGAGTGTTAGTTGACCTTTGACACTCCCAGGCTACTCTATCAGTTACAACTTTGCCAAATACCACATTCAAATCGGACGTCTCATTAATTAATTATCGATTTTTATCCAACTGGAGAAACTTTAACTGTGATCGTTCAGCTTCCCAGCAGGCAACATTGCTGCACATGGCGCCAAAGATAGCACACAGAAATCATGGCTACTATATTTCAAGGCAAATTGCAGTGATGCCCATCGAATAATGTAACCATCATGATCAGAGATTTTCATTCTGGATAAAAATCAATACTAATTAATGAGGCGTTCGATTTGAATGTGGTCTTCGGCAAAGTTATAGCTGATAGAGTAGCCTAGGACTACCAAGGTTCAACAAACACTCTAGGGCATTTGGAGAAATGCTATGGTCAGTTGAATGAAAAACGTCTTTTTCCCATACTAATTCCCATACAAACATTGAAGGCTTGTGCACTCTCAATTTTCGACCAAATCAGCTCAATTTTTGGGAGAAGGCTCAGAATTTGGTTACGAATCGAATAAGCGGTGTGGAGCAAAAACAATTTTTTGAACCACGCTAATGCCCCATGTCGGCACTTCCTTCGGTGTGCTGGCTTCTAGTGCTTTCCTATCGGAAAGGATAAATCGTTGCGGTATCAGTTCTTGATTCTTACTGTTTGTGCAGTTGTAAACAGGCGTGATCTCGACCCTGCATTCCTACCGAAAACAAAGGAAGTGGTAGCCAGTTTCCTGAGTGGTCCGGCAAACTTGCTAAGCGCTAGCATGCTACCTTGGTGGACTCCTCCAAACCGAGTCAACGATGTCCGTTGCTGCAGGCTACTCAGCTAACCTTGAGGGTGCACTAGCCCCTCTCTGTAGCAATAACTTCTTGGTTTGGCTTGGTTTGGTTGTTTAGTGGGTCGGGGAAGTGATTGTCCTGGCTTCTACTTTGGTTGTAGAAGACGGTACCTAGCTCTACACTATACTGGCCTCCCTATTCAGCTGTCTGTTGAGTAGATTATCCCCCATTATAGCTTGGTAGAAAAAAAGGCTGCAGTGAGGCGAATGCTTCATTTGGCGTAGACACATCGCTCTAATGAAATTTTGCTAAATATTGTATTGAGAATTGCGTGTTCATCATAAACTATTTAAGACCCACCTTGAGAAACATAAATTTCAAAACAATTCCAATAACAATTTGTGGGGAGCGGACCTGGTATGATGGTTAGAACACTTGACTATCCCGCTGAGGACCTGGGATTAAATCCCACTCCCGACAAACTCGCAAAATGTGAGTTCTTCCTTAGGAAGGGAAGTAAAGCGTGAGTCCCGAAATGAACTAGCCTAGGGCTAAAAATCTCGTTAATACAGATAAAAAAATATAATAACAATTAGTTCCGACTAGCAATTCGGTTAATAACTCCTCCGTGAACCCATTCAACGACCTCCGTTGGGATGTAGCGGGGTATAGGCGACGATAATTAGTGAGTGACTTTTTATCGCAAAGTGCGCGCGCGCCAGTCGCATTCACCATAGTCGGGCGTACAATCGGTACTTTTCTAATGATTGGTGAGGTGATCCTCATGCTCGAATGGTGCGACCTGATGGAGCGCTGGTTGTCGGGGCCTTGGCAATGGTCGGTCCATCATTAGTTGCAATGGGACTAATCAATTAGAAAGGGATTATCTAATCGGCCAACCGAGGCGAGTACGGTCAGTGCGATAAGAGGCTCGGACAGAGAGGAGGATGAACCTTCACAGATTGTTGGGTGATTGAGGGTTTAGCGCAGCTGGTGTTAATCTGATTGCTGTCATTAGCCTTGATTGCGGTGAACTTGATCAATATTTCATTGGAGAGTGAGGTTGGTTAGAAAGCAATTGGAGTGCTTCCCGCATTATGTTTATTGACCATTGGGTTATGCAAGAATAGTTGAACTGTTTAAGTTCAACAGTTAGACAGTCACATATGAGTTTAATAGAATGCCAAATTTGTGGTCATATATGTTCATGCTGCCATTTGAGTAACGTGTACGCATATCGCCTCCTCTTTAGCGTCATATTGAACATCATATGCGATTGTGCATTGGTTCAATAAGTTTTACTTACGTGTAACGTATATTCCACTAACGCCGTAGTTATATCGTAATTACTGTACCTGAAATAAAAAAAAATAAAATAAAACCACTTGATATGGGTTGGTATATTAAAAGTTAATTTTTTGTTGCCCAGCAATTTGAAGTTGATAATGCAGCTGTCGTGTGCCTGGCACAAAAATAGAAAACATATCGACAATGATTTTTCATAAGGGCCTAACTGACTTGATCGATTTCTCTTCATCGACTCTCTCTTTCGCTAATAACTTGGACAAAACAAATAAAATCATTATTCTTTTTGTTTCTATAGCAACATGTAGTCGTCTTCTTCGCATTTCAACCAAAAAATCTTTGGAAAACTCAATACACATTCTTTGATAACACAAAGAGAAAATCGATGAAGAGAACTCGAAAATGTCAGTTAGGCCCAAATGAAAAATCAGTGTCGATATATACTAGCGTGGTTCAAAAAATCGTTTTTGCTCCACACCGCTTATTCCATTCATAACCAGATTCTAAGCGTTCTCCCAAAAAATGAGCTGATTTGGCTGAAAATTGAGAGTGCACAAGCCCTTCAAAGTTTGTATGGGAATTACTATGAGAAAAGTACGTTTTTCATTAAATTGACCGTAGCATTTCCCCAAGTGCCCTAGAGTGTTAGTTGACCCTTGGCACTCCTAGGCTACTCTATGAGCTACAACTTTGCCGAAGACCACATTTAAATCGGACGCCTCATTAATTAGTAATCGATTTTTATCCAACTGCAGAAACATTAACAGTGATCGTTCAGCTTCCCAGCAGGCAACATTGCTGCACATGGCGCCAAAGATAGCACACATAAATCATGGCTACTATGTTTCAAGGCAAATTGCAGTGATGCCCATCGAGTAGTGTAATCATCATGATCAAAGATTTTCATTCTGGATAAAAATCGATAACTAATTTATAAGGCGTCCACACCATCCAGAATAAGATGCTGGATGTGAAGAAAGCCTTGCCCAAACAGGAAATGGATCGGTACAAGACCGACGGTGGTCGCGGAGCAGGTGGCGGTGGCGCCTGGGGTAGCCAACCGCGCGGTGGTGGTCCTCGGCAAAGTTGTAGCTGATAGAGTGGTCTAGGAGTACCAAGGGTCAGCTAACACTCTAGGGCATTTGGGGAAATGATACGATCAGTTGAATGGAAAACGTGCTTTCCCCATAGTAATTCCCATACAAACTTTGAAGGGCTTGTGCACTCTCAGTTTTCTACCAAATTAGCTCATTTTTTGGGAGAAGACTTAGAATCTGGTAACGAATCGAATAAGCGGTGTGGAGCAAAAACGTTTTTTTGAACCACGCTAAACTCTACACACTCTATAAGTCAAGGAGATTTTTTTACGAAAAGTTCCAGGACCGACCGGGCAATTTTAGTACCTAATTTCGTTCACCAATTTTCTTCTAATGTAACAAAAGTTGATTTATGGATACCAAATTTTTCATCATATCATCGAATACAATGACGCGATCGACCGCAATCCATCTGTTCGTCAACCGACTGACTGCCATCACAATCCATCCATCCATCATTCATTAGAGCAAATTGCCGCATTAAATGTGACCCTCGCTGCCTCAACAGCAGCATTCCAGCCAGACCCAACAACTTGTCAACATTCCAAACTGTCCCCCCAATCACATCGTCGTCAAGATGTCCAACTTCACAAGTTTCACTTTCTTGAGACCGAAAAAATCGATCCAGTTTTTCCCATCTGCTTGCCGTTCAATGCAACAACACCAAGCTCGGTCTGTCGCATCGCGTCGTCAGGCTATAAATTCCTAATCATAATCGTGCTTCGTGAAATGGACTAAAGGTTTGCACATCTCACTTGCATCGATTTGGATGGAGATGGCGACGATTCTGAGAGAAGGTAGGTAAAATGTGCCCTTGGATTGAAACAATACAACCGTAACCGAGTGTCTACTTCAGACTATAATTTTGAAGAGTTGAATTGCTCACAACATTTAGCAGACATTTCAAATCTTGCAAGTCGAGCGTGTTAGCCCGTAACTCATTTTTAAGGGTGCAAAGTATTTAAGCATGCAAAAGTCCGACAGCATATGACAAACGAATAAACAAGATGACGATCGCCAGATGACGACCAAAAGATAACACTAGTTTACAAAATAAAATGAAAGTCGTGAACTTCTGTCAACGATCAAATTTTTTGAAGCACAATTTAGCGCTGATTTCGAAACCGCGCTCCAAAAAATATAAGTAGAGCAGTTTTTGAGTTTTAGCTCAATATAGTGTTTTACAATTTTTTTAAATATTGAATTAACCTTCCAGGACGCGCACCATCAAGCAACCGAAACTGCACCGCGCTCGTGCTGTATATGAAAAGCGAGGTTTTTTGATAGTGTTGTACTTTTTACAACAGCGCGCGCGCTGAAGGGTTAACTAAAATCGAAGACGGCTAATAACAAGACAGCCAGCTCCCACCCTGTTGCAGGCGACATGGTTGAAACGCCCTCAACGATTCACAGGAACATTAAAACATGATTGTGTGCGTGTACATGCAAATACGTACACGGAAATGGTAGCATCGCATGCACACTCATTCATGATGTTGTTCCCTGAAGTCGTTTGTGGCGCTAGTGTGCTTGTAGCTCCCAAGGTATATGGAGCAAGAGGGTAGATGTCTGTCTTGTTATTAGCCGTCTTCGCTAAAATTCAAATACCGTCAAGGCGCCATTCACCGTGGGGGCTTCATTCACCGCGTGCCTTCGAATATTTTTTCATTATTTCCATATTATGATTGAATGATATGACAAATTCCCTTCAATTTCACCAATACAACATTGGTGAAATTGAAGGGAAATTGTCATATCATTCAATCATAATATGGAAATAATGAAAAAATATTCGAAGGCACACGGTGAATGGAGCCCCCACGGCGAATGGCGCCTTGACGGTACATTGTGTTTCGTTCAACCAATTTTAAATCTTATTCCATAAATTAAAAGCTGAATACAATACTATTCGATCACCTGAATGCAGGTTTTGCATCAGATTGATGAAATTCAAGATATTGGCGAGTTTTTGGTACAATCTCCTTAAATTTTATCAAAATTTATAAAAATATATGAAGAAATGTATTTTTTTCAATAAGAAAAAAAAAATAAATATTCTTTCTAAACGTTTATTTGACATATTATATGTAGGCGACTTACAGTAAAAAAAATCAGCATTGATCGGAGCATTGATTGCGGAGAATGAGATGTGTGAAGTGAGCGACTTTGCTTAAAAATAGAACAAAAATCAATTTCAAATCATCAACCTTGTATGGAAAGTCAAAAAAATTTCCGCTCTTCTGTCTTTTTTTTCCTTCACGTTTTCGAACTCAAACTAAAAATTACCAGAAGACGACCAAAATGCAACCAGAAAACAACAATCGCACTTGGCGGGATCTCAGCATTTTTTTCATTCTTTTGCTGAAATGTGTGTAGGGAATCGCGCCATTTGGGTGGTGGCTTCTATATTCGTCTGTTTTCCACTATAACTGAGTCAATTTTGAACCAATTGACACAATTTTTAGAATGCAGTGAGATAGGTATAGTATCTACCCGTGTACAACATTTCATGTCAATTGGTTCAAAATTCACTGAGTTATAGTGGAAAGCAGACGAATATAGAAGCCACCGCCCAAGTGGCGCGATACCCTAATAGTTAAAATTCACAAAAAAAAAATATGCTGAAATTTGTATAGTCGAGTAATCAACAAACAATCACTTTGCCGAGATCTCAGCAATTTTAATAATTCATTTTTCTATGAGTCAGCTCACAAACGTCACTTTTTGCTGGGATATCAATGAAAAGTTTGACTGATCACATGATTGTACGCGTGTTTGCTGAGCCCGCAAATCTGATCTGAGTTCTGAGTAGGTGAGGTGGTCAGAAGAAAATAAGAGGACGATCAGGAAATGATCAGAAGCCCAAGTAACATGTTGAAGACCAATTAGTCTTGTAGAGGTTTTGAGACCCGTCATAAAACGTAAGGTACACCGGGGCAAGTTGAAACGGGTGGGGCAAGATGAAACAGCGGGTTAACATGATGTTTTCTAGTGATGATAAACTGTTTGATCGCTATAACATATAGTTTTTGATTCAAACAATCTTTTAGCGAAGGATAAATTTCCAAATTGTATTGAAATCTCTTTTAAAATTTCATGTTTCATCTTTCCCCATCCGTTTCAACTTGCCCCGGTGTACCTTAATTCTTTTTATTTTGGTTTCATGATGATTCTTAAAACCCCTTCTTGTATATTTGTCTTAAAAATGTTTTTTTTTTTTTTTTTTTTCCCTTATCTGTAGAGCCTTTGAACCACTGCTTCCATTATGTAGGAATATTGTGGCATGACCCATGTTTGCTTTAGTGCTTATCAAATATCCTGTCACAATTGAGATGCGATGGACATTGGTTGATGTAGCACTTGATCCAAACTAGGCTCAACTCGTTTTATGAAGTCGATTACCCTGTTCGGATTAAATTGCCAAATTTCCAAGGGCTCTAATAACCCTTTCCCTAATATTGACGACCTTAAATTATATAGTACTCCACATTTGCATAGAATGTGTTCAGCAGTTTCGTTTTCCGTTTGACAAAAACGACATTCAGAAGATTGAATTTTACCAATCTTATTTAGGTGATATCTGCTTGGGCAGTGCCCAGTCATCAGACCGGTTATTACCCTGAGATATTTTTTGTTCAGATTTAATATGGCCTTGGCTTTTGCTGCACTGGGTCTTATAAATCTTTTAGCTTGTCTACAAGTATCCGTGGCATTCCAATTAGATTCTACCATAGACATTTCCCAGGTTTTAAGTTTCATTCTAAGAGTACACTCCGGAACTCCACAAAATGGTTCAGGACCAACAAAACACGATGCTGCACCGTGTCTTGCTAATTTGTCGGCTTTTTCATTTCCTTGAATTCCACAATGACCAGGAACCCAATATAGTATAACCTCGTTCCTAATGGCCAATTGCTTCAGAGAAAGAATGCATTCCCACACCAGCTTAGATTGGCACGTGAATGACTTTAGTGCATTTAGAGCAGCTTGACTATCTGAGAAGATACAGATTTTGGCAAACCTGTAGTTTCTCTTGAGGCATGTATAAGCACACTCCAAAATTGCTTGAATTTCTGCTTGAAACACAGTGGGACTGTATCCCATTGGTATAGCTTTATTGATGCCAGAGCCTACAATTCCAGCCCCTGTATTTTCACCCATTTTGGAACCGTCAGTATAAAATACAATAGAACATGGACGTAAACTTGGCCCACCAGAATCCCAAACATAGCGGCTTGGTTTCACCACTTTAAAGGGAATATCATAGTTGGTCTTCGTAATCATCCAATCTTCCACTGTTTTTATACTTGAGTTCAGATCGAAGTCTCTAATGATCTTCAGATGACCCACAAGATCCCCGTCCATTGTGTTGTTGAAACGAATAAATTGCAGGGCACTTTTTGCCACTTGCATTTGCACAAATTGATGCAATGGTAGTAGATTGAGAAGGGCATCTAAAGCAGCTGATGGTGTACTTTTCATTGCCCCTGTTATTGATATGCAAGCAAGCCTTTGAAGCTTGCTTAATTTCCTTTGAGCGGTTACCTCATTTGTTTTGGGCCACCAGACAAGTGAAGCATATGTTATTTTCGGCCGGACTATTGCTGAATAAATCCAGTATACCATATTTGGTCGAAGTCCCCAGGTTTTACCTAGGGCTTTACTGCAGACCCAAAGAGCATTTGTACCCTTTGTAATAACCTTGTTCAGATGAGAATTCCAGTTCAGTTTCTTGTCCAAAGTAACGCCAAGATGTTTGACTTCTTCTGAGAAGTGAATTCGAACTCCGTCTAAATAAGGCTGCATAAGACTTAATTTCTTCCTTCTAGTGAAATGAACTATAGTGGTTTTTGAGGGGTTTACGTTTAAGCCCTCTTTCCTACACCATTCTAGCGTAATATTGAGCGCAAATTGTAGCCGATTAGAGATCGTGGCATCGAATTTCCCACGTACAATAATGGTCACATCATCTGCATATCCAATGATCTCAAAACCTTGATCAGCTAGCTTTTTAAGGAGTTCGTCTACTACCAAAGACCACAGCAAGGGCGATAATACTCCGCCTTGAGGACAGCCCTTCATAGATCTAACAGATAGTTGCGCACCTCCAAGATCAGCAGAAATCTCCCGATCTTTCAGCATAGCCATTATCCATTCGATTATGCATTTATCCAAGCCTCTAGCTTTCAATGCTGCACGCATTGAGCTGTAGGATGCATTATCAAATGCTCCTTCGATATCGAGAAAGGCAGCCACGGCAATTTCCTTGGCTTGAAGCGATTTCTCAATTTTATTTACTAGCGACTGAAGCGCTGTTATTGTAGATTTACCTGCTTGATACGCAAATTGAAATTTGCTAAGAGGTATCTCTACTAAGCTGGTTGACTTGATAAAGTCATCCAATACCTTTTCCATTGTTTTCAATAGAACTGAGGAAAGGCTTATCGGTCTGAAAGCTTTTGGAGTTGTTTTATCCCTTTTGCCAGCTTTCGGAATAAACACAACTCGAACCTTCCTCCATGCTTTAGGTATGTAGCCCAGAGTGACGCTAGCCTTGAACATTTCAGTTATAAGCGAACAAAGCACTTCTTTACCTTGTTGAAGTAGCGCTGGGAAGATTTCATCTTTCCCAGCTGATTTGAAAGGTTGAAAAGAACTCAATGCCCATTCGACCCTAGATGACGTGAAGATTTTACAAGCTTTTTGATAGGCATTTGTCGACCATACATGTCTTGCCTCGTCTGAGTCCTGCTCATCATTCAAATAAGGAATCGACCCTGGAAAGTGAGTTCTTATCATTACTTCCAACGTTAAAAATGTTACTTGGAAAGGTGACCAAAGGACAACCAGAAAATGATCAAAAGCCGATCAGAAGAAACCCAAGCAACACACATGTTATATAAGAGTTACGACAGCGCAAGTTTTGGTTGTATAGAAGTTAATTTTACGTAATTCTAACCTAATGTTGAAATAACGTAAAATAAACTTCTATACAACCAAAACTTGCGCTGTCGTAACTAATATAGAACATGTGTGTTGCTTGGGAAACCAGAAGGTCCGTTTATGACCTTCTTTAGTCACTCAATAGTTACAGAGTTCTTGTCCAGTGTGTTTCGGTAGAACCAATAACTGTCGTTTGATCTGAGTTGTCCCGCACAATCTCAGCCAAATGTTATACTCTATCGGGGAAAAACTCGTTCCAAAACTGCCAAAGTGGAGGCCACATGCGTACATGCTTCTATTTAACCGCGTGTAAAGTGTACGCATATATCGCCCCCACTTTAGCATCATATTTAACAGCATATGCGATCGTGTGTGCATTGCTTACGATCATGGTAATGATGATCGTTCTCGGAGTAGGTTCGAAATTCCAGAGTGACAATTCTGGAACGGGTTTTCCCCCGATAGGGCATCAAATTTGGCTGAGATTGTGCGGGACAACTCAAATCAAACGACAGTTATAGGTTCTACCGAACCACACTGGTCAAGAACATTAAATTAAGAGGATTCACTAAATAGATTAAACATCTGCGTAAGTCATGATTATCCAAATATTGAAATGCCTCACGAAATTTCGAATGAAATAATCCAAGATTGCCTTGGTGATCGCGACGTGTAATCAGCGGTTCACGCTGATAAGTGAATCCCCCTATTATAACTTTTGAGTCCCTGGAGAAGATCCCAAACGGACCAGTACGTTGGACGAAATAAAATGGGAGTGTTTCATTTTTGCTAAGTCCCCACGAATAGCTATTGCAGAAGATTATAAGAAGGGTATCAGAAGACGGTCAGAAGAGAATCAGAACATGATCAGAAAACGACAAGAAAATGATCAGAAGACGGACAGAAGACAACCAGAAAATGACCAGAAGATGGTCAGAAAGCGATCAGAAGGGCTCCACCCCATTACCCCGAATTATGCAGGAGTTTCCCAAAAAAAAAATTTTGGTCGTGGGCAAGTTATTAGAAGTTGATGAAAGTGGTTATAAGTTAGAAAGGTGATCAGTAACAACAGCAGGACAGTGATTTGTGTCAAAGCGAAAAAAGAGAACTTCCAGATTAAGTAATTCACCAGAATATTTAGAAAACAGTGATTGAAATGTCAATTTTTTTTATTTTGCTTTGGCTGACCAAGCGATGTGGGAAATTACACTGTTGAAAATGCTTTGACATCCATGTGCACAACAGAACATATGCTCGATGAACAAATTGAGATTTGAAATTATGAAAAGAAATCCACATACTCCGGTGAGACTCACGACTCCCAATTCGCTAGACGGGCGCTTCTATTCCTTCAAGCTTCGGAGTCACTCGACTACCTCCGTCGCCAGTAGGCCTAGAACTGAACTCGATTCCACAATCGCACATGGTTATCTTCTTTTCACAATACAAACCTCCTTCGGATGGGATTAGATGAACATCTAACACATACACTGTTGTGCATTAAAAATAACTTCCTCTTCCGCTTTGACATACATGTGCACAACAGTGTATGTGTTAAATGTTCATCTTATTCCATCCGAAGGAGGTTTGGAAATTTTGTTTAGTAAAACGAAAAATTTTGCATGAGTCGTTAATTTAGATGTTAATTGACCAATTTACCTTTTGATTGCTTAAAAAATATGTCCATGCTTGATGGCTGGCAATCAAAAAAGCCCAAAATCGCCCATTTTGCACTATAAATTGAGGTATAGCCAGGGCCGGATTTACAAATATGGGGGCCCGGGGCCACAGCGTTGTGGAGGCCCTTCAAAATCAATTTAGCCCATATAACTTGAAAAAGAAAAACAAAAAAAATATTAATCATTCTTACAGATATTTAATGAAGATATTAATGTAGTTGTGAGAGAATTTGAATCAAGAACAATAAGCAGAACTATGAAAAATGTTAATTTCCACTGATTTATTTATAACGGACTTGAAATTCTAGCGTGAAAGCAATGATAAAAGAAAAAATATATAAAAAAAAATCAAGAGTGCATTCGTTGCATTGGATCCCAGATTCAGTCGAAATTCATGCAAGAGTTCGTAGAGAAAGTGCAAAAAGAATTTATAGCTGAAATTTACAAGAAAGTTCTAGTAAAATTTGTAGCGCAATCAATGGTGTCTTTTTTTGCGAAATCCAAAGAGAATGTCTATTGACTCTCTGCTAAAATCTCTGAAGAAGTTGCTGGTCAATCACCATAAAGAATGAACACTTAACAAAAACTTTTTCTAACGCGACTACTAGGGGAGGTTTTGGCGACCTTCCAAAAGAATTTCCCACCTTCTTCTGGTATATAAGAGTTATTTGAAATAAAAAATGCTAAAGAAATTTTAGAGGAAATTTATGATAAGTTTCTGATGGATGTTTTGACTCAATTTCCAATAGCGTAAACCGAGGTTAAATTAATCCTCGGGTCGAAATCTATCAGACGTTTTTCCACTAGATTAAGCATATTTTGAAATATCTCCTCATAATTACACAGCGCAACAATTTTTTGTCTCAAGAACAAACTCATGTGTCTCTGACAGATTTTGGGCCGCTGAATCCGAATCCGGGCTCAGATTTGTTCCAGCACGTCACAATTTTGAGCTATACCTCAATTTATAGGGCAAAATATGCGATTTTGGGCTTTTATGACCGCAAGCCATTAAGCATGAAAATATATTTTCAAAGCAATCAAAGGATAAATTGGTCAATTAACATCTAAATTAATGACTCATGCGAAATATTTTGTTTTACCAATTCAAATTTGATAGATTTAAGCATTTTATGTCAGTATGTAAACTTGCATGCAACTTGTGGAGGGTGACTTGTATGGAAAATATTGTACCTAACATCCCAAGTAACCAAAAGTTCAGATACAAGGGTACTTTTTAAGCTAAGCAGCTCGTTCGAGGTTGCTCATTAGCCTTCTAAGCAGCTTCATTTTTAAGTAATTTTGGAACTTGAAAGTTCTCATAAGCACGCTGGATAGCCTTCTAAGCAACTTCTGACAGAACTTTGACAAATTCATGCAGAAACAAAAATGGGTTTTCCAGAATCACAACCCTGTTGGTGGGTTTTTGATTTATGTTAGGAAATTGCTTCTGATAATTATATTTTCACACATGTCGCTGCTATGTAGATTTGAACTGGATCCTCCTGCGTGATAGCCTGCCGAACTACCGCTGCGCTGCAGAAGACACTTGACAAAGTCAAGCCAACTTCACTACTGTACAAATGTGCAAAACTAGCTACCAACAGAATCTCGATTCAAGTAAGACTTTAGCTGCTGTTCACTCAATCGCAACTGTAGCACTGTAGTAGTGCGTAGGGTTCTCACGCAGCGACTATCGGTTCGAATCCGATGGGCGACGTTTTTTTTTTTTGCTCAAGCCTAATATTTATTGATTTGATAAATTCATATTTGTCTTTTATTCGTGTATGCTTAAACAGTTGTTTTCTTTAAAAGAAATAAATTTAATCTTCATCGAAACACATTGCTACTGAACTAAACTTCGAAGACGTCGTAATTGTCTTAAAAAAAAATCGGAGGACTCTTCGAAGAATTTCTGGAGGAATCCTGAAAAAAAAAAATCGCAACACTCCAAAGAAATTTTAGGAGGAATTCGTGAAACAACGCTTGAAATAATTTCTTAGAGGATTCCAGTTATTTAGCCTAGTGGTTAAGGCTATGGATCGCCAACCCGGAGACGGCGGGTTCGATTCTCGTTCCAGTCGGAAAAATTTTATCGACACCTTGGACATAGTGTATCATTGTACTTGCCACACAATGTACAAACTCTTGCAACGGCAGGCAAAGAATGCCCTTCAATTAATAACTGTGGAAGTGCTCTAGGAACACTAAGTTGAAGAAACGTACGCCCAGTTCCAATGCGAATGTCGAGCCATAAATAAGAAGAAGAAGGATTCCTGAGGCAATCCTTGTAACAATTCCTCTATAAAAAAAAACCAGATTAATCCATCTAGTGGTGATAGTGCCTTTCTCGTCGAATATGTACTCATGATCTATCCGTCGACGCAATCAATCTTGCCTTAGAGCCAGTGATCAGCCCCAAATTTCTGTGCTTTGGAAATGAACGAGAAGGAGGAAATGCTCAAAACAGCGATCTGGGACTGTACCACTTACGAATTTCTGAATCATGAGAATACTGTATTAAGAATATCAAGAATTTTATCGAAGTCATCATCGAATTGGGGCACTTATTCCGACGTTATGTTTAACGTATGGGCAGAGCAGAAAGTATCAGCCCTTTCACTTGACTGCATGACCACCTTCACTGAAGACTGTTTCAAACCAAGATGACAATTACTAGCCAGGATTAAACTTTTTTCACGGAGATCACTTTGACAAAGTTTTATCTGCACACTTTATGCTATATTGTATTATCATTGGTTACAAGATTCATGTAAAATTTGTTATGAAGTAATTTGAATTGCCAATGCTATATCACATTCAAATATCAACCACATTACAGAGCTCGCCCTCCAGTCACATCAAAATTTTGCGCAGTAATTTTAGACGCAAATAAAGATTTAAAAGAATGTTCGGGGCTGATGCGCTTAAATTTTATTTTTTCCATACAACGTTGACCACCCCAGTAGAAAAATGTGATACAACGTGCTTAACAACCCTTTCGGGCTATCATCTTCATCATTCAGGGAATGATACAATCATTCACCCTATCAGCCGTGTATAATACATTTTTATTAGGACCATCCTACTGTAAATTTACGTCTCAGGAATCTAAAATGGTGTGGTTTGATGAGATCACTTTAGTTTTTTCATAGGTTTTTAGTTCTCTTACACATATCGATACACATTGATTAAGTTCATTTTCGTAATTCTGCTGAAGAACCCAACGTTGCTTCTGCAACACCACCTGTGGCCTCTTATGTAGTCTGAGTCTATTTTGTATTGCTTACGAGACCCCCGGAAATGATTCCGGAACACTACCGGTATATTTAAATGTGGTCTGAGTTTATGAAAACTGTTAATCAGGTTACCCGGAACTAAAAATACTACCGGTAGTAATTTCGGTGGACTGTGCCTATTTTCTTATTATCCATGCATCAGGCTACTGACAAAAAATGCGATTTGATGTACCGGGTTTGATGCACTTTTATACATGTCCACCTCCAGTGCGACACCCTTAACCGGTTTCGGAAAATTTACATGGTTCATTTTTACATTTAATCAATTCCGGCGGGACACCTGAAACCGGTTGTGGAACACTACCGGTAGTCTCTAACGTAATCTGAGCTGATTTTCTTGAAAACCGTTCATCAGCTTATTGAAAAAACCGCGATTTGATGAAGCGCATGCATGGAGTTCAATTCCCTTCTACATTTGACCATATCCGGAGGGACACCGGGAACCGATTCCGGGACACTACTCGTTTTCCCAAGCATGATCTGAGATATTTTTTCTTGGTAATCGTTCATCCGGATACCTTAAAAGCCATTTGATGTGTCGCGAATATTTTTTTGGTTCTCTTTTACATTCGGCCACTTTCAGCGAGACACCTCGAACCGATTCCGGAACACTATCAGTAGTTTCTAATGTGGGCTTAGCTTATTTTCTTGCTGATCGTACAAGTTATCGAAAAGGCCACGATTTGATGTGTCGCATGTATGAATTAGGCCACTTCCGGCGGGACACCAGGAATCGGTTCCGGGATGCTACCGATTCTGATATGATCTGAGACTTTTTTCCTGCTTACCGTTCCTCAGGTTATAGAAAAACCGGCGATTTGATGTGTTACATGCATGGGTTTGGTTCACTTTTATATTTGACCACTTCCGGCGGGACACCCGGAACCGGTCCCGGAATACTACCGGATCAGATGTATAAATAGCGGTGATTTGATGTGTTGCATGCATGAAATTGGTTCACTTTTATATTTGGCCAATTTCGGAGGGATACCCGGAACCGGTTCCGCAACACTAGCGGTTCAGATATAGCCTGCGACTATTTTCCTATTTACCGTTCATTAGGTTATAGAAAAAGCTGCGATTTGATGTGTTGCATGCATGGGTTTGGTTCACTTTTATATTTGGCAACTTCCGTTGGGATACCCGGAACCGGTTCCGGAACACTACCGGATCAGATATGGTCTGAGACTATTTTCCTGTTTACCATTCATCAGGTTACAAAAAAACGGTGATTTGATGTGTCGCGTGCAGGCTTGGAAAGCGTCAGCATCAACACGGGTCGTCACGCGAATTTTACAGAAGTGCCTCTCTCAATGTCATCGAATCGGGAGACAATGACCAAGAGAGGCTAACAATATTCGCTCATTTTTCGGTCATGACGGAGCGTGACATGGTTGTAAACAAGGCAATTACTACAACATTCATGGATTTTGTCATTGTTTAAATCCTTCAAAGCATGAATGAATATCCTCTCTATCTGTTAAACACGACGGCTAGCCTAAATTTACTTGGACCAGGTGAAAATTTTAATTTCAAAACAATATGAAAATTTCCGTCATGACGCTTGATCATTGCAAAATGACATGACGAAGTGCGTGAATGCTCGTTTTGTCTTGTGACGATGAAAGCGCCTACTTGTTCATCGTCATGGGAAGCTCACGACCAATAACAGCGCTGGTCGCGTGCATGGGTTTGTTTCACTTTTATATTTGGTCACTTCCGGCGGGACACCCGGAACCGGTTCCGGTATGCCACCGGTTTAGATATGGTCTGAGACTACTTTCCTGTCTACCGTTAATCAGGTTATAGAAAAAGCTGCGATTTGATGTGTCGCATGCATGGGTTTGGTTCACTTTTATATTTGGCCACTTCCGGCGGGAAATCCGGAACCGGTTCCGGAACACTACCGGTTCAGGTATAGTCTGCGACTATTTTCCTGCTTACTGTTCATCAGATAATCAAAAATGCCGTGGTTTGATGGATCGCATGCATGGGTTTGTTGCAATTTCATATCTGGCCCCTTTCTGGGGTACCGGTCCGGAACACCTAAATGACCGTTACTCCGGAACGGCTGGACCGATTCAAACCATTTTCAATACGAAATAATGGGACAATATTCCACGTCGATTGAAACCAATAGCGTTGAAATCGGATGATATTTACTATCCAAAAGTGAGGTGACATTTTTGTACACATACATACAAACACACGCACACACACACATACACACACACAGACATCATCTCAACTCGTCGAGCTGAGTCGAATAGTATATAAGACTTGGCCCTCCGGGAGTTCTATCAAAATTTCATTTTTGGAGTGAACATATAGCCTTTCGGTACACCTTGGTGTACGAGAAAGGCAAAAACTTGAAAGAATTGCTGAAAATAAAGCGTAACTCCACGGGCATTTATTTAAGATAAGAACTCTTTGAGAAATTACTGGATGTTTGCCTGTAAGAATTCAAGCAGAAATTGTAGATGAAACTCTTGGGTGATCCTTTAAGTAACCGGAAGAGAAAATCCAAGAAGATCACAAGGTAAACATTCAAAAAAAAATCCGAAAAAATCCAATCCCTGAAAGTACTCTCCAGCCTTATATAACAAATGGACTTGTACAAAAACCTGTATTGAAAACGCAAACTAGCGTGAAAAATCATTAACTTTCATCAACGATCAAAATTATTGATTAATGAGCTATAAGTTAAAAGATTTCGAGACCGCTGCATTTTAAGTAGAACAGTTTTTGAGTTCTGCCTGAATATCAAGTTCTACAGTTTTTAAATATATGGAATTGGCTACAATTGAAATTTCTTGTGTCGCAGTCTACAAATGATCGCTCTTTTGCATAAATAGATAGCCAAATACAATATGATTAGATTTTTCTGTCAGGTTGATGTAAGTCAAGATATAGGTGAGTATTTGGAACAACCTTCTTAAATTAAAGCCAAATGTTCAAAAAATAATTAAGATTTGTATTTTGTCAATATGATAAACACAATTTGAAAATTTCTTTCTAACATACATTTGAAATATAAGGTTTAAGCAAGTCATAAAAAGCTTTAACTCAATTGAAGCATTGTTTATGGCATATGAGATGTATGGAGCGAAAAATTAAGATAATGTTTTCAACAAAATCGAGCAAATGTTTAAGAGGCATGTGACGGAAAAAGTTGAAAATTGCTGATGTACCGTCAAGGCGCCATTCACCGTGGGGGCTCCATTCACCGTGTGCCTTCGAATATTTTTTCATTATTTCCATATTATGATTGAATGATATGACAATTTCCCTTCAATTTCACCAATACAACATTGTATTGGTGAAATTGAAGGGAAATGGTCATATCATTCAATCATAATATGGAAATAATGAAAAAATATTCGGAGGCACACGGTGAATGGAGCCCCCACGGTGAATTGCGCCTTTAGGGTAATTCATATAATGGATATCTCGGTCTACATATAAGGCCTTCACATGGATTTATCAAAAAAAAATTCAGCAACTCCTCCTGATAATTCTCCTTGGATTCCTACCGTACATAATCTTGAAATTCCTCCCGAATATCTTATATGGATTCGTTCCAGGGTTTCTCATGGTATTCTTCTAGGAATACTTCCTGAGATCTGTTAAAGTATTCTTCAACGGATTCCTCTTGGAATTTCTCTTTCTCTACCAGGGGGCTTCTTTAGGAATTTCTCCCGAGATTTCTTTTAAAATATCTCCCGGATTTAAAAAAAGGAATTCCTTTAGAGATTCCTCCCAGGATTTTTTCAGTTGTTTCAAAGATTTTATCCCGGACTTTGTCAGCGATTTTACACGGGATTTCTTAAGGAATTCTCTGGGATTCCTTCAGCTATTCTTCAAGGATCTGTTAAGGATTTCTTCAGGATTTTTTCCTGGAATCCCTCCCAGGGTTCTTCTAGGGTTTTTTTTCGGGATTCATCAACGAATATTTTCCGGTATTATTTCAGAAATTCCTTCCAGGATTCCTTCATTGATACATCCCGGGATTTATCTAGTTGTTTTCCCGGGTGTCCTTTACGGACTTTTCCCAAGTTTCATTCAGGGAATCTTTCAAGAATTTTTCCATAATTCCTGTAGAGGAGCCTCTCGGGATTCCTTCCGACATTCCTACATTGATTTCACCGGAATTCAATTAGGATATATCTTCCGCGACTACTTTCGACGTTCTTTCTGGAATTATTTTCGGAATGCATCAGAAGATTGCTTTATAGATTCCCACAAAGATATTTTACAGGGGTTTCTCTATATATTCAGTCGTTTCTTTAGATATATCTCCTGGAAATCCTTCAGGTTTACCTCCAAAATTCTTTTAAGGATCTCTCCAGGAATTCTTTCTGTTATTCTGTTAGTTGTTAGGATTTCTTGGGGTTCCTTCATACTTAGATACCACCAGGGATTATTTCATTGATTGTTCCCGGGCTTTCTTCATGAATTTTATCCGGAACTCCTTCATGGATTTTTCCCGACATTCCATCAGGAATTTTTGTAGAGATTCCTCTAGGGATATCTTGCAGGATTCCTTCACGAAACATTCCCGACATTGGATCAGGACTACTCCTGATTTTTTTTCGGGAATCCTTTAAGGAGTTCCAGGAATCCCAAATTTGCTCCTCTTGTGATTCTTCCAGGTATTCCCTCAATGATTACTTCATGGATTTCTCCTAGGATTCCTTCAGACATTACTCCAAATTTCTTTCAGAGATCTCTCTCGGAATTATTTCGGAATAGCTTCAGGATATTCAAAGGGATTTCAGTTTAAATTCTTTCAGTGATTACTCAAAGGTTTTTTATGCATTTCTCCATAGATATCTCTTGGAATTCCTCCCAGCATTCCATATTGAGTCCTGTTGGGATTTAGACCGGGTTTCTTCTCGGGATTTTTTCAGTTAGTCTTTTAAATAGAACTCGAGAAAACTGTCAGATGTTCAGGACCTACATACGTTGCAGAAATTTTCTAAAACTGTAACATACACTTCCAATTTTTCATGAACTTATGTTTATTTTATTGAAACTGGACTACATATTGATAACAATTTATTTGAATATTTTCATTGCGGGACACATTGGGCGTTAAAAGAACGATAAAAAAACACGTCCATTAGAAAGAAACTTTAAAGAAAATTCGGGTTTCAAGCTAAACAAAAGTCATACTATAAGCAACTCATTTTACCCCAATCTCCCTTCACAATACTAGAAAAGTTTCATCCACCACCACGAGACGATCCGTCGTTCCGCAAGCGCACTTGGACCGCTTGACGCCGTTTGTCATCATTTGAAAATGTAAAAATGCAATAAAATAAGTTCTCTTCCCTTTGGCTAGGGGGGCTGAACCAGCAGCGGAATATATCCTTCGAATTAGCATTTGGCTGATGAAAAGCCTGTCCTTTTCTCGGTTTGCATCTTTGCTTCTTGTGCGTTCATAGTTAAGGACGGATGGTGAATATATTTTTTTATGATTGATTAATGACATGTTGTATCCATTCATCAGCCGCGTTGGTTGTGGGCATGTGTTGTTTGTTGATGCGTGCAATCGTATTTTTCGGTTATGGTTTCTCACTACTTCATTAGTGGTGTTTGCTTTCTTTGTAGAAAATTAAGATGCTTTCTCGAATAACAAAGATGCAAATCAGACATGTGTATAGCCTTTTTAGTAGTGTATATTGTCGAAGCACAGTTAAATCAGTATAAAGTTTTATTTTAAACCCACAATCTATCTTAAGCCATATGCCTATCATCTATTCTATGTACTAACGTCATACCTCTCTATATTTGGTCATACGCATAAAGTTGAGAAGACGCTGTAAACTCCACGGTCTGCCATAAGCAAATAATTGCCATCATGACTTCCTTGAACTTCACCACATTGATCTGCAATCTGACGTATCAGACGTCATTCTTGCCTACAAATATAAGATCACCAACACTCTCACACTGAAGGTAACTATCATTCCGAAGTAGTTCAGGCCAAACATGTCTTAAGGTCCAATCTGCAGAAGAGAGGCTCTCTTTCACGTATATGACATCCCTATTCCCACCCAATAGGATTGTTTGCAGCCAACATCAATTGGGTTCCCTCATTGACAATGCATTTGGGTTCCCTAAACATTAACGTGACGTCATCACACCCTGGTGCTCTCTTTGGTTTCCCTCTCTTTCGTTAATATCTCTGGAGCAACATTTGAAAAGGGCATACAAGCATTGGTAAACATTGACTTCACACGTCGCTCCTGAGCCCTCATCAGCTTATTCACACAAACTAAGACCGTTAACAGATAAAGCAAACATCGATCTTTCGGATAACGGTGTTCTTTTGCGTGGGCGGACTGCTATTAGGCCCTGCGGAGCGTTTTCGAGAAAAAGACACAAGACCTCTTGGGCCCTTTTCAAATGTTGCTCCAGAATCTCAGCTGTTTCTTTGTATTATGATTGTCTCCTTGCATTGAACGATGGTCGAAACAATCGTCTTTTGATTTGTACTGCAAAAATAGTTGAAAAGTGTGCCATTACATTGCAGTAATTGAAGGAGAAATTGAACAAAGAGAGCCTTTCAAATGCAGATAGGACCTATTGAAATGATTGGCCTGAGTTTATCTAATTGTGGTTCATTGTACGAGTTTTGTTGATTTAGCTAGATAAGAGTAGCAGTTTCAGTTCAGTTTCAGTTTAGTTTCAGTTCAGTTTCAGTTCAGTTTCAGGTCAGTTTCAGTTCAGTTCAGTTTCAGTTCAGTTTCAGTTCAGTTTCAGTTCAGTTTCAGTTCAGTTTCAGTTCAGTTTCAGTTCAGTTTCAGTTCAGTTTCAGTTCAGATTCAGTTCAGTTTCAGTTCAGTTTCAGTTCAGTTTCAGTTCAGTTTCAGTTCAGTTTCAGTTCAGTTTCAGTTCAGTTTCAGTTCAGTTTCAGTTCAGTTTCAGTTCAGTTTCAGTTCAGTTTCAGTTCAGTTTCAGTTCAGTTTCAGTTCAGTTTCTGTTCAGTTTCAGTTCAGTTTCAGTTCAGTTGCAGTTCAGTTTCAGTTCAGTTTCAGTTCAGTTTCAGTTCAGTTTCAGTTCAGTTTCAGTTTCAGTTCAGTTTCAGTTCAGTTTCAGTTCAGTTTCAGTTCAGTTTCAGTTCAGTTTCAGTTCAGTTTCAGTTCAGTTTCAGTTCAGTTTCAGTTCAGTTTCAGTTCAGTTTCAGTTCAGTTTCAGTTCAGTTTCAGTTCAGTTTCAGTTCAGTTTCAGTTCAGTTTCAGTTCAGTTTCAGTTCAGTTTCAGTTCAGTTTCAGTTCAGTTTCAGTTCAGTTTCAGTTCAGTTTCAGTTCAGTTTCAGTTCAGTTTCAGTTCAGTTTCAGTTCAGTTTCAGTTCAGTTTCAGTTCAGTTTCAGTTCAGTTTCAGTTCAGTTTCAGTTCAGTTTCAGTTCAGTTTCAGTTCAGTTTCAGCTCAGTTTCAGTTCAGTTTCAGTTCAGTTTCAGTACAGTAATCCGTAAGGATCCATACAAGTCCTCCTTTATGAAAGTGAAATAAGGTCTAGACAAACCATTAAAATCTGTAATAATCTGTGGAAATCCGTAAAGATCTGCAAATATCTGCCAAGATATGCGAATATTTTCAAAGATCTGCGAAGATCTGCCAAGACCTACACATCATGGAAGATCTGTGAAGATCTGTGAAGATCTAAAGAATATCTGTGAATATCTAAGGAAGGTCTGTGAACATCTAAGGAAGATCTGTAAAGATCTAAGGAAGATCTGTGAAGCTCTAAGGAAGATCTGCTAAGATCTAAGGAAGATCTGCTAAGATCTAAGGAAGATCTGCTAAGATCTAAGAAAGATCTGCTAAGATCTAAGGAAGATCTGCTAAGATCTAAGGAAGATCTGCTAAGATCTAAGGAAGACCTGCCAAGATCTAAGGAAGATCTGCTTAGATCTAAGGAAGATCTGCTTAGATCTAAGGAAGATCTGCTTAGATCTAAGGAAGATCTGCTAAGATCTAAGGAAGATCTGCTAAGATCTAAGGAAGATCTGCTAAGATCTAAGGAAGATCTGCTAAGATCTAAGGAAGATCTGCTAAGATCTAAGGAAGATCTGCTAAGATCTAAGGAAGATCTGCTAAGATCTAAGGAAGATCTGCTAAGATCTAAGGAAGATCTGCTAAGATCTAAGGAAGATCTGCTAAGATCTAAGGAAGATCTGCTAAGATCTAAGGAAGATCTGCTAAGATCTAAGGAAGATCTGCTAAGATCTAAGGAAGATCTGCTAAGATCTAAGGAAGATCTGCTAAGATCTAAGGAAGATCTGCTAAGATCTAAGGAAGATCTGCTAAGATCTAAGGAAGATCTGCTAAGATCTAAGGAAGATCTGCTAAGATCTAAGGAAGATCTGCTAAGATCCAAGGAAGATCTGCTAAGATCTAAGGAAGATCTGCTAAGATCTAAGGAAGATCTGCTAAGATCTAAGGAAGATCTGCTAAGATCTAAGGAAGATCTGCTAAGATCTAAGGAAGATCTGCTAAGATCTAAGGAAGATCTGCTAAGATCTAAGGAAGATCTGCTAAGATCTAAGGAAGATCTGCTAAGATCTAAGGAAGATCTGCTAAGATCTAAGGAAGATCTGCTAAGATCTAAGGAAGATCTGCTAAGATCTAAGGAAGATCTGCTAAGATCTAAGGAAGATCTGCTAAGATCTAAGGAAGATCTGCTAAGATCTAAGGAAGATCTGTGGAGATCTAAGGAAGATCTGTGAAGATCTAAGAAAGATCTGTGAAGATCTAAGGAATGTCTGTGAAGATCTAAGGAAGATCTGTGAAGATCTAAGGAAGAACTGTGAAGATTTAAGGAAGATCTGTGAAGATCTCGGAAATTTTTTGAAGATCTAAGGAAGATTTGTAAAGATCTAAGGAAGATTTGTGAAGATCTAAGGAAGATCAGCAAAGATCTAAGGTAGATTTATGAAGATCTAAGGAAGATCTGTGAAGATCTAAGAAAGATCTGAGAAGATCTAATGACGATCTGTGACGATCTAAGTATGATCAGTGAAGATCTAAGGAAGATCTGTGAAGATCTAAGGAAGATCTGTGAAGATCTAAGGAAGATCTGTGAAAATCTAAGGAAGATCTGTGAAGATCTAAGGAAGATTTGTGTAGATCTAAGGAAGATCTGTGCAGATATAAGAAAGATCTGTGCGGATATAAGGAAGATCTGTGTAGATTTAAGGAAGATCTGTGAAGATCTAAGGACGGTCAGTGAAGCTCTAAGGAAGATCTGTGAAGATCTAAAGAAGATCAGTAAAGGTCTAAGGTAGATCTGTGAAGATATAAGGAAGATCTGTGAAGATCTAAGGAAAGTTTGTGAAGATCTAAAGAATATCTGTGAAGATCTAATGAAGATCTAAGGAAGATCTGTGAAGATCTAAGGAAGATCTTTGAAGATCTGTGAAGATTTGTGAAGATCTGTGAAGATCTGAGAAGATCTGCGAAGATCTGCGAAGATCTATGCAGAGTTGGAAGGACTGCGAAGACTGAATATAATCAGATCCCTTCATCGCTCTTTTATTTACATGATCGCGTTAATGACAACTTCATACGAATGCACAATGCATATGAGTGCTCAAATTCTAGGAGGTCATTAAGAGTTTCAATTCAGTTTCACTTCAGTTCGATTACAATTATATGACTGATAAGGAGCAAATATTTTTAAATCGAAAAAGTGCACGCACGTCACGGGGCGGCATCGATCGAACCCGGCTGGCCGGTCGCATTCCTGTCCGATTTAATGAATCGGTCAGACCACGGCCCATGAGAAGGCGCATCAGGAAGTCAAACGAAACTTTCCTCTTTCTACCGCACCGGCGCTGCGCTGCTGCTCTTGCGGACACTCTTCTCTTCAGTGTGCTTCAATCTTGGCGTGGTGCCCTCCGGGCAAGAATTGGTGAGTGAGAGTTTTCGATCGGTCACGTTTCGCTTTCCAGTGGGGGAAGCTTTCGGCTGTGTGGAGACTGGAGAGGTAGTGAGGTATGCTAAGGGGCTCGGTTGTTTGGCTGGTTTTCGGCTCTGGATACTTGTCAGGTTGCTGATCTCTGTCTCTGCTGAAGGCCCCGGGATGATGATGGCGCGGAATATCGTTTTTTTTTTTGGGGCTAGGTGGTAGCCCAAAATATGAGTGGCGACTCTTTCTTCCGCACTCAGGTGACGAATCGCCGGAGGCTTGGCTATTGCGACCGAGGCAAGGATTGGACGAGCGGTCCGGCTGAGTAATGTGAAATCGAAAGCGAAACTTTTCCGTTTTGGGCGACGCGTTTCAATCCCCGCGCGCCAGCACCTGGGTGGCGTAACTGCTCTTTGGTTTGGGGCGCTCGGAGTTGCGTGTGAAAAGTCCGTTCGATTCCTACGCATCAGCGCAGCGAGGAGTTCGAAGGGAATCGAAAGGGAATTTTAATTGGGAAGAAGTTTTGACGAACGAACCGAATGCTTGTGATGGTGGTGGGCTCTAATTTGGCATCGTGGGCTGAACAGGAAGTTTGTTTACGTTTAGCCGGAGGCTGCAGCCGAGTTGGAAAGGAAGAGCCGCTTCGTAAGTGGAAAAATTATGTGATGATGAAATGTGAAACGTCTGGTATGTAAAGTTCCTACATTGTAATGTACATCAATTTGCACGACATTAAATTGGAATAAGGAATGAACAATTAAATTATCACTCACATTTTCAACTATACTTACTTGCGGCAATATGTAAATTTCTAATCATAACTCCAAATATTAGATTTGATTAAATGTTCTGCGAAGAAGTTACCTGAAAAAAGAAAAGGAAAAAAAACCAAGTCAGTTATCTTATTCTTAACCTTTGCATTATTAACATACTTTTTGGTACATCATCTTTACCTTCAATTTGCTATAACTTAGTCAAATCTTAACCCATTTTAATTATTTTGTTTGGGGCTCGGTTGGATCGGAAATTTTCCCCAGTTTTGATGGTCCAAAGATGGATTGGATTGCCCAAGTGGTTCCGGAGATATTTCGGATTCCGTTGGGGTAAAAGATTATCTTGGACCAGAGAATTCTAGAATTTGTCATCAGCTTGATGATTTTCGCTTTATTTCTAGGCTATTTATAATACAAAAACTCGGTAAAATGTTTCGATAATATCCGGAAGCATTCATGAACTCTCTGGAAACCACCTGGCCACGTTACAGACTCTACGCCCCCAGGGAAGTGGCTAATTACCGACCTGAGCCAAACTCTAGGGTGCGACCTATCAAACTTCATGAATTTTCAGTGCCAGCTCGTTGGTGACCATTACAAGGATGACCATTCTTTGTGGAACAAAGAAACATTTGTCTTACCAACTCAAGTGCTCCACGTAGTCCACGAAAAGAGCGAATGAAGCGCCATTTCTTTTTTTCGTGGACTACGTAGAGCATTGTGAGTTAGTAAGAAAATAGAAGTAGTTGGTGAGTTTTTATGTAACGTACTTCATGAATGATCCAGAATACACAACAAACCTTCCTTTATATTCACACACACTTACAATAACAATAAAAATGCAAGCTGACATGAACTGTCAAGTAAATATGTTGAAAATATATATAAATCCCATGTAAGAGTAACATACAGGGCCGGATCTAAGGGGGGGCCGGGGGGCCCGGGCCCCGGGCCCCCACATTTTAGGGGCCCCCACAAAACCATTTTTTGGTTGCTAACATTACCTTTATTTTTCATATTGCTCAAGTACTGTTCGAAAATAAGGAAAAACATTTTTGGTCATCTCTCCGAGGGGCCTCCACATCCGCTTGGGCCCCGGGCCCCCACAATCCTTAATCCGGGCCTGGTAACATAAATGGATGTATGTTTCTATACAAAAACCATCTTACAGTTTCTTACAGTTTGATGATTTTGGCTTTCTAAGAGAGGCAATTACATGTACTTTCACATGCGTAAAAGGAAATTTGCATATAATTGCCTATAGCTATGTTATATATGCTTGAAATATGGCCCAAAAAACTATAAAAACCGTTATAACTATTTTAATTTTGGAATTAGCGGGATGTCATGTTCGGCAAAGTTGTGTGTTTTACCATTATCTATAACTTTGTAGAACATGAGAAAAATGTAGAATCAATATTTAGAAAGTAATTGCGCAAAAACCTGTTTCAAGGGGCTGATGAAAGAAAACGTAACGTATCTCGAAAAGTAACGGAGTTACAAACTTGGTGTCTTCGGCAAAGTTGCTCCAAACAACATTTTCTACAACTTTTGTGAAGACGCCAACCTCGTATCTTGAAAAATTCAAAAAATAATTTTTCTATCTCACTTTTAGGGGGATTGATCATTTTTCACAGAAGCTCAAAAGAAGCTCCTTATTATAGTGAAAAACTTTCCCGAAGACACCATGACGCTAAACTTCATAGTAAAAAAGGTTATTAATTAAGCGCGCTAAAATGACGAAATCAGCCACTGTGCATTGCAAAGTTAACCTTTTTTGGTGGAACCATTTTGCCATGTTCCCGACTAGAGGCCATGTCCCCAGGGAAGTGGCCACTAATCGACCTAAGCCAAACCATAGCGTGCGACCTATCAAACTTCATGAATTTTCAATGCCAGCTCGTTGGTGATCGTTACAAGGTTGACTTTTCTTTCCGGAACCACTTGGCCATGTTCCGGACTAGGGGCCTTGCCTCCAGGGAAGTGACCACTCACCGACATGTAACAAACCCTAGTATGCTACCTTTGTGGAGCCTCGTGGCCGTAAGGGTAGCGTCACCAAGCGTATAAACGTACCATGTCATGAGGTGAGGGTTCGATTCCCGCTCCGATTGATGAAACTTTTCGCAGAAACTTTCGTTTCTTCCTCGTATCCACTGGTGCTCGTAATGTGTGTCGTGTCCGTTGTCTAGTGTTAAGTTTCGTTCAGTCTCTACAGCCTCTGGCTGAAGACGGTGTCCGTGTCTTTTCGGTGACTATTACAAAAACAACTTTTCTATGTGGAACCACTTAGCCATGTTCCTGAAGTTCCTTTTGGATGTTCCTTCAGAAATTCCACTGAGGTTCGTTCCCGAAATCTTCTGAAATTTCTTTCAAAAATTTCACAGGAGGCTTCTTTAGTAATTCCTTTGAAAATTTCTTCAGGAATTTCTCTGGAAGTTCTTTTAGTAATTCATCTTGAAGTTCCTTCAATAATTACTGAACAACTTCCAGAGGCATTCCTGAAAAAAACACTCAAAGGAATCTCTCCAGAGGTATTCCTGATGCAACTTTCGGGGGAAATCCTGAAGAAATTTCCAGTGAAATTCCTGAAGGGACTTCCAGAGAAATTACTGTAGGAACAGCCAGAGGAATACTTGAGGTTTTCCTAAAGAAATATTATGATAAATTCCTGAAGGGTTTTTCAGAGAAATACAAGAAGGGACATCTGGAGAAACTTTCTGAAGAATTCCTGAAGGAACTTTCAAAGAATAGAAAAAAAACTAGGAGAATTCCCGAAGGAACTCCCAGAAGAGTTTATGAAGGAATACCCAGAGGAATTCCCGAAAAAAACTCCAAAAATTCCAGAGGAATTCCCGTAGAAAATTCCAGAGGAATTCCCGTAGAAAATTCCAGAGCAATTCCCGTAGGAAATTCCAGAGGAATTCCCGTAGGAAATTCCAGAGGAATTCCCGTAGGAAATTCCAGAGGAATTCCCGTAGGAAATTCCAGAGGAATTCCCGTAGGAAATTCCAGAGGAATTCCCGTAGGAAATTCCAGAGGAATTCCCGTAGGAAATTCCAGAGGAATTCCCGTAGGAAATTCCAGAGGAATTCCCGTAGGAAATTCCAGAGGAATTCCCGTAGGAAATTCCAGAGGAATTCCCGTAGGAAATTCCAGAGGAATTCCCGTAGGAAATTCCAGAGGAATTCCCGTAGGAAATTCCAGAGGAATTCCCGTAGGAAATTCCAGAGGAATTCTTGTAGGAAATTCCAGAGGAATTCCCGTAGGAAATTCCAGAGGAATTCCCGTAGGAAATTCCAGAGGAATTCCCGTAGGAAATTCCAGAGGAATTCCCGTAGGAAATTCCAGAGGAATTCCCTTAAGAAATTCCAGAGGAATTCCCGTAGGAAATTCCAGAGGAATTCCCGTAGGAAATTCCAGAGGAATTCCCGTAGGAAATTCCAGAGGAATTCCCGTAGGAAATTTCAGAGGAATTTCCGTAGGAAATTCCAGAGGAATTCCCGTATGAAATTCCAGAGGAATTCCCTTAGGAATTTCCAGCGGAATTCCCGTAGGAAATTCCAGAGGAATTCCCGTAGGAAATTCCAGAGGAATTCCCGTAGGAAATTCCAGAGAAATTCCCGTAGGAAATTCCAGAGGAATTCCCGTAGGAAATTCCAGAGGAATTCCCGTAGGAAATTCCAGAGGAATTCCCGTAGGAAATTCCAGAGGAATTCCCGTAGGAAATTCCAGAGGAATTCCCGTAGGAAATTCCAGAGGAATTCCCGTAGGAAATTCCAGAGGAATTCCCGTAGGAAATTCCAGAGGAAATTCCAGAGGAAATTCCAGAGGAAATTCCAGAGGAATTCCCATAGGAAATTCCAGTGGGATTCCCGTAGGAAATTCCAGAGGAATTCCCGTAGGAAATTCTAGATAAGCCTACATAGGCCGGGCATAGAAAATATGCTATAGCTCTGGTCACTACAAAGACTGAAAACCAACCAACTTTCACGGTACAACTCACAGCTGTAGAAAGCAACCACCCTTTTTACCTTACTTTCAATGACGGGCTCCTATCCCTTAACCCAAGCATAACCTCTTTAAATAATATCGTTCACTCTACTAATACCTGGGGCAGTCTTGTTAGAGGATTCCTCAAAGGATTCCCTTCGATTTTTACATATGTTCATCAGAAATTCATCCAAAAGTCCCTGGGGAATTCCTGCAAGCGTTCCCCGGGAATTCATAATAAATTCGTACAGAAGTTCCTCGGGAATCCCTCAATGCGTCAAGAATTCGTCCAAAAGTTCCATGATTTCTCCAGGAGTTCCTCGGCAATGCCTCCATCAGTTCCTCGAGAAACCCTCCAGGAAATCCTCAATGATCACTAAAAAAGTTCCTTTAGGAGTTCTTAGGAAATTCTTTCAGGAGTTACTCTGGCATTCCTCCAGGAGTTACTTGGGAATTCATCCAGGTGTTTCTCAGGAATTCTCCCAGAAGTTCCCCGCGAAGATCTCCGGGAGGCCCTTGTGACTTCCTTCTGAGTTCCACAGGAACTCAACCAGAAGTATTTCGGAAATTTCTCCAGGTGGTTCTCGGGAATTCCACTAGGTGTTTCCCGGATGTTCTGCAAGAAATTCCTCGGAAAATCTTCTAGGAGTTCCACGAGAATTTCTCTTAGGGAACTCCTCCAGGAGGTTTAAAGGAATATAACCAGAAGTTCCCCGGAAATACCTCCAGTAGTCTCTTGGGATTTCCTCCAAGAGTTACTCGAGAATTCCTCAAAAAGTTTTCAAGAAATTCTTCGAAAATTTCTCCAGGAATTCCTCTAATAGTTCTTTCGGATTTTCTCCAGGAGTTTCTCGAAAATTCCTCTAGGACTTCATGAGGCATTCCTCCAGGACTTCCTTGGGAATTTCTCCCAGAGTTCTTAAGGAGTACATCAAGAAGTTTCTCGGGAAATCTTCCAGCAGTTGCTCAGGAATTCTTCCAGGTGTTCCCCAGATATTGATTCATGAATTCCTAGGAAATTCATCCAGGAGTTATGCTACGTAACCGGCTAAGCAGTCTCTTGATGAAATCAAACGATGTTATTTGACTTTGCCCAACGTTTCGACCACTTTTTTGGTCTTCTTCAGGGGTTAATCGGTATTATCGTTCTTCGTCAAATTTTCTACACTGAACTGTCGGGGTCTGATTAATTATGTTGTACATCGAGGTGGTGAATTAGTGATTTTCGTAGCTAATTTCTAATTTTTGGTCACTAATTTTTCCACTTATTTTAGGCACTGTCTAACTTTCTGTTTTGCAACTGTTCACAGTTGCAAAACAGAAAGTTAGACAGTGCCTAAAATAAGTGGAAAAATTAGTGACGAAAAATTAGAAATTAGCTACGAAAATCACTAATTCACCACCTCGATGTACAACATAATTAATCAGACCCCGACAGTTCAGTGTAGAAAATTTGACGAAGAACGATAATACCGATTAACCCCTGAAGAAGACCAAAAAAGTGGTCGAAACGTTGGGCAAAGTCAAATAACATCGTTTGATTTCATCAAGAGACTGCTTAGCCGGTTACGTAGCATAACTATCCCATTCAGTCGAACCCTCCCAATCCATTCATCCAGGAGTTTTTCTAAAACCCGCCCTGAAGTTCTTCAAAAATTTCTCAAAGATTTCCTGGGGAGATTTTCCAGGAGTTACTCAGCATTTTTTTCAGAAATTCTTCGAACATCATTCCTGGAGGATTTCACAAATAACTCAAGAAAATAATCCCGAGGAACTCCTGGAAGAACTCCTGTAGGAATTCTCGGGGAACTCATGGAGGGATTCCCGGGGAGATCCTCCAGCAAGAATTCCACTTATATTTCCTCTTTCGTTAGCTTCTGGAATTTCTCCAGCAGAGATTCGTCAAGAGAATTCTACTATTGAAATTCCTCGAGGATTTCTTTTAAAGCATCTTTAAAGATGTCGTTTGGGAACTCTCCAGAACTTTTTTATTTCAATTCCTCCAGCCCAAATTTCTTCCGGGAGTCCGGAAACATAAATCCCTTATAGATTTCCTCAAGCAGGAATTTCATCTAGAATTTATTCAGCAGAGATTCCTTCCAGTGTTCCAACGAAAGGAATCTGTGACATCGGCATCAAGATTTCCTTCTGAAATTTCCCTAGTAAGAATATCTTTGTGGACTTTCTAGGAATAACATTTGGGATTGCCCCAGGAAGTCCATCAGAATATTAGAGAACTCATCAAGGTGATCCCTTTGGAAATTCCTGCACAAGTTCTGTCAAGTATTTTCCTTCAAGAGTTTTTTGGGGCATTCATCTGGGGAGCTTGCAGAAGTGGCATCTGGAATTTCTCCACCACTTCCTCCAAGAGTGCTGTTCGGACTACGATGACAATCTGCTTTTACTAAACCTACTTACAATTCAGTGTACATTCCTCTATCAGCTTTAGCTTCCGTCTAGCTTCAATTTCTCCAACTCCGGTCGTATCTGTCTTTCAAATCTATTAATTATTATTTTTTTTTTTGCATTGCATTGTATGTTATCGTTACCTGTTTAATTCACTTGAATCACTCTAACAATCGTTTCCCTAACGGTTGTACAAATACTACGTTCCCTCACTGTGAATCAAAGCCATTTTACGAGACGTTTCAGAACAGCTGATTGCAGCAGCGGCGTCAACTGACAGAAGTCCACGGACGTTTGTTTTGCTGGAATCTCGTTTAATTTTCGAAAAGGTGCTAGTTCGACAAATTGGAGATAAGAGAAATTTGTGCAAAAAAAAGGCTCAAAAGCAACAAAAAGCAATACAAAGCTCAATAATTTATCAGGTATTTTTTTTTAGTTGAGATTGACTCGTATAGAGCTGAAAAGAATTTAAATAAAAATTTCTCATTTTTGTTTTAGTAAGTTTGAAAAACTACGCTTGGCTTGCGCGCAGTCATTAATCATCATGGATGATGATTGAAAACGTAAACATCAGAGAAGTTCGTCATGATAATGTTTTCCATCTTATGCATGAAATCGTGAACTTACTTGTTTGCGTAGTCCCCTTGGCATGAAGACATGCTAAGGTTATAGCGATTCCGAAGCCAAACAAAGATCACACCAGTTCAAAGAATTATCGTCCTATTAGCCTATTGAGTAGTTTAAGTAAGATATTTAAAAAAGTTTTACTCAAACGACTCAATCATCACATTGCACAAAATAATATAATTCTTAACACTCAATTTGGCTTTAGAAGCGAACACTCAACCGCTCATCAGTAACATCGTTTAACAAACAACATTAAAAATCATAGGACCATCAAGAATTCTACCGGACTAGTTTTGTTAGATAACGAAAAAGCTTTCGACACGGTTTGGCACAAAGGGCTGATTTTCAAAATGAACAACCAGCAGTTTCCTGTGTTTCTCATATAATTGATTCACTCCTTTTTATGTGATAGAAACTTTGTTGTGACGGTAGGTTCTGAATCTTCCCAATTACATTTCATACCTGCTGGTGTACCCCAGGGGAGCGTTCTGTCGCCCTTGTTGTATAATATCTATACACACGACATCCCAGATTTTGCAGGATGTGTACGATACCAATTTGCAGACGACGTTGCCATATCATCGTCATCGAAGGGCCCAGTAGAAGTGACTATAAATCTCAACGCTAGCCTAGTTCAATATTCAAATTACTGCAAAAAGTGAACGAAAACAAAACTGAAGCAGTTTTTTACGAGATTCAGAAGCCCTAGGAAACTCCCAAATAGAAATCTTAACTTCAATGGTGTTGATATACCATGGAAGGATGAAGCAAAATATCTGGGTTTGATTCTAGATAAAAAAACTTACTTTTCAAAAACATACTCAATACATACTTGAGAAATGTGAGAAACTAGTCAGAATTTTGTATCCTTTTATTAATAGAAGATGTTCGCGTATGCGAAATATTTCATCGCACACGGAAAATGAAAGTACCCAAAATGCACGGTAGCACCAATTCATCGTTAACTTTCATCATGGCGCCCTTCGGAAAGGTGCGATTTGACTCTTCCGGCAACCATAATTAATGGAGTAACCGAGGGATAAAAGCCGAAGGATGATCGTTCTCGGGCTCTCTTTTTCATCGACATCGTAGCTGTCATCATCATCGTCATCAGCGTAGTACACAACAACAACAGAAGAGAAGAAGTGGTTGAAATTAAAGTGAATTTATTTAGAAATTAAGTGAAATAAAGGACTTAGTTAGTATAATTAGTGAAATAAAAGTTAGTTGAGTTAGTGAAAATAAACTAAAAGTTGGACTTACCTGTGAACTGAAATAGTGCGGTTTCCTAAAAGAAAAGGAAGAAGAAAGAACCTACCTTGTTGTGTCGTCCCCGTTGTGCGCTGTTGCAGCGAAAATCTAGCACAGAACTAGATTTAGCAGTCCTGCTTTTGGTGTTATCGAACATCTGGTCCTTCGAGCCGGATAGGACGTCGACTCTCCGTCCCTTCTGGAACCTTCGCCGCTGCACGCCATTACAACTGTGACTCGACGCTAGTGGGAACCGCCATATCGATTCGCTCCGTGGTGCTGGACTCCGCCATCATAGCTGATTGGATTTATACAAGGCACATGCTAGCCTTGCACAAGGTAATTAGCATTCCAATTACGTTTCTGTTACCCTTTTGAGCTGCGCGGTCTTCCGCTTTTCAGACCCGGCTCATCTGTAAACGACTTTCAACCGCTTCCTATCACCATCCCCTCGGACATCGAGCAACTAAGTTGCAGTTCTGTGGAGTCCGTTTGATCCAGCTGTTTGGTACTTGTACAAGGCACGCAATTGCCTGGAGAAAGGTAATTGCATTTCCTAAACAGCTAGCCTTTTTCTCGTGTGATCTGCGCGGTGTTTCGGTTTCAGATCCGCCGTAAATCACCATGTCTACGGAACGCAGAATCAAAACGTTGAAGACGAGGCAGAAGAGCCTTCTAGCATCGTTTTCCCTCACTCAAGACTTTGTGGACAACTACGATGAAGAAAGAGATGCTTGCGAAATTCCAGTACGATTGGAGAACCTAAACGAACTCTGGTCGGACTTCAAGAACATCCAGTCTGAACTGGTAACCCTCGACGAGGCCTCCGTCGATGTGCAGCTCAAACAGCGAACCGAGTTCGAAACCACGTACTATCGTGTTAAGGGATTCCTGCTTTCCCGCAATAAAACGCCTCCTACACCCACAATGAACGCTTCTTCTTCATCGAACTCGCATTTCCCTGGCTCTGGATCTTCATCTCATGTTCGCCTGCCCGATGTGAAATTGCCGGTTTTCAATGGAAATCTCGATAATTGGTTGAATTTCCATGATCTATTCGTCTCCCTGGTCCACGCTTCGCAGGATCTGTCGTCGATTCAAAAGTTTTATTACCTGCGTTCATCATTGGCCGGCGATGCACTAAAACTAATCCAAACAATCGAAATTAGTGCGAACAACTATACCGTTGCGTGGAACATGCTTGTCAACCACTACCAAAATCCAACCCGCCTAAAGCAGACATATCTCGATGCGCTTTTTGAGTTTGGCACACTGAAACGGGAATCTGCGGCCGAGCTCCACTCGCTAGTGGAGAAATTCGAAGCCAATGTTAAGGTGCTGAAACAACTTGGTGAAAGGACGGAATGCTGGGACATTATTCTCATCCGCATGCTCAGCGTCCGATTAGACCCCGTAACGCGGAGGGATTGGGAGGAATTTTCGGCGTCCAAAACCAAAGTCGTGTTTAAGGACCTCACGTCGTTCATTCAGCGAAGAGTGAACGTACTTCAAACGCTCCAAGGGAAGACTGTCGACACTCCAGCGCCCCATCAGCAAAGCAAGAAACCTATCCAGCGGTCTGTAACCAGTCACGGTGCCAGCCAAGGTCAACCAGGTCGGAAATGCGTCGTGTGTTCCGAACATCATCCGCTGTACTTGTGCCAAACATTCTCGAAACTCGATGTTGCAGCTAAGGAAAAGGAAGTCCGCCGTCACCAACTATGCCGAAATTGTCTACGTAAAGGACACCAGGCTCGGGACTGTTCATCATCAAGCACTTGTCGAAAATGTCGAGGTCACCATCACACCCAACTTTGTGCCGTAGAGAATCCTACTACCACGAGCTCCAGAGCAACTGAATCTTCCCAGGCGTCGTCTACCCCTCCTGCTGTATACCGAGACCAACCGAAAGCATCAGTTTCAGCTACTGTCGAGGAATCTACAAGTTACACCAGCAGTAGTCAGGCAAGAAAGAGCGTACTTTTGGCCACCGCCGTCGTTAAACTAGTTGATGATTCTGGTATAGAGCACACTGCAAGGGCACTTCTCGATTCCGGTAGTGAATGCTGCTTTATTACCGAATCACTCTCCCAACTTGTGAAAGCGCAACGAAAGAAGATTTCCGTACCCATCTCTGGCATTGGACAGTCAACAACGTACGCACGATACAAAATTGTTGCTTCGATTCGCTCCAGGATTGGCCACTTCTCCACGGCTGCCGAATTTCTAGTGCTTCCTAAGGTCACCATCGATCTTCCGGCCGCTTCCTTTGACATCTCCACTTGGAAAATACCCCACGGAGTACAGCTTGCCGATCCGTTCTTCTATGATTCCAACCCGGTTGATATAATTATTGGCGCCGAAGTCTTCTTCGATCTTTTCAAAGTGTCTGGTCGCATCCAACTAGGAGAATCGTTACCGACTTTGATCAATTCTGTTCTCGGTTGGGTAGTTTCTGGAAAAGCGTCACAGGCGGAAACTTTAAACCCAACGATTGTGGCAAATGTCGCAACAGTAAGTGACGTTTATCAGGCCATCGAGCGATTCTGGAAACTTGAAGAAGACGACAATTCTACGAACTATTCCATCGAAGAAACCGCTTGCGAGGAACACTTTCGTCGCAATGTGAGACGTAATTCCGAAGGGCGATACATTGTTCGCTTACCGTTAAAAGAGAGCATTCTCAACCAACTAGGCGACAACCGTCACACAGCAGTCCGTCGATTTCGGATGCTAGAAGGCCGTCTTGGATGCAATGAGGATCTTGCAAAACAGTATTCAACGTTCATTGACGAATACCTTGCCTTGGGTCATATGAAGCAAGTGTACGATTACCAATCTCCTCCGTCGCCTTGCTACCACATGCCCCACCATGCCGTCATACGCGAAGAAAGCACCACCACAAAACTAAGAGTCGTATTCGATGCCTCATGCAAGACTTCAGAAGGACCTTCGCTGAATGATGCCCTAATGGTTGGTCCAACTGTGCAACAGGATATTCGTTCCATAATCATGCGCTCGAGAACGCATCGAGTAATGATCATCGCAGATGCCAAACAAATGTATCGACAAGTTCTCGTGGATGAGCGTGACACGCCACTCCAAAGAATAGTTTGGCGACAATCACCAGATCAACCCCTAAACACGTACGAACTGCTAACGGTGACGTATGGAACGGCAAGTGCCCCATTTCTCGCCACGCGAGTGCTTTTACAGTTAGCTGACGATGAGCAGGAAAATTATCCAGCAGCAGCAAAAGTTCTTCGAAAGGATGTTTACGTGGATGATCTGTTCTCGGGTGCAGATAGCGTGGAAGAAGCCATTGAACTCCGTCAGCAACTAGAGGCACTTCTATCCAAGGGCGGATTCCAACTTCGCAAGTGGGCATCCAACGAAGCAGCTGTTCTGGAAGATCTGTCGGTAGAAAATCGAGCCTTACAACCATCTGTCGACCTCGATCGTAACCAAACAATCAAATCGCTTGGTCTTCACTGGGAACCTGCATCAGACCTACTAAAATACAAGATTGTAGTTCCTGTTGATTCCACTGAATCACCTGTAACAAAGCGAAGCGCCTTATCGCAAATAGCACGACTTTTTGATCCGCTTGGATTGCTAGGTCCGGTCGTCATCTCTGCCAAAATATTTATGCAAGCGCTCTGGACGTTAACGGACAGCAACGGAAAGCCATGGGGCTGGGACGCAGAGCTACCCTTGCCAATGAAAGAGCGATGGCATTCCTACATGTCAGAGCTATCGCTTCTTAACAAGCTACGCATTGAACGCTGCATACTTGCTTTGAAGCCTGCATACGTTCAATACCACTTTTTCTCGGACGCATCTCAACAAGCATACGGTGTGTGCTGTTATATCCGATCTGCTGACATATCTGGATCCTTCAAGGTCGCCTTACTAACGGCCAAATCAAGAGTAGCACCCCTAAAGCAGCAGAGTATTCCTCGTCTGGAGCTTTGCGGAGCTCTCCTCGCAGCTGAACTATACTTGAAGGTTTCGCAGTCTCTAGAACTCCCCGGTCCTGCATTCTTCTGGGTCGATTCAATGACGGTCCTTAGTTGGTTGAAGGCGGCACCGTCAACTTGGACCACTTTCGTTGCAAATCGCGTGTCCAAAATTCAACATGCAACCCAAAACTGTTCATGGCACCATATCCCAGGAAAAGAAAACCCAGCAGACCTGCTATCACGCAAGGGCCAAGATGGTTGAAACTCGCACAAACCTCATGGCCTAATGAGCAACCGGACTCAGAACCTGATTCGCAAGCACTTGCAGAAGCAGGAAAACGACCAAAACTCACCTACACGGCAGCTCCAGAACCGACATTCATCGACCAGCTTACATCGAAGTTCTCCAACTACAATCGTCTTCTAAGAGTAACGGCATACTGTCTTCGTTTTATTCGGAATTGCCATAAAAACACAGCAATCAGTGAGACGAAGTACAAAACCATCTCTGTAACTGCCGAGGAGAGGAAGACAGCAGAATTAACCCTTGTTCGCCAAGTTCAACGACAAATCTTCGCGGAAGAGTGGAAGCAGTTAGAAAGGGCGAAACCCATATCCTCGAAATCTCGTCTACGGTGGTTTCATCCATTTCTTTCCGACGACAACGTAATGCGCATTGGAGGTCGCCTTAAGCACTCACTTCAGCCTTACGAAAGTAAGCATCAGCTCATTCTGTCATCTGCTCACACGTTGTCCAAGCTGATAGTACGATCGATCCATGAAAATCACCTACATGCAGCACCGCAGTTACTTATCAGCATTCTACGACTACGGTACTGGATTACAGGGGCCAGAAACCTAGCTAAATCTGTCGTTCGTAACTGTATTACGTGCACCAGAGCACAACCACAACTGCTTGAGCAGTTCATGGCGGAACTACCAAGCTCCCGTGTCATCGCTTCCCGACCATTCTCCGTGACCGGCGTTGACTACTGGGGTCCCATCTTGTTGAAACCGGCTCACAGGCGAGCATCACCCGGAAAGGCCTACGTTGCTGTTTTTGTCTGCTTTTCCACTCGCGCGGTACACCTAGAGCTGGTGGTTGATCTTAGCACGGCAAAATTCCTTCAGGCATTACATCGGTTCGTCTCTCGGAGAGGTCTGTGCAGCGACATTTACAGTGACAACGGCCGTAATTTTCTTGGAGCAGCTAATGAGTTACGGAGTCTAGTTCGCAGCCCAGCACATCAGCAATCTATTGTTCAGGAGTGTGCCAACCACGGGATCCGTTGGCACTTTAATCCACCGAAGGGATCACATTTCGGTGGGCTTTGGGAGGCGGCCATTCGTTCCGCACAGAAACATTTCATCCGGGTACTCGGCAATCACACTCTGGCAACGGATGATATGGAAACTCTTTTAGCGCAAATCGAATGCTGCCTCAACTCGCGCCCTATAATCCCACTCAGCGATGATCCGTCCGATTCCGAGCTGCTCACGCCTGGCCATTTTCTCATCGGTTCAGCGCTGAAAGCTGTCCCGAGCACCGACGTGACCGCAATCCCTTTGAACCGTTTGCGACAGTATCAACAGACGCAAAAACTGTTCCAGCTGATATGGAAACGGTGGCATCTTGAATATTTGAGCGAACTTCAGCCCCGCACTAAATGGTACAATCCACCAATTTCCATTCAACAAAACCAGCTCGTTCTCCTCAAGGAGGACAATACTCCACCGATGACTTGGCCTACTGCCAGAATAGTTGAAACACACCCTGGGTCTGATGGAATCATCCGTGTGGTAACCGTCCAAACTTCCACTGGTCGATACACTCGTCCGGTCTCAAAAATTTGCTTGCTGCCGATTCCGCCCCCGCAATCCTCGACAGGGGAAACAAACAAAACCAACGACGCAAGTGAAGCTGAGGAAATCGACGATAGCATCATACGTTCTTCGAATCGATCCAATTATTCCATCGCCAAGCAGCAACTTTTTGGTCGGAATCATCTGGCCACGGGAATGTCACATCTGCAGCACCTACAATAAAGAATTCAAGGCCCTTTGCTAAAAGGGACAAGGTAAGAACCTGTCCAATAGATTACAAATTATCGTAACCCGCTACCGGGTCTTTTTTTGTCTATTTACTTTCTGCGCCGACGAATCATCGATAACAATCAACACCGAGAGTGACGTCACGAAGCGAAACACCGAGCGGAGATCTGTCATCATGGTCGTCGTCTGGTTGGCTGTCAGAAATACGATTTCTGAAGGGGCCAGCATGTTCGCGTATGCGAAATATTTCATCGCACACGGAAAATGAAAGTACCCAAAATGCACGGTAGCACCAATTCATCGTTAACTTTCATCATGGCGCCCTTCGGAAAGGTGCGATTTGACTCTTCCGGCAACCATAATTAATGGAGTAACCGAGGGATAAAAGCCGAAGGATGATCGTTCTCGGGCTCTCTTTTTCATCGACATCGTAGCTGTCATCATCATCGTCATCAGCGTAGTACACAACAACAACAGAAGAGAAGAAGTGGTTGAAATTAAAGTGAATTTATTTAGAAATTAAGTGAAATAAAGGACTTAGTTAGTATAATTAGTGAAATAAAAGTTAGTTGAGTTAGTGAAAATAAACTAAAAGTTGGACTTACCTGTGAACTGAAATAGTGCGGTTTCCTAAAAGAAAAGGAAGAAGAAAGAACCTACCTTGTTGTGTCGTCCCCGTTGTGCGCTGTTGCAGCGAAAATCTAGCACAGAACTAGATTTAGCAGTCCTGCTTTTGGTGTTATCGAACAGAAGATCAAAATTGAACACAAGAACAAAATTCTGCTTTATAGAACAGTATTTAGATCAACTCTAACATACGCTTCAATAGTCTGGTCAGAATGTGCTCTATCTCATAGAAAAAAGCTTCAGATTTTCCAAAACAAATGTTTAAAAATGATCCACAAGTTACCCCCATGGTTTTGTACTGAAAAATTACATGAAATGAGTCACATTGAAACATTAGATCAATATGTAAATCGAATGAAAACGAATTATTATCAGAGATGTGCAAGTACTTTATTTGATATGTTACGTGCTTTGTGTAATTAGTATCAAGGTCTAGTTCTTAAGTTCTCGATCTGTTCAATGGTGAGGTTTTTTTTTTCATCTAAATGATTGTTTTCCTCTATTTAAACCCACTTTATTTTTCTAAATCGTTGTAACGAAGTGTGAAAAAAGATTTACTGTAATGATGAAAGCACAGACAAACAGACGTCTTACTATAGTCACTTCTCATCGTCACCCTTTCTAACGGTTAGTTCAAATATTTTGTAGTTCGCAAATCGCTCGGTCACGGCGCTCGCATCGTTTTTGCTCCTGTTTGACGTTTGCTCACTACCGCCACCTACTGAGTGGTTTGCGTAACATAGCCTGATTAGCATTGGGCGATTATGTTTTCGTGACGATGATTTTTACCGCAATTTGTCCCAAGTGATACGTCTGTTTGTCTGTGATGAAAGGTTTACCCAATTCATTATACTAGAGTTAGGAATTTATTGTATTATATGACTTTAATTATGAAAATAAATATGATTGATTGATTGATTGATTGTTTGCGTAGTGATTACACTAGTTTACAGCATTTTTGAACTCGGTAAGCTGATGATCATTTTCGGTGTAGAATCATGCCCTGAGTTCGAAAACGCGAAGGAAAAAAATTACAGTAGAGTGGAAATTATTTCGACTTTCCATACAAGGTTGATGATTTGAAATCGATTTTTGTTCTATTTTTAAGCAACGTCACTCACTTCACACATCTCATTCTCCGTAATCAATGCTCCGATTGAGCTGATTTTTTTACTGTAACTCGCCTACATATGATATTTTTTTTTTTTTTTTTTTTTTTTTAATGAAACTCAACGTACATATGTACAGATGGATATATTATTAGTAAAATTGCGAAAAAATCCACAGCTCAGGTGAGATTTGAACTCACGACCCTTATACGCTAGACAAGTGCTTTTCCAACTAAGCTACCGAGCCAATTAATGACACGGCAAGGTAATTCCAATCTCATCGATCATGCTTCATCTTTCCCTTAAATTTCACCGCAAATATATCCATCTCTTATGTACACATGCATGAAGAGCGAGGCGATTTATTTACTGTTGAAACTGTTTGCCTAACTTTCAGGCGTCTCTTCATCACCGACTGTGGTGAGGAAGAACAATTGAAACCTGGTAGGCGACCAACGTGTCGTTCGCACTCTTTCATATACGACAGATTACTACAGAAGAGGTAGAAGCTCGAATATGACTTAAGGGCAAAGTCTTCGGTATACCAATCCGTGTGGTCAATTAATGATTTTTAATGAAACTCAACGTACATATGTACAGATGGATATATTATTAGTAAAATTGCGAAAAAATCCACAGCTCAGGTGAGATTTGAACTCACGACCCTTATACGCTAGACAAGTGCTTTTCCAACTAAGCTACCGAGCCAATTAATGACACGGCATTTTGGTTGGTACAAGGTAATTCCAATCTCATCGATCATGCTTCATCTTTCCCTTAAATTTCACCGCAAATATATCCATCTCTTATGTACACATGCATGAAGAGCGAGGCGATTTATTTACTGTTGAAACTGTTTGCCTAACTTTCAGGCGTCTCTTCATCACCGACTGTGGTGAGGAAGAACAATTGAAACCTGGTAGGCGACCAACGTGTCGTTCGCACTCTTTCATATACGACAGATTACTACAGAAGAGGTAGAAGCTCGAATATGACTTAAGGGCAAAGTCTTCGGTATACCAATCCGTGTGGTCAATTAATGATTTTTAATGAAACTCAACGTACATATGTACAGATGGATATATTATTAGTAAAATTGCGAAAAAATCCACAGCTCAGGTGAGATTTCAACTCACGACCCTTACTCGCTAGACAAGTGCTTTACCAACTAAGCTACCGAGCCAATTAATGACCCGACAACTTAGTTGTCATAAGGTTCAATTCTAATCTCATCGATCTATATCATCTTCCCCTAAACCGCAAATATAACCATCTCTGTTGTACATATGTACGAAGAGCGAAAGCTTAGTTGGTAAAGCACTTGTCTAGCGAATAAGGGTCGTGAGTTCAAATCTCACCTGAGCTGTGGATTTTTTCCCAATTTAACCAATAATTTACCCATCTGTACATATGTACGTTGAGTTATTTGAATTTCATAATTTGACCACACGGATTGGTATTACCGAAAATTTGCACTTCAAGTGAGTCATTGAAATTAATTTAGTTCGGGATTCTCTCATTATGTGATATGTACTACTGTTATAATGAGCATTGTTTTTTTGTTTTTTTTTTTTTTTGTAAAAATCTCTCATTCTAGATCACTTTGAGAATACCGTCTTGAGCAAAGTTGCCCGGAATAAATATTTTTTTTTTCTAGAAAACAATTTAGTTCGAGAATCACTCACTACACTAGTGTTCTTTGGAGGTACTAGTTTAGTCTAAAGGATGTAAATCTCGTATTTTGGACCACTCAGAATAAACCTGACCTCAGGAAAGCTGCTCAGAAGAATAAAAGTTTTCTTGTAGAAACCAATTTAGTTAAAAATGTATTCGCTACATGGCCCTAGGGATGTAATGAGCTCATTGTCAGAGCGTCATATATCTCACGATCCGCTTACAATCATACTGTTTTAGCAAAGTTGCAAAAAAGGATGTTCTGTTCGATCTAAGCGTAATATATTTCGCGATTTGAACCACATCGATCAGTTCGAAATTTGACCACTACGTGGCGCTAGTGGTCAAAGCTTCCAGTTTAGTACAAGCGTCATTATCTCGCATGTTGAAACCCATGAAAGGAATACCGCTTCGGCAAAGTTGTTGAGACATTTCAAAGCTTTCTTCAAGAAAACAATTGAATTCGAGATTCGCTAACTCTTTTGCTTTAGTGTTACAATGAGTAACGAGTTTGTTTGAATTGTGGTATATCTCACGTTCTGAACCATTTCAACGAATACTGGCTTCAGACGACTTGCCCAAAAGAATAGAAACTTTCGAATTTTTATGGAAGGTCTTCAATAAATCTCTTTGAAAATTGTAAGGATGTGTCCTAGACAATTGATTAAGAAGCTTCCGCTTTTCTTTTGGCAGTTGATTCAGCACAGCATGCAAAACCATTCTGCATTTTCTTTGAGATTTTCTTCGGTCATTCCGTGTTTTTTTTTTTTGTTTTAATTTGTAAGAGAGTATACAACAGAACTTACACAGTTATAATTAATGCATACGAAATTCTGTAAGGAATTATCATAGGAGTTTCCGGACAAAATACCGGATTTTTTTTAATTCCCATAAAAAATTACGAACAACATAAGACACCAGTACCCCAAAAATTTTCAAAGTATCGAATGAACTACAAACGTTATTGTCAGGTAAATTTCCTAAGGAATTGCCGTTGTTACTCTCAAAGAAATTTATAAAGGAAATCCCCGAAGGATTTGTCGATGAAATTTTGCCAAGAGGTAATTCGAAACATTTTCACAGGGTAGCTTACAGGAAATTCTCCGAATCAATCTTCAAAGGGAATGTCCAGACGCGCCAACTTGGTCAAATTATTGGGAGGGCAAAGCCTGATTTTTTCGGGTTTTTTCTTAATTTTTGTATGGGAAAATCGAAAAATCGTCAAATGTGACAGAAATGTTTAAAGAAATTCGTAACGAAGTTTCATAAAAAAAATAAAAATTGAATATCACAGGAATTGCGAACCCATAAGCAAAAAAAATCCTAACAATAATGTAGAAAGGATTCAGAAAAAAGGTTGATTTTGGAATTCCCAACGGAATGCCGAAAGAACTTTCTGAGTAATTTTTGAACTGATTTCCAAAGGAATTCCGTAAGGAATTGCTGTACGGATTAGCATAGTATTTGATAAAAAAAAATCCAAAAAACTACATAGATTACTTGACTTGACATAGAACAAACTGACAACTCAAAAGGCGATATACGCACACTTTACACGCGGTTAAATGGAAGCATGTACGTATATGGCCTTTACTTTTGCATCCTTTTCAACATCATATAAGACTTTGTGTTAGCAGGGTAGCACCACACAGTGAGTTATTCTTGAAGTGGATTGCTTTCTATGGGAAAGCTCTGAGTCTTTGGAGAAATTTTGCCGAGGACAGTATCCTTCTAAGTTGACCTAAGATGTTCATTGCATGTGCGAGCCTGCTCCAGTAGCAAAAGTTTAAAAGTGTTTATGAAGTTCGCCTAACACGCAGTTTAGGTAAATATTGAACTTAATACAGAAATATGTGACTAATTGGCTATTAACCAAGTATACTCATCATTCAATCACCCTTCAGCCAGATAACGACAATTTCCAAAATATTGTTTTAAGTTTGGAGCATTTTTTTAACATTCAAAGACACTCCTGACGACGATTGATTCCACATAAAATGGCGGTATTTTATTGAAAAGGAGTATGTTTATGACTTATTCAGTTCATATAGTAACATTGCAAATCAAATTAACAATATTTGTTCGGCTGGGAACATCTCGGGAACATCAAAAATACCTACTGATAGCAGCTTCGTTGAGCAGCTTCAATGCTGTGAAACACACATTTATTTATAATAACAATTTCAAATATGTACATATAATAACTAACTATAAGCACTAACATGTCGTGCTCAAATTCACAGGCTTGCGAGAATTACACTTCTAACCAATTTTTCCTTCTATTTCAATTTCTCATCTCGTCTTGCTCTGTTCAGTGTTGCCAGTTTCACAACAATATTATTGTTCAATGATAAATGGTATTCATTAAATTCATCAATAGATGAATTCATTTTAACATTTACACAGATAATATGTCTTAAGTTACTTATTACTAAAATGTATAAATAACCTCTTGAACGCAATTAATGAATGTTCTTGAAGTTTCTAATAAATTCTAATGAATATGATTGTCGAGTTAAATTCCCAGCTTCTGTACACCTAAACTAGTTTATCATCAGTGTTATTGTAGCGTTTTTAAGAATCATATGATGGAGTAACCCAAAAAACAGTAATGATGCCGACATACCCGCAAAACCTACTCTGTCATGGAACAATCTGTTTGAAGGCTTGATTCGTTATTGAAGCTTCAACGTCTCGGGGAACCCCAGTGCCAAAGTCATAAGTTTTGAACACACAACCATTGCACGCACACATTTTGTCACCAGCAAAGCAGCTTTATGTCTAGCGTCATTTTATGTCCATACATCCACAAGTTCTTATTTGATAACAAAACAGGTTTCAAGCTCACAAAGTCCTGTAGCTTGCAAACCGCGAAAAGTAATCAGTATATTACAGACATCAAATCTAGCAACATGAAGCTAGTCGTCATTCTTGTTGCTTTGCTTCCAATCACGGTGCAAGCGAAGAAATATTTCATTCCTAATTTCAAGGTAACGTTCCATTATCCATTTCAAAATTTCATCAACAACAATTTATTATTTTGAAACATTTCCCGTAGGCCAACTGGCACAAAGCGCTCGAATTATGCATTTCGCTGGATATGAACATGGTAACGGTGGAGTCCCGGCAGGATCACGATGATTTGGTAAAGTTCGTCCAAAAGACGGACAAATTCTCCAACGCCACAAGGTTTTGGCTCGGGGCAAGCGATTTGGCCGAGGAAGGAGTTTATACGTGGGTGTTGAACAGCCGGTTGGCTACGTTTACTAACTGGGCGGAAGGAGAACCGACAGGCAACGATTCCGAGAACTGCGTTGAAATGATCCACAACACGTACGTGAATCGGGTTTGGACGTGGAACGATATCGATTGCCGAGGGTTTCAGGCGTACTTTATTTGTGAAGATCGGCAAAGTATTGCTCAGTTTTAAATAGGGTTCAATGTGTTACTACTAGTTTAATTATATAGGTGCTCTTGATGAATTTTAATAAAATAGAGTTGTGAAGGTCATACAGGTCACCGTATTATATGATTACGATCTTGGAAATAGCGCATCTTAATCACTTCTAAAAGTAATTTCATCTAAAATTTTTTTAAAGAAACAATAACTTCATTCGTGATTATGATCATAATTGGTACACACATGACAGTACACAATGGTCCAGAAACCGGACTAACAAGTATAAATGTACTGAGCGTCTAAAAATTTAAATCCAATATCTTGGTAGCCAAATGGCGGCATCAAGATCGACATAGGGTGACAATGGGTATTATCGGCAGATTTGTTCTCTTCGTCATGGGGGGGGTTTTTGTCAGCCAAATTGCCTGAAACTTGGCTATATAATTCAGCTTAGTTGGGAAGGATTTGAGACCAACTCTGAGTTCAATAGTCTTCAAAAAAACCCCCTTAGACGAAGAGAACAAAACGGCCGAGAGTAGGTAATTTCCCCTAGGTGCACGGATCAAGAAGACGAGGGCTGCTTTTGCGAGTTTAATAAATGTATGGAAAAAAAAGATTATTCGATGCACCAAAATCCAAATTTTCAACTCGAACGAGAAATCTGTGCTGCTCTAGGTGCTGCTATACGCCAGTGAAACCTGGTGTGTATTAGTGGAGAACACTCAACGGCTTCAGGTCTTCATCAATAGATGCCTGCTGTATATAATTCGTGCATGATGGCCTCACAATTGAATCTCCAACGTAGAGCTCCATCGCACAGTGGCTGATTTCGTCATTTTAGCGCGCTTAATTAATAACTTTTTTACTATGAAGTTTAGCGTCATAGTGTCTTCGGGAAAGTTTTTTACTATAATAAGGAGCTTCTTTTGAGCTTCTGTGAAAAATGATCAATCCCCCTAAAAGTGAGATAGAAAATTTATTTTTTGAATTTTTCAAGATACGAGGTTAGTGTCTTCACAAAAGTTGTAGAAAATGTTGTTTGGAGCAACTTTGCCGAAGACACTAAGATTGTAACTCCGTTACTTTTCAAGATACGTTACGTTTTCTTTCATCAGCTCCTTGAAAAAGGTTTTTGCGCAATAACTTTCTAAAAATTGATTCTACAGTTTTCTTATGCTCTACAAAGTTATAGATAATGGAAAAACACACAACTTTGCCGAACATGACATCCCGCTAATTCCATAATTAAAATAGTTATAACGGTTTTTATAGTTTTTTGGGCCATATTTCAAGCATATATAACTTAGCTATAGGCAATTATATGCAAATTTCTTTTTACGCATGTGAAAGTACATGTAATTGCCTCTCTTAGAAAGCTAAAATCATCAAACTGTAAGAAACTGTAAGATGGTTTTTGTATAGAAACTTACATCCATTTATGTTACTTTTATATGGGATTTATATATATTTTCAACATATTTATTTGACATTTCATGTCAGCTTGCATTTTTATTGTTATTGTAAGTGTGTGTTAATATAAAGAAAGGTTTGTTGTGTATTGTGGATCATTCATGAAGTACGTTACATAAAAACTCACCAACTACTTCTATTTTCTTACTAACTCATAATGCTCCACGTAGTCCACGCAAAGAGCGAATGAAGCGCCATTTCATAAAAAATTCCAAACATGCGCGTGACATATTCTGTCAACGCTCTCACTAGTACATATCTATGTCTACATTGGTTATAGTAAATTATAAATCTTATTGCACTTCAAAGAAAGCTGCTTTTAAATCGTGATCTGACGAAAGAAGTTTCACTTTATGCGTTTTTTTCGTGGACTACGTGGAGCATTGTGAGTTAGTAAGAAAATAGAAGTAGTTGGGCGCCATCCACAAATTACGTAACGCTCTAGGGGGAGGGGGGGAGTATGGCCGAGCGTTACGGTCCATACAAAAATTTAGGATTTTCATACAAAAAAGCGTTACGGAGGGGGGAGGGGGGGGTCTAAAAATGTCGATTTTAGCGTTACGTAATAAATGGATGCTGCCTTGGTGAGTTTTTATGTAACGTACTTCATGAATGATCCAGAATACACAACAAACCTTTCTTTATATTAACACACACTTACAATAACAATAAAAATGCAAGCTGACATGAAATGTCAAATAAATATGTTGAAAATATATATAAATCCCATATAAAAGTAACATAAATGGATGTAAGTTTCTATACAAAAACCATCTTACAGTTTCTTACAGTTTGATGGTTTTGGATTTCTAAGAGAGGCAATTACATGTACTTTCACATGCGTAAAAGGAAATTTGCATATAATTGCCTATAGCTAAGTTATATATGCTTGAAATATGGCCCAAAAAACTATAAAAACCGTTATAACTATTTTAATTTTGGAATTAGCGGGATGTCATGTTCGGCAGAGTTGTGTGTTTTTCCATTATCTATAACTTTGTAGAACATGAGAAAATTGTAGAATCAATGTTTAGAAAGTTATTGCGCAAAAACCTTTTTCAATGGGCTGATGAAAGAAAACATAACGTATCTTAAAAAGTAACGGAGTTACAATCTTGGTGCCTTCGGCAAAGTTGCTCCAAACAACATTTTCTACAACTTTTGTGAGGACGCCAACCTCGTATCTTGAAAAATTCAAAAAATAAATTTTCTATCTCACTTTTAGGGGGATTGATCATTTTTCACAGAAGCTCAAAAGAAGCTCCTTATCATAGTGAAAAACTTTCCCGAAGACACCATGACGCTAAACTTCATAATAAAAAAGTTATTAATTAAGCGCGCTAAAATGACGAAATCAGCCACTGTGCATCGTCGATATCATCAAAAACCGATAGCGACAGAAATTCGGGAGCGAAAGTGGAGGTGGGTCGGCCAACGCAGGGGCGGAAATGAAATCTGGAGGCAAGCGTTAGATTGGAACCCAGCAGGACATCGCTGGCTGGCAACCGCCCAGGATGGAGATCTTTCAATTCGGCCCTCTGCACCACCGTGGGTGCCCAGGACTGAAAGTAAGTAAGTATTTTGCTTAGAGAGTTCGAAAAGTCGGTACAAGATAATTTTAAATTTCCTAAGGCGTGACTTTCACAACCAGAGGCCACCCGAGCAGAAGAGAATAGCAAAATAATAACTACAAAATAACATAACCTGTTTTTATATCTTGTTTTGTTATTATTAACTTATCAAGGAGTTACTTTTACATAACATGTTTTGTTGGACAATCTTATTTTGTTATTATCCAGCTATTGATATGCACCCATTAAACAACATTTAAATAACGTGTTTTGTTATGGAGCAAACTAAGTTATTATTGTGATATTGAGTGCGTACAAATATTTTATAAACAATATCACAACAATAACAAGTTTTTAAATTGCAACTACAGCATTGGAGATTTACGTTCTTTACAGCATTCCGTACATATTATCTAATTATTCTAATTATTATTCTTGTCAGCTCAGGGCCGGATTTACAAATGTGGGGGCCCGGGGCCACAGTGTTGTGGGGGCCCTTAATACAAAGGATATGTTTTTGCCCATATAACGTGAAAAAATCTTAAAAAAGGAATCATTCTTACAAATATGTAAATGTCGTTATGGAATAATTTTATTGAAGAACAATAAGCAGAGCTAGGAAAAACGTTGATATGCACTAAGTTTATTATCATAACAGATTTGAAATTCTGGCGTAAAAACAATGGTAAAATAAATTTATATAAAGTAAAAAGCTTTTCAGGAGTGTAATCGCAACATTAGAGCTCAGATTTAGTGAAAATTCATGCCAGAGTTCATAGACAAACTGCAAGAAGACTATATTGTTGAAATTTTCAAACAATTTCTAGAAAAATGTTGCGTAATCGATGGTGTTACTTTTTCCAAATCTGGCCTGTTTAAGTTCAAAATATCTTCGGATAAACCAGTCTTTTGTATAGCTGCGAATCTTTAGCTGTACCCCGAGGATTGTAGCTATAGAATCGATTTAGTGGGCATTAAAAAGCTCTGCTTACTTCAAATTTGCAAATGGGGCTTTGTCCTATTTTTCTTCAGAGGGATTTGAGTTTTTCAAGCATGTTTTGAACTCTTGTAGTTTTCTATTGGGTATTTTCATGGCGTGAAATTACTTGATAGGTTTATCCCAAAAGGGAGCATGCGTTATATAAAGAAAGAATGAGTTCCAGATTTATCTGGTTACCTCGTTCTTTATGAAATTCTTGAAACGCATTGTCGATTATCACTCCTGTGATGTTCGTCTGGCTAACATGCCTGTTCATGTGAACTCACATGCCTCCCAATTTGGGATGTCCACAGTGACTCTTTTACACAAAGGTATACGTTTCAAGAAAGCACTCGCTCAAACGTAGTTTTTGCTTGGGTGATTTCTTGAATATTGAGGATGCTTTCGATAACGTGCCCTTCAATGTCATATTGAAAGTCGCATGACGTCACAAGCTACCTCCAATGAGCTATAGGCTCTCTTTACGCTTATGCATTTTACAGTGTCCTTTTCAGGGCACTGATTAACCCCGTTGTGGTATGGGCTATGAGCTCTCGTTGCGCTTATGCGTTTATTCCCTCTTCTAGAGGGCACCCTTTCCTATTTCATCACCTTTCCCTATCCTAATTCCCATCCCTTGTCCCATTCTCCCTCAGGTAAATGATGAAATAGGCTTGTAGGTATGGCGATGGCACGAAAGTCCCGAATGGAGGATAACGTGCCTCTGTAGCCGGCCTTCTGATACCTGATACCTGATTGTAAAATAAATTTATATAAAGTAAAAAGCTTTTCAGGAGTGTAATCGCAGCATTAGAGCTCAGATTTAGTGGAAATTCATGCCAGAGTTCATAGACAAACTGCAAGAAGACTATATTGTTGAAATTTTCAAACAATTTCTAGAAAAATGTTGCGTAATCGATGGTGTTACGTTTTCCAAATCCAGAGAGAGTTTCTAGCCGATTCCTGCTTTAATCTCTGGAAAAGTTGCTGGTCGATCACCATAAAACATGAACACTTAACAACACTCCTTCTAATGCGACTGCTGGGGAGTTACTGGCGACCTCCCAAAATAATTTTCCACAGAACTCTGAAACATGGTGAAAATTCTAATAGACAGCTTTGAAGAAATTTCAGAAGGATTCCATTACAAATTCATGATGGAATTTCTGACTTAATCTCCAATACATTTTCCTATTAAATTTCTTGATAATCTTTAGCGTGGAATCCAGACAAATTGCTAGCCAATTTCTCCACAAATTTGTTTCGATTTTTTGTTCAAGGAATCTATGGGTTTTATTAGGAGTTCTCCATGAATTCATTCTTATTTCAGTTAGTAAATCTCTCAGCTCAAAAAACAAATCTGACTGAAACTCTTCAAAATAATCTAGATCATTTTTTTTTTTTTATAATCTCTTTATTTGGTAGGCCCATTCGCCAAAAAGGCTTAACGGGGCCGAGTTTACTATTTACACATTTCATTAGACAAGTTCGAATCACAGCCATTCTGTGATTCCTGAGTTGCACACAACTTTTTTTTATCCTTCCTACGCTTCGTTGACAGCCGCCGCTTGTTGGTGCCATCGTAGGTCTCGTATGGTGAAGTTGAGCTGTCGTTCCCGTCGTCGTCGTCGTCTTCATTAGTGCTCTGCTGTTCGGTTTGGTTCGTTGAAATGGTAGTCGTTTTGGTCTCGTGTTCGGCAAGTGCACGTCTGCTTCTTGCTACAATCTCGATGAAAGTATCACTCACATCAGGAGAAGATTCGCTGGAATGACTGCACATCGGTGGAAAATCAGCTTCGGTGAATATCGGTTCGCTTGATGGGGCACTTGCTGCTGCTGCTGCTGCTGCTGTAGCTGTTGTTTGGGTTTCGGGTGCGCTCACATCCAAACATCTCTGCTTTGGATGTACTGGTTTGGAGCATCGCCTACAGGTTCTGACCTGGTTTAGGTGTTCCACATAGCAGATCTCATTTGTTATTGAAAGATACGATGGGATTGGGTGCTTGATTCGCATCTGCAGCACACGAACCCCGTTGGGTATGCCAGCAAAGTAGTGTTTCCAGCGTTCAGTTTGTATAGAGAACACATCACCGTACTTCTTCATAAACTCCGCTACCGTAGTATGAGGTACGGAAGGGGGAAGGTCATGCACTCGGACAGTCACTGCTTCGCTGTCCACATATACCGGTATTTTGAATGGTTTGTCTTTCCAAACAAAGACTCGTTTGATATTGTGCGCTTTCTCGTAGCGCAGCGCAATATCATTGCTTACCATCTCAAGGTACACACAGTTACGCGTGTTGTGCAACTGGAGACTTTTAACGTCCGAAAGATTTAATTTTATTTCGTTTTCCAGAAACTGTTCGACTTTTCGAACATCGGGTCGTCCTGGAACAACGCTAAAATCAACTACCAATGTGTTTTTCCGAACACCACTCATTTTAACGGTATGAAGCACGGGAGACCGGTAAACGCGTCCGAAGGCTACGAGTATAGGCTGTCAACAATCTAGATAATGTTTGTTGATTCATGCTAGAATTACTCTTAACATTTTTGTACAGTTTTGGTGTTCTCTGATTTAAGTAAGTCGCAAGCTGTCTAAGTAAAATCAAACTCATAAGTGCCAAACATGCTTCTAAATTTCTTAAGGCAAAAATCAAATAAGAGAGATTCTTGCACTACTATTTTTTTTCGCTTCACATTTTTCCGTGCCGTGAAATTTTGTGGGGGCCCCTAAAATGTGGGGGCCCGGGGCCCTGGCCCCCCTGCCCCCCCCCCCTAAATCCGGCACTGTGTCAGCTTATTATTTTATGAAAACTTCGACAATTATTTCCTGTTTTTTTTATCATTTTTTGAATCCAGTTACATATAGTCGTATCCATTCCATAGAAAATCTCAGAATGTTGTAATACTTGGTGGATTAGTAGTTCCTCGGAAATAGTTAGACTCATATGTTATAATTCGCATAGGATAACTCTATCTAAAGGGTGGTCCAAAAAATTTTGCTTTTTTGTTATCAATAACTTTCGAAGATCAAAATTTGTTCTTGAAAATTATTCGAAATTTCTTGTTATTAAGTTGTTATAGACACAAACAAAACATGTTATTGAATTGGTCTTCCAGGAACATTTTTTTGTTATGATATTTGTTATTTTGCCGCTTATGACACGCAAGTTTATAACATAATATGTTATGTTAATAACATTAAAATAACTGACTTCATTACTCAGTTATTTTGCCCTAATAACGCATTTTGTTATGCGACTGTTATTCTCTTCTGCTCGGGCAGGAATGGAAACACTTACATCCAAAGACTTACATACACTCACTTACTGTTTTCTCAGCTCAAAAGCGTGCAACCAAGGAACATAATATGGACGACCTTCGCCTTATGATTTTGTCCAACTTGCTTACATCTTTCATACGAAATATGATTATTACGATAAACACGGTATAAATAACTCAAAAAATATTGGGAATATGCCTCAGCATAATTATTCACTACATTTATCGAACATTGCAACAAGATTTCTCAAACAATTCCCTTGTGGTTGCCAAAAATGTTCATAATCAATCAATTGCAAATTTCTCAATAAAGCTTTTAAGCATATTCTGAAAATGTATGCAACATATTTATTTAACCCTCGAGCGATCGCGCTCTTGTATTTTGTACAACCCGTTGAAATAATCTCGCTTTTCGTGTTCAGGATTAGCGTGGTGCTGACGGTGGTGGGCAACCGCGCGAGTTACGGAAGGTTAAGAGTAGCATATTTTATATAAAATCTAACTCCATTGATTGATTTGAATATAACTAGTGTAATAATCACCATGAAATAAGCAGATATCCCGGGTAGAGCGAAATGGCAAATGAAGGGCAAATTTTACCATTAAAATAGAATGTTTGGATGGCAAAATTTGCTATTAGTTTGTTTGAAATAAGAGTTAAAATAACAAAAATAATAACTAAATTTGTATGGCATAACAACTAAAGAATAACTGATTTTGCCATTGTAATAACAAAATAATAGCAAAACTAATGTCAAAATAATATCATATTTTAATATGGTGGTAAATTATGCAATTGTTTTGATATTGTGGCAGGATAGTATGATAGTAACATTTGTTATTATTTTGTTATTATGCTATTTAATAACAACTCGTCAAATACAAGTTTTACAATGACAGCATATTTTGTAATTTATGTGTCATCCTGAGCTATTCATAAAGAATTAAAGAATTGCAAATTTAGATATGATGACAAAATATGTTATTATTTAGATATTGGTTTGTTATTCACCTCTATCCGGGATCAGTTGGCTGGCCACATAGTGCGAATGCCGGAAGAACGATACGCTAAAGCAATATTCAGCAAATAACCAAGTAGAGACCGGGTATTTCGTGTACGGCCGTGAACATGCTATATGCATGTGGTGGCAAAACCCCATCGTTATAGGAATCTAGAGTATTCAACCAAGACCTACGTAGATGCGATACTTTTCTTTCAGCGTGATGAAAAACTACGTTGTAGCCTTATCAGACTAAGGCCTGGAATGTTCTCTGCTGTGGAGTCATCTCCATTCTACTCGTTACATGGCTTTGTGTCTCCAGTTCCGCACTCTGCGAAGGATCCGCAAAACGTCTGTCACTTGATCGACCCACCTAGCTCGCTGCGCACCACGTCTTCTTGTACCGGTCGGATGGCTCTCGAGATCCAGAGTGTGTGTAGTGACGGCTCGGCAGCTGGAGGCATCCGTACTCCGATTTATTTTTTCCTTTCGCATTTTTAGTTCGATTGATGGCAGGCGATTATCCGGTGAGTTTGTTCCTTGTTATTCTCTTTCTATGGATTCTATATCAATTATTATATTAATTCAATTTTATACCATAGGTGATAGTTTGTATTCATATGTTTATAATGTCCTCTTTTCAAATATTTTTCATTAACTTTGTATAGTTCGTCATCATGAGTGTCGACTTGGATTTTTGTTCCGTTTTGTCACTGTTCGGGATGGCATCTTGCAAATTATTTCCTCTTTTTATTGAATTTCATTTTTTTGTGCAATCTCCTAACGACATACTGTTTTGCTATGTATCTGTCTATGTATATTTGTTGTCTGTATTTTTATGAATAAATATTGAGCAATCACCTGTCGTGGGTGGTCGATTGTTTGCTTTCCGCGCGGAGTGAGCAATAGCGCTTAAGCTCGTATATGTTGTCGCGTCTTTAATTGTTAATATTAAACGATCACCTGACGTGGGTGGTCGATTGTTTGCTCTCCGCGTGATGCGATCAATAGCACTTCCGTCTGCATATTTTGTTGCTTCTTTTGTAGCAAATATTGAGCGCAAACTTGCTATTTGGTGAAAACATTCGCGAAATGATGCGATTTGCTTTCGACAACGAATACGTTTTCACCCTTCCACGCTTCATCAAATCAACCACCCATACGATTAGCACATGAACAGACTCGACGCTGATCACCCGAGCAGAGGGGAATATCAAATTGATAACTACGAAATCGCAAAACCTGTTTTTATATCTTGTTGCGTTATTATTGAATTATCATGGTATTACGTTTCTATAACATGTTTTGTTGGACAATCTTATTTTGTTATGACCGAGCTATTGGGTGGGGGATTAGGGGCATAATGGACACCCTAATCAAATCAGTACGTTAGGTCTGTATAACAGAGTAAAGCTTAACATATTATCCGTTGGCTTGCAACTTTAACTTGTTTCCTACGTATTTCAATCATTTACAGCTTGTAGAATGTCTTTATTATGAAGAAATAATGAATTGTAAACCGTGTGTTTTTCAGGGCTGGCAGGAAAGGTACGGGGCGAAATGGACACCCATCGGGGCATAATGGACACCCCTCCATATTTTATGCTTATTCTTTGGTTACATCGACCAGTTAAGTAATTTGCCTACGGAGATCAATACCACAGATATAATACTCCATCTTAGATGAGTTTACATAGCATCAAAGTTAATTAAATAAACTTTAAGCTAAAATAATCGGTTTGTTTTTTCAAACTCTTTAAAACGCCTAACAGTATGCAATGCGCGTACATCCATTCGTAATTGCCGGTGTTCATTTCGCCCCGAATTGACTACAACATTGAAATTGCTATTTTGAGAAAGTTCTGCTTAAAAATGTAATACTTCATCCATTGCTAAATCTGCGTATACATGTAGATAAGCTAACAATTCACTAGTTTTTATCGTGGACACACTCAAGCACTTGTAATACCTTATTTGCTACTGCTTCGAAATTATAAGAAATCCACCAAATGAAAAACAAAATTCAATTTCAATGATATTTTGGTTATTTTGAAGGAATATAAATGATACTTTTAAAAAATAGAACAATGACTTGTTCCTTTACATTTATGCATCAAAAGTTTAACATAAAAGTCAACGGTTTCGGCAAAAACAGGGGTGTCCATTTCGCCCGGTTGTCCATTATGCCCCTAATCCCCCTATACAGCAATTAAATAACATTTCAATATTACATTTTGTTGTGGAACAAGTTTAGTTATTATTGTTATATTGAGAGTGTACAAATACTTTATGCTATTTCTATCGAAACTACAACAAGTTTTGAAATAAAACCTACGTCATTCTACAACGCTATTTACAGCATTTCGTGAGTGAGGGGAACAACTGCATATTCTTTCATCAATTTGTCTTCCTCTTCCATTTTTTATTACATCCTAACTGAGACAGAGTGCAAGCAAACTTTTTCCCACGGAATACTAGCTAGTGATAGTATTCCGTGGGAAAAAGTTTGCATAATGCACCAGCAAAATTGCTGAACGATTTTTTGAAAAGTGCGCAAAGTTAGGCCCTAGGTGCGCAAAGTATGTTACGCTTACGGTATCACATTTGTCATATGTACAAAACCAAGTCCCTGCTGGGCGGCGCGAGATTTGAAATTGATTGAGTTGTAGCTGAAAAGTACCCTACATACATCAAAACGAGAACAAAAGATATTGAAGGTGGGGTTTAAAAGGGACGTTACAAATTCCGCCTTTGCCATGGGAATTTCAATGATAACAATGTCAAACTTATTGAGTAAACTTGTTTGAACGAATCTAATATAGACAGCAGAATCCAAAATTGTGGATGGTTTTGATTTTTCAGAAATATTTTGTATTTTCACATGTTTTCCCTATCTTTCCAGAGGATGAGATCCGACTACCTATTTATGGTAAAGGATTACACGAATAATTGAAAATACGCCTATGAGGGAAGAGAGAAACTGAAGTTCGCAATGATTGTTCCGCTCTTCTCACATGATGGTAAAATATGTAAATATGTATAGCATTCTCAGCCAACACGAAGTCAAATATGATGTATAATAGGATGCTAAAGTGGAGGCCATATGCGTAAATGCTTCCATTTAACCACGGGTAAAGTCTACGCATATCGCCTCCACTTTAGCATCCTATTCAACAGCATATGCGATCGTTTGATATCATAGCTAATTTAGCTTTTGGAATGTTATAAATTTTTTTTTTTTTTTTTGCTAGGTTTCTAGCTGCACTCTGAATAGAGTTGAAACCTCTACACTAGACCCGAAGATAGAAAAGAGTACGTAATCTTTCAGAAGCAGTTTGCCAGCCGTACGCGGAAAATGATATCCATTAAGACACTGTTGCAACTGACTCAGAAAGTTACGGTAGAAGATTGGAAAGTTTTGAATTGGTCAGTCAGTCAGGATTTGCCTATGTAGTGTTATGGTCACACGGTTTGTGTTTGTCTTCTTGTTTGATTTTGTGGTATGGTTCAATATGTTTTACTTCTCGTTAAGTCAGTTGTCATAATACCATCTAAGAGATAAACAAAAATACACCAGTCAGTTAATTGCAATAAAATTTTAAAATAGTAAAGTTTGCTTGTCAACTATTATGTATTCATCCCCCTACAAATACTATGAAAAATATTCAAATTCGTTCAATTGTCCTATCGCATCGGTCCTACCTAGATAAACCATGTCATTTTCTCAAGCGTAGCCTAGAAATGTCAACCTAGTCATACACAAGTAACGTTGTTCAGTTAACAAAAAGCAGTCAGTTTTTGTCCAAAATGTCAAGTCAAACGCATTGACGTCAACAATGCGTTTAAGTGTTCGCACGTTAGCTTCGAATCTATCAGCACAATTAAGTGCTGCAAATCTCCTTCCCATTAATTCTTCGGTCGATTTTAATTGCTTTATTTAAAGAAAATATGACCAACTAACATTGTAAAAATTCGAAAAAGCGACTATGACATTAATAAATTACTAATCAAAATCAACCGAGAAACGTGGGAAATAGAGCCCAAACAACATTTTGAAGTCAGCTGGCTGTAAAAGATTCCAAAACCTGTCAAAAATCCTACAATACTTTTATTAGGATTTTTAACGATCATCAAAACCTTCTTATAAATCCAACCGACTTGGAACTATTGCTTGGGAATAGACTCTACTGAGCCCCGGCGGTTCCTCCTGTTTATCGAGCATGTCTGATGCATATGATCAGCCATACTCCATCTGCAGCAGCCGGTTCGTGATAAACCGTTGGAGGCGCATTAAAGTGTTAAAAAGGTGATATGTTTCACTAAAGAACACTATATTACAATAATCAAAATGAAACTCCTTCACTTTAATACCGTCAACCCCTGCGAACTTGGCCAGGGAATTTAGCTTTTGGAATGTTATAAATAACTCTTTAATATCAAAATTTGTTATTGAAACATTTCCCAAATTCACTGTTATTAAGTTGTTATTAACACTAACAAAACATGTTATTGAATTGATTTTCCAGGAACAAATTTTTGTTATGTGACTTGTTACTTTGCCGCTTATGACAGACAAGTTAATAACTTAATATGTTATGTTAATAACATAAAAATTACGAATTCCATTATGCAGTTATTTTACCAAAATAACGCATTTTGTTATGCTGTTGTTATTCTCTTCTGCTCGGGCAGCATTGTTGGTTGCTCCTTTTCACCGTTGAGCAGTTGCGTTCCAGCCATGCCTGTCTTTTCATCGCTTATGCTTTTCGATCAGCTTATCGCGAAGCATCGTAGGCTGGAAACGTTATTGGTGTGGTGTCGGTATTTGCGAATGTTGCTTCTGTGTGCGTATCGAGCGTTCGTGCCGTAGCTTCTAAAACCAACCCATTCGGTGTTGTTCGGCTGTTCGAGTGAGCATGTGGCGGCACTGACAGATGTGTGCAAAATCGTTTGTGAGCTACATCATGTTCGTTTTGCCACCTCTTTGCCTCTGGTCATCGCTGAGCAGTTTACAGTTCTATCGCAAGCGATAAAAATACAATTGATAAGTTGATTGAGCATTCGTGAGGTGATTATTTGCATCATTGATTGAGCGACCACCTGACGAGGGTGGTTGGTTGTTTGCTTTCCGCGTGAAACGAACAACATCACTGCAGTCTGCACGGCATGCTTCAACTTCAAAGGTCATATTACTTATCAAAGCGAATCCTGACCCAACGGTACCTTCCCTACTAACAATCACTCCTTCCTGCAGCCTTTGGTGGAGACGTGCGGTAAACGCCAACTTTCACATAACAAAGGCTGCTATTAACATTCCTTCCCTCTTCCAACCTGACTGCAAGGACGTGGCCGGCGCCTTTATTGTGCCGTCAAAGAGAGCCTCTGAAGCGTGCACAGTGAGAAAATTGACCACTCCCAGTCAATTATTCAGTTGATTCATTGTGCAACTGTCATTGGTTTGGGTCAATCACGGAGTAGCAACCATAGATATGTGCAGTCAGTCTAAGCTAAGCTAAGCTAAGCTAAGCTAAGGTCGGATGGCTCTCGAGATCCATTTTAGTCGGGTTGCTATCCGACTTCCTGATGACGTGACCCGCCCACAGTAGCCTCCCGATTTTCGCGGTGTGGACGATGGTTAGTTCTCTTAGGAGCTGATGCAGCGTGTGGTTCATTCGCCTTCTACAAGTCCCGTCTTCCATTTGCACTCCGCCGAAGATGGTACGCAGCATCTTCCGTTCGAAAACTCCAAGGGCGCGTTAATTCTCTGCACGTAGGGTTGTTTCGTGTCCTTAGAGGACTTCCGGTCTAATCAGCGTTTCGTAGATAGAACTTCGTGTTACGGCGAACTTTATTCGATCATAGACTTCTGCGGAGTCCAAAGTAAGTTCGATTTCCTGCCACGATGTGTCTCTGAATTTCTCTGCTGGTGTCATTGTTGGCGGTCACCAGTGAGCCCAATTACACGAATTCTTAAACCGCCTCGATTTCATCACCCTCGATATAAATTCGGGGTGGCGGGCGCGGTAATTTCCCCTAGAGCCCTTCGCGATCATGTACTTTGTCTACGACACATTAATAACAAATCCGATTTGCCTGGCTTTATTCTTCAGACGGATGTACTTTTTCTCCATCATCAACTCACATTTGCGAGCTATAATATCAATATCATCAGCGAAACCAAGCAGCTGAACGGACTTCATGAAAATCGTTCCACTCGTGTTTATCTCTGCTTTCCTTATAACACCCTCTAAAGCAATTTTAAAATGTTCGAATGGACTAGAAAGTGTCCCTGATACTCAAACTACGCACATCGCTCGATCCCTCATCGCCTTGATCAATCATATCCGGGAATTCGTATTCGTGCATAACTTGCCATAGCTGGTCTCGATCGATTGTATCATGCGCCGATTTTAAATCGACGAACAAGTGTGGACACGTTGTATTCGCGGCATTTCTGCAACACCTGGCGGATGGCGAACATCTGGTCCATTGTAGCGCGTTCACCCATGAATCCAGCCTGATATTACCCTACGAACTCTTTTGCAATCGATGATAGACGGTGGCCTGAAATTTGAGAGAGTATCTTGTAGGAAGCGCTTAGTAGTGTGATCGCGCGATAGCTCCCGTAATCAAACTTGTCGCTCTTTTTGTAGATGGGACACACGATATCGTCCATCCATTCCTCCGGTAATACTTCCTGCTCCCAAATCTTGGTAATGACCCAGTGTAGTGTAGGGTCGGAGTTTGGAATTTAATCGCGAGCCACTGAACGGTCTATACTAAGTATATATACTATACACCTCAGGTTTCTTGGGAAATCCCTCCCAGGAGTCTAAGTGAATCTTTCTCAGGATTCTGGAGAAGCTTGTTATGGTCTAGAGCATAGGTTCCCAAACTTTTAGGTCGCGCGACCCCCTTTTGCCAGCAGACGTAGTTCTCGCGACCCCCCATATAAATTCCCTCATTTGTTGTCTGTTACAGTAAAATATTTTACTGTCCATCGCGACCCCCTGGATGAAGGCTGGCGACCCCCCTGGGGGGCCGCGACCAATAGTTTGGGAAACCATGGTCTAGAAAGTCATTTTCAGGACTCTAGCGCATCCTTCTCAGGATTCAGGTCAGTCCATCTCTGGGTTTTGAATATTTTTGTTTTTTTTTTTTTTTTTTTTGAGAATCCCTCTCTGCATTCTAGATGAATTTTCCCTCAATAATGTGGAAGCTTAAGGAGTGATTGTTTACGTAATGTGCCAGCTGGAAGACAAGCCGTACGTTATTGCCGAAAGAGTCACTTTTCAAGAGCTCAATGTTCCCGTAGCCGTTGATTGAGGAGAAGCATTATCTATCAAAGTTTTGTACTAATCGGGTGAGACTTTTCCATTCTGTATTGGAGGTCATATTTTGGACATCTAGAGGTAAGTAAACCAATCAAATTCGATCAAATAAAGCACACATTTCCATTATTTTGAACATTCCAAAGTTTGTTCCAAAGCATTCTGGACCCTCATTATGTCTATATTTTGGACGTCATTTGATCTTGTTTGTAATCAGGTTCAAAATAGCTACCAATGCACAATGGTCCGAATCCACGTTTTAGCAGGAAAAAAATCCGTATCTCTGTTTTCGTTAATTTTAGGCATTTGGTGTCTTCAGAGAAGTTGTTTGAATTTGTTTGCTGCATCTTTTCCAAAAATTTTTGATTAGGGTGGTCCGCGTCTTAACTCAAATCTGGAATAGATCTTTTAAATTTCAAGTCATACGCGATCGAGTTCTTCAGAAAAGTTGTAGGCAATGCTATTTCGAGCAACTTTGCTGAATGCGCCGTTTATCTAACTCTTAATTTGAACATAGTAGGTCAATTTTAAGTTTTGACTTAGGGTGAGCCACTCAAAAACGGTTTTTTCGCAACAACTTTTTTATTTGATTTTTTTCGAAGATGTGAGCTTCGGAGCATTTAAAGAACAAGTAATGACGCATATTTATTCTGAACATTGCACGTTGGTAGGTCTTGTCATTCAAATGTTATGGGCAATTTTGACTTAAAATCAACGATGTCTTCAAATGCTTATATCTCTAGGAGATGGTGAAATAAAAAAAGTTCTTTAAGCGGCATTTGGAAGGTCATATATAAAGCCAAATTTGGAGCAAATATTACAAGAACGTTATTTTTTAAATTGGAATAAATCGACTCCAAAAATCCCCTTAAAAATTGAAAAAACTACTTATAACTCATACAATTTCAAACATAGAGTCAAACTGTCTTCGGAAAAAATGTAGGTTTTTACCATGCCTACAAGTTTTCCATACACGATTTTTTTTTGCAAAACGTGAAACAAAAGCTTGAAATTGATAATTTGATTCTTAGGGGTACATGCTATATTTTTCTAGGAAATCAGAACGATTATATTCTTTAAAAACAAATTATCAATTTCAAGCTTTTGTTCCACGTTTTACAAAAAAGTCGTGTATGGGAAACTTTTAGGTATGGTGAAAACCCACATTTTTTCCGAAGACAGTTTGACTCTATCTTTAAAATTGTATGAGTTATAAGTAGTTTTTCGATTTTTTAAGGGGATTTTTGGAGTCGATTTATTCCAATTTAAAAAATAACGTTCTTGTAATATTTGCTCCACATTTGGCTTTATATGTGACCTTCCAAATGCCGCTTAAAGAACTTTTTTTATTTTACCAGCTCCATGAGATATAAGCATTTGAAGACATCGTTAATTTTAAGTCAAAATTGCCCATAACATTTGAATGACAAGACCTAGCAACATGCAATGTTCAGAACAAATGTGCGTCATTACTTGCTCTTCAAATGCTCCGAAGCTCACATCTTCGAAAAAAATCAAATAAAAAAGTTATTGCGAAAAAACCGTTTTTGGGGGGCTCACCCTAAGTCAAAACTTAAAATTGACCTACTATGTTCAAATTAAGAGTTAGATAAACGGCGCATTCAGCAAAGTTGCTCAAAATAGCATTGCCTACAACTTTTCTGAAGAACTCGATCGCGTATGACTTAAAATTAAAAAATTATTTTCCAGATTTGAGTTAGGACGAGGACCACCCTAATCGATTTTTTTTGGAAAAGATGCAGCAAACAAATGCAAACAACTTCTCTGAAGACACCAAACGCTTAAAATTAACGAAAACAGAGATACGGATTTTTTTTCCTGCTAAAACGTGGATTCGGACCATTGTGCAGTGTTCAAATCTACACATCTACAGTATATCAATATATTGTACCCATCCCATTTCCTTTCTATTTACGAGGGCGTCGGTGAGTCGCTGGCATCTCGATAAATAGATAATCATTCCTTCTCTACTATCCCGTCCTATCCAGATTACGTATTTCTTATCGTTTCAGAGAGCGACCAATGGCGTTTAAGCCTAGGTTTGTTAGCCAGGATACAGTGAAAATGCCTGTGCCCCATCCCTGGAGTAAAAAGGCCCATGGAGTGACAAAATCTCTTAGCTACGTCACTCCCAACGTTTGTGTTAAATATACTAAACACTTACACTCACACCAACACATCTACATGATCTACCTAATTACACTTACACAATCTGAATATTGTTGCATCACTCGCTTATAGTGATTCCCAAATCAACCCAGCTCCCAAATATCCAGCTCCTTGACACCTATGGGGGCGCTGGTGAGTCGCTGACCTTTCATAAAGTAGGTGTCATATCATCACATCCTCAATCTACAGTCAATTTTGAATGCTATCCTAGATCGCAGCTAGCCACGCGTGCGGGTAAACAGTTTTATTTTTTCCTGTCACAATTTTTCTCGTATCCGAAAAATTTCGATTCGAAAAAAAAGTTTCGCGTTCGGTGTGTTTTAGTGAATTAGTTTTCAACTTAATTATTATTGAAACATAGTTCTGAAGTTTTCCAGCGTGATTTGAATTTCTGTGAACTAGCATTGGCGATATCTTCATCAGTGGCACCTTTGGCTAACGGTTCTAGGAATAATACCGGGCCGAAGCTGCTCTTTCATATTCGGGCGAACTTCTTCGAGTGGAGAGTGCCTGGAAGATGCTTTTTGGGAGTTTAGCGTTGCTTTAAGAATGGTACCAAGAGTTACGGTGAATTCGGTGTGGTCATTTTATCAAAAATTTGTGCGTGTTTCTTTGGCGTTTCACGTCTCGTTTTTATCGGAAGTGATTTATATTTGATTCGCTGATGACAACGGAAAAAAAATAAACAAGTGCGTAGTGAAAATTTCTGAAAAACACATTGCATATGCACACTTTATGTAGGGGTGAGTTCTGGGTGGCGTGGTTGTTTTGCTGCTATTTAGTGATCGTAACCATGAAGAAGACGATATCGTCACAAGCCGAAGGAAAAAATCAGCAGCACAATCAGATTTACTGTACTTACACAGAGTATTTCAAAGTTATGAGCTGTTGTAAATTGAATTTATTGTAATGTGTCATATTTGGGGTGTAATGGCATTAATATTGTATTTTACATATATTTGATTTCATTTTCAGGAGCAACACAGGTAAATTATACATTACACAGCGTAACAAAAATTAACCTTTTGCCTGTCTCAAGAGCAAACTTATGTGTCTCCGAAGGATTTTGGGCCGCTGAATCCGAATCCGGGCTCAGATTTGCTCTAACACGTCACAATTTTGAGCTATACCTCAATTTATAGCGCAAAATATGCGATTTTGGGCTTTTTGACTGCAAGCCATTAAGCAAGAAAATATTTTTTTTAAGCAATCAAAAGGGTAATTAGTCAATTAACATCTAAATTAACGACTCATGCAAAATATTTCATTTTACCAAATCGAATTTGATAGTATTAAGTGATTTATGTTAGGTACGATATTTCCCATACAAGTCACCCTCCAGAAGTTGCATGCAAGTTTTCATACTAATTAATTAAGGCTTGCAGTCAAAAAAGCCCAAAATCGCATATTTTGCTCCATAAATTGAGGTATAGCTCAAAATTGTGACGTGTTAGAGCAAATCTGAGCCCGGATTTGAATTCAGCGGCCCAAAATCCTTCGGAGACACATAAGTTTTCTCTTGAGACAAAAAAAATGTTGCGCTGTGTTATTGTTCTAATTTCATGTATTATATATTGCTCTTCATAAAACTCAAACGAGCGTTTGGTACGGTATGTCCACGCATCCTTCCTCCCCTGTAGATTCAAGAATTGTTTCGAAGTTTAATTCTACTAAGTAGTAGTACATCTATTTGAATTCGAGACAATTCAAAGAATCATCTTTGCGGCAAACACAACGCAGTAGGCCTGGCCGCTTTGATGCTTGTAACATATCTCTGATATGCTGCAAGTTTCAATATTGACAAGAAAAATAATTGGGCATAATCTAACCCAATTATTTTCCAGGATGCTTTCTCGTACTGGCTGCGTGTGTGTTAGATTAGATTAGATTAGATTAGACAACTTTCAGTATGCAATCTACGAATTACTCCGTTACCACGCAACGCAACGCAATAATGTGGAAGCTTAAGATTCCTCTAAGGGGTCTGGAACAATTTCTTAAAGAAACCTAATAGGATGTATTTCAATACTGCAGGAGAATTTGTTTCAGGATTCTCAGGATTCTGGAAGCATCTGCCAGGGAGTTCTGGGGATAAGCGTCTAAGTATTCTGGGAGAATCCCGAGGAAAAACTTCTCTCCGGATTCTGATACAATCCATCCTTGAATTCAGGGAAAATCCATCACGGGAATCTGAGGAAATCTTCTAAAGATTCTGAGAGAATCCATCTTGTGAGGTGTATACCAAGCTTGTCCTTTATTATATGGTGCATACCCGCCTTATCCTTGCTACCTGTCAGGCCAGACAAGTTGATTATGTTTGCAACACAACTCAGTGGTTGGCGCCAGTTCGGTGGAAACACTCGGCCGGAGCAAACATCAGTTCCAACGGTGGAGTCGCAAGCGGGTAAGAGTTTCAAGGTTCCCCGTTGGGTGATTCCTTCTATGAGTTATTGGGTATTTACATTGGCGATCCTGCCAGGAGCATTTTTGACCAGCTGCTGGTCATAAACAAATCAGAAGAAATAGGAGGAATCACTCACCGTGGGAAATCACAACAAAAAGTTTTTTTTTGGTGAGGTGCGTAATGAAAACCACCAGTTAGCAAGTATGTAATGAAGACTACTTGCGGAAAGTGTGTATGAAAACCGCTTTCCAGAGATGTGTAATGAAAACCGTCTCAGAGTAGTAAAGAAAACTACTCCATGAAGTGTGTAAAGAAGACCACTTCAGAGATGAGTAAGGAAAACCATCTCAATTGAAAATTAAGCTTTCAAAATAACTGAGCAGTAACGGAAACTGCTGGAGCCCGTTGTGAAGGCTCGGTCGGTAGAACGTAAACACAGGGCAGGTAATGAAAACCATCCTGAATGGCAAGATAGCAGCTGCATTTGTGCCGGTAGAGGCCGGTAATCGTAGGAGCAGTGACTGATATTCGAAATGATGATGATCACAGTGATCGAAGTGATGATGACCACAGACAAACAGATGTGTGATGTAAATCACAGACAAACAGATGATGTGATGTTGATCACAGGCAATCAGATAATGTGATGTTGATCACAGACAAACAGATGATGATGAGATCACAGACAAACAGATAATGTGATGGTGATCACAGACAAACAGATGATGATGATGATCACAAAAAAAAAAGATGATGCTTAAAATTGTTATTATATGAGCTTTAATGATTACTGTAGATCTGAGCTGACGGCATGACTTCTGAAAATTTATTGAATAAACGAGGGTGTCCGATGAGTATGAAACTCTAAACATACATTTGTGCATGATATTGAACTGTATGTGATAGCTTGATAAGCCTATAGATATGAAGACCTATATGTAACATCCAGAGCTGTCAGAAAAAGGTTAAACAGTATATTTGATAGTTCAAACAGCGGCGTCATGGTCGCGATTTTTTTTCCGCATTCAAGTTCGCAGATTGTGAACAATCCTCGGTACTCACGTAATTTATGTTTAGTCCCTGTCCCTGTCTGAGCTGTCAGATCGGTGTAACACGCTTAATATAATTTACACAAAAGGCAGTTTTCACGGGAAAAAATACACGGTAATGAATATTTATTGGGTACCGGACTGGACACAGAAAATTTAATGGTTTTCTTTGGTACATCGAGGTCTTGAAATTAGTCTATGGTTCAAATATTAATAGGATTTGATATCAGCGCCGCATGCAGAATTTTTGGCCATCTGGTGCTCATAGTGGTGCGGTCATATTTTGGAAACTTCATGAGAAAGAAGAAGACAAACGCGTTTCACAGATTTACCTTGCAAGGCACAATATTCATTCAAGAAAGTTGCCCAAAGTGCAACTCGGTAGAAGTCGTACAATATTCATGCATTGTTATTGACGTCGCCCCCATCAAATCGGAGTTCGCCAGATGGACTGGCGAAGCGAAATTTTCAGCGATCTGAATGTCATTCCTCATCCGACCCGACATGTATCCCAGATGTCTTCTTTTTATGCCCGATGTCTCTGTGTAGATTTCTGCTGGGATCTAATTTAGCGGCGGGTGGTGGTAAACGTGTATTAGTAAGTAGTGTAAGCGTGTTTGCATTTCACCCTAGTTGGTCTAGATTCAATCTTAGTCGACACCATTGGTATTTCCGAGACAAATATATCGGATAACGCCTTCGTTCGGTTAGGAAAAAAAACCGTAGGTCCTGGCCCATGTGTTGATGGGTTCGAGATGTAGGGTGCCAGGTGTATGTAGATGTCTCCCTGACCGTCCATGTTTAGGGTTAGTGCTAGAAATAGGACGTTAAACTACAACTGCTGCCAATCGGTGTCGGCAGGCCAGAAATAAGAAGAAGCCCGACATCGCGTCGTGCCGACGATCACGGTTTTATGCTGCCAGGAAATCCGTAAGTGCAAGCGGTGCAAGCGCGTCAAAATCTGCGAGAGTGAGCATGTGGTTTTGGTGGTTGAGGCGAAACCTTACTCTAGTCTCTGTTAATCGATCGAGTAATGAATGCTCGTAAAGATTACACTAGGTAACAGCATTTTTTGAACTCGGTCAGTAGATGATAATTTTTAATGTTGAATCATGCTCTGAGTTGGAAAACGTGAAGGAAAAAAATACAGTAGAGTGGATTTTTTTTTTCGATTTCCATACAAGGCTGTCGATTTGAATTCGTACATTTTTGCATAGAGACGAAAAGATCACAACTTGTTCCAGATGGAAGTGCCTACGTTAATATAACACTGAAAATGTTTTTTTTGCTTCCACTTGATATGCTTCCTATACATAAAAAAAGATAGTTGCAACCATGGTTTGAATGTTTCGGATTTGAAGTAAGTTAGGGGAAATAGGATGCAACCTTGGATGCAACTGTTTTATTAGATGGATGAGTAAGAAGGTTGATGGAAAGGATAATCGATGCTGCAAAGAGCAAAGACGATGCTATTTGAAAGATATTGAAAAAGTATTATCTGTATTTGCAGAATAATGGAACAATAAAATGCGTTTTCTGAATCCAGTACAACACATTGAGATATTTAGAACAATCATAAATAACTTAGAACAATTCTGTGTATCGCAATAGGGTCCTAAAATTAAAGACGAAATCTCGCTTATATTGAATAATGCGATCAAGCATGGTATTCTAATCGGATTTGTACTTTACTCGAACTTGAAAAACAAAGGAATAATGAGAAAATTTGAAATAAGTAAAATGGTAAATAGTTCTACTTTGACATTTGAGGTCAACCTTGTGTGACGGAGCTCGACATTTTTCGCACTGGGAATTCAAAAATGTTCTATCTGACATACACGGTGAAAAAAAATCACTCAAAGTATGTATTGTGAGCTAGGGACGAGACAAAAGACTAAAAAAATGAAAATTATATATTTTCAACTACGGTTAATAAAAACGTCAAAAAATAAGTAAATATGTACTCTTGTACCATATATTGTGGTTTAAAACAAGAATCCAGATAGGACTTTAGGAGCCAATTCGAAGAAATATCTTCAGAACATCAGTTTTTATAGCGTTGTTTACTTTGACAACGGCGTCATGTATCGTTATTTTTGATGGTGTTTTTAACAAAGCTGGAAAACTGAGTAAAGATTTACCGAGAAAACCACATTTTAGTGTAGAATGCTTTTTTTTAGAGAAGAAGGAGAATGTGAGGTGTATACCAAGCTTGTCCTTTATTATATGGTGCATACCCGCCTTATCCTTGCTACCTGTCAGGCCAGACAAGTTGATTATGTTTGCAACACAACTCAGTGGTTGGCGCCAGTTCGGTGGAAACACTCGGCCGGAGCAAACATCAGTTCCAACGGTGGAGTCGCAAGCGGGTAAGAGTTTCAAGGTTCCCCGTTGGGTGATTCCTTCTATGAGTTATTGGGTATTTACACATCTAAAAAAACTGGAGTCTCTCCCAGAGTTCTAGGGAAATCCTTAATAGAATTCAGGGAGAATTCCCATTGGAAGAGTCTTTCTCTTTTTTCTGGGATATGGTCTGTCAGGATGCTGGTGTGATAATTTTCAGCATTTTAAAGGAATCACTCACAGAATTTTAGAGGAATCCTCAAAATTATGGAAGAGTCCCTTTCAAAATTCTTGAGGAATTTAATTCAGCAGTATTATATGGGCATACCTATCAGAATTCTAGGGAATCTCTGGATTCTAAGGAAAATCATTTCAGGATTTTGTGGTATTCCCTACCAGTGTTCTCTATCAAGGGTGAAATCCTTATCAGGATTCTTAGAACTTTCTGGATGTTCTGGGTTAATTTATCTAAGGATTCTGGAAGACCACCACTGAGGATCCCACTCAGAATTCCATGGAAATCGTTTTCAGCATTCTCAGACTTCTTGGAGAATTATACTCAGAATTCTCAGAATTGGAATATTTCTTAGGATTCTGGGGGAATCCCGTACAAGATTCTGGTGGCATCCTTCTCAGGATTCTGCGTGAGATCCATTTCAGATTCTGGGGAAATATCACTAAGTATTCTGCGGGTACACTTCCCAAAATTCTCTGAAAATTCGGCTGTCGGGGTAATCTCTGTCGTAATTCTGGTGAAATTTCTCACAAGATTCTGGGAAAGTTGTCTAATGATTTTGGAGGAATCCTTGGGATTCTGGAGCTATATTTTTCAAGATTCTAGGGCACTTTCTTTCAGAATTATTAATTATTGAAGAATCTCTCACGAGATTCTGGGCAGAATTCTCTAGAGAAATTTGGATTTTGGAGAATTCCTCGCATAGATGTTGTGATTCCTCTTAGGTTTCGGACGAAATTCTGCTCTACATTCTACGAGAATCCCAGTAGAATTCGGTTTTCTGTATTCTGGATCAGTTGCTCCCAGAAATTGCTTTTAGAATCCCTCTTAGTAATCAGGGAGAATCCTTGACATGATGATGGAAGATTCACTTGAGATTCTGGTACAATAATTTAAGGTTCTTCTTCGTTCTCACTGGAACTTGGCCGGCCTCGCTTCAACTAAGTGTTCTTTGAGCACTTCCACAGTTATTAATTGACGGGCTGTCTTTGCCTGCTATCGCATGAATTTGTATATTGTGAGGCAAGTAAAATGATACACTATGCCCAGGAAGTCGGGAAATTTTTCCCGATTGGGAATCGAACCCGCCGTCTCCGGATTGGTGATCCATAGCCTTAACCACTAGGCCAACTGGAGACCCCTATAATTAAAGGTATCCTAGAGGAATCACTCTCAGAGTTTTAGGACAATCCCTTTCAGGAGTTAAGGGGAAACCTTTCAACGATTCTGGGGGAATGTCTTTCAGGAATCTGCGGTAATTTTTCTGTTTTATTTGGGGGTACCTCTCAGAATTCGAGAGAATCCTTCTCAGGATGCTGGGGAAGTCCATTCTAGAAGTTTTCGTAATTTCTTCCTGTGAGAATTCTTATCATATTTTCGAAAACATCCCGCTTAGGTTCCTATACATGTTTCCCTCAAGAATCTGGAAGAATGCCTCTTATGACGCCTCTCAGAAATCTGGGGGGGGGGGGGAGGCGGGAATCACTCGTAGAATTCTGGGCAATACCTTTCGGGATTAGGGCAGAACTATTCTCAGCATTCTAATTGATTCCACCTAGTGTTTTAGGGAACTTCTGGGAGAATACTTAAAAGGATTCCGGAAGCGTTCTTCTCAGGATTCTGGGGGAATCATATCTCCCAGAATTCTGTGAGGGTATATATATTTCTTTGGCAATTCCACACAGTATTTTGAGACACCTTTCTCAGGATGCAGGAGTAATCCTCCTTAGGGTTCTAAGCTATTTTTTTCAAGTTCAATTTTTTTTTTGTGAGAATCTCTCTCAGTATTCTAGATGATTTTATTTCAAGAATGTGGAAAAACTACTCTTGGAGTTCCTCTCAGGATTTTGGAATAATCCCTGTTAGGATTCTGGAACCTTTTTTGAAAATCCTATGGAAGAGCTTCTCTTAGGTACCTGAGACAATCTATCACAGGATTCTGGGAGAATTCCTCACGGGGCTCTGAGGTAATCCGTCCCATAGATATGGAGTAATGTCTCTCAGGATTCTAGGAAAATCCTTATAATATAATTTAGAGAGAACTCCTACCAAGATACCGGAAGAGTCTTGCTTTCTTTTCCAGATAATGTCGCTCAGGATTCTGGTGTAATCATTTCCAGCATTCTGAAGAAATCTTTCTCATAATTCTAGGATTCGGAATTCTGGAAGAGTCTCTTTAAAGATCCAGAGGGAGTTTCTCTCACCAGTCTGCGGAAATTTATCTCAGTATTATATTGGAACACTTCTCAGAGTTCTGGGGAATCCCAAGATCCCAGGAATTTTCTTTCGATTCAAAAACATTAAATTTCATTTTTGTTCAGATTGCTCTGTCTCAACGTTATTTCAATTATGGAATCACAGTCGCGAAATGTTCGATGTGCAATCTCAAGCTTTGATATTGAATTTAGTAAGACAAATAAAACATACCATGAACTGCATGCAGTAAACGAATCATTTCATAGTTTTGTGAAAACATCGTATTTTGTATGGAACTCGTTGCAAAACTCGATTTTTTTCAGCACTCTTCGTATTTATCCAACTCGGCAAGCCTCGCTGGATAAATGTACGACTCGTGCTGAAAAAATCAACTTTTCGCAACTCGTTACATAAATAACTATTAAAATTAAAAATGAAAAAAAAAAACAAAGAAGCACTAGGTACCTGAAAACCTATTGTGCTCTGGTGATTTATGAATTGAAACAATATGAATGTTTTATTAATCTGAAATCACCCCTTTTTTGTACAAATATATAATTAGAATCGTATGATGATTCAACGGTAATATTTGGGCTGATGTACCTGTGCAAAATATTCTGTCATAGAGGTATTTTACTTGGTTTAAAGTTTTCTCTGAAGCGTTTACGTCTCGGGGAGCTGATACTGGGGTTCCCCGAGACGTAAACGCTTCAGAGAAATTAAATCCAAAAGTCAAAAATATTTAACACACACACATTATGTCACCAGCCAAACAGCGCTGTATGTTGCGGCTTCTCATGTCCTGTAGGGTATTTTAGCCAATAGTGGACCCTCTAATATTGTTCTTAAATTTCTTTCTCAAATCTTTTTTATCCGTGAACTCTCACCGGGAGATGATGGCTAATGTTTCTAGCCAGTAGTTCCAAGTGGTGGAATTTCGCTGGAAAGCAATAATTCGATTATTTGAACAAATTTTTAAATGTGAACAATTCTGGGGGACCACTATTGTTTGAACCTATGGGGGTCCACAGTTGTCTCCGATTCAACATGGTAGAGAAAACGATCTCCAATAGTGGACGGACCCCATCAATCCAATAGTGGACCCCGGGCGGGGGAACCCCTACAGGATAATTTAAGCCAGATTTGAAATGATTATTTATAGGGTGTTTTGAACGGGTTTTGTGTGCAATGTGTAGGAAAGACATAGAACATGTTTCACAATCGTTGACAAAAGCAATTTAATTAGGATTTCATACTGTTTTCACGATCAGACCCATTTTCAGTTACTGAGGGGTCCACTATTGGTTAAAATACCCTACATATGCAAAATCTAATTTGATAACAAAACTGGTTTTGATCAAACAAAATTCACAGAGTCCTGCAGCTTGCACATCGCAAGAGGTATTCAGTATGTTGCAGACATCATATCAAGCAACATGAAGCTAATCGTCATTCTTTTTTCTTTGCTTCCATTTGCGGTTCAAGGGAAGAAGTTTTTGATTCCAAATATCAAGGTAGTACTCATTTTATACGATTTTTTTTATCTAAGTACACTCATTCACAATTTTGAAACATTTCCCGTAGGTCAACTGGCACAAGGCGCTCGAATTTTGCATTTCGCTGGATATGAACATGGTAACGGTGGAGTCTCAGCAAGATCACGAAGAGCTGGTGAAGTTCATTCGAAAAACGGACAAATTCTCCAACGCCGCAAGGTTTTGGCTCGGAGCAAGCGATTTGGCCGAGGAAGGAGTTTATACGTGGGTGTCGAACGGCCGGTTGGTCACGTTTACCAACTGGGCAAGAGAAGAACCGACAGGCAACAATGCCGAGAACTGCGTCGAAATGATCCATAACACGAGCTTAAACTGGGCTTGGACGTGGAACGATATTGATTGCCGAGGGGTTCAGGCGTACTTCATTTGTGAAGATCGACAAAGTGTTGCTCAGTTTTAACTAGGGTGTAATGTGTTACTACAAGTCAGATGAAAAAAGCATATTGATGTTTTCCAGTATAGCATAATTGAAGATTATAACTTTCCACCTCTTGAAATTATGATGTAATCAAACAATTGTAATATGTTATGCTCGTTTGTTCATTAACCATAAGACATCGAGATACTGCTGAGCACGAAAATTCCGGCCTCTTCACAAAAATAAACATAAAAGTATTACAAATTTGATTGAGAATTTTGCATCGCCGATGACACGAAAAGTCCACAGTTCTTAAAATTATTCTTAGGAAATTTCAATTACAGCAGGTTTCGAGGGCGTCCAGGAGCTTTCTGAAGGTTTTCCAGGGGGTTCCATGCGTTCTTGGACTCCGCAGGGATCTTCAGGGGGTTTCAGGAGGTTTCAGAGACATTCTTGAGGCATTCTAGGCGTATTCAGAGACAGCCCTGGAAGGTTTCAGGGGCTTCTTCTTCTTTATGGCTCGACGTTCAATGCGAACTTGGCCTGCCTCTTTTCAACTTAGTGTTCTTAGAGCTCTTCCACAGTTATCAATTAAAGGGCTTTCTTTGCCTGCCATTGCATGAATTTGTACATTGTGTGGCAAGTACAATGATACACTATGCCCAGGGAGTCGAGAAAATGTTCCCCACCGGAACAGGAATCGAACCCGCCGTCACCGGTTTTGCGATCCATTGCCTTAACCACTAGGCTAACTGTAGACCCCTGGTTTCAGGGGATGCTAACATAAGGCTGAATGCACAAAAAGCTGAACACGAAAGGCTGAAAGTAACATAAGGCTAAATTTCAAAAGGCTGAAGGCACAAAAGGCTGAAATTGCAAAAATGCAGGAAATGAGTTATAGTACTTCTTTTTTTTTTCTGGCGTTACGTCCCAATTGAGACAAAGCCTGCTTCTGGCCCGTGGGAGAATCGAACCCGTCACCCTCAGAATGACTACCCGTTCGCTAACCAGATCGGCTACATATATGAGTCCTAGTCATAGAATGTGCTTAGTGAAGAGGCTAATGATGCATTCCAACTAACACAAAAATGACTGATGGTATTTCAATTGGAGATTTTTCCTTCTTTGAGCATGAGCTATTCTTTCGAGTCATGCTGTTATGGAGATTGGCTGCCATTACAGCTGCCAACAATGTGATCAGAGGTTTTTCCTTCTTTTAAATATATGCTAATCTTTGGAGAAATACTGTCATAGTTATGTAGGCGATCAATAATGCATACTTTAGCGCGGAAAAACGCTCCTAACGCTTTCCGATTTCGAACATAATAACGTCAGCATGTTCGTCCAATGAACCATCAGCCAATAAGCGATAGTGTGCGTCAAATGTCAAACTCAAGCAAAACCAATGCAAGCGTCAGGGCTGAGTGGTCGGCCAACTAGCAAATTTTCATAAAGATTACACAGCGCAACATTTTTTTGTCTCAAGAGCAAACTTATGTGTCTCCGAAGGATTTTGGGCCGCTGAATCCGAATCCGGGCTCAGATTTGCTCTAACACGTCACAATTTTGAGCTATACCTCAATTTATAGGGCAAAATATGCGATTTTGGGCTTTTTTGACTGCAAGCCATTAAGCTTGGAAATATTTTTTAAGCAATCAAAAGGTTAATTGGTCAATTAACATCTAAATTAACGACTCATGCAAAATATTTCGTTTTACCTAATCAAATTTGATAGATTTAAGCATTTTATGTTAGTATGAAAACTTGCATGCAACTTTTGGAGGGTGACTTGTATGGGAAACATCGTACCTAACATAAATCGCTTAAAACTATTAAATTCGATTTGGTAAAACGAAATATTTTGCATGAGTCGTTAATTTAGATGTTAATTGACCAATTAACCTTTTGATTGCTTAAAAAAATATTTCCAAGCTTAATGACTTGCAGTCAAAAAAGCCCAAAATCGCATATTTTGCCCTATAAATTGAGGTATAGCTCAAAATTGTGACGTGTTAGAGCAAATCTGAGCCAGGATTCGGATTCAGCGGCCCAAAGTCCTTCGGAGACACATAAGTTTGCTCTTGAGACAGACCAAAAGTTAATTTTTGTTACGCTGTGTTATTATATCAGTGTACGATATGAATAATTAGAGTGTTATGTCTGTTTGTCTGTGATGTTAGTGTTGCCTTTAGGCTCGCCGTTTGAAAACTAGTCGAATCATTATTTCAGCCTTATGTTATTTCAGTCTTTTGACATTTTCAGCCTTTTGTGATTCAGCATTTCGTAATTCAGCCTTTTGTTATTTTAGCCTTTCGTGTTTCAGCCTTTTGTACGTAACCCGGTTTCAGGGGCCTTAATTTGATAACTAGTAGCAGATAATAACATGATCTCGAAATTTTTGTTGGAGACTTTTCAACTCGTGAATAATCGATTATTACTAACCCAAAATCTAAACTGTTTGGAGGTAGGTTTTCAACAGCGTTTTAGTGTTTACCGACTCGAAGTTACCGCTCGGAAATTGCAATGCATGGCTTAAAACTGTTTGAACTCATGGTGTACCATTTTTATCCTATTCTGTACAAGTTGGGACAAACTTATGTCGCATATGGTGGGTTGTCGCAACAAACACAGGTTAAGACATTGTCAATATCGTAGTGCGAGGAGTTGAATTTTGATGCAGTGATTTTAACTGAAAATCTTCTTCAAAATCTAAGAATTCGTAGTGGGAAACCTCGAAGAAGTCTAGCTGGGATTCCTCAAGTAATTCCTTCTAGAAACCCTACAACAGGAAGGCTCTTAAGAGCAATAACTGCAGAATACCATCTGGGGAAATGCTTGCGAAAACCCAGCAAGAATATTTGTAGAAATTCTGGTAGTAGTTCCTTGAGGAATCCCAGCAAGAATTTTAGGAGGTAATTCTGCATAGACCTAGAGGGATTCTAGAAGAAATCCCAAAAGGAATCGTCGGATCAACTTCTGGAGGAAAATCTTTCTAGGATTCCTTTAGGATTTCCTCCTGAGATTCCTCAAGGGATTACTCTTCATGTTATTCCAGAAACACATGTTATGATTCCTTCAGAAATTTCTTCAAGTATTCCTCTAGGAATTCCTCTTGAAATACATTCAATTATGGGCGTAGCCAGAGGGGGGTAGTTCCAGAAAAACTATCTTAAGAAATAAACTACGTTACTAATTGAGGATAAAAATCTTTTATCCATAATTACACAGCGCAACATTTTTTTGTCTCAAGAGCAAACTGACACAATTTTAAGCTATACCTCAATTTACAGGGCAAAATATGCGATTTTGGGCTTTTCGACTGCCAACCATTAAGCATGGAAATATTTTTTATAGCAATCAAAAGGTAAATTGGTCAATTAACATCTAAATTAACGACACATGCAAAATATTTTGTTTTACCAAATCGAATTTGATAGTTTTAAGCGATTTATGTTAGGTACGATATTTCCCATACAAGTCACCCTCCAGAAGTTGCATGCAAGTTTACTCACCATCATAAAATGCTTAAATCTATTAAAATTGATTTGGTAAAACGAAATATTTTGCATGAGTCGTTAATATAGATGCTAATTCACCAATTAACATTTTGATTGCTTTAAAAAATATTTCCATGCTGAATGGCTGGCAGTCAAAAAAACTCAAAATCACATATTCTGCCCTATAAACTAAGGCATAGCTCAAAATTGTGACGAGCTGGAGCAAATCTGAGCCTGGATTCGGATTCAGCGGCCCAAAATCTGTCAGAGACACATAAGTTTGCTTTTGAGACAGACCAAAAGTTATTTTTTGTTACGCTGTGTTATCAAACCTTTTTTGCTCGAAAACCACAAAAAAAAATCTCCAAGTATTTCTCCAAGAGAGCCACCAAATAACAAGCTTGAATGGCTCCATTTTGGATGTTTATTCACGAAACATCATGCCAAATTTTCCAGATGTGCCGAAACCGGTTCCGGTAAAGAAAAAAAAAGACTGAAGGCAGAAGGTAGCTATAGAGGTAGTAGCACATACAGGGGATGGCCAAAATGTTTGGGATAGGCAACTTTTTTTTCTCTCACAAAAAAGTTCAACAAGCTATAACTTTTCATAGAGCGCATCAAAAAATCTCAAATTTTGACTGTTTGTCAACCTATTATGTGTGCATCATTGGTACAAATTTGGGCTCGATTGATTAATATTTTGCAATGTTAGAACCGTTCGGGTAAAACACTATTTTTCAGACAACTCATTTTTGAGGTGTCATATCTCGGAAACCAGTGAACCGAATTGAATGAAATTTTGAACGTACACTAACAATATATAAATGCTTCACAAACTATTAAAACATAGGTACTTTTTAAACGTTGAAAAAAGTTATCATGGATTGACACTTTTTGGATTTTTCTCGAAAAAATGTAATTTTTTTACATCAATGTCAATAAATTTTAGTGTTGATATCCAAAGATTTTCCACTTCTGTTCTCAAGTTATCTCTAATCAGATATATTGGAGCCTATTTAGATTGAAGGAGGAACACATTTAGTAATTTTTGTGGGGTATTGTAAATTTGACTTATTTTCCTCTATATGGGTAAAAATTTCAATCCGGTATAACTTAATTCGCCGTGAGAAAATATTACATTTTATAACGTCGTATTAAGTATCAATATATTTTTGATAAACGTTAAAAAATTCATTCAATTCGGTTCACTGGTTTCCGAGATATGACAGTTCAAAAATTAATTTTCTAAATAATAGAGTTTTACAAAAACGGTTCTAACTTCGCGAAAAATTAATCAATCGAGCCCAAATTTGTACCAATGATGCACATTAAGGTGGCCCACACTTATATGAAAAACAAAAATTTCGAAAAATGCCAAGTCTTACCTCCTAAATCAGTTGTTTTGGACTCCCAGAAACTACGTTTAAAATTTGAGCAAAATCAATTAAGCCCAAGGGGGCGCTCAAAACGCTTCAAGTTTGTATGGGAAAACTTGGCCAAATGTACGCAGAAATTTTAAGTTTTCGAATTTTGTCGCTAGGTGGCGCTGTGAGCGTTCAATCATCAAACCCTTTGGTATTCTTGTAGGTGACTATATGCCAAACAACTTTGTCGAAGACCGCAAAGTGATCCAACGTCTGTGAAAAAAGTTATACCCTAGGTAAAGTGAGGGTAAACTTTATTGTTGTTTTTCCAATACATGTAAAGGAATAATATCAATAATGAAATCTCAATAAAAAAAATTCGGGGTGTGGCTTCGTCATAACTTCACCTTAAGGACTTCTCCAAGAATTTCATCTACGATTTCTTCAGGATTTTTTCCTGTAATTCCTCCACAAATTTCTTCAGAGATTCCTCAAGGAATTATTCCAGGGATTCCTCTGGGAATTTCTGCAGGGATTCCTCTAAAAAATCCTCCAGGGATTCCTACAGAAATGTCTCTAGAGAATCCTCTAGAAATTCCTCCAGAAATTCATCCAAGAATTTTGCTACAGATTCCTCCAGCAGCTTCTCTAGAGATTCCTCCGGGAATCCCAACAGGCATTCCTCTAGGATATCCTCCAGGGATATTCCTTCAGGAATTCTTCCAAGAAATCCTCCAGGGATTCCTCCAAGAATTTCTCCAGGGCTTCACTCGGGAATTCTTGCTGTGATTCTTTTTGGAACAACTTATTTTAGAAATTCCCCCAAAGATTTCCCCAGGAACTCTTCTTAGGATTCCTTCAGGAATTTCTCCTTGTATTCCTTATGGAACTCCTCCAGGAAATAATTCAGTACTTCCTCCAGAAACTGTTTCAGGGATTCCTCCAAGAATTCCACCAGGAATATTCCTTCAGGAATTGATTCAGGGACTCCTCCAGGAAATCCTCCAGCAATTCCCCAGGAGTTCTTCCAGGATTGCTTTAGGAACTATTCCTGAGATTCCTCCAGGAGTTCATGCAGGTATTCCTCAAGGATTTCATCCAGGAATTTCTCCAATGTCTCCTCGAGAAATTCCTCCAAAATTACGCCAGGATTTTTTTTTTTCAGGGATTCCTCCAGGAAAAGAAACTAGGAATACATTTATAAATTCTGTCAGGAATTCATTCAGGGTTTCCATCTAACATCTTCCAGGATTTTCTCTAGAAATACCTTCTGGAATTTTTCCAGGGGTTTCTCCAGAAATTCTTCCAGATTTTTTTCCAGGAATTGCTGCAGCAATTCTTCCAGGAATTCTACCAAGGATTTCTCCAAGGATTCACTCAGGGAATCCTACAAAAATTCCTTCGAGGATTTATCCAGGAATTTTTCAAAGGATTTTTTTTGGAAATTACTCTCAGAGTTCCTCTAGAGATTACTCCAGAAATTCATCCAGTAATTGTTTCAAGATGTCCTCTAGAGATTCCTCCAGGAATTCCTTCAGGGATTCCTCTTGCAATTTCCACAGGAATACCTCCAGGAATTCCTCCAGGATTTATGAAGGAATTTCTCCAGGAATCCCTCCATGTTTTTTTTTTCTTCAGGAATTTATCCACAAATTTGTCCTGGACATTCCTCAAAAATTATGTTATCAATTTCTCAAGGAATATCTCAAGGAATTTCTCCAGGAAATCCTCTAGAGATTTTTTCGGAAATTCTTCCAGGCATTTCTCCAGAAATTTCTCCAGTGATTTCTCCACGAATTTCTCACAGGATCCCTCCGGGGATTTCTCCACGAATATCTCCAGGGACTCTGCCAGGAAATCCTTCAGAAGTTCCTCCAAGAAATCCTCTAGAAATCCCTCCAAGGGTTCTTCCAGGAAATCCTCTACGGATTTCTTCAGAAATTCTTCCATGGAATACCTTTACGAATTTTTTAGGCATTCCTCCAGAAATTTCTCCAGAGATTCCTCCAGGAATATTTCAGAGATTCTTTTAGGGATTCCTCTGGGAATTTCTCCACAAATCTCTCCAAGGATTCTCCCAGGGATTCCTTCAGGAATTCTTTCGAGATTTTTTCCAGGAAGTCTTTCAAGAAATTCCTCTAGAAATTGCTTCAGAAATTTCTTACAGGTTTTCTCAGAAATAGAAAAATAGTAGAAATAGAAATAGAAATCTCCTAGTATTCCTTCAGAAATTCATTCAGTTATTCTTTCAAGAATGTTTCTACACATTCCTCCAGGAATTTCTTCAGGGATTCCTCCAGCAACTACCACAGAAATACCTCTAGGAAATCCTCCATGGTGTCATCCAGGAATTTCTTTGGGAACTCCTCTTGGAATTCCTACATGAATTTTTGCAGACATTACTCCTGGACATCCTTTTTGTCAGCAATTCTCACAGGAAATCCTCTAGGGATTTCTTTAGAGATTATTCAGGAATATTTCAGAAATGCCTCCAGGCATTCCTCCAAATATTCCTCATGGAATTGCTTCAGGGATTCCTCCAGGGATTTCTGTACGAATTTCTCCAGTGATTTTCCCAGAAATTCCTCCAAGGATTCTTCCAGGAAATCCTCCTGGAACTTCTCAAGGGATTTTTTTCAGAAATTTCTCCAGAAATTTCTTCCAGAATTCCTCTGGAAATTTTTACAGAAATTCCTCCAGGGATTACTCCAAGAATTCATTCAGGAATTTCTCCAGAGATTACACCAGGAATTTGTTCAGAAGTTCCTCCAGGATTCTCTCTATAGATTTTTCACGGAATTGCTTCAAGGATTACTCCAGGGGTTCCTCCAAGGATTCCTGCAGAAAATTTCTCTAAGGTTTCCTCTAGGAATTTATCAATAGAATACTTCAGAAATTATTCTAGGGATTTCTTCCAGAATTCCTCCAGGAATGCCAGCAGAAATTTATCTAGGATTTCTTCTAGAAATTTCTAAAGAGATTTTTTTATAAACTTCTCTAGGGATTCCTCCCAGAGTTTATCCAGGACGTTTAAAATTCCTCTCAGTTTCTCTTCAAAAATTCATTCAGAAATTTCAGAAATCCTTCAATCATCTTATCCAGGGATGTACCCAAGAATTTCTCCAAGATTTCCTGATGTTTTTTTTTTTTAATTATTTCAGTTATGTTGCTGGCTTTTCAGTCTTCTGGGAGAATCAAAACAACTATACAGTTCATTACATAAGTCATAAATGGTCAAAATTTCATTGTATTCGATTCATTGAATCCGGAGATATAACAGCTCAAAGTTAGCTATTGGATAAATATACTTTTTCAAGAAAATGTGAGAATGTTTGATGCACTTTTTAAAAAGTTACAGCTAGTTGAGCATTTTTTGAAAAGGGAAAATTTTGCCTGTCATAATCATTTTGTCTATCTCCTGTAGTTGCAATCAGCATGAAGACATTAATAATAACACTTGCACTTGCGGTTGAATACCTGCAAAACTGTATCTGTTAGGGTGCCTGTACCAGTTATCGCACTACCTAAGAAAAACTATTTCTACAAAAATAAAAAGAAGACCGTCGAATGTCATCGTGACATGCTAAGGACGATCTTCGGTGGTGTGCAGGAGAACGGTGTGTGGCAGAGAAGGATGAACCACGAGCTCGCTGCACTTTATGGCGAACCCAGCATCCAGAAGTTGGTCAAAGCCGGAAGGATACGGTGGGCAGCGCAAGTTGAAAGAATGCCGGACAACAACCCTGCAAAGCTGGTGTTTGCAACTGATCCGGTTGGCACAAGAAGGCGTGGAGCGCAGAGAGCACGATGGGCGGACCAGGTGGAGCGTGACTTGGCGAGCATTGGGCGCGACCGAGGATGGAGAACGGCAGCCACAAACCGAGTATTGTGGCGTAGGGGGGGTGGGGGTAAGACGGACCGGGTGGGTAAGACGGACCACTGACTAGTTCTGTCACTTAAGAGCTTTCACGATTAACTTTATCTTCTTATCAGTTGATGATTATTGAACCACTCCATGAAAGAATACATATGTCAAAAGTGCAAAAAATAAACAATTGTTTACCTGGCTACACGATTTTGTGATGGGATCTAATTTTTAGGCGGAAATAAATAAGCTTTTTTAACATTAAATTGCTAAATTTTCGCATTTTATTTTGAGTTTCCCAGCTGTTTCAAACTGTTCCGTGCTATACACAACGAAATTCAGGTAAATTTCATAGATTATGGATAACGGTGGTGGAATTATTATTTTGCGTTGTGTGGGGGTAAGACGGACAGTGTTGGGGTTAAATTGATAGTGCCATGAGAAACACATTAAAACCCACACATTGTTCACAGATTGAAATCTATGGAGTACAAAAATGATTATGGAAGCCGTGTAAAGCATTTCATATTGATTTTTTGTTTAAAAATTCATTATATTAGATGTTTTGTTGTTGGAATAGTTTGAACTTCGTAAAATTAACCGAGCATTGCATACTGTTAGGCGTTTAATAGTGTATGGAGGTTTCCAACTTACAAAATAGATTTTAATTTGCAAAAACACGTTTCGCTAAGAGATTCAAAGCCAAATTTAGATTCTACAATGATTGATCTACCGAATATAAACGACCATAAACATCATTTAACACAAATAATGGTTTATTAGCTAATTTTCCAAACGTGTCCGTCTTACCCACCCTACCGGTCCGTCTTACCCACACCGTTGAAAATCATACATTTGGAGATCACTTTTTAATTAGCTCAAAAGTCATGGAACATCAAATTTTATTGCAAAATCGGCTTGCAGACTGCAAAGTACCTTAGTTGAAGTAAAAAGTATGGAGATAAAATTTTAATTATCGCATTGTTTACACTGTCAAAATAGAGTGTTTCCTAAACATGTCCGTCTTACCCCCACCCCCCTACTATTGTTGATTATGTCTTGTCTTAAATGTGATGATGAACAAATAAATGTATGTATGTACAGAGTTTAAAAGAGCTAAATTTCTCAAAAAAAATATTTCAGAAAATCTTGCAGGGATTGCTTCAGAAATTCATCCACGTATTTCTTCAGAAATTATTTGAGCAATTCTTTCCATGGGTTTCCTCAGAAATACCTCCACCAATTCTTTCAAAATTCCGTATTAGAATTCTTTCAGGAAATCATCCTTGGATTTCTTTACAAATCAGTCAGCGATTCCCTCAGAAAATCATAAGATCAGAATTCCTCCAGAAATTACTCGACGAATTTCATGAAGGAAAACTTGAAGAAACAAAAACAAATCCAGGAAAAAATAGAGAAATTCTGAATTATTTTTGAAAAAGTGATTTTTTTTTTTTGAAAGAATCTTCAAAAGAATACCTGGAAGAACAGGATAAATCTCTGCAGGTTCACATAGAAGGTATTCTTAAAAAATTCTTTGAAAAATCCCAAAGGAATAAATTATGGAGTAATCTATGTAGAAATTGCTGAGAGAATCTTTGGAGAAATTCCTGAAGGACCATCGGAAAAAATATAGAAGAATATCTGAAGTAAGGTCTCAATGAACCCTAAGCAATCCCTGAAGGAATACTGGAGAAACTTATTGAGAAAAATTCTTAAAAAATGCCTGAAGGATTCTCTGAATGTTTGGAATATTAAAGAATTTTTAAAGTATTTTTTAAGGAAACACCTAGAATAATTTATGAATCAATCTCTGAAATAATCTGCACATCTCTTCCCTCCTGTAATTGCATCTTTTGAAGAAATCTTCAGAGGAACTCCTTGAAAACCTTGGAGGAATGTCTAGAATTCTTGATATATTTCCAGAAGAATTCTGGTGTAAAATCCCTACAAAAACGTTCGCAGATACACATAAGTCATGCAGAACTTCCGTAGGAATCGTTGAAGATATTTCCCAAATAATCGCTGAAGGAACCACGGCATGGGAAGAATTGTTGAAAGAACCTTACTTGAATAGGTCTAGGAAATTCTGCAAGAAACTTCTTTCTATAACAATTCCTCAAAAAAATTGATAAATCTTGAAAGAATACCTAAAGAAATTTCTGGCAATATCCGTGGAGGTAATCATAAAGAAAATTGTTGAACAGAACAGGAAAAGTAATAAATTCTAAAATAACTTTTGGATGAATCTTTTAATGAATTATTTCTGAACTCATCGAAGCAATATCTGCGAGAATACCCTTGCTGCAATAATTATAGAAAAATCACAGACAAACAGACGTAACACTCTGATAATTCCCATCGTCCATCCATTTAACAGTCTAAAAAAATGTTAGTTGGCCAACTGCCCACCCGTGGCGCTCGCATCGTTTTTGTTCGAGTTTGACGTTTACTTACTACCGCCACCTAGTTGATGGTCGGCCAAATTCAGTCCTTTTAGCATTGGGCGAATATGTTTCCGTGACTATGATTTGGATGAAAAAACGTTCGAAGTGTTACGTCTGTTTGTCTGTGGAAAAATCGTAGAAATTTCAGTCATTTGAAGTTATTTCTATTTGGGTTTACCAATACAGGAGGCGCTGAGATTTGGAAATCTTGAGTAGCCAGCTCTGATTTTTGCATGACAGCACTGAGTATAAATTTAAAAAATATTTTCAACAAACACTCAAATGTCTACGTTTAACACTAGTCGTGCATTGGGGTCATTATGGTCCCAAAACGTCCCTACGTCAGTGAGGTTAGCATCAGCTCATGCACGAAAAAGAATAACAATAATTTCGGAAATTAAGGTATTGGATCTCTTTTAAGCATGTGGCATCCATATTCTTCCTACGAAAAACAAAGCACCGTAAAACGGGGTATCATTGATCAGCGGGGTAAGATTGATCGGCTTGATCGACCTCATGAAATTTTCAAACAAGCATTTTACATTGAATCAGTTTCTGCTATCGAATGGTAGGGTCTTGTACCATTTGAGCAGGTGTACCTATTTTGGGCACTTGCCGCTATAACTAAGTCAATTTCAAACCGATTGATTTGAAATTTTGTCCAGAGTTAGGCACGTACAGTATCTAACTCTGTACAAAAATTCAAATCAATCGGTTTGAAATTGACTTAGTTATAGCAACAAGTGCCCAAAATAGGTACACCTGCCCAAATGGTACAATACCCTATATCGTAATCTACTATTATTTAGCTTTTAAATGATATGTAAATCTTGAAAATTGAATTTCATAAACATTGAATTAAATCGATTTTTCCATAGTTGTGTTTCGTAGCGCAATGAGATACATTGTCAAACATTCATGCATGACATGTATACTAGATACAATATGAGGTTCGAAATCACTGTATTACTTCAATATGATATCCTAGAGCTGGCTTTAATGAACGACACTTTTACGAAAATGCTATTTTCAATAAAATATACGATTTATTGAAAGTAGGCTATCAATTCCTTGAGCGATTGCCTACCTTTAGGCGTTATTCGCGATTTGGAGAATTTTAATCCCAAAATATAGTTTATTGCATTGCTAACTGGACTGCGACAAAGTGCGGAATCTTAAATAAAAGTGCGATATTGCATCAAATCGTTCCGGTGTCTTCACTGCACTTATTCATCATGAGCTAATGATAAAAATAAGTACATGACTAGTAAGAATATGGACAACATATTCGAAATCAGCCACCCCAATTTTAGATAGTAAGGGTATTTTCTACACAAACGAACATTGTTAACTTAGGTGATCAATGTTACCCCAAATCAACAAAATAAAAAAAAAAAACAGATTAATCCACCTAGTGGTGATAGTGCCTTTCTCGTCGAATATGTACTCATGATTTTTACGTCGGCATAAGCCGATCCTGAAAACACTTATACATACGCTTAAAATTTGACCTCCTTATGAACTAAATTGTACACAGTAATTTTAAACGCAAAAGGAGATTTGAAATACTTTATTCAGTGTTGATGCGAGTAAATTATAATTTTCCCATAACACGTTGATCCATAATACTTCATATTAACACCACCGGAATTTCAAATGGTGTGGTTTGATGAGATTGCTTTGGTTACGATTTTATTCTCTTGTATATATGAAGACTTTGACTATTTCTTCACTTTTAATCTTACCCAACGTTTACCAGGCTATCAAAAAAAGCCACGATTTGATTTATCGCTAACATTGGTTTTGTTCACTTTCATAATTCCACTATTTGATGTGGGTTTGGTTCAATTTTACGTTTGACCATTTCCGGCGGACACCTGGAACCGATTCCATGACACTACTGGTTGTCCCAAATATTGTCTGTGGCTATTTTTTTGTCAACTGGTTATCATTCTGCCTAAAAAAGCCGCGAATTGATGTGTTCCATGGGCAGCATCGATTAAGTATGTCACGCTGTAATTTAGAATTTCCGAAGCTCCCCCTCCCGCAGGGAGCATCCATTACGTACGTCACGCTAAAATTGGGATTTTTCGACTCCCCTCCCCTCTTCGTACGGGGTTTTCCTATACCTAATACATTGCTTGTCACACTTTCACAAACCCCCCCTCCCTCCTAGGACCGTGACGTACTTAATGGATAGCCTCATGCATGATTTTGGTTTACTTCTATATTTTACCATTTCCGGCGGGGCACTCGTTACCTGTTCTTCACCACTACCGGTTCTTCCAAATGTGCGTCTGGAACTTTTTGCTGACAAACTGTTAATTAAGTTATTGAAAAAGCCGCGATTTAGTGTGTCGCATGCATGGGCTTGATTCATTATTATATTCGGACACTTCCGACGGGACATCCGGAACCGGTTCCGGAACACTACCGGTTCAGATATGGTCGGAGACTAGTTTCTTGCTAACCTTTCATTAGGTTATAAAAAGCCGCGATTTAATGTGTCGTATGCATGGGTTTGGTTCACTTTTATATTTGGCCATTTCCGTTGAGACACCCGGAACTGGTTCCGGAATACAACCGACAGTCCCCAATGTGGTCTGAGCATACTTCCTTTATAATCGGCCATCAGGTTATTGGAAAAGCCGTGATTTGATGTGTCGCATGCTTGGGTTTGGTTTACTTTTATATTTGGCCACTTCCGTCGGGACCCCCGTCGGAACCGGATCCGGAACACTACCGGTTCAGATATAGTCTGACACTATTTTCCTGCTAACTGTCCATCAGGTTACCGAAAATGCCGCTACTTGATGTGTCATATGAATGGGTTATGTTCAATTTTATATTTGGCCACTTCCGGCGGGACACCCAGAACCGGTTCCGGAAAACTACCGGTTCAGATATGAACTGAGACTATTTTCCTGCTTACCGTTCATCAGATAATCGAAAATGCCGTGGTTTGATGGGTCGCATGCATGGGTTTGTTGCACTTTAATGTCTGGCCCCTTCCAGGGGTACTGGTCCGGAACACCTAAATGGCCATAACTCCGGAACGGCTGGACCGATCCGAACCATTTTCAATAGGAAACAATGGGACCAGATTCCGCGTCGAATGAACCATCGGTCATTAAAATCGGTTGAGGTTTACTGCCAAAAAGTGATGTGAGTTAATTTGTACACACACATACACACACACATACACACACACAGACATCACCTAAATTCGTTGAGCTGAGTCGATTGGTATATGTGACTCGACCCTCCGGGCCTTCTATCAAAAAGTTATTTTTGGAGTGAACATGTAGCCTTTCCAGTACACTTAGTGAACGAGAAAGGCAAAAATAGATTAAAAAACCTATTTAAGCATGTTTAAAAGTTTTACAATACTTTTTCGAGTTGCTTAAGACATAATCAGAGGGCCAGTACTTGTTTTAAAAATATAAAACGTGTAACATTTGCTTTAACAAGATAATTGGCCTCCTAAAGTGAGGTTAAGTTTTATTGAAATCCCATTTCGTATTTTAGTGATTGAGTCGTTCCAGATAAAATTTAATGTGGGATCGGGGTAGAAAACTGGTATTTCCCTTTCAAACTTCCTAATTTTCACGACATAACCTCTACTTTTAATCGCCAATTATTCAAGAAAGATCGAACATTCTGATCAATGTTACCCCGGATTACGTCAAGTGCTTTTTGTTTTGTTTCTTATTTTTGTTTTTTTCTGTTAGAAGTAAGCACACATGAAAACAAAGGGAACGGACGGAAACAATCGGTGCCGTAATCGTTTGTTTCCGAATAGAATGACTTTGGGGGCGAAAGATTACTTATGATACTCATACCCTATTATAGTTTTTGTTAAAATAGAGCAAATTTCGCCAGACCCACATAATACGCCTAACAGTATTCAATCACACATCATATCAATGTAATCCATTAGATGAGTAAAACAATTGAACAGTAGAAAATCTATAATATATTTTGGACACCATCTACTTTAACCCTAGTAGGATGTTGGGATCAATATGACCCAGACAGGCACGCTGAACGGGCACTACGCCATCGTGGTGAGAAAATCCTAACATCTTAGGAGGGTTAAGTGTTTGGTGCTAAATGCGATTTTTTTTCTTATTGTTATTAACCCTTTAATACCAATTTTATTATTTTTTTCCTAATATCCTTTTTTTGTCATGTAAAATCGATTTAATCATGTTTTCGAAGGTAATTGTTTTTATATCGCAACTTTGTGAATTTTGATTTTTCATTTATCTAATTTTCATTTTTGAACATCCCTACACTTTTACATTAATCCTGGAGGCCTATTTAGGATACAGATTTTTTAACACGAAAATATTTTGAGATTTTTAAATTTTTTGTTAAATTTTTAATTTCCGTGTAACTATGAGGATAATTATTTAAGAGTGTATTCAACTCCCCGAAACTCTTTTACTGTAATAGAATGGTCGAGGAAAAATTTGGAATATATTTACTGTTGCGATTCAATACAAAAGAAACAATGACATCTAATCAAAACATCATTTTTTTTCAAAGATTAAAAAAAATATAAATACGCTAGACACCTTAAACTATTTTGAGATGTGGAGCGGACCTGGTGATAAAACACTTGACTATCACGCTGAGGACTTGGGATCCAGTCCCACTGCTGACAAACTTGCAAAATGTAAAGTTTCGGAAGGAAAGTAAAGCGTGGCCGTATGTCCCGAGATGAACTAGCCTAGGGCTGAAAATCTCGTTAATACAGAAAAAAATATAAAAATGCTATACCCCGTCTAAAGGCGAAGTTGGGTATAAGAGGGTTAATTCAACGATTTTGAGATGCATATTGTATATGACTGTGGAGGGTATGTGCTCTTGCATACCACCGCATTTAAGGAGTTTCAGAGACACAATCTACATTTTCGATGATTTTGAGTAAACTCTCAATCGTTGAGCGTGTTTTCAACGTGAAGGTCTGGCATTGAAACATATTTTTAATAAACCGAAAGTGATTTTTCAAAAATCTGCCCAAAGTTGCACTTTTAAAATTCTGCCTTCATTTTATAATTTCTTTACTATTAACAACTTATCCTAATTTATGTTTTGCTCAGTGATGCTTCCCCCCTGCATAGGACGTTCAATGCACTTAGGGTTAAACTACGCCTACCAACTAATGAATGAGAACGGTCTATGACTCATCGATTTCATTGCCTCCAAGAGAACGATCATAGCTCATTCTTTAAGCACAGCTCCCTTGACCTTTTGGAGCCGATTTGTTTCGCCGCTGTCCTCGCTGGTGTCGAACACGTTTGTTATGCTCGGTTTCATCGCCGGGGTCATATATGACCCCTCCGGCTCCAAAGGGTTAATCATTATACCTGAAGATCACCTGAGTAGATGGACACTCAAAATTTTTCAGAATGAATTACAGGGAAATATCATAGTTGGCCCATTTCGGGTCTGTCACTGGTATTGGCGTCACTGGCAACCAAGGATGTTTTCGATCACTTAGCAATCGTTTGACTCATTTGTTCACAACTCAGTTCAGAATCCCTATATTGGAATGTTGTGTTCGGCAAAGTTGTAGATTAGTGTTTTTCCTATAATTATCACCAAGGACGCCATATTCTAACTCTAACATTTACGTCATAAAAGTGTTAGTACCAGCTACTCATACTAAACGATCGGATTTTTCGATCGTTTACTATGAGTAGGTGGTACGAGCGCTCTAGCGCCGTATATATAAAAGTTAGAATATGGCATCCTTGCTGATAATTGTTGAAAAATAGTTATTTATGTAACGAGTTTATGCAAAAAGTTGTTTTTTTTTTTCAGCACGAGTCGTACATTTATCTAACGAGGCTTGCCGAGTTGGATAAATACGAAGAGTGCTGAAAAATCGAGTTTTGCAACGAGTTCCATACAAAATTTTATGCAATGATTTTTTTCATTATAGAACTCATTTGAGTTGCATAATGATCATAATGCAACTCAAATAAGTTGCATTATGAACATTATGCAACTATTTTTCATTATGCAACTCATTTCAGTTGCATATTGAACTGGCACAGAAAAGTTGGTCATTATGATACTGAAATGAGTAGTATAAAATAGGAATTATGATACTGAATTGCATAATAGTTATTTATGCAACGAGTTGCAAAATGATGATTTTTACAGCACGAGTCGCCCATTTATCCAACGAGGCTTGCCGAGTTGGATAAATACGAAGAGTGCTGTAAAAATCGAGTTTTGCAACGAGTTGCATACAACATTTTTTTGCAATGATCAAAATTATTCACTAGAATATAATCATTTCCATCAATATCATTGTGCTTCTCGGTGGTTGAATGGGAACGACCACGTGCTCCCACACGAAATCTGAATCAAGCAAGCCGTGCTATAACCATCACATTTTTCAAGTTTTTACTGTGGTAACACAGGTTGTCAATCAAACAAATGCATTATGATTCATAATGTTACCCAAATGAGGTGCATTATGAACCATAATGCATTTGTTTGGATAGTACGGAAAAGTAGGCCGTTAGGATATTGAAACGGCAAGTATAAAATGAGTTTTATAGTGCCAAATTGCAAAAAAAAATTTATGCAATGATTTTTTGATAATGCAGCTCATTTGTGTTGCATAATGTTCATAATGCAACTCAAATAAGCTGCATTATGAACATTATACAACTATTTTTCATTATGCAACTCATTTCAGTTGCATAATAAACCAGTTCGGAAAAAAATGGCCATTATGATACCAAAATGAGTTAGATAAAATGTAAATTATGATACTGAATTGCATAAACACTAATCTACAACTTTGCCGAACACAACATTCCAATATTAGGTTTCTGAACTGAGTTATGGACAAATGAGTCAAACGATTGCCAGGTGAGTGAAAACATCCCTGCTAGCAACCATTTTTCCACGATAGCAGATCAAATCTGCAAACTGCAACAACAAGATTCGTAGGAGCATATACCTATAGTATGCAGGTGTTCTGTCGTTTGAAATAATCTTTCATAGTTTCCATGCATACAACGTAATAAAACCAAGGGTCAAAAGTTTTCTGATGAATATCAGTCTTTCACTTTTTCTACTTTTATTGGCATTTGGAATATCCCCCGACTTTTCGCAGTAATCTATCGGGGAATCATACGAGTAAAGTTGGAAAAACTAATTTATTCTAGACATCTTATTCGCAAATATCTTAACAGTGTACGGTTCTAATCAATTTAATTTATGGAATTGCATAACACCAAATTACACAAATCTTGAAATTGTTATCGAACATCCGCAGTTATTCCGTTACGAATGAAAAAACGGAACCAAAAAAATCACCGCCTTCATTAAATAAATCGGTAAATAAATACCCCACCGAAAGCCGACAATCAACACCGTACCGGTGCGGAACGGAACCACTTCATCACATCACGGAATCCTACGAGGGAACAAAAAAATAACATAAACTGAACTGGAAATGGAAGCCAATGGATTCATGGACTTTTTCACCCTCAACGACGAACGACGACTCCGGTGTGGCGTCGACGGTGATGGCGTTGGCGATGATGATGATAATGATGATGATGAGAAATGTGATTATCACATTTACAGTCGGGCTTAGCCGTAGGGGTAAGCGCAGCGTCCAAATGTCTTCAGCGCACAGTTACCTCTCCACACACGCCACGGATCTGGTTGGGTATCAACAGCTCGCGTGTGAGTTGTAAAAATAATTGAGAAGTGTGGTCCGTAATCCATTTACAACGAGTGGAGGTGAACCGCCAATATCGTTCCTCTAGAATCAACACGGTGATGACAAACACTTTCCCAAATTCGGTTTCAAGCAGATCGAACAGATGGTTTTCACTTTGTAGCAATAATCAACTAGATGATACCGTAGACTTATGTAGCATTGATATTGTTTTTGAACATAAAATTCTCCTATTTTAATCACAAAATATTTGATTTGTAGAAATCTCTGGAGGAATACTTGGAGGAATCTCCGAAGGAGTTCCTGGAGGAATCTTCGAAGGAGTTTCTGGAGGAATCTCCGAAGGAGTTCCTGGAAGGATCTCCGAAGGAGTTTCTGGAGGAACCTCCGAAGGAGCTCCTGGAGGAATCTCCGAAGGAGCTCCTGGAGGAATCTCCGAAGGACCTCCTGGAGGAATCGCCGAAGGAGCTCCTGGAGGAATCTCCGAAGGAGCTCCTGGAGGAATCTCCGAAGGAGCTCCTGGAGGAATCTCCGAAGGAGCTCCTGGAGGAATCTCTCAAGGAATTCCTGACGGAATCTCCGAAGGAATTCCTGACGGAATCTCCGAAGGAATTCCTGACGGAATCTCCGAAGGAATTCCTGACGGAATTTCCGAAGGAATTCCTGATGGAATCTCCGAAGGAATTCCTGACCGAATCTCTCAAGAAATTCCTGACGGAATCTCCGAAGGAATTCCTGACGGAATCTCCGAAGGAATTCCTGACGGAATCTCCGAAGGAATTCCTGACGGAATCTCCGAAGGAATTCCTGACGGAATCTCCGAAGGAATTCCTGACGGAATCTCCAAAGGAACTGCTGACGGAATCTCCGAAGGAATTCCTGACGGAATCTCCGAAGGAATTCCTGACGGAATTTCCGAAGGAATTCCTGATGGAATCTCCGAAGGAATTCCTGACCGAATCTCTCAAGGAATTCCTGACGGAATCTCCGAAGGAATTCCTGACGGAATCTCCGAAGGAATTCCTGACGGAATCTCCGAAGGAATTCCTGACGGAATCTCCGAAGGAATTCCTGACGGAATCTCCCAAGGAATTCCTGACGGAATCTCCGAAGTAATTCCTGACGGAATCTCCGAAAGAATTCCTGACGGAATCTCCGAAGGAATTCCTGGAGGAATCTCCAATTAAATTTCTTGGATGAATCTCCGAAGGAATTCCTGAAGGACTTACTGAAGGAATATCCGGAGGAATTCCTGAAGGAATCTCCGGAGAAATTCCTGGAGGAATCTCCGAAGGAATTTCTGAAGGAATCTACGAAGGAATTCCAGGAGGAATCTCCGAAGGAATTTCTGGAGGAATCATAATAGCAGAGTTATCGAGATGGTTGATTTCTAGATTCAAGTAGACGTACCTGTGTTGGCTAGTTCCACCCTCTTTAACAGTAAATGCGAAATTAGACACAAAACGCTTTGTTTTGGTGCTCTATTTCAAACCAATTTAATACCCATAAATCACCCGGTTTAAATCCGATCCGGTTCTTCATAGCCGTGCGTGGAATGAATTCAATTTGAAGCCGAAAACGGGTGTAGAGTAAGCCATAAACGCCGTGGCCTTGATAGACGGTCGTAGTTTTTTTTTTTTCGGAGGTGTCCGCAAGTGATACATATGGATGCGAAAAGACTTAAATTTGCCACTAATTGGACTACTTCTGGCAGGTGCAACGGACACGCACAGTTAGAGAATTAGGTGAGTTTAGCGGAGATTAGAAACAAAAAGTTTTGAAGACAGAGAAGGAAGCAACTCATTATTCACAGTGAAAACTGTCTTTCGGCAGATAAGTTCGTAGTACGGCTTCACTTCAAGTTCAAATGTATGAAAACATGTGATAAAGATGAAGAGTTGAAGTTCCACGTGGAGTTTGGATCCAATGTTTCATTAACTTAAATGCAGTAAACGATGTCACTCCAAGGAAATTTCCGATGATAAATATTAGAAACTAACGAGCACCATCTCGCCGCTGTATGCACCACTCATAAACATACCTACGTCAATATAGACATAAACGACACCGTTCCACAAGTTGGTTACTGAACGACCCAGTGCAATGGTTAGAAATGGACCTAGCACATCTATGTGACTCAATGTTGATGATGCTCAGCTCCAACCGAACCGAAGTTGGCTTTGGCTTTTGGAAATGAAAGTGAAGCGACGGTGGTAGTAGCCCAGCTATCTGTCGGCTCTCCTAATGAGAAGGAGAGAACGGATGAAATAAAATATTTTATTTACCTTGCTCTGGGTTTCTGCGCCTAGTCTTGGGTTGGGTACCTTCAGGGGCAATCAAGCTGAAGAAAATGACCAAACGCTCTTGGTCAGTTGGTGGGTCATAATTGTCCAACTACTAGGGCGATCATCATCTGGTGAACGTGTGCGCCCATTCGGTTCAACTGTCTATCTATCTATCTGGTTGAGGTTTGCAGAGAAAGTATTTTTGTGGCTGGGAATTTTCGGGTGTTGGTTTTAATAGCTGGCAAATTTGATTTCAGAATCAGAGGTTGGGCAGTTTGACGTCAGTCGAAAAAACAACGTTCGAAGAATTTGAAAATTGCCGCAACTGTCTTTAGGTTGTGACTTAAAGATTCATCATGAAAATCAAACAGCAATTAGTTTCCAACACAAATGAAATATTGTTATTCATGAAAGATAAATAAAATATACGAAAGTCTTCGACTGGAAATATCCCTTACATCCCTTTCGGGACAGATCATACAAACCACCCAAGAAACAATTTTTGCTTTAAGAAATGTTTCTCAAAGCAACGTTATTAAACTGGAAGTCGTATTATATTTGAATAATTTTGAAATAAAACTGTTCTTCAACTCTTGTTCGCCCAAAAATGAGAATCTATTCAACGTCAACCGTTCTATAAGCACGATGAAATGAATGTTTATCCAATGATCGTACATCGGTTGTGAAACTCTTGTTCAACGTTAGAACCATCAGCAATTTATACAAACATCATAAACTTTACTTAAACGTTTATTAAACAATGTTGTATGACGCTATTTGTTTAATCATTTAAGAATGGTTTTAGGAACCGTAATTGTGCACTAGCAGCATAGCGCATAATAACAAGCTTTCTTCGATATTTATTCCACCATAATACAATCAAAACATGCTGGAGCCGTGATACAACTTACGAAATTTATTTCTATTTATAGATATGATTTTATAATTGCTACAAAAACGATTCTTAAACGTTTCTTCAACATCATGTTACATCATAGAACAATAAATGCATTTGTGTCTGGAATAGCTCTCTCTGATTATGTACCCCCAACATCTTTATTTTATTAAATTTTATGGGACAAATCACATCAATGGAAAGACTCGAACTCTGGATCTTTGGGTTCACACTCGTCTGCATCCGCTCTGCTTCAATCTGAATTACATGAATCCGCAGATTTAAAGCAGTATATAAATATTCAATTCCTGAGTCGAATACATTAGCGTTCATATGCTGCTTAAACATTGCTTACATATTTTATTCAACTAATTATCTTCATAAACATTGAAGTTTATCAATGTTTGAATAATTGTAACCGCAACGTTTAATCATAAGGCATGCATGCTAATTATTTTGCTAGTCTGTCAGTAATTCACGGTGTTGTGTTGTAAGACTGGTATCGCTTCGAACTTTTTTTTATGTGAACGTCCAAATAAGTGAACTTTATTTTTTTTTCACTGCTCCTGTTTTGTGCCGGGAGGAGAATGTGTAAAACTTGTGTATATCTCCAGGCAGCTATAGGATATGGACATAAGGAAGATAAGCCCGGTTTGACCGGTGGTAACAAAGTGGGTAGAGTACAGTATGCGGCAGGAAAAAATGCGAAAGTGTTTTTCAACTTCAAACCTCATTTTCGTCCATTTGACATTAACCAATCTATGTTTCAACGTTCCATGATCTATAATAGGCTAGTTTTCTGAAAAGTTAATTAAAAAATTTCCCATTTTGGTCACTAACCTTTACAAGGCGGCGCCTGAAGATGAAGACAACCAGAATTTTCAAACCGCAGAAAATCACACAGGTCGCTAAATTTCGCATCTGATAAAGCAAAATTTTTGATATTCTCTACAATATCATCAAATATATGTACTTATTTCATTTGGTATGTGAAACTACATGGCTCTGGATCAGTGTGGTCTGGTTGTTCATCGAATTTGAGCTAATTTTGTTACTATTATAATCATTTTGTTTAATGACCATTGGGCGCGCAGTTTATTGATATCCACTTATTAGGCCTACATTATCACATGTTAAACATCAAATATGTTCATTTTTATTTTTCAGTGCTAGAATGTAGACATTGACTGATACACTGTCATGAAAAAATAGTCATATATATCCCATATTTAGCGTGTAATAGTGCCTTGACTTTTCGCATTTTTTCCTGCCGCACCCTGTAGATTGTCAATACCAACTAGAGGAGCCGCCCAGGATCCACTTCAGCTGCTTTTTCTGGTGTTTTTGTTATCGATTTTGCTGCCGTTGGAGCGTGTAGGGTAAAAGGTGAGTCAGAATGTTTTCAAAAGTGTGAAGAGTGTGATTTTTAAAGCTGCTACAAGAAGTTTGTTTGGTCTTCAAGCTTGTAGCCGCGGTTGCTCTTTTTAGGCTTCTAATCAACAATCGTGTTTACAAAAACGGGCAGGGCGAACAACGATAATTAAGTGACACAGTACCACTGTTAATCAACATTGCTTGAATAAAAGTGTAACATTTGTATTACAGAAACATGGTAATATCTTGTTGTTAATCTATATCAGTGTAGTCGAATAAAATGATCAAGCAAAAGTTGTTAAAGTTTAAATAGGCTACTTGTTCCATTGAAGATCTTATGTGGAATAACGGCATCTAAGACGTTGGAAGCAGCTTGTATTCTATCATTATTAGAGCACTATTGGACAGAAGATGTGAATACTTAAGCAACTGTTTTTTAACTTTTATACCATTGGTTATTCAATGAGCAGAAATATATTTAACTAACGTGCAGTTTCCACTGCATGAAACATTTATTCGCCATTTTGTTCAACATAAACTCTTGTACAACTGTCGGCGCCTTTGTAGCACATTTAATCAACTGACATGCTTATTGATGATTTTGAATTGTTACTTGGGCAGTATCTTTAATTTTGGATTTTTCAGTTACAGTATCGGAAAAACAATAATACCACCGGTCCTATTTCATACAAAATGGCAAAGTTTGACAATATGGTACTCGGTTTCTATTGAACCGATTAGGCTGAAAATTTGGTAGTGAACATTGAATCACGTGAATTTTGATTTGAATTAAATTGATTGAGTTCTCTTCACTACTTCCAATATTACAGATATACGGTGCGACAAAGCAATAACACCAGATTTTAGTGACAGTTATTTGTGATCAGTTAAATAAAAACGTCCCCAAGTTTAAATGGCATCCATAATTGGGGTACTAGTTTATCAATCATCAAGCATCAGATACTCCAATGGTAATGGTAATCCAAAAGTGGTCATATTATTTGGGGGTTTTGTATATCTGTAACTTTTGATGTATTTAACAGAACTCAATCAATTAAATACAAATCAAAACTCACGCAACTCCATGGCGACTGTGACAGATGAAAAATGGCTGGTGGTCTTATTGTTTTGTCCGACACTGTATACATATCAGCAGATGTGAAAGGAGTTCTGATCCTGTGTCATTCTTCAAAATTAGCTTTACCATAAAGGTTTAGGGATTATGCAACTAGCAAGTAAATTTCACGGAAATACATTGAAATATTTCCAGCGTTCCGCATAGATTTTGACGAACTGATGTTGAAATGTTTTTAAAAATCCATGTACACAATAGAAACATTCGTTCGATGAAGAAATTGAAATTTTAATTGGGAAGAGAAAGTCACGTGCTCCGGTAAGAATCGAATCCCATTGACTCCCCCAATTCGTTAGAAGGGTGCTTTTATTCCTCCAAGCTACAGTAATACAGAGCCATCTCTGTAGTTTGGTGACGTAGAGCTTAACTCGATTCCATTATGACGTAAAGTTTGTTTCTTTTCGCAATCTGTCCTTGAGATGACTATAGTTTACTCCGTTTGTCCATTATGTCCTGAAGTCAGTTTATGTAATGGAAAGCTAAGCAAAGATGAATTATATGATCCTAATATGTTGTATTTCTCAAGCTATTTTCCTAAAAAAAATTTCGTGAATATAACAAAAACATGCTTGTGGATTCCAAGAAAAACCATATAAGAATTTCTTAGTATTTAAAACTGCTGAAGACATCTATATATATAAATGCAGTGGCATACGTGGGACACCGCATAACTTGCGAACGGAAGGTCCGATTTTGGTCGTCTTAGTTTTGTTGTGTTAGTTTTCACAAAAGGAAGGTTTATGATGCATAAAACTTGCATAAATAAAGCTTTTTTAAATCGATTTTGCATTGATTTTTCACATTTTGAACGAGGACATGAACTAAAACGTCAAAAAACGTATTAGACAAGACAAAGTTTGCCAGGGGTAGCTAGTTTATAATAAAACTTCTTGTGGCATTTGCAGGATATTTCATGAATAAATAATTGGAGAAATCTCGTTCAATCCTTAGAGGTTCTCGGACGAAATCTCGGATAGTATTCCTGCCACAATCTCAAGGAAGAAAACAAAGTAGATGTTCGCTCAGTGCAAACATTTCAACTACAATGCTGTTTAACTGCAAGTCCGCTAAGGGCAACAATTTTGAAATTCAAATTGAAATGCAACAGCGCTGCGCTGTTTTTAGCATGTACTTTTGTTTCAGTGCGATGTTCCCACATTGGCTGCATTCTGCAGCAACTGACAGTTCTTTGACGTCTGTCAACGAAACGTAAACATGTTGCAATTTCCGAACGTCTACTGTATTAGTAGAATACATTCACATCATTATAGGATATTAACAGTTGATGCACAGAAAAACAGTTACGTCTCTTAGAAGAAGTTCATTAAAACACTTGCCCAATATATTTTTCATGACACGCTGCCAAACGAGTATCTATCGATCGGGCTTGACGAGTAGAAGTCAAAAATAGATATTTGACGCCATTTTGAAATCCAAGATGGCAGACCATAAATCCAAGATGACGGACCATAATCCAAGATGGCGGCCATGGAATGGTGGTTTGAGCTATGGTGGTTTGAGCTATGATATCTTGCAATATGGATATCAATCGATCGGACAGGATGCGTAGAAGTTAAAAATCGACATTTGACGCCATTTTGAAGTACATTTTCGTAACATTTATCCATGGAACCTGAGATCTACATGAACCTTAAACACTTTCTTAAAGTACCGTTGAAAATTGGTGAGAGCACACGATTCAGCTTAAATCTATTTTGACAGAGCAAAACATGAAAGATCATACGTTATATTGAAAGCTATGAAACTAATAAACCTAGCAAATGTCATGTGGCAAAGATGAGAAACTAAATTAAAATTCAAGTTATGGAATAGAACTTGACTTACCTCTCTTCAGCTCAGTGTTTTTCTTTTTAAGATAGCTACTGTTTTTATTTGAATGGCTTCTTTGTTTTTCATTCCATTCCAAATACATTCTAAATTTGTAGATTGTGTGGAAAACACAATGGCACTCTATGCCGTAGGAACGTATCAATAATTTTTATGTTTAGGTATACTATGTATGCTTCGGAATTCCAGCTTTTTGTCAGTACATATTTGCATATGGCTTTTATGTCACCTGGAATCTCTTTTCCTTCAGCATGATCTGTGGAACACCGGCACGTTTACCCATTCGGCTATATAGGCAAATCCGACGGAAGCTAACGATCCCTCTGCATCTGGTGGCAGGAATGAGAACCCTACGAAAACGTGACTCCGCCAAAAAGTGCCATGGCGCAGCATAGGCAAAGTGCACTTTTTTCACTTTTTCGTATCGAATTCCTCATCGTAGATAAACAAACGAGCACTTTTTGGAAAGAAAATTTAATTCTCTTTCAGATGCGCTTAGATCCGGTACGAACAATTTATGTGATTAATTTGAGGAGCTCTTGCTATGCATCTTCCGTTTTTTTTTTTTTTTTTGAAAGCTGGCCAATCCGGTATCTGTCGGCGGCGTGGGCATGAAGAATGATGATGATGGAAGCCATTGCAAATGGAAAATAGCAACTTCTAGAGCAAAAAATGAGTAAAATTGGACGGCAAAAAATGACCTTTTGATGTAAACAAACAATTTTCTCCTTATCTCACCAAGCGCCTCTGCAATTGGGGGTAATCCGAATTATCCTATGGGACTTTACATTTGCTTCAGTCCTCCTAAATGATTGAACCCGAGCAAAGCCGGCAATTCAGCTAGTATTCAATATATCTGGAATTTTTATTTTTCATTAATTAAAAAAAGCAAAACAACAATATTTGAAATTGTTGATAGCAAAAATTAATTTTACGGGTAAATTTTAATGGAAAAAGTTAAAAGGTATGTTTTATCTTACATCCAACCGAACTTTTTAAGAAACTTTGCCGTCTTCAACCAGATGTTACACAGGCTGAAGCATCATTTAAATCAGCGAAAATGCCATATATACAGGTTTATCTGTTTTATATAAATTTTTGAGCATCCGTACAGATTTCCTTTATATAAAGGGGCTACACCCGATTCTTTTTTGCACGGGTCTGGTTTTCGCTATAACTCAGTCAATTTTCATCCGATTTTCATGAAATTTTGTACACATGTAGGCACGTGTAACTACTATCAGTGTTCGAAATTTCATGAGAATCGGTTAAAAATGACTGAGTTATATCAAAAACCAGACCCGTGCAAAAAAAGAATCGGGTGTATTTCGTTTTGAGATAAAGAGGCTATTTATATTTGTATGGGATCAGATTTTTCAAAAAATCATCTGGCATCCCTGTATATGAGAAACAATGGACAGCACACGAATACTCCAGTGGTCTAGAGGAGAATTTACCGTTTGAAGAAATGTTTTCACTGGTAGGAGCGTGAATCCACATATTATGAATTTTCAGACTATACATGTACCTTTAATAACATTCCAAAAGGATTTTTTTTTTAATATTTTTTATTAAACCCTCCTAAGATGTTAGGATTTCCACACCACGATGGCGTAGTTCACGACCAGCGTGCCTGTCTGGGTCATATTGACCTACAAGAGGTTAAGAGCGGTTCTATGTAGTAAAAAAATATGTACATTTCTGTTATTGAAGATTGTATGTAGAAACAATTTTCAGTATCGAAAATTTTAAAAATTGTTTCCGTCTGCTTGTTTTGAAAATCGATAAAAATAAAATTTGATAAAAAAAATTGTAGATGCTCTTGACTATCCTACGCTACTTGGATAATTTGGAGGGTGTAAGTCACCTTTTTATTAAAACATAATAAAAATAATTGAAGGGTACATTTTTTGGAAAATTGAAATAATATGGTGTATAACGTTGCGGGAGATGCTGTCGCATATCGTATCTATCAGCAGACAGCAGAGATTTTGTTATTTTGACAATTTTTTCACTTTACTTTTGAAACAGGTGTATGAAAAAAAAAATAATGATTTTTCTAACTTGCAAATGGTTTGTTGAATTGAAATGATGTATTCGAACATTTTTCTGGATATTTCAACGACTTCCAGAATACAAAAAAAAACACTGAAAGTAATATTCATCGCGGACCTGTGGGAAATATAATATAATTTCAATTTTCCAAAAACCTTACCGGTTGTTCTTTTTTTACTTTTTCTGTAGAAAACTGACTTCCAGTCTCAAATTTTGCCAAGTAACCTTGGATGGTCAAACGATTCTAACTAACTACCGGAGGTACCAGGCACCCCCCCCCCAGAGAATATTGGTGCTTTACTGTGAGATTTGGGGCGATGAATGAAAATGAATGAAAATTTGATATTTTCCGAGGGGGCGGGGAGTGACATAAAAGAAAATCGAAAATGTGTCAGCCTTAATAATACGACATAACGATCAATAACCTTGAATGCAATTCTAGCCAAACATAACGGCCGACCCATGCAGCGAAGCCATATAGTATCAGTAGGTCGGCTCTAGAGGCACGTTCTCCTCCATTCGGGAAATTTGTGCCATTAGTAAGTAAGCCATATAGTAAGTTGAGGAACTGAGGCGGCAGAAGGCCACCGAAGTTGCTGATATCCAACGCGCCGTATATGCATCGTTTCGGTTCTAGGCAAACCACAGGTCCAAGAATTTGCCTGGTTAAAGGTAATACGAGACACTATGCCTTTTTAAAATCCGACGAGCGTTAACAAGTTTGCCGTCTGTCTTGCTTGCGTAGTTTTGTGGTTCGGCATTTTATTATCTTCTATTTTTTTCTATTAATTGCAACCTTTGAATGCGATTTTTTTTTATAAAAACGGATTTTTTTGTGAGAAAACATCTTTTTATTGCAAGAGTAGATTTATGTGTTGTATTTAAGACATTTTTTATTGCTCGAAATTCATTTATTCATGGAAACTTTTTGATTCATTTATGCATATAGAAGTGCATGGAAGTGCATCTATGATTTTTTTTCTAACTTATTGTTGATTCCACCCTTTTTTATTAATCTTTTTTTTTTGGTTGTGCCGTTAACCATTTGAAAAATGGTTATTGCTAAAAAACAGTATTTCTTGACGAACATTGTCGCTCTGCTGTCAATATCCTCAATAGTCCTTTAAATTCGTTTATGCTCAAACTACTAAATATATCATACATAAAAATTATTTACAATTTCCAATTTTAAAAGGGAAATATATCTTATTTAAGGGTTTATCAAAATATGACCTCCTCACATTTCCAAAAAATGCGCAAAAATTTCCGCAAAAAAGCTAACCTACTGGGGACTGGGGATAGACAAAATGATCGGGACAGGCAAAATTTCCACTTTTCAAAAAATGGTAAAAAAACTGTAACTTTTTGAAAAGTGCATCAAAAAATCTAAAATTTTTACTTGAAGTTGATCAACTAGTTGTGTATCAATGGTCAAAATTTGGGAAAGATCGGGGTATTCTACATGAAGTTATAAAGAATCTAGAAAAAGTCATAATTATCCGATAACCAACTTTGAACTGTTATATCTCCGGATTCAATGAACCAAATGCTATGAAATTTTGAGCGTGAAAATTTAATAGTGTTCTACTAGGAACAAACAAGAACGAGATCTCCATAAAATCAAAATAATTTTCCTATGTGTAGTGTTAACAATGAATAAACCAAGGCTATCATTAGAAATTGAAGGAGAAGTATCTTACTCTTTACAAAATATACAGAAGAATTATTATTATTGTCTTCATTATCGAAACTTTCAGCAGGTGGCTGGTTCATTTCACACATGCAGTGAACAATTTATAAATAGTTATTGCGCGGACTTCACTTGTTATTACTCCTGCGCGTAAATCACTTGCTTGATTTTTTTTTGTGGGTCAAATAAATAATAATTTGACATAAGCTATTCAGTTTTGTAGCACATTTGACAATTTGTCATTGCAACATTTGTCTCAAACTATTTGGTCTGTGATTTCTATTTTCCAATTAGTTGTCCCATTCGTCGTTTTTGTTTCTAAGCCGTTTGTTGTGTTTCATGTTGATGCAACACTATTTTCAAGCACTGCCTTAACTTGATCATAATTAAATTCACTTTACAAGTACAATGTAGTTCTAATTGATCTCATGGTGGTATCACATTCTCTGATTGAACAACTCAAACCGATGAGCTCTTGAAAGCTTTCTTCATCAACTTTTTCTAGAGCAATTTATCGATATAAATTTTTCACTGCACATATCTTCATGTCAGTGCTCCTAAATGTTGCTTTTAAACTAACAGTCCAGTTAAACTACATACGATTCACTAATCCACACTCCACATCCAATTACCTGTTTGAAAAAGATGTCCCCTCGAACTAAAATATCCAGCAACGTCTTCGTCAAGAATGCACTCCGCACAGGAAATCCGTTAGTCTTGTGTTCAAATATCGAACAACTCGGGATCCACTTCACTGGCTTAATCCAATTAGTTTAACACTTTCACTTTCAATCCAGGCTTCCGCCGCAAACAGCTGGCTTCCCCGTGTATCAAGTATTCGTTCGTTCTTCCACCGGTTCTTCGTCCGCCTTCAATCAATCCAATCTCCAATCACTTTCGCTTTTCACACTCCAGAACTCAGAGTTGCCGTTCTCGGCTCGCTCTCGCACTCTCTTCGGTTCAAGTTTTCAACTCTTCCCCTCCTAGATTCACTCCCACCAGCGATTCCCCTTAGAACATCCACTAGGGCACGTGCGGGGCAGAACACCACTCCTAGAACGGGATCCCGAGTCGCGCGGAACTCCGGAAGATCACTGAACTCGCGCCAGACGAAAGCAGAAAAAAAAATCCGGATCGACGCGTATCCTGTTATCGCCGTCGTCGGTAGTCGTAGTCGTTGTAGTCTTCCTCGTCGCGCGGATCAACGGCCAATGTCTGTCTTAACGGTGCGGTTGTCTCGACAAGAGTGTTTTATTCACCTGTTTGCTTTCAGCGTTATACTTCATCGGGCGGATTGTGAACCCGGGGAACCCAAACTAACGCACGGCCACGACCGATCAAGACGATCGACCAAGACGACGACGACGATGATGTTGGGGAGAGAGTGAGAGATGAACCGAACATGTGTAAGCCCGCGCGCGTGATACCGCGAGAGCGCGGAGAAGGTTGCTGGCTGCGGCTGCGGCTGACTGGCCCCCCTGAGTCTGGGGTCCAAACCAGTCGCGGCGCAGTTGCAGGGAGTCAACGCGCTGGGGTCCTCCACAGGGCCAGTGGATGATGGGCAGGAGACAGGTAGGCAGTCAGGTTCAAGTTCGCTCTCACCGACGACGACGGTCGGGTCGACGATTACGGCGCGCGGCGGCGGAGCACTCTCACTTAAAATACTTTGGTCTGAAAGGCCTGAAAGACAGCGCATCGACTTGACGATTGCGAACAAAAATGTGTCATAATTATCGTTTAAATGGCCGTCGTTCAAATCGATATCCAAATTGGTTATTTAAAATTTGCATTCCGGACGAACGTAACCTTTGAACCCGGGTACATTCACTTCACAATTATGGTTATGAGAGGTTGAGATGAGACGCTTCCTTAGAAGCGCTTCTTAGAAGCAATCGAGAGAGAGATATCATGTGAATGATCCGAAATGAAAATGCAATATCCAAACAAATGCCAAATTTTTCAAATAATCTACTCTCTGAAGTTAAAATACAAAGTCAGACAAATTGAAATGCACCCGATTCTTCATTGCAGCAATAGATTTGTGAGTTTCAACTCCAAGATCTATTTGACGATTCCAAATAATAAAGATGTTACATTACAACCAGAGTCGTATATGATCATGCTCCGCAAATGCATGTCGAATCCTTTGCAATCCTCCTAAAACCACCTGAAACCCCTTGAAACTCTTCTTCAAACTTCGACCCTGAAGATTTTCAAAGAATGGTCAAATAACTGTAACTTTTTGAAAAGCGTATAAAAAATTCAAAATTTTTACTGAAAGTACTTTTAAAGTTTAGTTAAACTTTTTTCAAAGCTCAAGCTTATATAAATCATGAACGGTCAAAATTTCATTGCATTTGGTTCATTGAATCCGGAGATATATTACTTCAAAGTTGTCTATCGGATAATCATGCCTTTTACTATAAGCTTTTTTCATGTTGAACAGCCCGATCTTTCCCAAATTCGAAATATTGATACACAGCTAGTTGATTAACTTACAGTAAAAATTTGAGAAATTTGTGATGTACTTTATGAAAAGTTACAACTAGTTGACCATTTTTCAAAAAGTGAAAATTTCGGCAGAAGCAACTTCAGGAAAAAGGTAAAACTTCGGCAGAAGTAACAGAAATTATTCTATGGATTTTCTTCAGAGTTTTCTCGAGGGATTCCTTCAAAAACTTCGAAGATTTCCCATAGAAAATTCTATTTCATTATAAATTTCAGTGATTCGAGAGATACTCGCTTAAATTCATAACGTGGTCCTTTTAGGCAAGCCCGTGCACAAAGGGGGGGGGGTGTTTGGTTCTAGGCGCCCCTCCGCCTTTTACCGAAATTGGGAAAAACCCCTCCCTTGGCGCCACTTCTGTGCACGGGCCTGCTTTTAGGTATTCCTCAGTGTATGTTCCCAGAAATTTCTTCAGGATTTTCTCCATGGATTCTTTTAGGAATTTATTCAGAATTTTAAGAAAAAAACACTAAGGACTGAAGGAATTTATTCAAAAATGTCTTCGCAAAAAACATTTATAGAGATTTTCACATTCGTTTATCTAGGCTGTTTTCCAGATATTTCTACAGAAGTTCCGTACAGAATATGTCTATGGATTTTTCCAGGAATGCTTTTCAAAAAACCTTCAGAAATTTTATAAAAGATATCTCCTGTAACTCTTTTAAAAATTTCACATATTTTTTTTTCAGGAATTCCACTCCGCGGTTTCCAAGAAGGTTCTCGAAGTATTCTTCAAAAAATTTCTTCAAAAAATCCTTCAAGATTTTTTTTCAGAAATTTCCCTGGGATTTCATTTTCCAAGAACTCTAGCAAAAGATATCTTCAAAAGTTCTTCCATGGATTTTTTTGAGATTCCTCTAGGAATTCGTTTGAAAAATCCTCCTAGGATTTATTGGGGGCCCCCACATTTTAGGAGCCCCCACAAAAGCCGTTTTTGCTTGCTGAACATTAACTTTATTTTTCATTTTGCTGAAGTACGGTTCAAAAACAAACAAAAACTTATTTTCTTATCGCATTTGTACCTCCGACGGGCCTCCACATCCGCTCCGGCCCTGGGCGCCCACAATATTTAATCCGGGCCTGGGGACACTGGTCTGAGGAGTTTTTACCGGGATTTTTCTCATATTCTGCTCCTTCCACTATCCCTCACTCCAAATTTATTGTATTAAACTCCTTCCGACTTGACTTCTTCAAACTTTCTTCAGTTTTCGAATAACTTCTTGAAACTCGTCTATACTCTTTGAGCTTTGGCTTGCCAATGATTTAGAACAATGGCGCTTTACCATCCAGGCTCCCCGACCGAGGGTTTCCTGCTTTCACAATGTTTGCTCCATCATGGCTCCTTATACGTTACCCCTCATGGCCGCCTTATCCTTGCCTGCGAAGCCTAGTGGTGAGAAGCGGAACTATGTGGTGTGGCTGCTTGTTGTCCGGTGGGTGGTATTGTGTGATGCTCAGCGGTTGACCAAACATATTCTTGGTATTTTTTATCAACATTTAAAACGAAACACTACACCGCGAAAATCTCACAAATCTCGAACAGACAGACACACCACTGGTTACAAGTTAGAGCAAACATACGATGGTTGCTCGCCGCGTGACGTGAAAATCGTTGTCGGCGACATGAACGCGCAGGTAGGAAGGGAGGAAACGTACAGACCGGTAATCGGGCGAAACAGCCTTCACGCCGTATCGCATGATAACGGCCAGCGATGCGTAAACTTTGCAGCCTCCCGTGGTATGGTAGTCCGAAGAACCTTCTTCCCCCGCAAAGATATCCACAAAGCCACCTGGAGATCACCCGACCAACAAACACCTTGATGCGTCGAAGGAGTGCAGCAGCGGATCCCGTCGTGTATGTTTTCAGGTATAGAAGCCGTTGCGCATCCGTCAACCTTGGGTGATTGTGCAAGGAACTCACGAAAAGGTCATAAAATGATATCCATTCGGCGTAATCACCCGAGAAAGTAGGAAGCAATCCTTTCGGAAGATTTAGTTCAGGGATGGTAATATTGGCTTCCAAAACTGGACGAGGAGTCATCGGTAACGAATTGTCACGATTTTGAACTACCCGTATGAATTGTGTGACCGTTGCCTTCACTGCGTTATACCGTTTCTCCATTTCGTTGCCAGCCTGTATGAGTTCGTCCAGTAGTTTATCGTCAGTGCAGAGATTAACGCAGTCATCCAGCAGGTTGTTGAAGTCTTCCCTCCATTCCAAAAGGCTGTCCATCTCTGCGGTGAGGTCGTCGATCCCGGCAGTATCGGTGTTGAACTCGTTGATACGTGATCTTATTCCGTTGAGACGGGCTTCAAGAAAAATCCGCTTCTTCTTCAGATGATCCATAATCACTTGCACTTGCACTACTAGCACTTTACTACGATTAAATCCTGTCTACAGCGCCAACTTACTGTTGAGGCTCTTTCGAAAAGGATTGAGAACGCGAGCGAGGATGTTCGAATCCAACGGTTTATTTGCAACTGAAGCTTCAAATTCTAACTTTTCTTTATATATACCCTTCTACCCTATTATTATTGATATGGCATTATTGTTCCCCCTGTCTCCCTATTCAAAATCGCATACAATAAATTTGAATACATTGAATTGCAAACAATAATGTGAATGCGACTGAATTTATACATTGTGTCTGTTTGTTGACCTATCTGAAAATGCCTCTATGTGAATAATAGCAATGCGATTCTTGATTGGTTATTGTTCCTACCTATTTATATTAGGTAACCTAGATCATTTAAGGTTTAAAGGGATGGTTTAGTATGGTGGGTATGCGGTTGGCTGTGGAGAAATTCCAAGAAGCAGATGTGGTGTAAGAAAACACCCTGACGGCTTACTAGCGGCCGGAACAGGCCTAGTGGCTACAGCTTCTGATTCGTACGCAGCAGGTCCTGGGTTCAATCCCTGGACCATCCCTTTCCTCCTGCTTTGTATCTTTTTAAGTACTTTCTCGCTCCTCTCTACATATTCAACTCATGTACATTCATATGTTCGTTCAAAGCCATTGCTAGAATCAGAAACGGGTTGAAAAAAATCCTTTTCCCTTCCTTCCAAATTTCGCTGCACAGCAGAGGTGCCAGATATACAGATTTTTCTATATTACCGTCAAGGTACCATTCGCCGTGGATCTAAGAGGATTCGGGGCAAAAAAGGGCTGTCATTTGACACCAGTCTTATAAACATTGTTGGTGCCGCTTTTAATTGCCTGCATTATAGGTTAAAATTAACCCTTATGTGGCCGACAGGGTACCCGGGTACCCAGCCCCCATTTAAAAAGCACGGTGTAGAAAAAAGCAAAAAGTTTGTCGGACACATTACGGTTAAAGCAATATCCACAGAAGTAGAAAATTTTTCACAAAATTTGGTGATATAGTACAATTAGTAGAGGGTAGTAAGGTCGCCTGATTCCGTGGTAGGTCACCATTCACCGTGTATGAGAAATTTTATTCTATTTTGTTTAAAAATGAACAACCCAGTCAAGGGAATTTTCTTCGTTTAAATTCATTTCAAGTAATAACTTGCAACACACTTCAGTGTCAAAATGATACTTTTAAATGTTTGTAATGATCGTTTTGACATGGTAACACTACATTAGTGTTGTATTGGTGAAATTGAAGGGAAATTGTCATATCATTCAATCGTAATATGGAAATAATGAAAAAATATTCGAAGGCACACGGTGAATGGCGCCTTGACGGTATACAGATTTTTGACCTTCTATACAGACAAGATACAGAATACAGAAAAATACAGATTTTTTAAATTTCATACAGAATTCTCCAGAAAGCATAAAATATTCGAAAATTAAAGTTATTTTCAACAAATACAATTAAAATTTTATAAATTGCTGCTTTAACTAAAAAGAATTTATGAAAATTTGTGCATAAATAAATACCTGTAAAAATTTAAATCCGCCAAAAAACAGCACAGTTTTAATCATTTATATGGAATTCTTGGAATCTTGGTGTCTGCTGTACCCTCAAACACGGCGATGCAGAAAAGTCTATATTGATACAGATTTTTGATAAAATAATATGGTATCTCTGCTGCACAAACGCCCACGAGTTATGTAATCATGCGAGCTGTGCCGCAATAATAAAACATTCAATTCTATCACCTTACGCCTGGCATTCACGCACCAATAATGTGTGAGTCTTCTGCCAACCATATCCTACCAACACTCCGACATCCGCATGAATTTGTGCAGACGTAGAGGTGGTGTGGATGCAAATGATTGCAATTGGGTTCTTTAGGGATATCCGGATTATTTCATAATCGGATTCTCCGCCCCAAAATTAGTCTAAATCCAAAATGTCATTATTTTTGGAGTCCGGGAACTATTTTTAAAATGCATTTAAAGTTTGTATGGAGATTTTTTTTTGTTCGGGTCGAACTGTCATTTTATCGCTTGAACTGTCATTCTATCCAAGAAAATAAGAATTGTTTTGTTAATTTGACCATCAAAACAAAGGTATTGGAATTTAATAAAATCACGTAATATTCAGAAAAATGAGCTCTTTCGATTAGGCTATACAAAATAGCAATATTTTATTCATTAAACAACCCAATTATCACTCCCTTCCGCTTCACCACATTGACCTGCATCCTGACGTGGCAGGTGCCATTGTCGCCTACATAAAATAGAAGATCATCAACGCTCACACACTGTAGATGCCTGCTAACCTCGACAGATATCTCATTGGTTCCTTGTGTGAGTTTAGCTGGTCTGGCGATACTGAAGCAGCATCTACGGGCGGTCAATCAATCTCAAGACAAGCTCATGCTCGGTCAGAGAGCAGTTCCAGATCAATCAGGCAGCAGCGAGCAGCATAGTCTGGGAGATGTTCGGGAACATTCCATGGTAGTTTGTGAAGCGCGAAGCGTACCAAGCGGCTCTGGACACGTTCAATCCGTATCATCTGCGAACCTAGCCTGAAAGTACTGGGGAACCTTCAGTAGGTATTCCTATAAGCATTTTTAGCAAGTATTCCTATTGGAATTTGAGAAAAAAAATTAGGAGATACGCTATATTACAATTTTATGCGTTCTGTCTGAAGAAATTCTTTTGAGAATCTCTCTAGAGAAATTCCTAAAGGATCTCCGGAAAAATTTCAGAAAATAATCCCCAAACAAAGGTCTGAGATAAAAGTTGAGAAGCATTTCCATGTGGAAGAATCTCTTAAGAATTTTAGAGGAGAAATGTCGAGATATAAAACCTTGGGCATTATTAAAGGTTGCTGCATTTTTAAGGATACTTTGGAAGAATTCCAAAAATCCCCCCTATTGGAATTCACAGAAGAATTTTTTGAGAGATTCCTAGAAAATAGAAGTTGTAATAGTAGAACCAGAGAATCAAAATTCAACCATCGGGCAACATTAATGACAATGTCGCAACCTGTATTTGTTGCGACTCAAGCAGCACACAAGTCACAAAGGAGTGTCGACAGCGCAGTTTTTTGGTTGGACACGAGTCATTTTCAAGTTATTCTACCTTTGAGTTAAAAAAAACATGAATGTAGCTCCCGTACAACCAAAAACCTGCGCTGTCGACACTCCTTTGTGACTTGTGTGCTGCTTGGGGACAATTCACCTAATGCGACATAAGTTTGTCCCAATTTGAAAATAATAGGATAAACATCGTACACCATGAGTTTAGGGATTTTTAAGCCTCGCATTGCGAGTTTCGAACGGTAACTTCGAGTCTGTAAACACTGCAAGTCTACTGAAGATCTACCATCAAACAGTTTCGACTTTGGGTTAGTAATAATTCATTATTCACGAGTTGAAAAGTACGCAACAAATTCAGCTTCCGTTTTGTCTGCAACAAAAATTTTCGAGTTCATGTCATTACCTTTTACCAGTAGGGATAAAGAGTAATCGTCGCGCCTTCTTTGTTGCTTGTTTTTTGCCTCTTTTGTCTGACAATTCTCTTCACTGAGTATTCTGAATTCTGAAAGAATTCAAATCCGAACTTCTAGAGCAATTCTGAAAAGAATTTCTGAGTGAATCCCAAAAAAAACATCACTGAAGGAATTTCTAAATGAGCACCTAGAGGAGTTTTTGAGGAAACCCGTGAACTAGTTCATAGTGTTGTTTTATATCTGTATAAACGAGGTTCTTAGCCCCAGGCTAGTTCATCTCGGGACCCACGCTTTACTTTCCTTCCGAAGAATGAACCATTGGCGTAGCTAGGGGGGGTTCCAGGGGTGCCTGGCACCCCCTAGAACAATTTTGGCACCCCCTAGAATTTTTCCTTGACAGGCACCTTAAATTTAAAACTTCACACAATAATTCCAATATTTATTAATGGCACATTTGAACAAAACTTAAGCACACCTGGAATTACTTATATACAGTGATTTCTCTAGGCCTCCTTTATGGATTCCTCCCGATATTTCTTCAATGAACTTCCCTTAGGATTCTGCTTCTTGATGGGCTTGTACATACAATAAATTTCTGCAGGGATTGATTCAGCAATTTCTCCGGTGATTCTTCCAGGAATTCCTTCAGAGATTCTTCCAGAAATTTCTTATAGAATTCTTCCAGGAGGTTATACTGGACTTCCTTCGGGAATGGTGGCTAGGACTCCTCAGGCAACTCCTGCTGAGATTCTTCCAGCAATTTCTCTTAGAACTCTTCCAAAAAATCTCACTCTACTTAGTACCTTCAGGAATTCTACTAGGGAAGTTCTTCTGGGAATTCTTCCGGACAATCTCCCTGGGGCCGGGGCCCGTGGCGTAGTTGGTCACACGTTCGCTTCATATGCGGATGGTCATGGGTTTGATTCCCAGCCCCGGCACTTGCAATTTTTCGTCAGTTGCTTAGGTTAAGTGATTAAGAATTAAAAAAAACCTCCCTGGGGTTTATCTAAAAATCTTGTCGGTGATTCTTTCCGAGGTTTCTTCAAAGATTTATCCTCTAGAAATTCCACAAGGGATTTCTCCAAGTACTTCTATTGATTCCTCCATGAATTCCAGCTGAAATTCTTCAAGCAATTCCCTTTAAAACTCCTTCAGAAATACTTCTAGGGATTTCTTCTGGCATTCCTCCTGTAATTCTTCCAGATTTTCCTCCTGTGATTCCATTAGGGATTCCTCCAGTACACTTCTACCGATTATTTCAAGGAGAGCTGTAGGTATTCCTCCAAGAATTTGTTAAAGGAACTTAGAATATCCCCGACAATCCTGATTCAAGAATTTCTCTAGAAATTACTTCTATGATACCTCCCGAAATTATAGGAATTCCTCCATATATTCCAGCTGGGATTCCTCAAGTAATTTCTGGGGTTCTTCCAGCTATTCTTCCTCCAGAAGTTCTGATTGTGGTACTTCTGAAATTATGCTACTGGTTCTTGTAGAGCTTTCTCCTGGCTTTTTTGCTGAGATCTTACCAGGTAATCTTCCTGAAATTCTTGCAGAAATTCCTTTGATTGTTCTACCAGGGATTTCTAGAAAAGACTCACCCAGGAATTCCTCTAGAGACTTTATCCACAGATTCCTCTAGAAATTCGTCATGGAATTCCTTCAAACTCCTTGTGGCCTTCCTCCACGAATATTTCAAACAACTCCTCCTGCGGTTCTTCCAGCAATTCCTCCAGAAGTTCTTACTATGATATGTCCAGAAATTCATCTAGTGTTTCCTATATGAATTTATTCTTACATTATGGCTGAGATTCTGTCAAAAATTCCTCCTGTGATTCCTTTATGTCCTTCTTTACATACTTTTCCAGAATACCTCTACTGGTTCTTGCAGGGGCTTCTCTTGGTTTTCCAAGGATTTTTTCTTTAGATTCCCCCAGGCATTCCTGATGGAGTTTCTCTAGAACTTCCTGTCTATTTTTCTCCTGCAATTAACTAGCATATAACTAGTGTGACCTTAGGGGATCAAATCGTTGAACGATGTGAAAGAGTTAGAGACTTAGGTGTGATCTTAGATACTAAAATGAGTTTTATCGATCATTACAATACAATAATTCATAAAGCTACCAACATGCTGGGGTTCATGAGGCGATTTAGTATCAACTTTAACGATCCATACACTATCAAAACATTGTACATTTCTTATGTGAGATCGATTCTTGAATATTGTAGTATTGTTTGGTCCCCATTTATGAAAACTCATGAAGAACGCATAGAATCGGTGCAGAAGAAATTTTTGCTATTTGTTCTACGTAAACTGAGATGGACAACTTTTCCACTTCCTTTTTATGAATCACGTTGTATGCTAATAAACATACAAACTTTAAAGGAACGTCGTGAATATGCTATGATAACATTTGTAAATGACATTGTTTCGCAACGTGTAGATTGCAGCAATCTGCTATTCTGTTTTAATTTTTATACTCCGACTCGACAATTAAGAAATCGAAACATATTGCGGTCAGTCATCATCGTACGAATTATGCGAAATTCAGCCCAATCAATAGAATGATGTTAATTTATAATAAGCATTACGAATCTATCGACTTGACCATGTCTCGCGTAAAGTTAAAACAATATTTCAACTCTGTACGATACAATAGAATATAGAACAAATTATGTATGTATGTAGTCTACAAACGGTTGACTAAATAAATAAATAAATAAATAAATAAATTCCTCCTAGGATTTCTGCTGAGATTTCTACAATGATTCATCCCAGAATCCTTCTAAGAATAGCTCCTGAGGTTTATCTGTGATGTCTTCAGAAGCTCTCCGGTGATTCCTCCAGAAATTTTTATCCAAAATATTTTATCCAAGGATTCTCTCATAATTTTCTCATGGATTTTCTCCAGGAGACTCCTCTTGGCGAAACTTCCTCCAGGAATTCCAGCTGGATTTCTCAAGCCATTTCTGCTGTAATTCTTCCAGCAATTTCTCCTAGGATTTCTCCAGAAATTCTTACTATAATACATCTTCGAATTCTTCTAGGGATTCTTCTAAGAATTTCTACAGGGATTCCTTCAAAAACTTACTGGGGTAATCAATCTTCCTAGGAGCCTTGCAGAATACCTTCGGTGTTTCTTCTTAGAAATCCTAAAGAGTTTTTTTTTCCTGGGATTTCTCCAAATATTTCTCATTGGATTCCTCCAGGAACTCCTCTTGACTTTCATCCAGAAACTCCTTCTGGGATTCCATAAGCGATTCCTGCTGCTTCTAATGTTTCAGGCATGCCTCCTAGGTCTCCTTCAGAATTTCTTACTGAGATACCTGCAGGAATCCCTCTAAGGATTTTTTCAGGCATTCTTGCAGAGATTCTTGTAGGAAATTTTCTAATGCTACATACTTCCAGAAATGCCTTTGATTTGTTCACAGACTGTACCAAGAATTCCTTTAGAGTTTTTAATCATGGATTAATCTAGACATTAATCATGGTATTACTCCTGGAACTGCTCTTGGCCCTCTTCAAAGAATTCCACTGAAGGAATCCCAATAGAAATCTCTGTAGGAATTTCTTAACGAATTTCGAGAATAGTTGGACTAGTTGGAAAATAAATGGAAATAGTTGGACAGAGAAATCCTAGTAGGTATAACTAGACAAATCTCTAGTGAATGAACGGGAAAAAATAATTGATTAGAAGGCACCGAATGTTGCTAATTGACAAATTGAGAGATGAATTTGTAAAAAAAATCGCGTTCTGGTGGCATTCGAAGCCACGACTTCGTATTCGCTAGACCACAGTATGGCCATTTATTTGAGGGTTCCTTCGGCATGGTTGTTTTTTTTTCGAGAATTTCTGTGGTAGTCTTTAATTAGCAATTTATTTTGATTTTTTTTTATGATTTCAATGGCTATTCCTCCGAAATTATTTCAGCAATTTATTTTTCAGTTATTTTGCAATTTTAACGTGATTACCATTGGCGTAACTAGAGGGGGAGCCAGGGGGGCCAGGCCCCCCCCAGAATCCGCCAGGCCCCCCCCCCAGAAATTTTTCATGACTTTATATATGGAAATTAGAAAGAAATCTGAAAACCACTGTCGTGGTGATAAACATAGATCTATATTTACAATTTAGTTGAAAATCGGAGTTTTCGACTAGCAAAGTTGGGCTTTTCTCCAAATCCGTGCGTCGGACCTAACTTCGGAAGTGGTGCGCTGTATAGCAGACAGCTATACAGCGCACCACTTCCGAAGTTACGTCCGACGCACGGATTTGAAGAAAAATCCAACTTCGGTAGTCGAAAATTCCGGGTTTCAACTGCACGTACAGTAATAGAAATTTATTTGGCATAATATGTGTTTAAATTGACACTTATTGGAGACAATTCTCAACTTGTCACTCTTTACAAGATCATTGTCCAAAATGGTTTATGAAATTAGTTAGTTTTGTTTGGAAATATTATATAACCAGAATTATATAAAAAGCAATACTTTGTACATCTTCTTTTTTAAATTGCTGAGAAATTAAATCTAAATGATAATTTCCAGGAATTCCTGGATGGGTATCTTTAAGAATCTTTAAATTTTCTAGCAACATTACTGTAAATATGGTTAAGTGATTCTTTATGGAAATCAAGTATCATGTGGGAAAAAACTCTGGTTGAATTTGCAATGGAATTCCAGCAAAAGTTCCTAGTGAGAATAGATGTACGTAGCTGAAGCGTAAACGCGAGTGTATTCATTAAAACCATGCTGGAGGTGATTACTAGTCGGTCACTATTAATTTCTTTTATTTCGTGGGCCAGGGGTATTTTTGCGTCTATCAAACAACGCACAAATTCAAATGGTCATTGAGGAAGTTTTAATATATTTAAAAGCTGGTGCTGCAAGATGTAATCGTAAGGTTGAAGGTATTCATGATTGGACTTGTAAAAGACTTGTTATTCATGAGATAATTGTGAAAGAATTCCTGGATGACTTCTTGGAGAATTTCTTGGCTTCTATGTCCCTCTAAAATTATCTAAAAGAATTTCAATACAAATCTCTGGAGGAATTCCTCTAGAAATCCTTCAAATTATTCAAAAAATCTACAAGTAATCCTAAAAAAAAACATTATGAACGGAATACTGTAATTTTTAACTAACCGCTGAATAAATTAAAAAAAATCCCGGAAGAAATCATTACAAGAATTCTCGGAGCAATACCTGCAGGAATCCCTGGAGTAATTTGTGAAAGTATACCTGGAGGAATCCCTGGATGAATTCCTGGAGGAATCCGAAGAGCAATTATGCTAGGAATTTCAGGAAAAAAAATCTGAAGAATCCGCATCAGAAATCCCTGTAGAAATTACTAGAAAAATTTTAAGATGAATCCTTGGAGGAATTTCTGGATGCATTCCTGGAGGAATCCTTAGAGGAATTCTTCAAGAAATCACAGGAGGAGTTCCTAGATGTATTTCTGGAGGATATCCGGGAGAACCTTATGGAAAAATTCCATGTGGAATCTCTGGAAAAATTCCTGGACTAATGCCTGGACAATTAGGGGATTTTTTTTATTATCGTACAAATTGGTATGAAGTTTCTGAAGGTTAATGAAATTAGGTAGGGATCATATATATTTGAAAAACAAAATTAAAAAAAATCAGGGTCGCCTAATTTTCCGGAAAACTCCAGTGAAAATCAAACATTTTCCACAGACACCACATATTTTGAAAAATCATAGAACGAAGCATCATAGGCACATTTTTTCTGTGAAATCATAAGCAAATTTTTTCAGCAATTCCAAGATGGATTTTTGGAGGAAATCCTAGAATTTTTTTTGGATAAATTCCTGGCGGATTCCCTGGAAAAGTTAATGGATTGATTAATTGATTTGTCTTTTTTAAAGAGACTTTCAGCCCTTGGCTCCAAAGTTAATGGATAAATTTCTGAAGGAGGCATCCCTGGAGAAGTTCCTGGAGTAATGCCTGGAGCATTAGAGAAATTTCTGATGAAATTCCAAGATAAATTTCTAGAAGAATTCCCTGAGGAATTTCTGGAGGAATTCCAGGAGGACTTCTTGGAGGAATCTCACGGAAGAATCCTTAGAGGAATCCCTGCAGGAATTTCTGGTATATTCTTGGAGGAATTTCTGGTGGAATTTCTAGAAGAACTCCTGGACGGATTTCTAGAGGAATCCCTGGAGTTGAAATTCATGGATTAATTCCTGAAGGAATTTCCGGAGGAATCCCTTGGAAAAATTCCTATAGAATTTCCTGAAGAATCTCCTGAAAGAATATCGGCAGCAATCTCTAAAGGATTTCCTGCAGAAATTCCTGGAGGAATGCTGTAGGAATTTCCGAAGAAATTCCTGAAGGGATTCCTGGATCAATTTCTGAAGAAATTCCTGTAGGAATTTCTGCAGAAATACCTACGGTAAATCTTGGTGGAATTTCTTTGGGAGCCCCTGGAGACACTGCGGTAGTAATTTCTGAGGAATTCCCAGAGGAGAATCCCTGGAGATATTCTTGGAAGAACCCTGGAGAAATCCCTGAAACAAATTTCTGGAGGAACCTTAGAAGGGATTCCTGGAGGAACTTCCGGACAAGTTCCAGGTGGAATTTCAGGAGGAATTTCTGGACAAATCTTTATAGGAAATCTTGGGGAAATTCCATGGAGCTATTCATGGATGAATTCCAGGAGGAATCCCTTACTCAATTCTTTGAGGAATCCTCAATGAATTCCTGGAAGAATCTCTAGAGGAATTCTGGAAGGAATCCATGGAGAAATTTCTGAATATATTCATAGAGAAATTCCTAAAGAAATTCCTAGAGAAATTCCTAGAGGAATTCTGAGAGGAATTTCTAATGGAGTTCCAGGAGAAATTTCCAGGAGGAATGTGTAGAGGAAACCGCGGAGAAGAAATTCCTGGATTAATTCTTGGGGGACACCCTGGAAGGATTTCTGGAGGAATTCCTGGAACAATTCCTGAAGGAATTGCTGTACGAATTTCCGAAGAAATTCCTGGAGGAATTCCTGGATTCATTCCTGAATAAATTACCGACAGTATTCCAGAAGAAATACCTGGGGTAATTTTTGGTGAAATTCGTGGTAGAACTCCTGGAGGAGTCCCTGGAGAAATGCCTGGATGAAATCCTGGAACAATGCCAGGAGGAATACCTGGAATAATTCTTGAATAAATTCCAGAAAGAATTTGTGGGGAAATTTTTAAAAGAATCCCTTAAGGATTTCCTGGAGGATTCCTGAAAAAAATATTTGAAGGAATTCCTAGAGATATCTCAGGAGGAAATCATTCAGGAATCCCAGGAAGAATTATTGGAATATTTCTTGGATAAACTCGGGGAGGAATTCTTTGGATAATTTCTAAATGAATCCCTGGAAGATTTTCTAGATAAATTCTTGGGGAAATTGCGGTAGTAGTTTCTGAAGGAATCCTGGATTAATGCCTGGAGGAATCCCTATAGAAATCTCTGGAGGAACTTCTGGAAGAATGCCTGGAGTATCCCCTGGATGAATTTCTGGAGACATGCCTGTATCAATTCCTGGAGGAATCTTTCGAGAAATTCCTTAAGAAATCCCTGGAGTAATCTCTGGATACATTTCTAGATAAGTTCCTGGTGGAGTTTTCAGAAGAATTCTGGGAGCAATCTAATGGAGTTTGGAGTTTTTAGAAGAACTCCCGATGCAATCTCTAGATGAATTGCTGGAGAAATCCCGGGATGAGTCCATGGAGAAACTCCCAGGAGAAATTTCTAAAGAAACCTCTTGAAAAATTTCTAGAGGAATCCTTAGAGAAATTTCTAGAGAAATTCTTGGAAGAATCCCTGGAGGAATCCCTGAAGCAATTTCTGGAGAAACCTCAGGAGGAATGCCTGGAAAGTTTTGGCCAAATTCCTGCAGGAAGTTCTGGATAAATTCCTTGCGGAGTCCCAGGAAGAATTCCTGGATTAATCTGTAAGGAAATTTTTGTGTAACTATCCCTGGAAGAATTCTTGAATGAATTCCTGGAGGAATCCCAAGAGAAATTCTGGAAGCAGTTAATGGAGGAATTTCTGAAGAAAATCCAAAAGAAATTTCTGAAGAAATTCCAAGAGAAATTTCTGAAGAAAATCCAAGAGAAATTTCTAGAGGAATTTCCAGAGGAATATTTGGAGGAATTTCAGAAGGAATTCCTGAAGGAATTGCGGTAGTAATTTCTGAAGGAATTCCTATGGGAGTACCTTGATCAATTTCTAGAGGACTTTCTGAAGGGATTCTTGGGGTAATACTTAAGTAACCTCTTGAGGAATTCCTGGAGGCATCCTTAGAGGAATTTCTAGAGAATTACTTGGAAGAATCCCTGGGGGAATTCTTGCAAAAAAAAAACCTGGAGGAATCCCTGAAAAAATTTCTGGGAGAACCTCAGGAGAAATTCCTGGACAAATCTCTATAGGAAATCTTGGGAAAAATCCGTGGAGCTATTCATGGAAGAACTGCAGGAGGAATCCCTAAATGAATATCTTAAGAATCCCTGAATGAATTCCTGGAAGAATTTCTAGAGGAAATCTGGAAGGAATCCATGGAGAAATTTCTGAAGGAATTCCTGGAGAATTTTTTAGAGGAATTCAGAAAGGAATTTCTGGTGGAGTTCCAGGAGGATTTTCTGGAGGAATTACTGTAGGAATCATCGGTGGGATTTCTAGAGGGATCCATGAAATAAATCCTGGATGAATGTGCAGAGGAAACCCTAGAGAAGAAATTCCTGGAAGAATTTTCGGAGGAATTCATGGAAGAATTCCTGGATCCAAACTTGAATAAATTCCTGGAGTAATTCCTGAGGAAATACCTGGGGTAATACCTGGAGAAATTCTTGGTAGAACTCTTGCAGAAGTCTCTGGAGAAATGCCTGAATGAAATCCTAGAGGCATGCCAGGAGGAATACCTGGAATAATTCTTGAAAAAAATCCGGGAGGAATTTCCGAAGGAGTTCCTGGAGAAATCTCAGGATTCATTCCTGATGATATACAAAGTTCGATTTCTGAGGGAATTCCAGGAGGATTTTCTGAAGAATTCTCAGGGGAAATACTGCAGAAACCGCTGAAATTCCTGAGGATATCCTGAAATACTGGATTAATTCCTGCGGGAGTTTCTGAAGGAATCCCAATAAGAGTTCTTCTAGAAATGTTTAAAATAATCTCGGAATTCGTTTTTGTAAGAATAACAGAAGAAATTTCCGGTGAATCCCTGGAGGAACTCTTGAAGTAATTTCTGAAGAAACCCGATGAGGAATCCCGGAAGCAAGCCCCATTAGGAACTCTTTATGGAATCTCAGGAGAGCTTTCTTAGCGAATACCTGGAAGAATTTTTGTAGGAATATTCCTGGATAAAAAAATGAAGAAATCAATGTCTGCAGTAATTGTTGAAGGAATACTAGGATCCCTAGTGGAGCGGACCTGGTGGGGTGGTTAGAACACTTGACTATCACGCCGAGGACCCGACAAACTCGCAAAATGTGGTTTCTACCTTCGGAAGGGAAGTAAAGCGTGGGTCCCGAGATGAACTAGCTCAGGGCTAAGAATCTCGTTAATACAGATACAAAAAACTAGGATCCCTAATAGTTATTTATGCAACAAGTTGCAAAATGATGATTTTTTCAGCACGAGTTGCACGTTTATCCAACGAGGCTTGCCGAGTTGGATAAATACGACGAGTGCTGAAAAAATCGAGTTTTGCAACGCGTTGCATACAAAGTTTTTTGTAATTGCAAAAAATACCCGTACAGTATAATCTCTCTAGCCACACAAACGTGAATCAGCAGCAACCACGTGCGAGCCTCCATGCGCGACAGGACGTAGTGCATAGTATTTTCTTCGATCAGGTAGGCTATGGTAGGCCAACTGTCGCAAGTTTTCAAGCTCCCGTCGTCGTCATGCAGCATCATAAGCAAAAGCAAAAGTAGGTTCAGTTTCTGCTTCTACGCCTGATTGACAGTTCAAATCAGAATCTGGACCGTCCTGATTCGGATTTGAACTGCTCAGTGCATGTAGAAGCAGCAACTGTATCTACGGAAGTAGCGGTACTTAACAAAAAGTGTGTGCTGGCAAAAGTGCCGAAAAGTACTACTTTTCAGTACTCTAAAGAGTGCCGAAAAGTAGTACTTTTCGGCACCTTTGCTTCAGTGAAGAAAAGTAGACCGTTTTAACACTGCTTCCGCGAGTGAAAAGTAGGGGAATTCGCAACGCAATTACAAAATTTTCTAAAAGAATTTCTGCAATACATTCCTGCAGAAATACTTCGAATCATTCCAGATGTAATTATTGGAGCAATCTCTAGTGGAATTTTGGAAGGCATATATGGAGATATACCTGTAGAAATCTCTGAATACCTGCAGAAATACCTTAAAGGATCTCTGAAGAAATTCCTGAAGGAAACTTCGAAAAAAGCACTGGAATAATTACTGGATACTCTTAAGATATCCCTGGAACCTCTTAAGATATCCCAGGACAAATCCCCGAAAAAATGTCTAGTGGAATCGCTAGATGAATTCTTGATTGAATTTCTGGAAGAAGCCAAGATGGAGTCACTGAATTAAGCTATGGAAAAAAATCTCGGAGGAATTGTTCGTACTCATATAGTTTACAAAACTATGAACAAATCAGAAACAGTCATTTTGATTACTCAAAACTACAATACTGATTTGCATATTCTTATATCGGGCGCCCATCCCGCTTAAAATTCATCTTGGGTCAGGCCCCCCTGGGCCCCCTCCAGGAAAAAATCCTAGTTACGCCAATGGTGATTACTTTTGCTATTCTCTATGATTTAATAGTATCCATACATATTGCTTCCGTAAATTGCTGAACTGGAAATTCAGAAATTCTCAACTGGATTTACTCAAAGAAAATCCCATGAGACTCACGAAAACCTTCCTGACAAATTCCCAAAGCAATTGCCGAAAAAAAAATCCAGCAAAATTACCTTAAAACTTTCAAAGTAGTTGCCAAAAGCATTTATATAAGAATTACCAAAGGAATTTCTGATCAAAATATTAGGGCTTTTTAATAAAATTGATCAAATCCAATCTCAAAATAAATTGCCGAAATATATTCTATAAAAATTTCCACAAATATCCACAAAAAATCGAAAACATTCTCAAAGAATTTTCCGGAATCATCAAAGGAACTTCTGAAGTAACTTTATAAGAATTCCACAAGTAATCGCCGAAGAATCACCGTGGCAGAATTTTTAAAGAACTGCCAAAGATTTTTTTTTTTTTTCAAATAAATCCCCGAAGGAAATCTCTAAGAAATTTGGCGAATGGATTTCCAAAGGAATTACCGAAGAAGTTCCCAAAGTAATAATCGAAGTATCCTAAATTTCCAGTTGAAATTCCCAAATAAATTTATCAATGCAAATAGCATTGAAATTGCCGAAGATAATCCGAAATCATCTGCTGTGGGAATTCCTTACACATTTACTGAAGAAATCGTCTAAAGAATTATCATTAAAATTATAGAAGCGATTTATAAAAGAATTTATAAAAAAAAGTAGAATGACTTGCCGAAGACCTCTCCAAAAAAAATATGAGGAAGTTCCCAGAGTCATTGTCGAATAAATTACCAAAGGCTTCAATAAAATAATTCCCAAAGGAATTGCCTGAAGAGTAATTGGAGAATTTTAAAAACCTAATATCAATAAAATTGCTGACATAAACAAAACAATGATTGAAACACTACTAAAAAATTGGCAAAGGAACTCCCGAGAAAACATTTCGAATGAAATGAAAAAGTCATATAAACTCCTAACGGAATTGAGTTCTTTAGGGGTATCCAAATTATTTCATAATCAGATTCTCCAAAAATTAGTCGAAATCCAAAATTTCATAATTTTTAGAGTCCTGGAACTATTTATAAAATGCATTTAAAGTTTGTACGGGGAAAATTTTTGTTCGGGTCGGACTGTCGAAAATTAAAACTGTTTTGTTAATTAAACCATCAAAACAAAGGTATTGGAACCCAATAAAATCACGTTATACTTAGAAAAATGAGCTCTTTCGATTAGGCTATAGAAAAAAGCAATATTTTGTTCAATAATTGCCAATGAAATTTTCAAAGGAGGTGTGAAAGGTGCCCAATACTAAATTCCAAACATATTACCAAATAAATTCTTAAATAAATTGCCGAAGAGGATCCGGAGATATAAGCGAAGACATTTACGAAACCCAAAGAAATTACTGAGAGATTACCAAAAGAAGTCTCAATTAAAATAAATTGCTAAACAATTTCCAAATAAATTGACGGAAATATTTCCTGAGGAATTACCAAAAGAATGTTCTGCCGAGAACACAAACTTCTTATATTATAGTATAAACCAGAATCGATTATCCGAAATGTACGGAGCTGAAATTTTGACTCAATTGGTTTTACTACAATGTTGGTTTACGTAAGTCAAAATTTCAGCTTCATACACCATTCCTTTCACCAGATATAATATCACTCCATTGAAATTGGAATTTGGCGCGAGCATCAGAATCCCGAAGAGAAAAATCGAAGTTCGCTCGCACCAAATTCCAGGTTTCAACTGGATTGATAATATGTTCGTTAAGCTTCAGAACGGAACTATAACACAAGTTACACGCAAATTTGTGGATATTTTATAATAGTTTCCGAGATTTACACTTTAATAATTGCTCTGAACATATATTTTTACGGACCTGATTGTTTTCTATCCTCAAAACGAAGAGGTTGTCGTGATAATTGTTAAGTTCAAACTGAAAGTGCAAATTCCATGTAGTATATGCAAAAAAGTTTTCAAACCACACATGGCGGAAAAAGTGTTAAATCAGTACAACGGTTTGGATTTTCCAAAAAAAAAAGAGTTCTTTATAATACAGCGCGTTTAAATTTACGGGCTAATTTTTCCCGCGACGCAGTATATCGTTATACTAAGAAATTGAGGAATACAAAAAAAACAATACAACCTGAAAGCCACTGAAACTGGCATCCCCTAGGCACCCCCTAGGAAAAAGTCCTAGATACGCCAATGGGAGGAACTAACATTTTATGAGTTTGTCGGGAGTGGGATTCGATTCCAGGTGCTTAGCGTGGTAGTCACGGGCTTTAACCATCACACTAGGTACTAGCGTGGGACACAAAAAGACATTTTACTCCTGTACACTTTTTGAGTTCCATTTTGGCCCCATATCAACTGTGCATAATTTCAGCTCGATCGGAGAAACTATATTTTAGCGCCAACCATTTTAAGTTTTCATACGATTTACTATGGGAAAAATCACTTTTTCATAGAAAAATCGCCCCTTAACTCCTAAAAATAAATCGATGAATGATTTCTGTTGGAAATTTTACGAGACACAATCCCTCCGAGAACCACAAAGCGATCCAAGGCATGTGGAAAAAGTTATTGACTGAAAACCGTATGGCATGCCAACGCCGTTTAACACGTAAGGAATAACAATAAATAATAAAATCTCGTCATTTTATCGATCGGGCGAGGCTTAATAACTTTTTGATGTCTGATTCCTCATGAAGTTTTCTACAGAAATCATTCATCGATTTGTTTTTAGAGGTCTACGGGTAACTCCTAGCGACTTTTCTTTGCAGAAGACCCCATAGTTTCCCCATAGTAAATCGTATGAAAAACTAAGAATGGCGGGCGCTAAAATATAGTTTTTTCGATCGATCCGAAATTTTGCACAATTGACATGGGACCAAAGTGGAACTAAAAAAGTATACAGGAGTTAAAATGTTCCCATTTTTTGTTTTTTCTCGTATAAACCGTGTACCAGGCTACTAGGTACGCTCCACTCCAGTTCATAGAAGTAGCCTTCGACAATTTTCTTGTGAAACTCTTGAAAAAATCAAGGACAGGGATAAATTGTCAAGGAATATATGGTAAGCTAAATTCACTGGAGACCTTCGGAATACAACATGATGGGTGTTATGGCATGGTATAAGCCTGCCCATACCACGAAACAGTTCATTTAGCTTCCTTAGGGTGACTACTCGAATACGCGACCCGACGAACCGAAAGACAATCACTCGGATGCAGCAGCAGCGAACTCCTGCATCCACTTCCCTGAAAATAACCACGGAACTAGAATTCCCAAGAAATACATGGAGATATACAAGTTGAAACTATGGAACTAGAAAAAAATTGACAAACCCTGAAAAACCCCCAGAAGAAATTTCTGGTGGTGTCCCTGGTAGCAACCCAGGTAACAATTTGATGCTGAATAAACGTTTTTCCAACTATTTCAAAGAAGCCTTTATTTTAACAAATGCTGAGCACTAGATGTGCAATCCTTTATTTAGCTCCTAAACATTTAATTTTGGTGATTTTATACAACCATAAGTTGATTTGAGGTTTATTGAAAGGCTGATTTAAGGCTTAATATGCGCTTAGTCAGCAAGCAGTTAAATTTATTAATTTTGGTTAAAAATTTAAAAAATACTCTCGAATGTCGAGGATTTTTTCATTACAAAAACGTCCTGAATCGGAAACCGAACTGTTAGTAGACAGGGTCAAATATGTGTCCAAAAATACACCACCAACGCCGATGATGGTAGCCACAGATTAACCAGCAGCGAGATCCCAATGAAGCGTCGTCGGAGAAATTTCCGAAACCCTCCAATGCCAATGCCAAAAAGTAAAGCCCTCCGGCGATCACCGAAAGGGGCTCTTACCGGAGCCTTGACTTTGCCCCTCCCGGAGCACACCGGTCGCTCTTCGGTCGCTGGTTCAAAGCTTGTCTATTTCGAGAGATTTGATTTTGGAGAGGAAAGAGAGTCGCATACGAAGCTGCGGTTTCTCTACCTACCGTGATGTCTAGGTCTAGTGCAGCAGAAGGGTCTCCCGATGCAAGAGTGGTGGAGACAACCTTCCAAATCGGAAAGGGCGCGCGCATCCGAGTATGGGGAGCAGGGTAAAGAAGGAAGGTGGATGAAGAGCAGTCGTCGACGAGATGGAAAGTGCAACGCTGCTGTGCTGATGCATAGGTCTGGGGCGATGATGTTGAATGGGTGTTTGGGTGGCACAATGAATGGAGCCATTGGGGGGACAATGTGAAGAATTTGACACGTGATAAGTCTTGTGGGTCAAGATGAATGATATTTTTTAATCCTCTAGGCCTGGGACCTCTAAATAAAGTATCACGTTGATTTACATTCCATGGGGTTTACTGATTGCATGCATTTCTTCTTTTCGTGTTCTTTTTCCTCGCATTCCGTCCCAACTGGGACAGTACCTGTTACTCGGCTTAGTATTCTATGAGCTTTTCCGCAACTATTAACTGAGATATTCCTTAACCAATGATCATTTTTGTATTCGTATATCGAGTGACAAGCATGAAAAAAATACTCTTTGTTCACATAAATCAAGAACATTTTCATTAGGAAATAAATTCTGGAGCGTTCCAGGAATCTTCAACATCCTAAGAATTGTCTTGCTGGTTACACTACAGGTAAACATAATATCACAGACAAACAGACGTAACCCTTGCGAAATGTCCATCAACCACGCTTTTAACGATCATTTTAGATTATCATAGTTGTGGCTTTCACAACCAAAGGCACACGCATCGTTTTTCTATGCGTTTGACGTTTCACACTAGCGCCTTCTGTTGACAATATTGCACAACACAGTGATCCGTGCAATTTCCACCAGGTGATGGTAGTGTGAACAGGGCAATGGATTTCCATAGAAAACGTTCAAGGTGTTACGTCTGTTTGTCTGTGATAATATGTGGCTTGCGCTTGATTGACCGCTTGTGTTGCTACTCCAGTATCGCCAGGGCAACTACACTGAAACAAGCAACCAATAAGATAACTGTACAAACGATTTGAGACGGATAGTTTGGCATGGTCCAACGTTTCGGTCTGGTATATTGGATCTTTTCCTAGGTATAAGCAGTAAACCGTCTTTTGTTATGCAGATCTGGTTCATTCATATAATTAGTTGGTGGTCAATAGCAGCATTTGGGGTGTACTTTTCATTGTCGTCTCACTGACAACTATGCGTTCACAAGGTTGAGAACTGCAAGCTACTCAGTAATTTAAAAAATAACCAAATATGGGTCACTCGACTGGCTGTTTATCTTTGCAATTTGGTAAAAGCAATGCTGATCTTCCTACTCTATGGTAGTTTAGGCTCACACAAGCTGTAATGATCGGGACAGGCAGAATCTTCACTTTTCAATAAATGATCAACTAGCTTTAACTTTTCGAAAAGTGCATAAAAAAATCTCAAATTTTTACTGTATGTTGGTCAACTAGTTGTCTATCAATGGTTTAAATTTAGGAAATATCGGACTTTTGTACTTGAAGTAATAAATATTTTAGAAAAAGGCATATTTTTCCGAAATTCAATTTTGGGCTGTTATATCTCCGGAATCGATGAACCGAATGCAATGATATTTAGAGCATTTTTGACTTATATAATGAATTTTGGAAAGAGTTTGGCTTAACTCAACATTGTTCATAAGAAAAGAAGTTATAACAATTCATTTTCTTATATGAATTCTTAATAAATTGATCTATTTTTAACATTTGACCAACTTGCAGTAAAACATACAGTAAAAATTTGAGATTTTTTGTTGCACTTTTCAAAAAGTTACAGCTAGTTGACCATTTTTTGAAAATTGAAAATTTTACCTGTCCCGATCATTTTGTCTATTCCCTGTATATATAGCTACAGCTTGTGTGAACCTAAACAAGCCTGATAGAGCCACTTCAGAACGATCGAACCATAAAGTAAAATCTTGGAAGCTTTCTCAAGGATTTCCCTCGCAAATTTCATAAAGCAATCCCTCTAGAATTGCTCTAATTCTCTCAGAGATTCCCCGAAAAATTTCCTCATAATGTTTATTTAAAAATTTCTTAAGGATTCTCTTACGGCGTTCTTATTATTATTTTCTCGAGACATTTTTTTAAGAATTCTTTATAGATTGCCTCATGGATTCTTTCTAAAACATCATGACAAATTGTCCAAGATATATGCTCTGGAAATGCTTGCTGTAATTTATCCAAAATATACTTTAAAAAATTCCTCATCGCATCACGACTTTTGTCAGGGATTGCTTTAAGTATTCCTTCAAGAAAACAATCACATTTTTTCTGGAACACCCTTAGTAATTCTTTCAGAAATTTCATCTGTTTCGTTTTTTTCCTTCCCACAGATTTTCCTGCGGAATTTCTGCCACAGAAATTCTTCCCGGAATTTCTACACAAACGCATTGAAAAATTCGACTAGAAATCTCCTCAAGAATTATACTCCAAATATTTCCCTCAGTAATTCTTCAAGTACTTTTTTAGGGATTCCTGTTAGGTTTTCCCCAAAAACTTCCCATCCCTCCGAAATTTTCCTCAAGGATTTCTCCAAGAAATTATTCGGGTCCTCTTCCAGAAACTCTTTACAAAAGTTTTTCAGGAATTACCTCGAAAATTTCTTAAGAGATTCATCCAGCAATTATTTAAAGGATGGCTCCAGGTGTTTCTTCTAGAGATTCCTTTAGAAAATCCTTCAGGAATTTTCTCCCAAAAACCGTTTAGATATTCCCTCCGAAGTTCCTCTAGGAGTTCCCTGATAAAATTTGACTAGGGATTCACTTTGAAGTCCCTCTAGCAATTCCCTCAGAGACTCTTCGAATTTCATCAGAGAACCCTGTAAGCATTATCTCAGAGATTCTTCTAGGAAAATCCTCAAAGTTCCATCAAGGTATTTCCTCTGAGATTCATCTGCATTTTGCCTTAGTCCTTATGTCCTCCAAGAATTTGCTCAAGGGTTCTCCTCTAAAAGACTACTCCGGGAATTCCCTTAGGAATTTCCTCAGGAAGTCCTCCAATAAATCACACAGGGTGACTCCAGACAGAGTATATGTACGCGCAAATCTCAATATGAGATTGAGAAAAGTTGGCGGTGAGCACATTAAAATTCCCTGAGCTTGAGACTCGCGATGTTGGTGCACATCACATTAGCATTGCGAGTCTCAATGAGACATCTCAATGAGACAAGCTCCAGATACAGCTAGTTATAAGCCGATATCGGTTTGATTCTTCACTATGGAACACTGCACGAATATTTACTTACCTGCTTAGAGGTGCTGACACCGCTCAAACGTCAAATTTCGTGTGAGAGTAAGTAGGCCAGAATAAATTCGTGCAGTAATCCATGATGAGATTACCGGATGATATCCAGCTGGGATTTGGTAGGAGTGTTCCGGGGGTGGAGGGGATTTGTTTAATATGTAATTTTTAAAATTTGTAAGGAGCGTGAACTTTGGCCAGACAATAACCACCCCCCCCCCCCCCTCGCCCCAAGAACACTACGTGGTTTATGAACGGCCCCAAACATAAGAGGAATAATACTGGCAGGGAATTCTTCCCAAGTGACGATCCTATGTCCGTTCTGTCCTGGGAGATTCCGTAGGACTACTGTTGCAGCTCGTGCGGTTTTGCCACTTCGTGTGCTTCCGTTATAGGACATGTTATGTTTGACCAACGGGGAGGAATATAGGGAGGACCGCTTGAGTTTATAGGAAATGACATCAACGTTCATCCCCGCATCGTTGATGTCATGTCATTGAAACCCCCCATCCCCCTCCCGCAGGTTTCTATAGAAGTTCCTTATTTTCCAGCTTATTATTTTTATCATTGGTTAGGGAAAATGAGCTTCCAGAACCGAGAGTAGTATCGAGGTGCCTCTGTCACTAATGAAATCGTAACCACCCAGGCCCTGATTGAGGAATGTGAGGGGCTGGGCCGGAGGGTTGGGTATATTGTCTTCTGAATCCAAACATCCTAGAATACAACCGTAGCAAAAATGTATTTGATCTCTAATCGAGCTTTATGATCGAACTACCGAGGCTGTTTATTGGTCCCCGGTTTATTGGATTCCTGGATAATTATCACTCTCGGCATTTGTCTTAATTCCGGTGAGAGACTAGTTTCCGTGTCTCTAAAAACAACTTCGCTGCAGTTCGTTTTAACTGGCAAGCATCTCTATGAGACGAGTCTCATGAGACGTCACATTGAGGCACGTACACTGGATTTTTCATGAGCATGCTATGATCTAAAATCTCAATTTTTTTCTTGAGACGCATTTCAAACAAGCGCATGGCACACTGTCTCATTCATGTATACATGAGCTTTCATACACTCTGCTCCAGGAATTCCTTCAGGGATTCCTTCCGAGATTCTCCCGGGACTCATCATGGAATTCCTTCCGGATTTCCTCAGGGGTTCATTCCGGAATTCCTCCAGAATTATTTACTAGTGTTTCACCTGGGGTTTATTCCAATGTTCCTGCAAGAATTTCTTCCAGTATTCTTCCAAGACTTTCTTCCGGAGTACCTCAGTTTTTCGTACGCAGTTTTTCCAAATAATCCGTCCGGATTATTGCATCCGGAATTCCTTCAGATCAGATTTCCTTCAAGATTACCGTTCGGAATTCTTCCAGACGTTTCGTCCGGAGCTCTTGCACAAATTCCGTCCGGAATTTCTCCAAAAATTTCTTCCGGAATGCTCCCAGAACTTCCATCCTGATTTTTTTTTTTTGGGAATTCAGCCAGGAGTTTCTTGAGGAATTTCGCCCGCAGGTAATCCAGGAATTCCCTCTGGAGTTCCTCGAGGATTTTTTCCGAAGTGCTTCCAAAATTTTCTTCCAAAGTTTCTCCGAAAAACCCGTCCGAAGATCCTCCAGCAGTTATGTACGTAGTTCCTCAAGCGGTTCTGTTGGAACTTCCTAAAGGAATTCCTTCGTAAACATCTTCCAGTATACTACCAGGACCAGGTTCAGGACTTTCTTCCGGAGTTCATCCACGAATGCTGTTCGGAGTTTCTTCCAGGATTCCTCTAGTACCTTCTTACGGAGCTGTCCCGAAAACCCCGTTTGGCATGGAAGTCTGTCGGGAAATATTTCAGGAATGGTGTTCGGAGTTTTTCCAGGAATTCCAAAATTCCATAAGTCATCTCACAGGTATTTCCTTAGTAATTCTTAGAGGATTCCCCCGAAAATTCATATCCCTCTAAGATCTTCCTCAAGGTTTTCTCCAAGAAATTATTCAGGCACTTTTCCAGAAACTCTTTCCAGAACTTCTTGAGGGATGACTCCGAAAATTTCTTAAGGGATTCATCCAGGAATTCTTTCAAGGATTGCACCTATCACAAAAGATCAGAAAAGTGGTCGCAGTGGTAAGTTATTCTACAGAATAATAGAATTGCTCCAGGTATTTCTTCTTCTTCTGCTTTCTACTTTCTTCTAGATTCCTCTAGAAGTTCCATCGGGAATTTGCTCACAAAGACCATTGAGGAATTCCCTCCGAAATTCTTGATAATTTCCCTAGAATTTCTCTATGAAACCCTTCCAGAGATTTCTTCAAAGACTCCCTACGAATATTCTCAGAGAATCTTGAAGGCATTTTCTAAGAGATTCTTCTAGGAATATCCTCAGAGTTTCATCTAAGCGTTTCCTCAGAGATTCCTCTGCGTATTCATTTAGTTCTTAGTTCCTCCAGGAATTTGCTTATGTGTGCCTTTAGAAAATGTCCGCAAAGATTCCTCCAGAAATTCACTCAAAGATTCCCTCAGTGATTCTTCCAGTTTTTCCCATAGGAATTTCCTCTGATATTCCTCCAGTTATTCACTCGGAGATTCCTCCGGGATTTTTTTTTTCCAGAGATCCCTTTCAAGATTCCTCTGGGATTCCTCCGTGAATTCCTTCCGGGAGTTCCTTCCAGGAGTTTCTTTCGGAAAATCATTCCACATTTCCTCCGGGAATTACCGTAGGGATTCCTTACAGAAGTCCTCCAGAAATAATGTTCCTGCTAAAAATACTTCCAGTATGGTTCCAGGTCTTTCTTCCGGAGTTCCTTAAGAATTCCCAACGCAGTTCTTTCAAAAATTCCGTCCGAGTTGTACCGGATTTATCCAGATATGTTTCCAGAACTTCCATGCAGAGTTATTTCTGTTAATATTTACACCCAGAGTTCCTCCCAGAGTTTAGATCAGAGTTCCTTTAGGGATACCGTTCTGAATCGATCCAAAAGTTTCGCCTAGAGTTTCTCCAGAAATTTTATCCGGAGTTCTTCCACGGATTTTGCCCGGAATTTTTTCAAAAAATGCCTTCCTGAGTTTTTTGAGGAATTAAACCAAGAGTTCCGCAGGTCAACCAGGAATTTCTACCTGAAATTGCTCCAGTAATTCTCTCCGGAGTTCCTCGAGGATTTTTTTGCCGAAGTGTCTCCAAATTTTCTTCCAAAATTTCACCAAAAATCCCGTCCGAAGATCCTCCAGGAGTTATGTACATAGTTCCTCAAGCAGTTATGTCGGAACTTCCTAAAAGGAATTCCTTCGTAAACATCTTCCAGTTTTTTCCCTCATCTGTAGAGCCTTTTAACCACTGCGTCCATTATTTAGGAATATTGTGGTATGACCCATATTTAATTTGGTGGTAATCGATTATCCTGTCACAATTGAGCTGTGATGGGCATTGGTTGGTAAAGCACTTGATCCCAACTAGGCACAACTCGTTTAATAAAGTCTACAACCCTGTTGGGATTACTTTGCCAAATTTCGAAGGGCTCTAATAACCCTTTTCCAAATATTGACAACCTTTGATTGGACATCACTCCACAGCTGCAGAGTAAATGTTCTGCGGTTTCATTTTCACTTTGACAAAAACGACACCCAGATGATTGGATTTTTCCAATCTTGTATAGATGGTACCTACTGGGGTAGTGACCGGTCATCAGGCCCGTTATTACTCTCAGGTCTCTCTTGTATCTTCCAGTATGCTTCCAGGACCAGGTTCAGGATTTTCAACGGGAGTTCATCTACGAATCCTGTCCGGAGTTTCTTCCAGAATTCCTCCAGTGCTTTCTTACAAAGCTCTTCTTCTTTTTAGTCTAGAGTTCCTTCGGGAAGTCCGTCGGGAGTTCTTTCGAAATTTCGTTCGGATTTCTTCCAGGAATTCCTTCCAGATTTCCTTCAGGAATTGCGTACAGAGCTCTTCCGAGAATTCTGGAGTTCCCCTAGAAATTCAAATCCAAAGTTCCTCCAGGAATTCTTTCCGTAGTATTTTGCACCGAGTTTCGCCAGGAATTTCGTTTGGATTTCTTCCAAGAACTCCGTTCGGAGTTTCACCAGGAATTCCTTCTGATGTTCCCCATAAATATTCAGAAATTCTTCCCAGAGCTCTTTCTAGAAACTCCGTTTGGCATGGTTACAGTATTATAGTCAAGAGTTCCTTCGGGAAGCTCATCAGGAGTTCTTTCAGAAATGCCGTCCAGAGTTTCTTTAGCAATTCTTTCAGGAATTCCTACAGGAGTTCTATCAGGAGTTCTTTCGGGAATCCTGTTCTGAATAACTTCGGGCGTCCCGTCCGGAGTTCCTTCGGGAATTCCAACGGGATTTCCTTTGGGAATTCCGTCCAGAGCTCTTCAGGAAATTTCCGTCCGTATGGAATGCCTCTACGAACTACTTCCACAGTATCTCTAGAAATTTCGTTCACAGTTTCCTCGAGAATTCCATCCGGAGTCCCTTCGGTAATTCCGTGCGGAGTTCTTCCGGGAATTCCATCCACCGCCTCTTTGGGAATTCCATCCGGATTTTCTCCAGGAATTCCTTCCAGAGTTTCTTTATGAATTCCGTCCAGAGCTTTTCAGGGAATTCCGTCCGGAGTTCCCCTAGAAATTCAAATCCGAAGTTCCTCCAAGGATTCTTTCCGGAGTGCCTCCAGGTATTTTGTACCGAGTTTCTCCAGGAATTTCGATTGGATTTCTTCCAAGGACTCCGTTCGGAGTTTCACCAGGAATTCCTTCTGAAGATCCCCAAAAATATTGTTGGAGTACTTCGAGGCATGTCAAAGATTTCCCTACGGATGTTATTCCGGATTACTTTCAGCAACTGTCGTGAATGTTTATGGAGCAACTCTGAAATAGATTTTTGTAGGAACTCCCAGAAACATGCCTGAATAAACTATTTTCAGATGAATTGCGGAAGTAGTCTGGATGGAGTTCTCGAGGAACTTGGTGAGTAATTCTGTAGGAACTCTGGAAAAGAGTTCTGACAGCGCTCCCAAAGATATTCCTGGAGGAACTTTGGAAGAAATTGCTGAAACAACTCCGGGCGTAAATGCTGTAGGAACTCCGTGAAAAGTGTTGGTAGAACTCCGGAAGGAGGTCCTAAAGTATATTTGGCATAGAATCCTCAGTGAAAATTCTAGCGTTCCTGGAAACATTACGGAAGACATGCCTGGAGGTACTTCGGGCAGAATTCCTGGAGGAGGCCAAGAAAAAAAAATCTTGGAAGTACACCCAAAGGTGGTTCTGGGCAAACTCCGATAAGACTTCTGGAAAGCACTCCGGAGGGCAGGTTTGGAGAAACTTTCCATGGATTTTTGTAGAACTCTGGAAAAACCCTTGACGATCCCATGAAGGAAGTCCTCGGCACCTACGCAAGGAAGTCCTGCGGATACCGGAATAAAAACAAATCTGGCAAGCATTACGGAAGAAATTGCTGGAGAGAGTTTGAAAGGAATTCTCAAAGTACATTTTTGGTGGAAATACGGGAAAAAATCCCGACGTTACCTTCGGCGAAATTTCTGGAGCAATCTTCGGAAATATATCTGATGGAGGATTTCTGGAAGTATTCTAAAACGATTTCTTGGTAGTAATCTCTCTGATAACATTTCAAGATCTACACACTCAAAACAGATTTGCGAGCTCGGCAAAAACGCGCACAGCCGTGTGTTCAGCAAAGCTATTAGCTGATGTCTCAGCAAAAAGTGACGTTTGTTAGCTGACTCTCAGCAAAACGTTTGCCGAATCTCAGCAATGAACTGTCAAAATTGCTGAGATCCCGGCAAAATTGTTGTTTGCTGATCGCTCGGCTGTGCAAATCTCGGCTGAAGAATGGAAAAATGCTGATATCCCGGCAATCTGAATTAAGTGTGTACTCATGTAATGATGCCTGAAAGAATGCCTCGAACTAACTTAATGGGAGTTCTGAAGGAATACCAGTTTGAATTTCTGGAGGAACTACTGAAAGTACTTACTTGAGTGAACCTCGAAAAAACTGCCAGTGGAATTCCTGAAAAAAGTTAAATCAATCCCTGGATGAATTCCAGGAATTATTCTTAAGAATACTGCAGAAGTTCTTGGAAAATCCCTGGGAAAAACTTCTTCCAGGAAAGAAATCGCTAAAGAAGAATCTTCAAAACAATTTCTAAAACTTTATGAAATTATCTTGGAATCTGGGTTGGAATATACAATGTATGTTATACATTTATCAGAATGATATTTTAGATACTCTTTGGTTGACATATGCTAACTTTTTGCCATTCTCGTACACCAACGAATTTTCAATAACAGGCTCTCGACACGAATGCCACTTTAGTGGTCTCGGAAGGTCAAGTCACATCTACACACAAGTCACATCTACACATCAACTTAGTTTGACGAATTGAGATGATGTCTGTGTGTATGTATGTGCGTGTGTATGTATGTCGGTGTTCAAAAAAGGTCACTCACTTTTAAGACACTTCCTATTGGCGGATTTTACAGATTATAGCTGGAATCGAACCGGAATTATATCGCATTGCTTGCTATTAAAAATGGTCTGAAACGGTCAAGGCGTTTCGGAGTTATGGCTATTTCAGTGATCCGGACCAGCACCGGTAGAACTGGCCAATGGCCATATATAACACTGAACCCAGCCCCCTCATGCGACACATCAAATTGCGCCGATTTTTGTAACCTTTAGCATGGTTAACGAATTTTGTGTGGGAAAATCAACAGTGGAGACCAGAATTCCAAGATGTCGGCCCAAAATTCAAAATGGCGACCTAATATTTAAGATGGTGGCTCAAAATTCAAGAGACCGGCTGTTTAATAGAGTTTTAGACCCTAAAACAATGCAATATGGGTGTATTTGGTATGAAGAAGGCTTCTGCTGTACATAGTAGCCGCCTCCATTCCACTCGGTCCATGGCTGTTTGTCTCCAGTTCCGGACTCTGCGTAGGGTCCGCAGATCGTCCTCCACTTAGTCGAACCACTTAGTTCGCTGCGTACCACGTCTTCTTGTACCGACCGGATGACTCTCGAGAACTATTTCAGTCGGGTTGCTATCCGACTTCCTGATGACGTGACCCGTCCGTCGTTGCCTCCCGATTTTCACGGTGTAGACGATGGTTTCTTCTCTTAGCAGCTGATGCAGCTCGTGGTTCATTCGCCTTCTCCAAGTCCCGTTTTCCATCTGCACTCCACCGTAGATGATACGCAACACCTTCCGTTCGAAAACTCCAAGGGCGCGTTGGTCCTCTGAACGTAGAGGCCATGATTCGTGTCCATATAGAACTACCGGTCTAATCAGCGTTTTGTAGATTCGGCGGAGTCGCTCCATTTCCTGCCACAATGCGCTGAATTCCTCCACTGGTGTCGTTATCGGTGGTCACCAGTGAGTCCAAGTACACGATTTTTTCAACCGCCTCGATTTCATCACCGTCGATAGAAATTCGGGGTGGCGGGCGCGGTGATTCCTCCCTGGAGCCCTTTGCCATACTTTGTCTTCGACACCTTAATGACTAAGCCGATTCACTTGGCTTCATTCTTCAGACGGAAGAACGTTTCCGCCATCATCGTCTCAAATTTGCGAGCAATAGTATCAATATCATCAGCGAATTTGCGGAGACGAACCAGCCTCGGGCTGAAAGTCTCGATAATAAAGATAAAAAAAAAAATCATCAGCGAAACCAAGCAGCTGAACGGACTTCATGAAAATCGTTCTACTCGCTTTTATCCCCACTTTCCTTATTATACTCTCAAAATCAATGTTGAACAGCAAGCACAAAAGACCATCACCTTGCCGTAACCCTCTGCGAGATTCGAAGGGACTCGAGAGTGTCCCTGATACTCGAACTACGCATATCACTCGATCCATCGTCGACTTCATCAATCGTATCAGTTTATCCGGGATTCCGTATTCGTTCATAATTTGCCATAGCTGTTCTTGATCGATTGTATCATACGCCGATTTGAAATCGATGAACAAGTGATGTGTGGGCACGTTGTATTCGCGGCATTTCTACAACACCTGCCGGATGGTGAACATCTGGTCCGTTGTAGCGCGTTCATCCATGAATCCAGCCTGATATTACCCCACGAACTCTCTTGCAATCGGTGATAGACGTATCTTGTAGGCAGTGCTCAGTAGTGTGATCGCGCGGTAGTTCCCGCAATCCAACTTGTCGCCCTTTTTGTAGATGGGACACACGATACCTTCCAGCAATTCCCCCGGTAATACTTCCTCCTACCAAATCTTGGGTGACTTTCATATGTACATACGACAAATAGCCATCTTCACACAGAGTTCCTACGATCATGAACTTGTAACCCCAAACAAATCAATGCCGACCCATGATCATGACGCCGACAACCCATGAGAAAATCAGCGGCAATGGCAAAAATTGCCCCCGAGCATAAATCCATCACTTTCGCTTTCAAAGTGATTCAATATTTCAATAACCACGTCCATCCCAACAACCAACGTAACCAATTACCCGACCCGAATCAATTCTATTATGACTTCACACCGCAAAGATTCCCACCTCAATCAATCGTGTGCAAAGTACCATAATTACATCTCAAGTCACGCTGCTGCGCTCGCTCCAGTCGCGACAAGGTGGGTGGTCCCCATCAAAAGCACTCCAAAACCGCGATCCTCCGCGAAGAAGATTATCATCTCGCCGATGCGCCGATTGTCTCTAACTGCCTTTTCATCGCTCCGCTCGTTCGGATATCAGCGCCATCATCAACATCATCCCGATCGTCACCGTCGTTTTGATCGTCCCCCGCCGCCCCCCGGCCGTTTGTGGCTGTTGGGGTGTAGATGATTGTGGCAAATGAAATAAATCACTCCATTTCGAGAGACGATTTAGCGAGGCGGCGGTGGTGCGACGACGTTGCTGCCGGACGACGATCGAAAAGGCCTCCCCATCACTCAGCTCATCTCAATATAGAGAAGGAGTAATAGGAGCAGCGCACTCCATGATGGGGCTACCACCCACCTACCGTCACAGGTAGAGCACTTTTACTCGGTGGTGCACAGAGGAGTTACAAGATTCATTGCATGGTCAAAACCGCTTCCATCGTTGAACGATTCATGATATAATAATTTCAAATCACTTCCGGTTTGGGCTGCAAAACGGTAAGTCGATAAGGAGACCGTCCAACATAGCTCTGGTCCTCACAAGTTCATACATCATGCTTCCACGGGTCAAGCGATGACAAAGACCGCCATCGAGAGTTGTGTGCTTAGCTGGTAGTGCAGCCTAGCCCGAGCAGGAATGAATAACTGCCACATAACTGGAGCATACCAAAGTCAGGTATCATACCAAGACAAGGTGTTGGTCGGTTGTCCATGGACCTGCAGGTATTGAAAATAACTTATTTTGGTATTTTGTAGGTATTGATGAAATACCTCAACGAGTTATTGGTTTGGTGTTGAGGACTGCTTGAGGTATTATTCAATTATGGAAAAAACGCTATTTGTATGGAAAAAGCACCGATTATTATTTAGGTATTGCCATACCTGATGTCATTATTCACGCGTTATGCACAGAATACACACCAGTTATTATTTTAGGTATTTTACCTCTTATGCAGGGCTACTTAATACCTCATTCAGGTTGTAGGTATTCGGTTTTCCATACCTGAGTTAGTTATTCTCTAGCTATTTTCTCCTGCTCGGGAGGCACTGTTGTCCTTCTGACTTAAGCTAGATTGAGGAGGTACGATTCGAGCGTTTGTTTACCAAGGAGGTGCAGCTCAAACAGCGTCTGTTCTGGCATCCAGTGGCTGAGTATGAAATGCTCCTCCACCGGCAGCTATACCTGAGGTGGCAGCTCCACCACGGTGGATACGGGACCTTAGGCTAACTACCTACTGTTTCCGAAACCCGAAAAACCGTTATAGGAACCGAAAATGAAAGATGACGAACTCAACGGCAACTTGGAATGTATTAACCCAAGTCCAGCAGGGTAAACTGGCACAACTAGCCAAAAAGGCTTGAGATCCTTGGACTGAGCGAAGTTCGTTGGAGAACATAGGTTAGCATCAAGCCAAATTCTGCTATACTCTGGCCTACAAGGTGAACACGCTCTTCGACACCACGTGGCGTTGGTTTCTTACTCAGCGCTCACGTCCACGCTGCGCTCTTGAAGTGGGAACCTATTAATGAGAAGATAATTGTAATCAGATTCAGATCAAGGGTTCGAAACATTACCATGATCCAATGTTACGCGCCAACCGAGCGAAGGAACGCCAAAGTCGTGATAGAGCGAGCGAAAACACAAGGAGCCAAACCGTAGCCCGTCAGCACTATTCGGCTCTCGAGACGGAAGTGAAACACTGATGTAGACGGGACAAAAGAGCGCGGGTGAACTCCTTAGGCGTCAAAGGCGAGAAAGCCGTAAATACCGGCGACATTGGTCTGACTGTATGCGACTGACGGGGTATCATGTTGCTGTGCATCGTTCTCAAAGTGATCCTTAATCGGATACAGGAGAAGATTGACGCAACTTTTCAGCGGCAGCAAGCAGGATTCCGTGCCGGACGATCATGTGCGGACCATATTGTCACGCTCTGTATCATCTAGGAACAAATCAATGAATCCCAAGAATCTCTCTGTTCATTGATTACCAGTTTCCGAGCGTCTCAATCATGAAAACATGTGGGGAGCCCCCAGGCGCCAGGATGTCCCTGAGAAAATCATAGTGCAGTACAGGGCATTTTCTTGTGCTCTATTTTGTCCAAGTAACGGTTTTGCATCTACATTCGAAGGTTTCTGTAATTTATTTTTCCTTTTTCAAGGACTCTATAAACTTTACAAATAGTTTTAGTCTTATGTAATTGTTGCTGTTACGGCCGATAAAATCACCTTCTCGTAACTCACAAACATGCTCACTTTCTCACAAACTCTTTAGCTCACATGCTCAAAAATCACATTCTCATATGGTATACAGTCGTCAAGCTTCCTTCAGTTGAGTTTGTTCTAGTAAGTGAGCCTGCTAGTGAGTAAATGAGCGAATTAGTGAGTAAGTGAGTGGTGTAGTGAGGAAACAAAAAGAGCTTGGAAGATTAATTCAAAAACAAATTGCCAATTCGTTTTTCGTTCACTCTCCGGGTTCTGCACCATCGCAATTATGTGTATAATGTAGTAAGTTAGTGGAGTAGCAAGTTAGTTAGTGATAAAGTGGGTTGATATATCGAAGAATGAGTGATTTTTTAAGTGAGTGAACAACTGAGCGAATGAGCTAGTGAGTGAGTTAAAAAATTAGTGAACTGTTAGTGAATGCGCTATTTTATACTATCAGGATCTTTAACAGCCTTTAACCCATATCCGCCCAGCGTCCTTTTTATAGGACAGATGCCCCGAACGCCCAGCGTCCTATAAATAGGACAGTCCTTTTGATGTGAATATCTCCAGAATTATGCAAAATTTTAGAATACTTTCTTCAGAGAAGATATTCTCTTCACCCATACCTTGCTATAGTTTGTGACTGGTTCACTAGGTGGCGTAAACGATGCTGCAAAGAATGCATATTGTCACGATCTGTGAGCTTCATTTCCAATGCGAAAAAAAAATATTTCCCTGGAATCTTAAATATGGTTAATAATTTACAGTTCATTTCTTCGGCAGAGTTGTTAATCAAAACATACAAAAGTCGATGTATGTATGATTGTATGTTTATATGCTTGTATCTTTGTCTATTTGTATGTTTATATGTATGTATGTATATATGTATATATGTATGCCGGAACATAGGCATAACTCTGAAATGCGTCAAGAAATTTCAATCAAATTTGGTATACACATTCCTTAGGATGTGGAGGTGGTAGCAGGAATATTGAAATTCAAACTCCAGAATGTTTTTAACGGCAATGCTGCTTCGGATACTATGCAATATGGGTATCTATCGATCGGGCTTCACAAGTAGAACTCAAAAATGAAAATCCGACGCCATTTTGAAATCCAAGATGACGGACCATATCCAATATAGCGGCCATGGAATGGTAGTTTGATCTATAATACCATGCAGTATGGGTATCTATCGATCAGGCTTCATGAGTAGAATTCAAAAATGAATATCTGACGCCATTTTGAAACTCAAGATGGCGGACCATACATAAGATGGTGGCCACGGAATGGTAGTTTGAGCTATAATTTCATGCAATATGGGTATCTACCGATCGGGCTTTATGAGACACAGGGTAGAGGGTCATGGTAGATGGTAAGGTAGCGGGTAGGATAAAGGGTGGAGCAGACGGTCGGGTAGAGGGTTTGGGTGAAGGGTAGAGTAGAGGGAGCAGTGCTGCAATTTTTCGACAGGCTTTTATGATAGCGATATTTTGCTTTTTTCATTTTCTCCGTTTTGGTTTTCCTGTCAAAGTTGCTTTCCGATCAGCAACACGGGAGCGAAATGAAATAGGTACTCACACTCACACGCAGCATGCTGAAAGCGAGAGCTGACAGGGCTAAATTTCCATTCAATTTTCTGTAGTTGAGTGTTTTCACCCGTGCTAACGTATAGGGCACTCACTCTCACAAGCCACCGCTTGAGACGAATGGCCTTTCAGCTTGAGTAGTGTGTGGATGATTGGGAATTGATCTTGTTGGGTCGCTCACGAATGGAGCTCTCGGACTCTGTCAGTTCTCACATCGAGGAACTGAAAACGACCGCCGCAGTCATTCATTTTCGGCTGAAAAACAGGCACTGAGACTGATATTTTGCAGGACTGAGAGGGAGTGAAGTAGAAGGTTAGGATAGAGGATAGGGTGAACGGTAGGGAGAAGGGTAGAATAGAGAGTAGGTTTGAGGGTAGGAAAAATGTTAGAGTAGAGAGTAGGGTAGACGGTACGATTAAGCACAATATAGACTAGAGGGTACGGTAAAGGATAGGGCAGTGTTTATGGTAGAGGATAGTTGAGAGGGTAGGGCAGATAGTAGGGTTGAAGGTTATGATAGAGCATAGATAGAGGGTTGGAATAGAGGGCAAAGATGACAGTAAGGTAGAGGCTAGAGAGTAGTGTAAATAATTGAGATGAGATTAGATGAGCTGAGGTTATTTTTTGAGATACCTTCAGGAATTCTTTTCAGAATTTCTTCAGGCATTTCTTTCGAGAATCTTCCCAGGTTTATTCCCGGGATTCCTTCAGATGTTGCTTTCGAGATTTCTGTATGGATTGCTCCGGAGTTCTCTTTAGGGATTTTTGCAGAGGTTGCTTTGGAAAATCCTGAAAGGATTCTGTTAGTTATTCTCTTCTGCATTCTTTCAGGGATTTGTGCTGGAATTCCTTCAAAGATTCCTTCCAAAATTCCTGCTGTTATTCCTTAAGAGATTTCTCCCGAAAAAAATATGAGAAAATAAATGTTCTATGGTTCTTGCAGGAATGCCTGCTCAGCTTCTGGCCGGCATACCTGTCATGATCTCTCTAAGGATTCCATCAGGTATTCTTTATGGGATTCCTTCAGGAATAACTTCAGGGATTTCTGCCAGAATTGCTTTGGAAAATCATGAAAGGATTCTTTCAGAAATTTTACCCACCATTCTTTCATTTTTTAGTATAGTTTTAAAGTGATCTGTCGAAACATATTCAGAGAATCCTTATGGAATTCTTTCTACGAGCCAGGATCCTCGCTTGGGATTTATACAGCAATTCCTCACGGGATTTCTTCTGTGACTATTTCAGGGATTCCCACCAAGCTTTCAGATGAGATTCCCTCAGAACTCTACCAGATATACCTTCTGTAAATCCTCCTTCCTTCTGTAAATCCTCCCGGGATTCCACCGGGAATAACACCATAAAACCCACATATTGTTCGCGAATAAGCAATCATGGAGTAGTACAAACATACCCGAGCAGAAGGGAATACCATCTGCATAATAAAATGTGTTATTTCGGCAAAATAACTGGGAAACGCAAAGAGTTATTTTCATGTTATTAACATAACATATCATGTTAAAAACTTGTCTGTCATAAGCGGCAAAATAACAAAAATCATAACAAAAAAATGTTCCTGAAAGACCAGTTGAATAACAAGTTTTGTTAGTTTCACAACAACTTAATAACAGTGAATTTATACAATGTGTCAATAACAAATTTTGAAATTAAAAAGTTATTGTTAACAAAATGGATGCAAAATGAGTTATAATCAGAATCCTAACAAAGATTTTTTTATCCTCGCAAGGTAGGCATGCAACCCCTAAGTTTGAGCCATTTCAGGGGAAAAAATGAATTTCTGTTGGTTCCATTTTGAAAATAAAAAGTAATAAACAGCCATGACTAAGACCATAACCCACTATAACTCATAAGCCAGTCATTCAAAGAGAATCGCACGCTTCCAGTCTTCCTGACCCAAACTGCCTTGAGATAATCTCAAAATTAATTTTGTTTATGAGTTATGGTGGATCATGGTTGTTCACTTTTTTATTTCCAAAATAGAATCAACAGAAATTCTACATTTTTTCCACTGACATGGTTCGAACTAAATTAATTCGAACAGTAATTCTTCGTTCCGTGTCAAAAGTTCAGCTTAACCGATTCATAAACACCGAAGACATGGCTTTTTGTACGGAAATCAGCAAATGCTAACTTTTTCATTTCTTTTGCTGTTAATCTCGCATGGTGTAGTTGTGATTGCAAAACTTTATTGTTGTGCTATTGATGATCAAATAATGGTGCACTCTCAATAATACAATAATAACAGAACTTGTTCTACAACAAAACATCTTATTAAAATGTTATTTAAAGAAAATATACCAATAGCAGGATCATAACAAAATAAGATTGCCCAACAAAACCTGTTATTGAAAAGTTATGCCTCAATACCCAAGCAACACGACTTGTTTCAAAGCCAGTACCAGCAACATCAGTGCAATTTATTCACTGTTCAAATTAAGGACAACAGAACACAATTGCTTCTTCTTTGAAACGCAAAAAGCGCAAATTTTAAATCGTTGTGCAACTTAAGCTAGGGGGAATGATAAAAAATGAAAAAAATATATTCAGACTCGAACCATGGACACCAGGAGTATTAACCACTCACCTTACACACTACACCAGAAGCTCTGTGAAAGATTTGCTGCTCAATGCACCATAAAAGCTACTGAAGTTACGCGTTACTTCATTGTACCGTCTTTGCCACAAGTTAGAAAGCTGTCAAAATGAAAAGACGCGCAAGTTTTCCGCAACACATTTGGAACCTAATCTGAACAAACAAACCAGAGTAAGATGTTTCATGTGTGTTACATAGCACATTTAATGCAAGCTGACTGTGTTGCCACTTGTGAGGAATATGTAAGCTCCGCCTCCATAAATCGATGTTAAATACGATTTTATTTGTAATTCCTATGAAACAAAGCTGCAACTTAACGATATTCGGAGTTTAAATGCAACTCAACTGACAAGATGGAAGTTGCGTGCGCTTTTATTGCAACTCTTTTAGACCAAAGCATAGAAAACCACATTTTTGATGATGTTGCAGGTGCTGCTTGGGTAAGATAATAATAACAAACCAAGATATAATAACAGGTTTTGTGATTTAGTTGTTATTATTTTGATATTCTCCTCTGCTCGGGTAAGTGGAGAAGCCGTGTCGAGTATATCTGGTTGAAATTTTATATCAAAACATGGAATGATGATGAACCTGGGCGTGTTAGTGAAATAGCTGTAAATATGAGACACCGAAGACGACCTTATAATTGAGGTCGAAATACGCATCTGTCAAAGGCTACAAATTAAATGGCACAGTACGATTTTCTATGAAAAACTTCTGAAAAGTTTACGTGTGGTGAGCACGTAAAGATAGTTTGTGGGGTGCTGTAGGAACAACTCAATTACTTTATTAGAAATCATTATCTGTGTAAAATCTAACTTCTACAGCATTTTAACGTTTGCTAATGCCACATATTTCTCTTTGTTTGATTTGTTAAAAATATGAGAAATGTTGAGCACTGCAGTCGAAATTACAGGAATCATGCATTCTTTTTGAGTGATTATCATCTCTCTCACTTGTTTAGAGCTGTATTGTATCTATACGGATCAAAATATAACAATAGCGTAGAAGTTATCAGACATTGAGGACCTACAATGAAGATTTTTTTTTGGAACTACACCATAGACTTCCATTTTTTCATCAAATCATGCTTATTTTAATGAAACTTGACCTTTGATAAAAAATTTATTTGGAGATTTAAATTGTGAGACACCTTGGGCGTTAACGGGTTAAAGGGCGTTATATAGGGTTTCAGGGGCGTTTCGAGGCATTTCAGAGGGTTTCAGAGGGTTTCAGGAAGATTTTAAGAACGTACCGAGAAGGTTTAAGGCGTTTGATAGCATTTCAGGGCTTAGTTTAAGGGATTTCTGGAGCTTTTTAATGGCATTCCAAGGGGTTTCAGCGGCGTTTTAAATGATTACGGGGATTAGGAAGCTTTTTTTTTTTAATTTTATTTATGTGAATTCTAATTTAACCTTTGGATTGGAGCTGGATTGTTATGCCTTCGCTACCGCAACCTTAAAAAAAAGACACGGACAACTTTTTTTTTTTTGTTTTTATTTATGTGTATTTTAACTAGTTGCTAATTCTACACTCAACACGGACAACGTCTTCAGCTTTCGGCTGTACAGACTGTTTTAAACTTTACATTAGACAACGGACAACGGAGCATGCACCAGTGGAAACGGGGAAGAAACTATTTTCACGAAAAGTTTCAACGCCCGAAGCGGGAATCGAACCCTCACCCCATAGCATGGTGCGATTATAAACTTGGTGACCCTAACCGCACGGCTACGAGGCTCCACCTTGCTGGCCTTAAACGCGTTTCTTATGCCCGGTTTCATCGCCGGGTCATATTGACCCCTCCAGCTTCAAAGGGTGAAGCAAATTCTACACTAGTCTCAGGAGCCTATAAGGGTGTTCAAGAATTTCAAAGGGATAACGGGGATTTAACCTTCCGTAACTCACGCGGTTGGCCACCACCCTCAGTACCACGCTAATGCTTAATACATAAAGCGAGATTTTTTCTACGTGTTGTACAAAATATAACAGCGCAATCGTTCGAGGGTTAAGAAGCGCTTTAGAAGTATAAAGATACCCTGAAACTTTTCTGAAACCCCGTGAAACCCCTGAAACACCCCTGAGAACACCTGGTACCCTCTAAGGCCACCTGAAACATCCAGATTCCTAAAACTATTTGGGGCCCCGTGGAGTGAAGTAGCCCTGAATCCCCATAAGCCGACCCTGATACCCCATGGACCCCCCTGAAATGCCACAGAGTTCCTTGAAGCACCCTTGAGACCCTCTGTAAAGCCCCTTGGACTTACCTGAAACAACCTTTGAATTCCCTGAAACGCCCTGAGGCACCATTCGGATTCCCTGGGTCTCAACGTCCCTCAGACTCCCTGGAACGCCCCTGAAACTCCCTGAAGCACCCTTAGGAACTCCTGGATTCCTCTGAAATCTCCTGAGACCTCCTGAAACGCCCCTAAGATCTTCTAAACGCTTCATAGGTTTCCTACGGCACCCTTGATCTCCTGGAACTCCTTGTTTCCTCCCTGGGACTCACTTAAACGCTCCTGAGACCCCCTGAAACTCCTCTGAGATCCCTGTAGCCTCTCTGAAACCCCATGGGACTCCGTGAAGTGCCCCTAAGAACCCCCAAATTGCCCGGAGTGTAGAATCAGCTAAAGTTAAAATGCACAAACAAAAACAAAGAAAAACTTAAGTGCCAGTGAGACCCCCTGGACCCCCTGAAATGGCCTGGGAGCCCCTAGACCCCCCCCTCTGAATGCTCCTGGAACCCCATGAAACGCTTGCACCTCTCCTGAAAATTCCTGATACCCTCAAATCCCCATGGAACCCCTAAATTGTCTCTGAAACTCCCTAGAACTCCTCTTGTACCCCCTGTACCCCCTGTAAATCCTATAATATATATTCCCTGGGGCCCCAGAAACGAAGATCCCTTAAAGTTCTCCTGAGACCTCCTGGAGCCCGCTGAAAACCACTGGGCTCCCTGGATCACCCCTGTGGTCCCTAATGCGCCCCTTGGACCCCATGGATCTCCCCAGAATTCCCATGAGATGCCTTAAAACTCCCCTGAGATCCGCAGGAACTCCATTGGGATCCCGTGGAACCCCCGGAAACTCCCTGGGATTGCCTAAAGTGCCCCTGAGACCCGTTAAAACGTCCAGGGACCTCTGTTGACACTCTTAAGTACCCCTGGGATCCCCCTGATATCCCCTATGGCCGTGAAGCTCCATGCAACCCCTGAAACCCTAAGATCCGCTTTCTTGAGACCTCCAGCTGCCCCTAAAACCTCCTGGTACCCCCTTCAAACGTTCCTGAGATCCCCTGGTACCTCCTTAAGCCTCTTGGAAGTCCCTGAAAAGCCCCTGCAATTTGCCTTAGCTGTCACCAATAAAAGCTCCACAATGGCTTACCAGGCGGCCAAAAATCGGAAAGAGATTTTTATCCTGATTTATATTAAACTAGCTGTACCCGGCAAACTTTGTCTTGCCTACTGCGTTTTTGACATTTTAAGTTTCTAGCCAAGACCAAATCCCCGGTCCCCGGTATGGAAGATCGATTTTCAAAAACTATCATTTTTTCCATGTTTTATGCCTCATAAACCTTCCTTGGGTGAAAACTAACAGAACAAAACTTAGACGACCCAAATCGGACCATCCGTTCGAAAGTTATGCGCGGTCCCACGTATGCCACTGCATTTATATATATATAGATAGATATAAGGACTGTTCAATTTATAAAACGGACAACTTTCCAAGGCTATAAAAAGAAGACGCGTAGTTCAAATTTAACCACCCTTGTTTCGTTGTACAGTACGCCATCTTCCATTATAGTAATAATTTTTGAATCGAATAAAAAAAGTTTTATTTTATAGAAAATCGGCCAGGTGTTAAATGAGGTGAATTTTTCGATTGCTGAAAATTGAAAATATATATAAAATAACTGTTCACATATGGTATATCGTTTTTAATACCGTAAAAGTATGTGCCATGCTGCAGCAGCATGTGTTATGAACATTCTGGCAAAATTTAAACTCAATTGGAAAATTAAGTGTTGAGATATTAAAGTCTCAAGTGAGATTCGATTTTTTTGAATAAAATTCAATTGTAAAGCGAAAAGGGCATGAAAATATTAAATAATCAATTTTTTATGCATCCAGTCGAAAGTGGGAAAAATGTGGTTTTAAATGCAGAAAACTGCGTCTCCATAGCATTGCTGGTTTGGTTACTGTGTGCCATTACAGACACAGTAGTCAAAACAGTTTCGTACTCTGAAGGGTCTTCCAAATAACCATGCAACCTAATGCCAATTTTGCATAACAATGATGTTGGAAATAAAAACTTTGCACTCGGTTATTATTAAATAAGGTGTACAATAACATAGGACCAACTTTGTTCAAAATAAATAATAACAAGATTCGCTAGAGTCGAAAATCTGCATCAATGGAGCAAAAAGTATGATTTTTTTAATATGACCATCTTTATGGATTAAAGTTTTGATGAAAAATGCAATTAAAAGTTAATTTCTCTTCTGTATCATTCAGAGAGCAATATTCTACTTCTCTGGACAAATTTTTAGCCGAATCCGTGATGCTATTGCTACACAGGACTTAAACGAACATTTCTTTAATAATTTCTATGAAAACAAGGCAACTCGCTATATCAAGCTGGAGAATGCTTAGTGCATTATTACTGACCAACTATTGAGCTTTACCTTTACTAGAATAGTATAAGATTCCAATGCATTCAAAACTTCATGAAAATGTGCATGTTAAGTATGTGGAAAGTTATGTCGAATTTTGAGAAATGAGTTTTTATTGATGTTTTACGAAAATTCCTTCAGTTACACAATAAATAACATTTTGCTTAATATTATATTTTTCCTACATTTGAGAATAGCTATAGAAAGTTATGCAAAAAACTGATAATGATTTTATTGAAAAATAAAAAAGATATCTCACAAGCAAGTTGTCCGTTTTATAAATTGAACAGTCCTTAAATTTTCTTCGTGTTCTTTCGATAGCTCAAACTCCTACTAAAAGCTTATATCATACTACGGTTCCGGAGATATACATTGTCAAAGTTTCGATTTCCAAGAAAAAGAATGTTTCAGAAGCAACGGTAGGGTATCTTAAACATTGAGTAATACTAACTCAGGGTCGATTTCTTCACCTTACCCGTATAGTTGAACCTGGTTTAACGCTTAAGATGAATATAAGAAGAAGCCAGACCATAAATTTTGAAAATCACAAATCAGAAGAACCAAGTGCCGGTTTTTGCTCAAAAATTGATCGATTGGTTACCCGCTGAAGATGACCAATCGATCAACCTTTTAACTCTTTGTCCTCATTCGTCATAACTTAACCCTCAATGTACTAATTTAACAAAGTCTTTCACACTGTCGAAAAGTTTATAGAAAATGGAAATATGGAAACCTGCCATAAAAATTTGCATACATTAACAGTGCACAAAAAGAGGTTTTAGTGCATTCCGAATGCCGTTTGGCCAAATTCCATCTGGCCGAAATGGTCGTTCTGATGAAAGTCTACGATCCATACAAATTTCGCAAATTTTGTATGGAGTAAAGCTTACAAGAGGGGAGGGGATATCTGATATGGCTATAAATGAGTCTACGTAGTTAATGGACAGCGCCTTAAGCCGGTACCCTGCGGTCGAACTGAGACAGTTGACCTAACCTAAGAGTCCCTGTAATGTCGTTGTCGTACCGTTTGCCAACTACATTGATTCTGAGCCAGCGGCATGGAAATAGGTCCCCGGAATGATCCGGAGCACACATAGACCCTATGTAGGTGAATAGGGCGTTATGCCAGCTGCCATGGTATCCTCCTAAAGGCATAATGCCACTTGGCATAATGTTGGCATAACGCCATTTAGCATAAAAGTCATTTGGCATAACGGCCACTTGGCATAATGGTCATTTGGCAGAACAATAATTATGCACAATCTTACCAAGAAGGCTGTTCTTCGTATTATGCCAAATGGCCGTTATACCAAATGGCATTTATGCCAAATGGCATTATGTCAAACGGCGTTATGCCAAATGGGGTAGAGCCCTCCTAAACGAGAGATTCACAAAGTCCGTAGCTGCAAGACTGGAAGTTAACCTTGAGAGTTGAAACTGCACTAGCATCTCTCCGAAGCAATTCCCGTTGGTGCTCTCAAAGAGACGATTGGCTTTACGGTTAAGGAGGGTTAAGTCGGAAAGTGGTCCCATCTTTTTCGTTGGCGTCCGAGGTTGTCCCCAGTAGGCCTGAGCTTTCACTCATGTGCCTATAGAACAGATTTCCCCATTGCTTATAGAAGAAAATAATAAAGAAAATAATCCTGAATGAAAGAATGACGTCATCTAACTTAAGTTTGAGACGAGTCAAAAAGGCCAATTGAAGCACAAATTCGACTAGGAATTTATTCCAGGCACCCCTAGTTGTAGCGGTTCGGTTTCCACAAGATCGCATTCGCTGCGCGCATTCAAATGCCCGAGACCACGCGTCTGGATGAACGCGCGCGGGCCCATTAGAAGCGCCCTCGCCAACCCTCTATCCCCAGCGCTATCTCCACACAACAGCAGGAGCAATTTGTAACGAGATGGCGCACCCGCTCACCGACCATTCTTCCCTGATGGAGTGAGTGTGCATCAAATCAGCAGTAGTGGTTAAGGTCGGTCGGTCGGTTCGTCGGTACGCGGTAGCTTCTTTGAATTCATCCAAATCTGTCACCCCCTGGTTTCCCCGACTGCCGCCGATGGCGGATTTCCAGCTCCAGTCCACCACCAGTCGCGCAGCAGTGGGGAATGCACTTTCTGATGCAGCTACCGGTCTGATTGGCGAATTAAGCGCATAGTCTTCCCACAATTAGTGTCTATCAGTCAGCAGCAGGCAGCCAGCGCGACGCGGGCGGCGGTTGGTGGTTTGAGACTGCAACTGCGCAGTCAGCGCAGCGCCGTGCTGGCTGTTGATGGGAAGCGGATGGGAAGATCTGCACGCACCATCACCGCCTCCGCCGCCGCCGCCGCCGCTGCTGCAACAGTTACAGTTGGAATTGGAAAACTGAAAACGAAATGATGCGAAATGCGTGCCATCGTAAACGGTTGTTGTTGTTGTTGATAAAATGAAGGTTCGTTGGAAAGAACTCTTGCTGGCTGTCGGCGATCTTGGTGGGAAATTATTGATGGTTTGGAGAAAGGATTGTAATTGACGCTTTTTTTTAGTTTGAAACTGTGAGTAATATGTAGCAGTTGGGAAATAGCTGAAAGCTTGTTGGTATAATTAAGAATTTTTGCCAAATACGCATTCTGGAGGTATACTAGCTGGCCTCTTATTAACAGTAATTGAGATAAGATAAGAAGGAACTCGTGTATTTGATGCATAGGTTTTCATTACGTGACTCGGGCGTCAATGAGCTAAAAAAATCTGTTAACATTATAGAGCTCACATAGATGCTTCTTATCGAAGTTTACAACAATTTCGATTCCTATGGCAAATCAGTTTGCAAATGGCTTTTCTTTAAATCGACAGTTTGTGTCGTTCAAACCTGATCCAATCGGCGTGGCACAGCGGCGGCTGCAACAAAAGGAAAAGTTCAAGTGTTGTCAAAAATGGACAACCGAAAAAGCGATTCAACAATCCAAGTGCTAGTGAGAGTTTCATCGATCGACTGACCGATAAGTTCGCAGGGGGAGGGCGGTAGTAGAGGTTCCAGCCGAGGTCCAAAGTAATTTTCGGATACCTGCTCGGACTGTCTGTCGGCCGTCGGTCTGATGCTGGATGGATGGCACTCCCTCATGTGGGGATCTGCCAAATTGGTATTCGATATCCCCGGAGAGAATCCACATTGCCACCCCGAATATTTGCTTGGTCGTCGGACTTCTCTGGACGGGAGGGTAGGGCGAGGTGCTACCAACTCCGTAATCGCCTGAGGCCATTCCGCTCTTTTCTGGGGTCCACATGTGCACACATTGTTTTCTCCTCGCAGATATAAAAAAATACATATTAACAGAAGGAATCGAATCAAGGAAACGAAAAAAACGTGATCTCACGCATGGTAGTGAGGAGGACGCTGGTGAATGATAATAATTCAGAGGTTTGTACTTTGGTAGGCTGGTTGAGGTTGAAAAAGATTGATATAGTCCCTTGGAAATGAAATTTTCAGCTTGGTCGCACAGCTAAAACATTGTTGTACAGGTTATTCTATGGAATTGGCTTTGCTTTAATTTGGTTTGCTTTGCTTTGTTTTGTTAAGCTTTGCTTTGCCTTTGCCTTTGCCTTTGCCTTTGCCTTTGCCTTTGCCTTTGCCTTTGCCTTTGCCTTTGCCTTTGCCTTTGCCTTTGCCTTTGCCTTTGCCTTTGCCTTTGCCTTTGCCTTTGCCTTTGCCTTTGCCTTTGCCTTTGCCTTTGCCTTTGCCTTTGCCTTTGCCTTTGCCTTTGCCTTTGCCTTTGCCTTTGCCTTTGCTTTGGCTTTGGCTTTGCTTTGATTTGCAAAAGTGATTTAGGGGCGATTTCTTCACCCTAGCTTAAGCGTTAAGCCAGGTTTAACTGTATGGGTAAGCCTGGCTTACCGGTTAAGCCGAGGTGAAGAAATTGGCCCTTAGAGTCAATTTTGTTGCCAACGATCAACAACCCCAAATCACAACACAACAGTAGATTCGAAACGCGTTAGGTGAATGCACCCAAATCGATTTAGTCAAATCAAACCTGTATTCGAATGTAGTTCGCGAAAAAAAAACTAAACTAGTACTGCCGGGGAGCTGCTCTCGCGAACGTGCGTGAGCTCGCTCGTAAATTGTTTAATTAGGCAAGATTTGCGCGAAATTTGGTGTGCGATCGGGCTATGACCAGGCCACCAAAATTCACCAGAAAGCTGTGAGATGGCAACGAAGATGGTGGTGACGACCGGCGCAGCACCTTGATTGCCCGGAGGGCAAATCGCTCCAATCAGAGCGGATATTTTCTCTTTCGTTTCGGAAGTTAGAAACGGTTTTTGGAGCTTTCTGGCTTAGCAAATAAATGGCTGCTGCTGGTAGAGTGGTAGCAAACGTTGTTGGAACGTGCTGGTTTGCATACCGACATGCTTGCGGGGTTTTGAAGTACATCGAACTTTGGCGGGCTGCCTTCCCTAATTGGTATGCGAATGCTGATTTTGGGTAGGTCGTATCATCAGGATTGTCACAGAAATTTTGCATTTTTGAGTGACGCATACCAAGATGAGAATGGAAAAAGAGGAGATTTCAAAAGTTTTCTAAAATTTGCTAGCTCTGAATCAGCTATCTTTTCTCTTCACTTTCGAAAAGGAGTTCCGACCAGGTAGAAATAGTAGAATTACTTGAATTGAACAATCTAAGACAAACCCTATAAACAAGTTTAATAAAAAATAAGATTTGATGAGGAAAGAACTTCGAGTGGGATGTTTGTTTTATGTTGAATTTCACCGAATTCCAGGATAATGTCTAAAATTCACACAAAGATTCTCGGTATTTATGCTGTATTGTTGATATTTCTGGATAATATTTTGGAAATACTATAGAAAATGATGAAACGTGCCGTTTCAATAAATTGCGATGGGTAAATCTCGGCTAGAAACTACTGTTCATTCCTTACAACTCAGTTTTTTGCTTCTCTCTTCTAACTTCTCCCTTCTCTCTTATCACTAGTCATTCCGCACTAATCATTTCTTCTTACTCACTCCAAATTCCAAACGGTTTAATTTATAACTCTTCACTGCTTCACACTCGCTGCTCTCCATTTTTAATTTATCATTCCTCGTTGCTTACGTCTCACTACTGCTGCTGCTACTCAACTCTCACTCCTCGCTTTTCACTGATTCACACTTCTCACTCTTCAGTTATCAATGGTCACTCCTCACTGCTTATTTCTCCCTCGCTCCTCAGCCATCACCCTGCACTGCTTACTCACTCCTCACTGCTCACTTTTTACTCTTCGCTGCTCACTCCTCACTGCTCACTTCTCACTCCACACCAGGCTTGTTCTCACTGAGTGCATGGAAACTCTGCTAATTTGATTTACTCCACCAAAATCATCATATTTATGTAATCTTCCTATCTGAACTGGCTGAAATACACATTCCCGCCGTAGACTCCCAGGCTACCTCCGTAGAAATCCGCCTTTGCCTTTGGTGCGCGAGAACCAAGCCACCAAGTCGCCATCTTCTAACTCACCACCGCCAAACCAGACCTCACCTGTAGCAGCGAGCGCTCACCGACGTCCAGCAACGCCTCGGTACGTACCGAAACAACAATCCTTACCACAAACTAGCCCATATTAGCAGCTACATAGTACCCATAGTTTCTGCACCCGCTGTTCCGCGTAGCTCCTCCGAATTACCTAGGAGCATGCCGACCCTGTAGACCTATAGCTAAGAGGGAGTATTGGTTTAGCCGCTGAATCGATTGAGCAGTCTGCAAGCCTCAGTAAGTCTCAATTTTTCACTTTTCCGTATTCGCTGAGCAGTGTACACCCAATCATAGCTTTGTTTCTCACTACTCACTACTCACATGTAACTCCACTGTTAGGAAGACTTGTCGCGGAACTGAAACCACACAACGATAGCAGCTTCTACTTCAAGCAGCTCCAATTCTGCAAAACACCCGCGAAGTGATTCCCACGTATTGAAAACTGTCAAGTGAGTGTAAACCTGCAGCTAGATGGCTTCCGATGCAGAATCCACCTAAGACCAAACCATCATGGATCTGACGGCGATTTCGTGATGATCGGATGTGATGGATGTTCGGAATGGTTCCACATCCGTTTCGTGGGCATCGAGGAGGACACAATGCCGAAGAAGAGGTACTGCCAAAGCAAGACCTGCCAGGAGAAGGCGCAGGAGTACCAGCAGAAGCAGAAGGACGCCAAGAAGTAAGCTCGCGCCCGGAAAAACGGCCACGAGTCTGACAAATCCAGCGTCAGCTCTCGCCTAGCTTCGTCTAGCGTAGAAGAGAAGGTACGAGCGCTAGAGGAGAAGCAGAAGCGACAGTACGAGGATATGGAGGCGGAACTGCAGCTGCAGAAAAAGGAAGAAGGAAAATGGAGATGCAGCATTCGCTCGATCAGCAAAAGATGGAGCTTGAGGTGCAGATGTGCGCTAAGGAAGAAGAAGAGCGAAGAGCTTGGCAAGCGGAAATGCTCTAGAAGAAGAAGGAGCAAATTTGGCGGATGAAGGCTAACCAGGACTTATTCGAACTGCAGATGGCGGCCATGGATAAGGAGTTGGCGGAACTGTCATCCCAAAAATTCAAACCGGTGTTGAAAGTAGTCACGGGTGTTTCGAAAACGGGCCATTCCGGCAAAATCGACCAAGACATGCTGATCAAGGCGAACGTGAGGAAGCTGGCACGAAACTACGTAAGCTCCGAAGAGGATGAGGAGGACGACGATTCCGGCGATTCGGATCTGCAGAGCCAGAGTTCGAACTCGTCGATGGAGCGCAAGGTGTCCTAGCGGTTACATGAACCACAAAAACCTGATGCGACTTTAGGAAGCGCTGAAAGGCGATGCCCTCGAACTGGTGTCATGGCAGTTACTGCTTCCCGAATCCCCCGGGACAACTGCTCCAAAGCCTACTGGACAAGGTAAACTGGCTTAAACCTCCGAGGGCGCACAATTTGAAGAGCATTCGGAAATACGGTGGAGCAACTCTGTGGCCATCTGGAGGCCGCGGATCTGAAGCAGCACCTTGTCAACTCGCTGCTGATCAAACGCCTTATCGCCAAGCTACCAGATCGTGAGAAGCGGGAGTGGGTCCATTACAGGAGGAACCGCGGGGAAACAACTCTGCGGACGCTAACGGATTTCCTTATGGACATCGTGGCCAACGTGGAGTTCGTGCCCTCTCCGCCATCTGAAGGAACTCCCCAATCCAGAAAGAAGGTGCCGAAGGAGAAAAGTGGACTATACAGCCACAGCGAAGCCAGCGGATCGGCCTCCAACACCGGCGAGCGTAAGGTCTTGAAGCCCTGTAAACAATGTAGGAGGACAGATCATCGACTGCGACACTGCAGCGAGTTCAAGCAACTGCGGTATGCAGATCGGCTGCGGCTGGTGAACCGGGAGAAGCTGTGCTACGTGTGTCTAAATTAGCATGGAGGGCAGTGTAAATTCAAAATTCGCTACAACGTCGCTGATTGTCGAGACTTCCATAATCCGCTGATGCATCCGGTCGGAAATACCGTCGGTCGGGTAAGTGCACACATCCGGACAAACTGCACGATCTTGTTTCCGGATTGTTCCGGTGCAGCTGTACTACGGTTTCAGTGTTGGCGTTTCTGGACAAAGGTGCTTCCGTCACGCTGGTGAAAAAAAGCTCGTCGACCGTCTGGGCGCTATCGGAGTACAAGAACGATTAGCCAAGAGGATTCCCGAATAATGAGCTTGTGGGCGTCGAAAACAGGCGCAGCCGCCGGCAAGATGCAGTTGCATTCTGTGCACAGGGGGGAAGGGGGGTTGGTTGGTGGCAAGTTGATGCTGCCGCACCAACAGCTAGGTTCGCAGGGGCTTGCCGCACAGAACGAGCATATGCGAGGGCTGCACATTGAGCCGTAGGACGGACAACTGCAATTGCTGATTGGAGTGAGCAACATCCACTCCTTTATCTCGGCTACCATCAGCAGATAACCAACGATGACCTGCACAAGCTGCTCAAAAGTCACTACGCGCTGGAAGAGTCAGTGGTTTCCGCAGGAAACTGCAGAGGAGAAACGCGCGATCCACGATTCCCGGACAGCTACCCGATGGAACTTCGTAGAATGAAGCAGTTGGAGTAGCGACTCGACAAGAATCCGAAGCTGAAGGAGATCAACGAGTACCAACAGAAGGGGTACGCACATCACGCTACCGCCGAAGGGGTGGTCAATACTCCTGGCGAGCAAACGTGTCGATCAATGTCGTTCAAAATCCTAAGAAGCCCGAGAAGATTGGTCTAGTCTGGGACGCAGCGGCGGCCGTGCAAGAAGTACCCCTAAACTCACAGCTGCTGTCAGAACCGGACATGCTTGTCCCACTTGTCAAAGTCCTCTGCGGTTTTCGCGAATGACGGATTGCCTTCAATGGAAACTTAAAGAGAGATGTTTCACCAGCTGCAGATGCACTCCTCTCTCGAACAGATCCGGAAAAACCGCCACAAATCTACGTCATGGATGTGGCGACATTTGGGCCGACAAGCTCCCCCTGCTCGGCCCAATACGTTAAGAACCGGAACGCCGAAGAGCTGGCCGCTCAATATCCTGAAGCGTCATCGGTGGTCATAATACGTCGGCATTATGTCGATGACTACTTCGACAGCATCGACACCGAAAAGGAGGCAATAAAGCTGGCGCAGGAAGTCCAGTTCGTCCACAAAAAGGGCGTGGTCGAAATCCGAAACTAGGTGTCCAACTCGCCGGAAGTTCTACGCAGCCTGGGAAAAGCGAAGCCGGCAACACCGGTACATTTCATCCGTGACAAACATACGGCAAAGGAGATAGCCCTAGGTGTGATCTGGGATCCAGTTTGCGTTCTCGGCAATGCACCTCGATGAGTTGATGCCGTACCTGTACGAGGGACCCCTCGCCGTTCACTATCCACGGCAAAATCATTATCCAGCACCTGTGGCATTCTAGCTGCGACTAGGATCAAGAGATCGACAGCAATTCCTGGGAGTTGTGGAAGCGGTGAACGAGTTTTTTGCCGGAGGTTAAGGCCATCCGGATTCCTCGTTGCTTTATCAACGGCGCCAAGTCACACGAAGTCGATTCGCTTGGAAATCCACCGATGCCTGCGAACACGGATACGGCTGCGTAGCATATCTGCGAGCGGCCATCAATGGAAGCGTCCACTGCAGTTTGATGATGTCCCGGGCTAAAGTAGCACCGATAAACGTCAATCGATTCCCCGACTCGAATTAATGAGGGCTGTACTGGGAGCTTAATGAGCCAAACGGTTCTGGACTTACACTCCTACCACACAGCAAAAAAATTCTTGTAACATCACATCATTTTCGATGCACATCAGTCGCGTCGTAAAATTGATGTACAATATTGGCATGGATTCGTACACTGATCTGCTGATTGTGAGGCCTATCCCTTACCTCTCGGCTATTTCACCGAGTTGGGAGGTAGTTGATAAATATAATACTGCTTCTGAGTGTTTGTTGGAATGGGTTAGTTGACACTTTCCAGTGCCAACCAGGGTATACATGGTGAGTGTGATAAATGTTGGAAAACGATGTAACCGAAAGAAATTACGTTCAAAAATGGATACATCGCCAGAAATTACGCGCCTGGATATTACAAAATTATTTGCTGTGCAGATCAACCGTACAGTATTCTGGACGGATTCCCGCACCGTATGTAGCTGGCTCATCACAGGTTCAAGCAGTTTGTTGCATTCCGGATTGGCGAGATCCAAGAGCTGACAATGCGATGGTGGTGGACTGGCAATGGATTCCAAGCAAACTAAATATCGCCGACGTGTTACCGAAGTGGGGATATGGTTCACCGTTTCGTCGGAGAATGCTCAAACAACAGTTTAATGGCCAATCAGCCTTGAAGGGGTTTTTTAGAACCGTCATAAAACCTAATACCTTCACTTTGGTTTTGTGGTGGTTTTAATGACCTTTTCTAGTCTATTTGACCTAAAAATGCTACTTGGGTGGTTCAACGGTCCGGCGTTTCTGTACCGGCCGCAAGAGCTGTGGCCAACCCAAGAGGCGTCCATTGAGGAGACGGACGAAGAAGCCAGAGGTGTCGTAATGTTCCACGGACCGATCGACGTCAACCAGTTTTCCCGTTGGACAAAGTTGCTGGGGGTGGTGCGCTTCTTCGACAACTGTCGGCGAAAATGTAGAGAAGAGCCGATAGTGATAGTGGGGGTCTCTGAAGCGCATCAGGGGTCTCAGGGGCGTTCCAGGGAGTCTCAGGGGCGTTTCAGAGGGTCTCAGGTGCGTTTCAGGGAAGTCCAAAAGTATTTCAGGAAGGTTTCTGAATGTCTTATAATCCCTATAGTACCTTTGAAATGCAACGCCTTGAACGCCCTTAACTGGCGTCTGAGACCCCCTGAAACCCACTGAACGTCTTGAAACGCCGTTGCAACTCGTTGAAACGACCACAAAGGGCACTTGAGACCCTTCCAGAAAAAAAAGCCTTGAAACGCCCCTGAAATGCATTGAAACTCCTCTTAAGCCTTTCTAACCACATTGGAACGTTCTTGAAATTCCCGTTATTTAAAAAGGAAGCACTTCTGTAAGTCATTGAAACGCCTGAAAAATGCCCCTGGATCCCCCTAAAACACTCCAGAAAACTAATCCTGAAGCCTTCCGGAACGCCCTAAAAACGTTCCTGAAACCCCTCTAAACTCCCTGAAATGCCTCAAAACGCCCCTTAAATCCCCCCTTTCTGAATGACCCTTAAAACTCCTTATACTGCCATTGAAACGCTGGAATAACCAACCCCCGGAAGTCCATTGGAACCCCCTTTTTGGGCTCACTAGGAACAACCTGCATAGTCCTTGACCCCATGTTGAATGCTCAGAAGCTAGACATCTAGCTGAACAAGTACTTAAATCCTGGCTTAATTTATGCACACACTTCCCTCTTTTTATGCCCTTTTTAATTGTTGCAAAATCTAAGCTAAACTTAAATGGAATATTTTTTGGATTCTATAAAGAAAATCCTGCTTGAATTTCTTTCGTTCAGGCTCTTGCGCGAGTTGTTCAAGATCAGCTCACATCATGAAAAAAAGAACTGGAAAATAAACAGATAAACTGTATTGAAATTGACAACTTTCATTATTGTCACCAATTACCTAAATCGACTCACCAGCAAAATACCCCCAATCGAATCTCCCCTTCAAAATGGCCCATAAAAAGAGAAGAACAAACGACATCCATATCCGCGCAACTTCCAACAGCAGGTGCCGAATTCCGTATGACATCTCCATCCATCTCTCGTCATCGATTTCCCCGTTTCGTTTCGCGCGCGACAGGAATCCATTGAAAAGAAGGCGAAAGGTGTGTCACCATCGCGTCGATCGCACCACCGTACCGTCGTCCGCTTTTCTTAACTAAAGGTATTCTGAGCGCGATGCACGACACGGACGACGACGATCAGTGAAACGCTGCTCATCGAACGAAAATTTGCAAACCATCTACGTCTTCATCATCATCATCAACATCGGCAACGATTTCGACGTCTTCGATGTCACCGTCGATCGTCACCGTCGGACGGAACAGCAGGGAGGAAGATCCGCGCGACAAATGGTCAATTTCTCTTTCGCCGCACCGCACCGGGCTTCTTGTGGTCGCCGAGGCAAATATCTGTGTTATGTGCCATCAGCATTTACCTACAATAAAATTGCACGTGCTTCTCTTGTCGATTTCAAGCTTGTGGGTACACGGCCAAGAGGGGAGAGAACTCATGTCACACATATTGTTCAGCACACAGTTAAATTGCATTAAGGGCGGACGGGACGGTCGAGGAAATATCCGCCATTGCTCTGTTGCTACTAAGATGGTAATCTCAGATTCTACTTCATATAATGGAACAAAAATCTATCATTGTGTATGCTCACTTGCAGTGCATATGCTGATTGTTTTTCAGCCTCATCTGTGCGATAGAAATCGAGATTACCATCTTCAAAATCGCGAGGCAAATTGTTAGAAAGAGAGGGAAGATAGGAAAAATAACACAGCGTCCCGATTCACCTTAAAAGTACATTCTTCCGATGTTGGCTGACGACGACAATAATGATGGGATGGGACGCAGCGACATGGCGTCCGAGAGCATCGACCGGCGGTGCACAGTGGGCAAAAATGGAGCCAACATTTGCTGCTAGACTGCTGTATTTGAACTGGATACTATAATAATTAGAACTCCCAAGAACAACTTAAATAACAACTATAATAGATAATAGTCGGGAAACAGTAAAAATGCATTAGACTTGCCCGTACACAAATCGAGCGTAGTTTTGTATTGTGTAGTTGTTGTTACACTGTACAGCCTACAAATCGCTAAACAGAAGCAGATAAAGTCAGTGCATGATTTTCCGGCGAAACTAATTAGCCAAGCTTGGTTTTATTCGGTTTTCAGTCACAGAGAAGCGTTGATTATATCAGTTAAGATCATTGCCAACGTTTCGATCCTGTGGCGGGATCTTCATCAGGGCTCGATGTAAATCAACTTGTTTGGAATTTGTGTTGATCACATGGCGGAATGTCGATTTGTGTTTTGCACCGCTTTTGTTTCTTCGGACCCTTGCACCACGTTTGAAATGTGCACTGTTCGAGTCACAACACTAGGTAGGTACTATGGGAACACTTCTATTCGTGCTGGCCGGAATAGCTTATACGCGCAACGCTAGACCGTGAGCATAACTTGTGAGTTTGAATGAAATCCATGCTTGTACAGCATCATGCAACCATGTACTGTCAAGGTACAATGTATGTTTGAGAATCTCCAAGAACTCCCTTGATTGCCAGATCTACAAAGGTCATCAATCTGAAACGGCTTCCTTCCTAAAACGCTTGTGACCGTCTCTGAAATCCTTCAGAAGCTCACTTTAGAGCAGTGATCCAAAATTTATTATAAAAACTGTAGGCCCCTGAACCCACCTCAAAACCCTCAGTAACGTCCCTGAGACCCTCTAAACTCCCCGAGATTGCCTCTGGAACCTGCTCAAGATCCTTTGAAACTTCCTGAAACGCCCCTATAACGCCACTGCAATTCGCTGAAAATCACCTCAGACCTCTTCAAATTCTCTACAACGCACGAAATACCCGGAAACGCCTCTGTAACGCCTCTGAAAGTGGCTAAAAATCATCTGAATCTTTCTGAAATGCTCTTAATCTCTCTGAAATGCCTTCAAAAATCTGTAAGACCCTTTCGGACTCTCAATAGCGCACCTGGGACACTCCGAAACCCCCGAAAACATCCCTGTAACGCTTCTGAAATTCAGTAAAACCCTCTGACTTTTAATAAATTTCCTCTGAAACCATCCCCCTCCCCCCTAGATAACCCTTGTACCTACGACCCTCCGAAACCTCCGAAAATGCCGCTGTAATACCTCTGAAATCCGCTGAATATGTTCTGAATCTTTCTGAATTGCCTCCAATAAAAAAAATCCTCGGTCCACCTTGAACGCACTTCAAAGAAACTTTCCAACTCCCTACTACGCACCAGAGTCCCTCCGAAAACCCTGAGAACGCCCTTGTAAAGCCTCTGAAATTCACTGAAAGTCATTTCAGTGCATATTTTGAAATGCTTCCAAAACACCCCTGAAACCTGGGACCCACAAAAACCACCGAAAACGCTTCCATTACGCTACTGAAACCTGCAGAAAATCCTCTTAAACTTTCTGATATGCCTTCAAAAACTCATAAAACCCTCTCTCACTCCCTGTAACTCCTCTGAAACCTACTCAAAAACCTCTCAATCATTCTGAAATTCCCCTGTAAACCCCCTGAAACCCCCTCGGATCATCTGTAACACATCTGAGAGGGACCCACCAAAAGCCCCGAAAACGCCTCTGAAAAGAGAGCCAAGTGCTGAAAGTCTCTTAAATAAAGACAAATCAATCAATCAAGCCTCTGAAACCAACTGCAGCCTCGTAGCCATGCGGTTAGGGTCACCAAGCCTCTAATCGCACCATGCTATGAGGTGAGGGTTCGATTCCCGCTACGGCCGATGAAACTTTTCGCGAAAATAGTTCCTTCTACGTATCCACTGGTGAGTATGATCTGTGAGTCCGTTGTCTAGTGTTAAGGTTTCGTTCGGTCTATACAGCTGCTGGCTAAAGACGGTGTCCGTGTCTTTTTTTTTAATCCTCTAAATCTTTCTGAAATGCCTTCAAAAACTCCCTAAAATCTAGCCTTAACCCCCTATCGGACTCCCTGTAATGTACACAGATAAAAATAATGAGATTTACACGTCATGTAAACTTCATTTCAGTCATGTAAACTTAATGTTATGATGGTTTACATGATATATCATGTAAATTTGTGTTATATGTCATGTAAACACTCAGAGTCATGCGTAATTACATGACATATAATGGAAGTTTACATGATATTTTATGACTTTTACATTATATGTCATGTAAACTTCTATGATATCCCACGCTCCAATTATGTGCATCATATGTCACATAACTTTACACTCTTTTTTCGATCTGTGTACATATCTAAGACTGAAGACTGAAATCCTGAAAAACGTCCCTGTAACGCCTCTGAAACCTGCAGAAAAGCCTCTTAATCTTTCTGAAATGCACTCAAACACCTCCAGAACCCCCCTCGAACCTCCCATAACGCATCTGAAATCCACCGAGACCCCTCAAAACGTCTCTGTAACACCTCTAAAACCAGCTGAAAATCCTCTGAATCCTTTCTGGAATTCTTTCGAATGACGCAACCCCCCCTCTCCTCCCCTTTGAATCACTTAGCCACTCGCACCTCTCAAACCTCAACGGAACACCTTGAAATCCATTTAGGTAAAGAACGTAAATGTACATTTCAAGTGTATCCAATAGCGACAAGCTAAAAAAAATGATGAGAACCTTTCGAATATGTACCTAGTGGGTTCAGTTGGCGTATCCAATTCTTTGGATGTCATATGACAATCTAGACCAGATCAGTCGGGCAACTTCGATTTCTCCCTACGCAGCCACTCGGAACCATGATTCCAGAATTCACTGTTGACCAATTCCTTGTCGGACATTGGACATTCCTCGCGAATGAGGGTGCCTTCAGCCACTGGAGGACAATAATGGTGCAGTCGGATCAAAAAGAGTTTCCGGAGAATTTCATGACGAGAGCGGCGATTATTTTTGTATAGAGACGGGACACGAGATGAGCCACAAAAAAACTTTAGACATGGGGTGCTCAACGGCATCAGGCGGGAAACCCTTGGTTTAGATGCAAGAAAACTTACCTGCACACGTTTCTCTGTGTGTTTGAAGTGGTAATACAGGGGTTACTCAAAATAACTGGGACAGGTAAAATATTCACTTTTTAAAAAATGTTCAACTCGCTGTAACTTTTCTAAAAGTGCATCAAATATTCTCAATTTTTTACTGTAAGTTCATCAACTAGTTGTGTATCAGTAGTCCAATTTTGGAGAAGATCGGCCCATTGTCCACGGAGTTATAAAGATTCTAGAAAAAGGTAAAATTATCCGATAGCCAACTTTGAGCTGTTATATCTCCGGATTCAATGATCCGAATGCAATGAAATTTTGACCATTCATGACTTGTATAAAAAGCTATGAAAAACCTTTGACTTAACTTAAAATTCTTTACACGGAAGAAAATTATAACGATTAGATTATTTTTCTAATAAAACACCAAATTATCCAAAACTTCAACATCGTTTCAAAATTCAAGATGCAAATTATAGTTCAATTAATTTTCCTCTAAATGACTTATATATAAATGTGTTTTGAAGAAAAGTTACAACATAGCCGCTAATAAATTGAGAAAGTAATGGGATGCATATTAGAAATTGATTAATTTACTAAAAAATCGTGAAATGAATGAAATCGTTATAACTTTTTCTCTTGTTAAAAGTTTAAAGTAAAGTTAAACTTTTTAAGAGTTCATCATATAAGTCATGAATGGTCAAAATTTCATTGCAATCAGTTCATTGAATCCGGAGATATAAAAGCTCAAAGTTGGCTATCGAATAATTACAGGTCGGACTCGATTATCCGGAGTCGGGTTTGGATGTTTCTAAAACGTATATCTGGTGAACGGAACGATCTATAAAGCTGAAATTTTGAAATTTTGCCAAACCAACTTTGATTATTGATCAGTCTAAATTTCAGCTTCCTACAGCATACCGTTTTCGAGGTATTACTTTGAGAAGTGCCAGAACCCGACTCCGGATAATCGAGTCCGACCTGTATACCCTTTTCAAGAATCTTTATATCTTCGTGAAGAATAGCCCGATCCTTTCCAAATTTGAACCACTGATACACAACCAGTTGATGAACTTACAGTAAAAATTTGAGAATATTTGATGCCCTTTTCAAAAAGTTACAGCGCGTTAAACATTTTTTGAAAAGTGAAAATTTTACCTGTCCCAGTTATTTTGAGTATCCCCTGTAGATACAGCACAAATAAACAGACATAACACTGGCAAAATTTACATCGACCACGCTTATTACGATCATTTTAAATTTTCATAGTTGTGGCTTTCACAACCAGAGGCGTGCACATCCTTTTCGTTGACGTTTGACGTTTCACACTAGCGCCACAGAGAAACAGACGTATCACTCGGTACAAATTGCGATCATCGTTACGAAAAGATGATCGCCCAATGCTAAATGCACTGTGTTTCACAAACCGTCAAGTAGGTAGCGGTAGTGAGCAAACGTCAAAAAGGAGCAAAACCGATGCGAGCGCTGTGAGTGGGTGATTTGCGTGCTACAGATTATTTGAATTATCCGTTAAAAAATGAAACGATAGGAAGTGAGTAGAATGAGACGTCTGTTTGTCTGTGCTAGCGCCTTCTGTTCACGATATTGCACAACGCAGTGTTTCGTGAAACATTTCATATGCAGAAGGTCCTGGGTTCAATCCCTGGCCCGTCCCTTTCGCTCTACTTTATATGTTGCTATCCACTTTCTCTATACTCTCCTCTCTATATAGAGTAAAGTGGGGCAAAAGTTCGAGTGGGGCAAGAGTTTCTTTTGAAGTTTTTGAGCTCAACTCAAATTATTTCTTTTGGGTGTCAAGGTTGTTCGAACCCTTTTTGAAAAAGAGTCTTTCACTCCAAAAATTATGAAAATTGATCAATATTTCGAAAAGTTATGACAAAATGTTGGTTTTTGATCAAAAAATTGTAATATGCGATGGTCCTTCCAATGCATGGAATGGAATTGTAATGAAATCGAATTCGATATTTTATTTTGGGGTGTAACTAGGTATGTTTTGAAGATGCTTTAGCATGTATAACTTTTTGCAAAAAAAATTTAGAAATCATATTTTACATATAGTGGGGCAAAAGTTCGAATTGTGGGGCAAGAGTTCGAGCAATGTGGCAACTTTAGGTAAAAACCTAAAATTCTGCGGAATGTACATATTATCTCTAAAAACGATGGAATTAGTGAGAAAATTCGATCAAAGTTGAAAAAAAATGTTGTTTTATCTGAATTTGGCGGAAAACTACTAATTTTGGGTGAAGTAAATTTAACCATGATTTGGGTAAAATCCAGACCGAACTTTGAAGTGTATTCCAGTTTCAACATCAAATATTAATTGGTTTTAGGTATTTCAATTACCAAAGTGTTGAAATAGTGTGCTACGGTTAGCGAAATACCACAAACGCTAGATTCGAACTTTTGCCCCAGTGGTGGGGCAAGAGTTCGAATTATACACACACATACAAAAAGTGTTGTAACTCAAAATTGAAAAGACATTATGCGTAACTTTGTTCAGCAAAATTTTAGCTCATGGATGGTAGAATCACCACACGGTATTTATTTATATTTATCTGCTTTGATTTCTTGAAAAAAATTGAATTTACAACTAGGGTCGAACTTTTGCCCCACCTTACTCTATACAACTCAAGTGTATTAATGTTTACATCGGCAAACCTGAGCGTCTATTCTCCCGGAGGAGCGACTCACAACAGCGTCTGATCCCCGTAGGGGCGGCTGATCAACGTCCGAGTCCAGGGAAGAACTCTAAACTCAACCGTGCACTATGGTCCTCCTGAGAGTAGGGAGTTGGTGTTTAGGCCCTACGAGCCAGCCATAAAAAAAAACCATTGTAACGGAAGATCAGCAACAGAAAAATACGAACCGAGACTAACGGCAACGACCCCAGCGAACAGAAAGGACTTGCGATTAGAAACTCGGTACGTGGAACTGACGATCTCTCAACTTCATTGGGAGCACCCGCATACTCGCCGATCTACTGAAGGACCGCGGATTCGACATCGTGTGTTGGACAGGATCCATGGTGCGAACGTTTAGAGGTAATCATACCATCTATTTACCAGAGCTGCAACAACACACGCGAGCTGGGAACAGCTTACATCGTGATGGGTGATATGCAAAGGCGCGTGATCGGTTGGTGGCCGATCGACGAAAGAATGTTCAGGTTGAGGATCAAGGGCCGATTCTTCAACTTCAGCATAATAAACGTGCACGCACAGCCCACACTCCGGAAGGACTGATGATGACAAGGACGCACATTACATACGCGCAGCTCGAACGCGAGTACGACTGCTGCCCAAGCCACGACGCCAAGATCATCATAGGAGATTTAAACGCTCAGGTAGGCCAGGAGGAGGAATTCAGACCGACGATTGGTAAGTTCAGCGCCCACCAGCAAACGAACGAAAACGGCCTACGACTCATTGATTTCGCCGCCTCCAAAAATATGGCCACCTTTTTCCAACACAGCCTCCCGTATCGTTACACCTGGAGATCACCACAACAAACGGAATCGCAAATCGACCACGTTCTGATTGATGGACGGCATTTCTCCGACATTATCGACGTCAGGACCTATCGTGGCGCTAATATCGACTCTGATCACTACCTGGTGATGGTTAAACTGCGCCCAAAACTCTCCGTTATTAACAATGTACAGTACCGGCGGCCGCCCCGGTACGATCTAGAGCGACTGAAGCAACCGGATGTCGCCACCGCATACGCGCAGAATCTCGAGGCAGCGTTGCCGGACGAGGGTGTGCTCGATGTGGCCCCTCTAGAGGACTGCTGGAGTACAGTCAAAGCAGCCATCAACAACGCAGCCGAGAGCACTATCGGGTACGTGGACCGGAATCGACGGAACGAATGGTTCTGCAGCAAGGGACTCGACAGAACGTGGAACGTTACAAACAGAAACGGAAACAACAGACCCGCCTCTTTCGGGAGAAAAAGCGCCACCTGGAAGAAGCGGAGTGTGAAGAAATGGAACTGCTGTGCCGTTCCCAAGAAACACGGAAGTTCTACCAGAAGCTCAACGCATCCCGCAACGGTTTCGTGCCGCGATATGCAGGGATAAAGACGGAGGCCTCTTGACGGACGGACGTGAGGTGACGGAAAGGTGGAAGCAGCACTTCGATCAGCATCTGAACGGCGTGGAGAACGTAGGCACGGGAGCCCACGGCAACGGAGGAAACGACGACGTCAGTGCAGCGGAGGACGGAAATGAACCAACTCCCACGCTGAGGGAAGTTAAGGATGCCATTCACCAGCTCAAAACCAACAAAGCAGCTGGTAAGGATGGCATCGCAGCTGAACTCATCAAGATGGGCCCAGAAAAGTTGGCCACCTGTCTGCATCGGCTGATAGTCAGGATCTGGGTAACTGAACAGCTACCGGAGGAGTGGAAGGAAGGGGTAATCTGCCACATTCACAAGAAAGGCGACCATTTGCAATGTGAGAACTTCAGGGCGCCAGGGCCCGTGGCGTAGTTGGTCACACGTTCGCTTCATATGCGGATGGTCATGGGTTTGATTCCCAGCCCCGGCACTTGCAATTTTTCGTCAGTTCCTTTTCTCCCGAGAGCAACTGACACTGACCCTCTTCTGAGCCCCATGGCTCAAACGGTCCCGGATACCTGGACATCGGCGAACTGCTACTCATAATGGACCCTCAATCGGACTGGAAAGGAACAACGGCCATCCATCATCATCCTTGTGCTCATCATTCTACTAGGTATAAAGTAGAAAAAGTGAAAGCAGCAGAAAGGCAACCAGTTCGATAAAGTAGAATAGAATCTAGGCGCTGTACAAAATGTAAGTGCAGCTGTCAATCGAAATTGCTCACGTAGTGCCCCAGTGGACAATAGAGCTGTAATTAGGTTAAGTGATTAAGAATAAAAAACTTCAGGGCGATCACTATTTTGAATGCTGCCTACAAAGTGCTATCCCAGATCATCTTCCGCCGTCTGTCACCTGAAACGAATGAGTTCGTGGGAAGTTATCAGGCTGGCTTCATCGACGGCCGGTCGACAACGGACCAGATCTTTACCGTACGGCAAATCCTCCAGAAATGCCGTGAATACCAGGTCCTCCCAACGCACAACCTGTTCATCGACTTCAAAGCGGCATACGACAGAATCGACCGCGCAGAGCTATGGAGAATCATGGACGAAAACGGCTTTCCTGGGAAGCTGACTAGCCTGATTAAAGCAACGATGGATGGTGTGCAAAACTGCGTAAGGGTTTCGGGTGAACTATCCAGTTCATTCGAATCTCGCCGGGGATTGCGACAAGGTGACGGACTCTCATGCCTACTCTTCAACATCGCTCTGGAAGGTGTGATGCAACGAGCTGGGCTCAACAGCCGAGGAACGATTTTCACAAAATCCGGTCAATTTGTGTGCTTTGCGGACGACATGGACATTATTGCCAGTACATTTGGAACGGTGACAGAGCTGTACACCCGCCTGAAACGCGAAGACCGAAGGTCGGACTGGTGGTGAATGCCTCAAAAACAGAGTACATGCTGGTAGGCGGAACCGAACACGACCGGATCCGTCTGGGTAGTAATGTTACGATAGACGGGGATACTTTCGAGGTGGTGGAGGAATTCGTCTACCTCTGATCCTTACTGACGGCTAACAACAACGTGAAACTGCGGTCGAAAAAGATTCACTCACGCACCAAATGCACCATGTACAAAACGCTACGGGCACGAGACATGGACCATGCTCGAGGAGGTCCTGCTAGCACTCTGAGTTTTCGAGCGACGCGTGCTAAGGACGATCTTCGGCGGTATGCAGGATAATAATGTGTAGCGGGGAAGGATGAACCACAAGCTCGCTGCACTCTACGGCGAACCCAGCATTCAGAAGGTGGCCAAAGCCGGTTGGATATGGTGGGAAAAGCATGTTTCAAGAATGCCGGACAACAACCCTGTAAAGTTGGTGTTCGTGACTGATCCGATTGGCATAAGAAGGCATGGAGCGTAGATAGCGCGATGGGCGTACCAGGTGGAGCGTGATTTTGCAAGCACTGGGCGTGACAAGGATGGAGAGTAGCAGCGAAGATGAGTATTGTGGCGTATTATAGCTGAGTATGTCTAATCTTGAATAGTATGATATTTTTGTGAACAAATGTGTAAACAAATGACAATACTTTGTAGGTTCTTATGCATGCGTTTATTCCGGATGTCAAGAAGGATTCGACTCCATTTTATGCACTTTCAACGAACCTGACGATCTATGGCATGCGCAGTTGCCGCAGCCAAACTTACCCCTAAGTTCCCCGTTGTATTATTGTGTCCTTTTTGGTCCACTGTGCAATTGTTTCGGCTGGCTGTGGGTGCGAAAATTTTCTATACTTTCTGTTGAATTTTATTGCTAATTCAGGTGGCAGCGTCCCCTTGTTCTCCTTGATATCGTCGACAAGGTTCGCTATGGAGAAAATACTTACTCGAAGCGCAACGCAAACACAGCTAAGTGACCGACCACACGACCAGAAGACGCGCCGCCCTCAATGCATGTCAATTGACGAAGACGACGGTCGGGTCGGTGGGTTATGCTACCTCATGCTGGCAGCCGTTGCCGGCTGCTTCCTTACACCTGTGTGTCTCGGTTTTGCGGTTTCAATGCGTGACTTGCAATGCAATCATTAGGGAATCTGTGCGGCATTGGCCCGCAGCAAGCCCACCACAGCGGGAGAAATTTGACACTTTCCAATGGCAAAGCATCTATTTCGGATAATGAAACATTCGAACTCTCCTGCTATTCAAAGCGGTCGATGTTGGGACTAAATGACACCTGCTGCTGACATCCCCGCCGCTAAGGTGCGCCCATTGTGGCCCACTAAGGAGCACACCTTATCGAGAGCGAAGCATCCTTGTTATTACTCGTGCATCTTTATTACCATAAATTTGGGAGCGAAAAATGGTTCGGAATGCGCCTTTTTGATTTTCCCAGCAGCACCACCGCGCCCAGCACAATAATGGACGACAACGGCGACAATACCCGCTGCGCCAGAAATGCGCTTCTAAAGATGTATCATTTTCGCGGAAGAAAGCGGAAAACGAGTCTCCAGAGCTACCGCCACGCCGCCAACCGTAGTCGATGGTGGTCGTCGCGCGGTAGGAGCTGCGCTGCCGCAGGGCTCGAAAAATAAATTGTGGAACAGGCGACGAACCCGCATATGCGACCGCAAAGCCGACCGAAAATATTTAATTTAATAATTATAATCATCGTCGTCATTATTGTCTCGAATAAGCGGCACCTATAAGTAGGTACACGGGCACGCCGGCCACCGCTTCAGTCCCGGCAATGGTTGCAGATGAATGGTGTACTGCTTGCTAGGCAGCCAGCAAGTACGACAAACAATTTAACGTTGATGGCGATGGCAGTGAACTTCATGGCGATCGTAAAAACTAGGACCGGCGCACAGCGTCTCCAATCAATTGGAAGCTTGTGATGCTGTTTGCAGTATTTATGTACAGCGCAAAAATTGGTGAAAATTTATTAGCTTGGGGAAAGAAATTCGATAATCGATTTGAAATTGCAAGATTTATGCGCTGATTTGCTATTCGTTTGAAACTTCATAATTTATTATTAGTTTTACATCTCCAAAAAATGAATGACCATCGTCGACAATTATGTGCATTAAGTCTGGTCCGACTCGACGCATTACACCTCCAGAGCGATGATGAAGAATGAGCATGAGGGTCCATCACCTTGTCGCAGTCACCGGCGAGATCCGAATGAACTGGATTGTTCACCCGAAACCCTTGCACACCGTCCATCGTCGCTTTGATCAGTCTGATAAGCTTCCCAGAAAAGCTATTCTAGTCCATAATTATCCATAGCCCTGTGCAGTCAATTCTGTCGTGTGGCGACTTGAAACCAATGGACAGGTGATGCGTTGGGATCTGGTATTCACGGAACTTCACGGCTTCGTACGGTGAAAATCTGGTCGTTTTCGACCGGCCGTCCAAGAAGCCGACTTGATAACTTCCCACGAACTCATTCGTTTTAGGTGACAGTCGACGGAAGATAATCTGGGATAACACTCGGTAGGTAACTGCAAAACGGTGAGTCGATAAGGAGAAAGCATCGTTTCTGGCATCCAGCGGCTGAGTAAGAAACGCTGCACCATGCCCAGCTAGATCCAAGGCGGTAGCCACATCAGCGTGGTCGTCCTAGTGTTGGTTGGGACGTTAAACAGAACTGGCACGAAGGCCCTCCGGCGAGACAGGAGTGTTGGCGTAGGCCCAATTAGCCACCCGTAAAAATGTCCATTGCGAATAACATAGGAGAAAATACAACTCGATACAATCGGAAAAGACTTACGCGACGAAATAAGGACTACGATTGGAAATTTGGAACATGGAATTGCAAGTCACTAGGTTTCGCAGGATGTGACAGGATAATTTACGACGAACTACATCCCCGCAACTTCGACATCGTGGCGTTGCAGGAACTATGTTGGACTGGACAGAAAGTGTGGAAAAGCGGGCATCGAGTGACTACCATCTACCAAAGCTGTGGCTCCACCAATGAACTGGGAACAGGATTTATAGTGTTGGGCAAGATGCGACAATGTGTGGTCGGGTGGCAGCCGATCAACACAAGGATGTGCATGTTGAGAGTTAAGGGCCATTTCTTCAACTACAGCATCATCAACGTCCACTACCGACGCGAAGGGAGACCTTATGACGAGAAATAAGCGTTCTACGCGCAGTTCGAGCAAACATACGATGGTTGCTCGCCGCATGACGTGAAAATCGTTGTCGGCGACAGAACGCGCAGGTAGGAAGGGAGGTAATGTACAGACCGGTAATTGGGCGAAACAGCCTGCGCGCCGTATCGAATGATAACGGCCAGCGATGCGTAAACTTTGCAGCCTCTCGTGGTATGGTAGTCCGAAGCACCTTCTTCCGCCGCAAAGATATCCACAAAGCCACCAGGAGATCACCCGACCACCAAACAGAAAACCAAATCGACCACGTTCTAATCGACGGTAAATTCTTCTCGGATATAACCAATGTCCGCATATACCGCAGTGCGAATATTTATAGATTCGGATCACTACTTAATCACTGTATGCATGCGCTCAAAACTTTCGACAGTTATCACCACGCGTCGAAGTCGAACGCCGCGGCTCAACATCGAGCAGCTGCGTAACGTAGAAGTGGCTCAAGACTACGCGCAGCAGCAAGCAGTGGCCCTACCAATGGAAGAGCAGCTTAGCGCAGCTACACTTGAAGGTGGCTGGAGGGACATCCGATTCGCCATAGGTAGTACCTCGGCTACAGCACTAGGCTTCGCGACTCCGAATCACAGAAACGAGTGGTACGACAGCGAATGTGCACAGTTGAAAAACGAGAAGAATGCAGCATGGGCGAGAATGCTGCAACACCGTACGAGAGCGAATGAAGCTCGTTACAAACAGGCGCGGAACAGGCAGAACTCAGTCTTCCGGATGGAGAAGCGCCAGCAGGAGGAACAAAATCGCGAAGCGATGGAAGAGCTGTACCGCGCTAAGGACACACGAAAGTTCTACAAGAAGCTGAACCGCTCGCGCAGACGCGTGCGTGAGGTGGTCGAGAGGTGGTGGCAGCATTACGATGAGCACCTCAATGGCGACGTTGCAAGTATCGAAGGTGGCGTGGTAACAGATCTAGGAGTATGTGCACAGGATGAAAGACTTCCGGCCCCTGACCTTCAAGAGATTGAGGAGGAGGTTGGCTGGTTGAAAATCAACAAATCCGCTGAAGCAGATCAACTAGCAAGCGAGCTTCTAAAATACGGTGGAGAAGCACTGGTAAGAGCACTACACTGGGTCATTGCCAAGATTTGCGAGGAGGAAGTATTACCGGAGGAATGGATGGAAGGTACCGTGTGTCCCATCTACAAAAAGGGCGACAAGTTGAATTGCGGGAACTACCGCGCGATCACACTACCTAGCGCTGCCTACAAGATACTCTCTCAAATTTTATGCCGCCGTCTATCACCGATTGCAAGAGAGTTTGTGGGGCAATATCAGGCTGGATTCATGGGTGAACGCGCTACAACGGACCAGATGTTCACTATCCGCCAGGTGTTGCAGAAATGCCGCGAATACAACGTGCCCACACATCACTTATTCATCGATTTCAAATCGGCGTATGATACAATCGATCGAGAATAGCTATGGCAGATTATGCACGAATACGGATTCCCGGATAAACTGATACGATTGATCAAGGCGACGATGGATCGAGTGATGTGCGTAGTTTGAATATCAGGGACACTCTCGAGTCCCTTCAAATCTCGCAAAGGGTTACGGCAAAGTGATGGTCTTTCGTGCTTGCAGTTCAACATTGCTTTAGAGGGTGTAATTAGGAGAGCGGGGATAAACACGAGTGGAACGATTTTCACGAAGTCCGTTCAGCTGCTTGGTTTCGTTGATGATATTGATATTATTGCTCGTAAATTTGAGACGATGGCGGAAACGTATATCCGACCAAGGTAAGTTCCTTATACTTACCTTGCATCCGACTAAAGGGTGAAGCCAGACGAATCGGATTAGTCATTAATGTGTCGAAGACAAAGAACATGATGGCAAAGGGCTTGTTGGGGCGTCTGGTTGCCCCAAGGGAAATGGTCAGGGGTAGATCTTTCCTCGGAAAGATAACAGGAAGGGGTTGGTCTTTCGTAGGAGAAAGATGACGGGTTTCCACTGCTATAACGTTTATTACTATCTTGACCCTTTGCCAGGTCGAAATGGACAGTATTGGTTGCCCTGGAAGAGTGGCGTTTTATAGGGCTGTGAAGGTGTTTGGAACCTTCTGGAAGCTTACTGCTGCCATGGTGATGCCTTATATACAATATAACATTTAATGTTATTTATTTCTAATAGATTTCTGCGTTGCATTTGGCCGTTGGATGCGAACGTGGAATATCGTGCTGACCACGTGGTTTCCGGAGCGGTTTGGGCGCGAACAGGGCTCCAGGGAGGAATCAGCGCGTCCGCCACCCGAATTTATTTCGACGGTGATGAAATCGAGGCGGTTGAAGAATTCGTGTACTTGGGCTTGTAGTAGTGGCAATTGTGGGCCTTTGAGCCGAAAAAGAGGTGCTCGAACGTTAGGAACCGGCCCTTTGAAGGTCCCTGAAAAGGTTGACCAGGTTTTGAAGCACCCCGAAGACTTCTCTTTGACGGATGGCGGTGATCAGTGAGCGTGAATGAGATCACCCGCCTAAGTGTTGAACTCGGCGCGATACGGGAGTGTGGATTGGCCAGAAGCAGCCTGTGTAGGCCACGGAAGATTATTTTCGGCCCAGGCCTAGTTAATAATATTCAGTGATATCGTGAGCATGGGGGCGCGGAAAGTGTGAGCTGACCCCTCCCGGTGAGAAAATTGTGAGTGGTACATATCACCACGAGAATAGCGAAGCCATCGTGAACGAGCGTGAGTGTCGGTAATCTGTTCGGTTGTAAGAGCGGCGGGAGGATCCCCTTCCCAACATAACTGCCCACTCGTATAGGGAAGTTAGGCAAGCCCCTGAGAGTACATTCTAGATAAGCCACATGCTCATTCGTAGTTTACCCAAACTTACACAAGTGTAAACAAGGACGAATTGCAAAAGGCTATGGACAGTGAATACGAATCGCTACTTTCGAACGATACTTCACTGCAAAAATTCCACACATTTTTATTGGCAAAAATCCATGGATTTGATTTATAAATTTCATTTGTGCACACATACTCGTTTTCCACGGTGGATCACACATAAAATCTATGGACCTTATATAAACTATGTGTGTCTACACATGAAACAGGGTTATCTATGTGTCGAAACCCATATTATTTATATTTTTGACAAATTGCAAAAATCTATGTGTGCGACACAAGTACACAATATTTGCAGTTTTTTCAGTGTTGGAAGCTCGTTCCTCTGCCCAAGGGACGCCACGCAATCGGGTCGAAGTGGGGTTTTAAACAGAAAAAAGACTCAAACGGACAAACAGTGAGATTAAAAGCGCGCCTGGTTGCACAGGGTTACGCGCAGCGGTACGGCGAAGACTTCGACGAAGTGCACGCACCAGTGGCATTGCAGCAAACGTTCAGAGTGTTGTTGACGGTGGCGGGCTATAAGAAGCTTCAAGTGCGGCAAGTGGATGTGAAGAACGCTTATTTGAACGGAGTGCTACACGAAGAGATTTTTATGCGCCAACCGCCAGGCTATTCGGTGGCCGCAAGGAGGAGCTCGTCTGTAAACTGAATCGCAGCCTCTACGGACTCAAGCAAGCCGCAAGTGTGTGGAATGCGACCATCAAGGAGGTGCTCATCGGTCTTGGATTCAGGCAGTCGGAAGCGTATGCCTGTCTCTTCACTAAGAAGCTAGCAAACGGTGAGTGGATTTATATTTTGAGCTATGTGGATGACATGGTCCTGGTGTGTCGGGACGGACGTCAAATCGAAGAAGTCGAGACTGCGCTGCGGAAGAATTTTGAGATTTCCTCGCTAGGGGAGATGAAGTAGTTTGTCGGCATTAAAGTGACGAAAGATGACAACGGAATGTTTATGCTGTGCCAGAGAAGTATGATTCGAGAAGTAGCGGATCGATTTGGATTAGCGGACGCAAAACCATCGAAGTATCCAGTGGATCCTGGCTATTTCCGCCTGGATGGCGGGGAAAAACTTCCGGATAATACACAGTACCACAAGTTAGTCTGTGCTCTACTCTACATCTCTACTAATACAAGACCGAACATATCAGCGGCGGTTTCCGTTTTGAGCCGAAAAACGAACTGTCCAACGCAGCTGGACTGGCTGGAGCTAAAGCGTACGGTGCGGTATTTGATTGGTACTCAGGACTACCAGCTGAAACTATCCAGCGATCGAACGAAGAACTTGGAAGTAGTCGGCTACAGCGATGCCGATTGGGCCGGCGACACCACCGATCGGAAGTATACCAGTTTCGTATTCTAGATCGGAGGAGCGAGTGTGAGTTGGGCTAGCCGGAAGCAAGCGTGTGTCGCAACATCGACTATGGAAGCCGAGTACATCGCGCTACCCGAGGCAGCTCAGGAAGCAACCTGGCTCCGAAGGTTGTTGGGAGAGTTAGGTCACGTTCAACACCAACCGACCATTCTTAATGAGGATAACCGAGGTTGCATTGACTTGTCACTGGAGCGACAGAACAGAAGAAGCAAACACATCGATACCAAGGTTCATCGAGCCCGGGATCTCTGTAACCATGACGTCATTCAGCTACATTACTGCCCTACTGACAGAATGATTGCGGGCGTGTTCACCAAACCTCTGGGCGCAATCAAGATGCAGTGTTTTGTGGAGAAGCTGGGTCTTCGCCCGGCACGGAAGTCTGACGCGAAACTCCAGTGATCAGCGAGGAGGTGTATTGGTGTAACCAGCCACAGGGCGCTGACGCACTGGATCATACCAGCCCCCAGACACAGGGCCATCAGAATAATCAAGTAGTTTTCAATTGACTTTTTCCTTAAGTGTATTTTAGTATTAAACCGACCTATCAATGCAAACACACGAGTCAGAAACAGTTCTCCGGTTATTCCGTGTTTTAGTCCGATTCCCACGTAAATCCGAGGTGCCACTCTGCTTAATCCATTCCCTGGTTCCAACAAGGACAATCCGGGAGGCTGACTAAGTGCCAACATGCTACCTTGGTGGACTTCTTAAAGCTAGTCGTCAATGTTCGTTGCTACAGGCTACGCAACTATCCTTGAGGATGTGATGTGCACTAGCCCCCCTCAGAACTATGGTAATGTGTTCAGTGTATCAGGGGTGTGATTCTGTCTTTTACTTTGCCTGTAGTAAACGGTCCCCAACCCCACACTACCTGGCCCTGTGTCATACGCCTGTCTGTTAAACAGATTATCCTCTCATTGCTTTCAGAAGAAGAAAAAAGCCAGTAACCGACGAATGTTTCACTTTCTCACATTTGAAACCGATTAATTCCCGTCGTCGTCATCTCACCGCAGACCAGAAACCCATCGTGTCCACACAATTATCCGAGGTCACGCTCGTTTGCCGTTTGTCAACATGGATGCGCTAAAAAGGTCGGCAACAATGTTTGCACTACTCCGGCTGGCGTACCAACAAAGTGGACCCATCTAGAGAGGCATCATGATGATAGTGGCCGTCGCGCGCCGCCGTCTGGTCATGCATAGGCATCGCATGTCGTCATCCGGTATGAAAACGTCAAACCCATATGGATTGGAATCATATTTATGAATATGGTGTCGGTCGCTAGAGTGCAAGTTTGTTGTCACTTACAAAACGGAACCTGACAAGATCGAGCGAACGAGCGAGCGGTTAGTGGTGTCCGTACGATCTGGTTTTGGGGTGGAGGCATGGCGTGCGGGGTTGTTCCCAGCTTGTTTTGGTCCGCCGTAATCAAAGGGGACTCTCTCACACGGACCTTCGCTTAGGTGGTCCTAAATGACAGCGGTGACGGCGGCGGCGGAGGAGGCGACTGGAACCAGGTCCGGTTTGCAACTTTGTACGCACCGAGATGAATGAACCGTACTGTGTGTCATGTCTCCTTGAGCCGCCACTCGTCTCGGTTGGGGCGGCCACTTCTATGGGACGCCGCCGCGCGGAGCTCTAATCTATTAATGCATTCTGGTGATAAGGGTGTAGGCTTTGTGAAAAGTGAATTGAATTAGTAATCCACGCACCACGCCGTTGAATGGCATGTTCAATAGGTTGATTCCTATGTGCAGTGGAAACACGTTGTCGTTGTCGGCGTCAGAGAAAATATTTATTGATTCGAGAGTTCGGCCCTCTCGAGTGCTGCGGGTCCTTTTTTGAAACAAAAAATCCGATTATCGTCAAACATTGACAGTTTGGGTCAATCCACTTCCCAAAATTTCCAAGATCCGCCATGCATCGCCATCGGTTATCGATGGATGGACAGACAGACGCACGAACGGACAGAGGACAGGTTGAATATTCTCACCACCAGCGAGCGAGCGACAGCTTTTTCCCTCTCGTCCGAAACGTGACAGAAAGGGAAAATTCCACACGTGAGAGAAGACAGGTTGACAAGATTTCACGTTCACGTTCCTGAAAGAGCCACCGCGCCGCGCGCCGGCACATGTGCGTTAGGGTGTTCCAATATTTTAAGTTTTAGGGCAATCTGTGGACCCTGGGTAATCGGTATAAATGCTCAGCTATTTGGGGCACTGGGACCAGGGATGAAGCGTGTTGCTGGCGGCTGGAAGAAGTACCGTATTGCTGTACCGTTAGACCATATTGTCCTCCGGCAAGATAAAGAAGTACCACGACCTAGCGGAGGATCTGAAGTAGATGTGACACCTGGAGGACGTCCATAAAGCTCCGGTTCTCCTCTGGGCAACTGAAGTTATCTGTAAAACTTTTCTGGGGTCCCTAGACGAGCTGTAATTGAAAAAGGATCTGACCAGCATAATGTACACAGTTCTACGCCAGTGAAACTTGGTGTGTATTAGCGGAGAACACTCATTGCCTGTATAGCTTCTAGACTGATCGGTAACCAAACCCAGTACTGATGCTGAGAGTCTTGCTGCATATCCGCGCCTTTACCGCTTCGTCTATCAGAGACCTTGCGAAAACTGTAGCACACCCTAATGCCCGTCCGTCGCTCTACCGTCTACCTTCGGCTTTCGGATCATCTCACTGACCGACCGGGTAGCCATAGGAAGGCAGGTAGGTAGGTACACAACACATCGCACTTCTCGCATCGCATCGCATTGATTGGTGTACTACTAAAAGATGCTGACTTGTTGTTTATTGGCTTACAACCATCTTTCATCTCGTCCAGAGCCAGAGACCCCGGGGTCCAAGTAAACAAAACAAGCGAGGGCTGGTCGGTCAGGAGCGTCGTCGAAAGGGGCGGCGCGGCATTCGAGAGTGATATGCTTCGTCGTCGTCTGCGTTGTCGAAAGGGGCTGACACATTGCTGGTCAGCGCAGAACGCATTTCGCTGAGGCTGCTGGACTCTGAGGCTTGTGGACGTTCACCACACTACTGGCACGCAGCCAGCGAAAGCGAAACCCAAACAGAGCGTCTTGACGCATGGCATGTGAACGGCCTACGGGCAGGGGATGGTGCGGAAAAGGGGGTTTTGTGAGCAGACTTGGTGATAAAATGTAACGCATAAAATGTTTGTGGGTCAGTCAGAATGAGGGTTGTTTTGATTGAATGCCAAGATTATTGGGCTTTCAGTTATGATCGGTTTGCCAAAATTCGGGCGAAAGTTGTAATTTTATTACCCGAAAACATCAGGGCTAATCGATTTAAGTTAAGGCGGTTTGGAATGAATTCCAGGAATTGGATTTCACCTCTGGCATCATTTTTACCAACAAGCTTTTTGGGATAACTGCAGAGACAGTGAGAATGTGGATTATTATGAAACTGCAGTCTGCAAAATGGTGAGTCGACAGCCTTGAAGCAACGTTCAACATAACGCTGGTCCTCATAAGTTCCTAACTCATGCTTCCACGGGTCAGTGGATGACAAAGTCCATAACACCGGACCCAGCATGGAACCTTGCGGGACTCCTGAGGTTATATGATTCATATAATATGAAAACATTTCCGACCCACCTCTGTGTCGTAAACTAGTACTCGATTCTGCAAGTAACTTTCGAGAATCTTGTGCAGGTACCCAGGTATCCCTAGACGCAGGAGTGCATCGGTAATAGCCGGCCATCTGGCGCTATTAAACGCGTTTCATACATCATCGGAACTCAGTCCAGACCTGGGGCCTTACTTACGCTATGGGACTTTGCTATCCTCGCAAGTTCCACATCAGTGACCCTCTCCTCATCGCCAACCCCAGTACCCGGCTGTCCTACGAAAGGAGGCCAAGGACTAGGATCATGATGCGGAAAAAGCCCCTCGATGTTCCCCGCCAACTTGGCCATCCAGATCCTGTAGGTATCATCCCACGGATTCGCATTGGCGCTCTGACAGAGACCCTCAAAGCAGGCCTTTTTGCTTGCTCTTATCTCGGTCTTCAGCGCGGCTTTTGCAGCGGCGAACACCACCCGCCGTTCGTTTCGCTCTTCCTCTGATCGTACTCGCTGCATCCGCCACCTAGCCCGTAGGCAAGCACGGCGCAGGTCCACAATCGCGTCGGTCCACCAGTAAGCCGGTGGCCTCCCATTTCTAGGGTGGACTCTCCTAGGCATGGTCGCATCACACGCACGTGAGAGCACCGCTACCAGCTCGTCGCCGTCTAAACCAAGTCAGTTTCGCTCACGGCGGAGCGCCTCCCTAAATACCCCTTCGTCGAAGTATGATGTCTTCCACCTGCGAGGGCTTGGCCTTGGCCTAGCCGCCTCTTCTTCTATCCGCTGTCTGCTGTTGTTGTATTCGATACTGTAGCGAACCGCCAGGTGATCGCTGTGAGTGTAGCTATCGGCTACTCTCCAGTTTGAACTACATGTTAAGCCACGACTACAAAAGGTCACGTCATTAATTGACTCCGCTCCGTTCCGACTAAAGGTACTCTTGGTACCGAAATTAGCAAAGTCGATATCTAGTATGGCCAGTATCTCTAACAGGATCTGGTCCCGCTAGTTCGTGAAACAGCTTCCCCATTCTACGGCTCAGGCATTAAGGTCACCCGCTTTTACCACCGGTCTTCGCCCTGTTAGCACGGTCGTCATGCAGTCCAGCATCTGCGTGAACTGCTCGATCAGCCACCGCGGAGGCGCATAACAGCTACAGCAGAAGACCCCGTTTACTTTGGCGACCACGAAGCCCTCATAGGTAGTAGACATCAACTCCTGGACGGGGTATTTATCCGTCGTCCATATCTCCGCCATTTTTATGGTCATATCCGTGACCCAATTTTCGTGGCCGGCGGGTACTCGGTATGGGTCCGATATGATGGCGATATCCGTCTCCCACTCAGAAACCGCCTGACAAAGCAGTTGTTGAGTCGCATCACAGTGGTTCAGGTTCAGCTGCGTTACCTGCACTGTGATTGTTCACTGCGGCTTTCTTGAAGGCCGGGCACCTTGGACCACCCATCGGATGTCTGTTGTTCGAGGATTTCCCGGTACAGATCATGCAGATGGACGGACTCGTGCAGCTTTGGGCCTTATGACCTACAGCGCCGCATCGCCTGCACAGTTTGCGCCTGTCGGGGCCTTTACAGTCCCACGACTTGTGTCCAGGTTCCAGACACCTGAAGCAAACTTCTGGTGGCTCGTGGAATGTCAGTGTATGTCACCTTTATGCTCCCTACTTTAACGGACTTTTTGACGTCCGCCACAGGTAGCTGAACCAAAGCTATCTGTGTCCCTGCTGACCCTTTCCGTAGCTTAACGGCTGCGGCCACCTGCACATCGCACTGTTGCCGCAGTGCCGTGACGAGCTCTTCCACTTCGGTGATCTCATCAATGTCCTTGACCTTCAGAGTCGCCTCATGTGTCAGAGCCCTCACCTGCACACCCTCACCAGGGACCTCTTCTGCCAGCCTCTTATAGGCGGCGCCCTTGTGCTCCTTCTGGCGCTTCAGCTCCAGGATCATCTCGCCCGTACGAGTATGTCTAATACTGCGTACGTCGGCTCAAAGACCCTCAAGCTTGGCGTCGCTTCGCATCATATTCAAGACGACCGAGTACTTGGACTGTGCCGTCTTGATGACGATTGCGTCGCCTTTCTCGCGCTTGGCACCTGCCCTCCTACGCCTTGGCTTGGCGTCCTGCGCTACTACCTGCGGATTCTCCTTCTTCTTCCTCTTCCGCTCTACCTTCGTCCAAGGGGGGTCCTCCCCTTGGATCGCCCTACTCTGTGGCTGTTGAGGGCCCACTAGCGGGCGCAACCCCTTGTTCTCATCGTTCCGGGACGGGCCAGCCTTTTCAGGCCCACCCTTCCCAGCTTTCCGGAAACCCTGGCTGGGGTCCGACCTTCCGGCATTATTACCGACTTTCGAGGTAATGATTCACCTGGCCTTGCGGGCCCCGTCAGACAGCTGCTCGCCTGACGGCTGCCTCGCCCGCTTCTGCGATGGCTTGCTCCGTTTGTCGCTTCCACCTTGTTCGGACTTTCTGCGAAGGAGAAGGCCTCCGTTTGGGTAAACTTCGGCACTTTCTCAATTGCAGGCTTCGCTGCTGCAGCAGTCAGCAACGCGAGTGCCGCGTGCTCCTGCTTGGCATCGTCGATCGCCACCCTAAGTCGAAGCAAGGCCGTTTTCAGGTCCTTGCTTATGTTCGACTTAGTGGACGCAAAGTCGATGATTTTGCCAAGTTGCTGCTCAGCCACTTTTATTGCGGATCGTCCTTTGGTTTCTTGGTTGACGGCCCTCAAAAACCACACTCCGTCCATAACCTCCACCGGCTGGCTTGCCGGGAAGTGGACTGGAGCACCCACGCTTTAGGTGCGTACGCAACTCCCAGCACCTGACTCCTCACTTCTCCTTGTCGGAGATCTCATCAACCCGCTTCTTGCGAAGGAGTTGATCCCACCACTACTTCCACCTGAATTCTGATTGCTTGATTTGTTTGATTTCATGATTAATCCCACGGGTCGCACGGGATAGAATGTCCACCACGCCAGAGCCCTGCATTAACGCGGTAAGGGACAGCTTACTGTGGGGGGTGCCCAGGTACCCCACAGGCTCCGTTAAAGATCGAGCATCTTTTTCACCCCCTCGATCACTCATTCCTCAGCACGGGTCGCTTGACACCTTGAATTGGGGTTAGTAGTCCTATTCTTAGCCGGCGACTACGCGGCTGACTCGCAAGCGGGGGGGTGCGTCAGGCCCCAGGACTTTCGTCCCTGCTGCCCCAGCAAAACGCGTCTCAATTCCTTCATTTGCATTACTTATCCGTGGAATGCACAACATATACATCAACCATAACCCAGCCTACGTACAGCACGAGATCCTTACGGGGCGACAATAGTAGAACTCTCGCCCTTGCGGAACCAAAATCCAACCCACGTCCAAAGAAATCACCGCCGCAAACACGCACGCACCGCACCGGCCGGCACCGCATAAATGGACTAATGAGCGAAAGTTTCCCCTCGTCCATTCGTACGACGATGATGATGCCTTCCAGCGGGTCCAGCAGGAGCATCCGAAAATACTCGAAACTCTCTCGTCAGAGGGTCGTCGGACACTTTGCATGTCCATCGGTGGTGCGGTGGCTCCACTGACCGCATGATTCAAGTCGAAACATTCCGGGCACGTTTTGGGCGTGTGACGAAAATTGATACCTAATGACGGATGGCGACTTCTCAAGTAAGTAGGGGTAGTTCAGTCGTTGGCTGCTGGTTGGACTCGGTAGTCCAACGAATGGACGACCGACCGTGCGAAAATTGGAACTGGAGCGCAGATTTCTGCCCGTTTGGAGCTTGTTTGTTCGTTTGTTTGTTTGTAGGTTAGACTGCCACTGCAAAGTATAGACGACGACGACGACTCCGACGGCGCATGCTCGCAATGAGAGTTTCCCTTTTCGCCGTGTGATGGCCCCTAATCAGAGTGCAATCCACGCACGCGCCCCAGTCCCAAAGTGGAGATCCGCATCGAGGTGTACTTACCTGGTAGTAGAGATAGGAGAGATATGTACATACTGCACCGGCACGACGAGCGTTGTTGTTGTCCGGTCGTCACAAACAAACATGACCATCATCGGATCGCTGATGCCATCTATTTTTGGTAATTGTGCTCTGGTTTTAGCCTCGAGCTTGGACTTGGTGCCTGTGCCTAGTTCAGTGCGTGGCGTGGCATGGCAATATGGTTCGAGGCCCTTGTCGTGTTGTGATCACTCGATTTCACTTATCACACTCCAGTTTGGAGTAAGTTGGAGAGAAGCAGAATCGGAAATGTTGGTCAGAGTGTGCGACTGGACTTGTAACAATTGAATAATCCAACTACTGTATTAGAAAACTTTGATTACAACTCTTACGGAGACTTACTGGATTTAAGAAAACTTGGTAATTATTTCGGCTTTCAGTACCTAACAGATAAGCGTTGACTATTTTAAATCATCATTTCGATCGTGTCGTTGGGATCTTTATCAGGGCCTTATTATTTGTTAACGGGGCTGGGATTATTCTCAAATTTAGTGTTCGTTGATGACTGGTTCAATTGCTCACTCAATATGAATCAAATTGTTTATAAGGGTTGGGTACAGTACTGTCAAGGTTAAATCAGAGCTACACGCTCAGAAAACTGTTCTGATAAACGTGAACAAACAAACGCAAATATGAGAACAAGCAAATATACACCGTGAACTGGAACTAGTTCCAGCTGTCAATATGGGCGTTCTAGAAAACATGAAATCCAGTTCACGGCTAGGTTCACGGTGTACATTTCTTATTGTTGTTATCGTTGCTATGCATAGTTCCCGTTTGTTACCGTTGCCGTGATTGGGAGTGCACGTATATCGGAACGGATTTTTTTGCGTGTAATTATTTAACGCTTTTTGGTCTGCAAAACGGTGAGTCGATAAGGAGAGCGTTCAACATAGCTCTGGCCCTCACAATTTCCTACCTCATGCTTTCACGGGTCAAACGATGACAAAGACCGCCAGCTAAAAGTTGTGTGCTTAGCTGGTAGTGCAGCCTGGGCACTGTTGTCCTTCTGACTTCAGCTAGATTGAGGAGGTACGACCCGAGCGTCTATTCACCAAGGCACTAAGAGGATTCAGGTGGCCAAAAATCAAAAATCGACTCAATTCAATTTAAGATTTAGGTTCGGTAGTTGGAAGCAGACCACTTGGACCAGTAAACACCAAAATATTAGTTTGCTAATCCCTATACTTATAGAGCTATTGGCAGTTGTATGAGACCATTGACATTTTTGCCTTTCTCGTACACTAAGTGTATTGGAAAGGCTATATGTTCACTCCAAAAATGACTTTTCAATAGAAGGCCCAGAGGGTCGAGTCACCGGCGTATGATACAATCGATCGAGAACAGCTATGGCAGATTATGCACGAATACGGATTCCCGGATAAACTGATACGGTTGATCAAGGCGACGATGGATCGAGTGATGTGCGTAGTTCGAGTATCAGGGACACTCTCGAGTCCCTTCGAATCTCGCAGAGGGTTACGGCAAGGTGATGGTCTTTCGTGCTTGCTGTTCAACATTGCTTTGGAGGGTGTAATAAGAAGAGCGGGGATAAACACGAGTGGGACGATTTTCACGAAGTCCGTTCAGCTGCTTGGTTTCGCCGATGATATTGATATTATTGCTCGTAAATTTGAGACGATGGCGGAAACGTACATCCGACTAAAGAGTGAAGCCAGGCGAATCGGACTAGTCATTAATGTGTCGAAGACAAAGTACATGATGGCAAAGGGCTCCAGGGAGGAATCACCGCGCCCGCCACCCCGAATTCATATCGACGGTGATGAAATCGAGGCGGTTGAAGAATTCGTGTACTTGGGCTCACTGGTGACCGACGACAACGACACCAGCAGAGAAATCCAGAGGCGCATTGTGGCAGGAAATCGTGCCTACTTTGGACTCCGCAGAACTCTACGATCGAATAAAGTTCGCCGTAACACGAAGTTAACCATCTACAAAACGTTGATTAGACGAAACATGGACCCTACGTGCAGAGGACCAACGCGCCCTTGGAGTTTTCGAACGGAAGGTGTTGCGTACCATCTACGGCGGAGTGCAGATGGAAGACGGGACTTGGAGAAGGCGAATGAACCACGAGCTGCATCAGCTGCTGGGAGAACCAACCATCGTCCATACCGCGAAAATCGGGAGGCTACGGTGGGCGGGTCACGTCATCAGGATGTCGGATAGCAACCCGACTAAAATGGTTCTCGAGAGTCATCCGACCGGTACAAGAAGACGTGGAGCGCAGCGAGCTAGGTGGGTCGACCAAGTGGAGGACGATCTGCGGACCCTACGCAGAGTGCGGAACTGGAGACAAACAGCCATGGACCGAGTGGAATGGAGGCGGCTACTATGTACAGCAGAGGCCACCCCGGCCTTAGCCTGACCGGTAAGGTAAGTAAGGGTCGAGTCACATATACCAATCAACTCAGCTCGACGAATGATGGTGATATCTGTGTGTATGTATGTGTGTGTGTGTGTATGTGTGTATGTGTGTGTACAAAAAAAACTCACATCACTTTTTGGCAGTAAACCTGAACCGATTTTAATGACCGACGGTTCATTCGACGGGGAATCTGGTCCCATTGTTTCCTATTGAAAATGGTTTGGATCGGTCCAGCCGTTCCGGAGTTATGGCCATTTAGGTGTTCCGGACCGGTACCACAGGAAGGGGCCAGATATGAAAATGCATTTAACACATGCATGCGACACATCAAACCACGGGATTTTCGATAACCTGAAGAACGGTAAGCAGGTAAATAGTCTCAGACCATATCTGAACCAGTAGTGTTCCGGAACCGGTTCCGGGTGTCCCGCCAAAAGTGACCAAATATAAAAGTGAACCAAACCCATGCATGCGACACATTAAATAGCAGCTTTTTCGATAACCTGAAGAACAGTAAGCATGAGAATAGCCTTAGATCACAGCAGAGACTACCGGTAGTCTTCCGAAACCGGTTCCGGGTGCCCCGCCGGAAATGGCCCAATATAAAAGTGAACCAAACCAAACCAAAGCAAATGCATGCGACACATCAAATAACGGCTTTTTCGATAACTTGGTGAACGGTAAGCAGGAAAGTAGCCTTAGATCACAGCGAGACTACCGGTAGTGTTCCAGAACCCGTTTTGTATGTTCCGCCAGAATGACCAAAATGTAAAATGAATCAAATCCATGCATGCACATCAATTTTCGGCTTTTCAGAAAACCTGTTGAACAGTTAGCAAGAAACTAGTCTCAGACCATAAGTATTTAAAGAAATAGGTACAGTCTTGGAACCGGTTCCAGGTATCTCATAGGAAGTGGTGAAAACAGCGATAAATATGTGTAAGAGAACAAAATCTTTACAAAACTGAAGCAGGCTCAACGAATCACACTTTTTTCTAATTCCTGTTTAAATCGCATCAACCTCGAACAAAATTTTTCAATACCCTTTTGCATCTAAAATTACTGCGCAAAATTTTGATCCGACTGGTTGCTCCTCGCGCTCTGTGATATGGTTTAAATTTGAATTGGGTTCAGTATGAAAAATTTCACTTGCTTCAATTTTTTTGGTCAAATTTTATGAATCTAGTAACCAGTAAAGTGTGCAGGAAAAAGTTTATCAAAGACTGTTCGGACGATTTGCCTTTAGCGCGCACACACAAATATTGATAGCAGCTTTATTCTCGGTAGCAGCTTCAATGCTGAAATCCACTTTATTTAGATTAAAGATATTTACAAATAATAATAAAATATTTACAGTTTGGTGCCCATTTCACGCTCTTCAAAGGAATCGTCCTCTCTATCACTTCACTCTTAACAACTGATTCCTTTTATCGATCACTGTTGCCAGTTTCACAAAAACCCGTCACAACAAAGACTGTAAAGTGATTTTTTGTTGTGAAATAAATTATATTTTAGCTTGTTATAAAGTCATGGTATTGATCGGCCTCCAGTAATAGTAAAGGTGGTCACGCAGTCAACTAAGAGGTCTGATATTTTTCAGCTGTCTATACATTGACCATAACGTTGGAAATATAGGGAAATATGTGCCATCAATAAGTTTCCCAACGATGATGGCTTGGATAAAATTCTTGCTTTTATAAATAAAGTATTCACTGGATTCAGGGTGCTTACGTCAACGGAAAGATCATGAGTACATATTCGACGAGAAAGGCACTATCACCACTAGGTGGATTAATCCGGGTTTTTGGTAAAATGAATGAAATGTTCAACTTCGCATATCTTCGGCTAAAATGAAAAAAGTTTAACTTTTAAAGCAGTTTCTTAAAGGTTGTTTATAAACCTTTTGAATGATATATCAGACGTAGCAAGGTTGATTGTAAAACTATTAAATTATGCTACATTAAAAAAAATATTTTTTTCCCGAACAAAGCGTTCCATACAAAAAAAGATTCGCAAAGTTTCGCTTCGGGACTACATACTTCTATGTCTTCATTTAGGATCCCTGGGAGACATTGAAATCAACTTTGGCTGCTATTCTGCAATTCCAATCAAGTTGTTGGCGATTAAATACCTTTGAGGGAACATTTGGTGGCCATGGTCGCTTTTCTCAGTAGATCAACCATTGTAGAGTCTAAATCTTGTCTTAGATCTCTTAGTGAAGCGTGTTTTTACAAATTGGAATCCATTTTGTAAATTGGAGCATAAATCCTTATACACTAAAACCTCTTTTTATGCATGTTATTTTTATGCACATTTAATTTATGCACCTTTTTTATGCCCTGCATAAAAAGAGGGAAAGCTACTCAGAACTAATATTGTGCATAAGAATATTTAAAAATGACGGGAACTATTGCAACGGTGGCCAAGGGGTGTTTATAGGGGAGAGCAAAGGAAGGTTACAGGTACGTTTTTGGGTGTTTCCGAAGGTCTCATCCTCATGTGCGTTACATGGGGTCCTAGTGGGTCTTAAGGGGGTTTCGGAGTCATTCCAGGAAGCCACAGACAATTTTATCAGAAGCGTTGCAGAGGCGTTCATAGGGGTTTTGGTTTAGAGAGATTTTTGGAGGCATTTCAGGTTGTTTCAGACCATTTTCGGCGTGATTCAGTGGCATTACGGAGGAGCTTTCGGGGGATTCGGAGCTTCTCAGATCCGTTACATGGAGTCCGAGAGGGTTGAGGGGGATTTTGGAGGCATTTTTGGACGTTTCAGAGCATTTTCGGTGGGATTTAAGGACAAAGTATTTGGAGTACATTGCTCAAAATTACTAGAGCACCGTTTTTCAGAACCGTTGAACGGATTTGGATTAAAATGCATCACGCTGTTGACAACCACTGAACAATTAGCGTGATGCATTTTCATCCAAATCCGTTCAACGGTTCTAAAAAACGGTGCTCTAGAAATTTTGAGCTATGTACTCCAACTACCTTGTCCTTAAAGCGTTACGGAAGAGTTTTCGGGGGTTCAGAGTTTCTCAGGTACGTTACAAGAGGTCCAAGGGGGTTTAAGGGGGATTTTGGAGGCATTTCAGGATGTTTCAGAGCATTCTCGGCGGGATTCAAAGGCGTTACAAAGCGTTACGGAAGAGTTTTCGGGGGTTCAGAGTTTCTCAGGTACGTTACAAGAGGTCCGAGGGGGTTTAAGGGGGATTTTGGAGGCATTTCAGGATGTTTCAGACCATTTTCGGCGGGATTCAGAGGTGTTACGGAAGCGTTATGATGAGTTTTTGCGGGATTTAGACCGACTTAGGTGCGTTACATGGGGTCGTGGGGGTTTCAGGGGAATCTTGTAGGCATTTCGAGATTTATTTATTTTTTTATTTTTATTTATTTATTTCGCCTTCGACTAGGTCGCACAGACTACAACTTAAATATTAAAACGAGCACAAATACATTCTGTTTTACAATAACTTTACACAAATCAGATTAACGAGAAAACACTAACTAAAGCTACTATTACGAAATTATTCTTGAAGCTAAGTTGTCCGGTTTGGTCTCCACACTGAATTATAGCGGTCACGAAACTCTCGGCAACGTATACCGGTTGGCCAGTTCGTCCCAGTTAACGCATTATTCCGATATTGTGCATCAACGACGACTTTGAATGATACATAATCCAACGTTGAAATGTCTTTCCACGGAGACACTAAGCATTTCACGTTCAAAACCCGTTCTGCTCCTAGTGCTTCACACACCATAGATCTTATATCATTTTCCGTGACATCATTCGCTATATTAGAAATATACAGCTGCAGGCTTCCATTGTTCATGAGACCATAAGGTTGTTCGTTGGCAGGGTTTAGTACGATGTTCTTCGTTGAGCTTAACGGTGAAGATGTGGACGGTGAAGCATTCATGGCGTTAGACAACTCTCCACACATTTCAAATGATGGCAAATGCGAAGTCAGCTGCGTTACAATTTTGTCGATGCGCTTCACCTCAGCCTTCAATTGACTAACTTCATCTTCCGTAGCCAATTTTTTCGTGTTAGTGTCGGATGCAGATTTTCCAAAACGATCATATTCGATAGCATGTTTGCACGGGTCGCACATCCAAAATATGTTGCTATGTAAGCAAGCACATCCTTCGTCGTACGTTAAACCCACACATCTAGCGTGAAAAACGTGTTTATCCTTGCAAATACCATAGCAGCTCACAACAATATCCTCGGGACGAATCTCAATTTTACAAGTGTAGCAATGATCCATCATTAGCGGTTTGGGAAACTCTGTCTACGCGATTGTCAGTCCCTCACTTCAGAGATAGATGGCTCACAAGCAAGTTTTTAGCACGCTTGACAAAACAATCGAGGATGGCGGGATCGACAATTAAACACGTCGTTGTGTATCGTTGAATGTTGATAATAGCATGAAAACAAAATTGAATGCACTGCTGTTTCGTAGTCGATTCAGGCTGCTTTCTACTTCTTCAGATAAAAGGCCACACTACATTAGCGAAATGATGTCGAAAGATGCGGTACAACAGGCACGACACGGCAAAATTTAAAACAGAAACTACAGCATTTCCAAGAGCAAAACAAACAGTATGCACGCACACAGGGTCGTTTCAGGAAGTTTTAAAGGATTTTAGAGACCATAACACAATATCCTTTGAACACCTTTGAAAAACCCTTTGATTTCGAGATTGTCTTGAAACCCCCCGATACGACCCTGACCTAAAATGCCTTGAAACGCCTCTGAAACCTCCGTAATTCCACTGAAACGCCCTAGAAATCATCATAATCCATTTGAAATGCCTCTAAAACCCCTTTAAATGCCCCCATAACCCCTTTGAAACGAACCTGAAAACCCCTTGAAATACCATCAAACGCCCCCAAAACACCCTTAAAATGTTCCTGAAACACCCTGAAACTCTTTGAAATGACTCTGAAGTACCTTAAAACGCCCCTCAAACTTCTTGCAACGTCTTTCAAAGGCTCTTCAGATCCCTTGAATTGCCCCTAAAGCCGCAGGAGCAAGACCTGTTTTCGCGAACCAGATTCCCTAATTAAAGCCCAAACTTAATTTATGCATAAATTTCCCTCTGTTTATGCCTCTTTTAATTTATGCACATTTTTAATTTATGCAGTCCCAGCCATGTGCATAAAAAGAGGTTCCAGTGTATACTGCCTTCCCACTGTGATTTTTTTTAAAGGCAGCTCCATAAAGAAGTGCCCCGCAACTTCATTTGTATGGGAGCTTCAGTGGGGAGAGGGGTTCCACATTATTGGTAAGTTTCCTGTTCCCAAGTAGAGCGCTCAAGTAAAATTGCTCCTTTTTCCGTAAGTAGTTTTGACATTTGTTTAACTGACAACATTTTAACGAAATGATACTATAAGAAGGATGTAAAGAATATTAAAATTAACAATTCAAACAGGAGTTCCTTTTGGGTTTCATCTTTGTGAAATTCCTTAAATAGTTTCTTCTGGGAATGCAACAGTTTTTTTTTTAATTGGTATGCTTCTGAAATTCTTCCAGTAGTACTTTCAGGAGCTCCTCAAGTCGTTTCTCTAGGGATTTCTACAACAGTTCCTTTTGAAATTCTTCCAGAAGCACTTTCTAGGTTTTGTCCTAGAGCTCTCTCAGATACTTCTGATAATTGATTCTAAAATTGTCTCAAGCAGTTCCCTAAGAATTCTTAGGAGTTTTCTGGAAAATCATCCATAATAACCCTGAGAATTTCTTTAGAATCTACACAGAACTTCTTCCAAAAGTACCCCGGGAAGTCCTTCAGGACATCCCTAAATTCCTATACGAACCTCCGGGAAATCCTCCATGGCTCCCCAGGAATACTTCCAAGAATTAAATGGAATATTTCTAGAAATTCCCCTAGAAATCTTCTCGCATTTTTTACGAAACCCCTCTAAGATTATCCAGGGAATTCCTCTACGGTAATACCTTCATGAATGATCCCAAAATTCTCTCTAGGATTTCCACGAAATTTGTTTTAGGAGTTCAAGTTTTCCCTGGAGTTATGCCCGGAAGCTCATCCAGCAGTTCCCTAAAAATATTTACACAAGTTTCTCAAAAAAAAAAAACCTCCAGAGTTCCTTGAAATTTCCTCTAGGAGCTCCCTGAGAACTCCTCCAGGAATGTCCTGAGAATTCCTTCAGGAGTCCCATGGCAATTTCTCCAGGAGCTCCTCGGTAATTCCTTTAAGAATTCTCTGGGAATACCTCCAGAGAGAGGTTCAGAGGGATTCCATGGGATTTTATCCAGGAGTTTCCCGGGTATTTCTTCAGGACATCTCCGAGAATTACTTCATGAGTTTCCCAGGAATTCCTCCATAAATTCTCCGAGAACATCTCCAGGAGTTCCCCAGGAATTTCCGAAAAAGTTCCCCCCTCCTAAAAATCCCAAGAAAGTCCGCCAAGAATACTTCTTGGAGTTCCCAGGAGATTATTCCAGGAGTTCCCTGCGAATGCCTCCAGGATTCCTCCAGTAATTTCTCCAAGAGTTCCCCGGAAATTCCTGTAGCATATCTCCGATAATTTCTCCAGGAGTTCCCCGAAAATTCCTCCAAAAGTTCTCCGAGAATACCTCTAAAAATTACCGGGGAATTCCTCCAGGAGTTCCCAGGGAATTCCCCCCAGGAGTTCTCAAAGAATTCCTCCGGAAAGTCAACAGGAATACCTCCAGCATCTTCTGGTGGTATTTTCCAAGAACTCCTGAAGCATAAAAAAACTTTTGAAGTAACATTTGAAAGATTCTACCAATGAAAACTTTCTTGAAACTGTGAAAGAATTCCCAGTCTTCAGAAAAATAGAGGAACCTCTGGAGAAATCTTTACCCGACATCTCTCGAACATAGCTTTCTCTGAAGCTTTCCAGATTGATATTACAAATTCTCATCGGAATCAAAAACCTACTTACATAACATTATCGATGAACTGAAATTGTTTTGAAATTTGCCGCAAGAAGAAATCTCTAGACAACTTCCTGAAGGAATCTCTGGATAAACTTCTGAAAAATAAAATTAGGGGAATGGGAAGGAGAGTTTCTTAAAAAAAGTCTCTGAATAATTGTTTGAATGAATCCATGTAGGAATTTCTTCAAGGAATCCCTGGAGGATTTTCCAAAGTAATCCATGGGAGAATTACTAAGAAAATCTATGGGCGTTTAACCACAGGAATACATAGAGGAATCTTAAGAAAATGGGCAATATTCTAAAAGATTCCTCATCAAAACTTCTCAAGGCTATTTCAGTGAAATTTCCAAAGTATTCACTGAAGAAAATTATCGAATGAAGTCCTGACTTTTTTGGAAGAATACCTGAAGAAATTTCTTAAGGAATCCATTGAAATTTTTCTAGTGGAATGCTTGTAGAAATTTCTAGAGGAATATTCGGTCTATTTCCATTTGTAAGGAATTGCATAAAAATAATTTGCCTGCCACTGTAGCATACCCTCATGAGTTACCACGATCACCTGCACGTATGCAGATTCTTGTGAGCAGTAATAATCTCTCGCAGCATCCCTGTGTGGCTGCTGTGGTTAGATAGTTTAGTTTATAATTCCGATCGTCGCCGGTATCGGCATCGCTTGTAGATTGACCGTGTGGTCACGCGTTATCATACAGTCCACTAAATTACAACAACGGTGTTATTATTTCTGAATAAACGGCGTGATTAGTGCATAATCATTTTATTAATTTTCTACCGCTAACCGAACAAGTGTTGCTAGTGTATAGATAGGAATTGGCCCTAACACCATTCAAATTTGATAAAATACATTTACAGATAAAAAAAAATCTTGAAAAATTAAAGCTGTTCGTACTTCATAAGATATTCTTAATACCTCTGTAGAGTAATTTCTGTAGGGTTGCCTAAAGTAATCCATAAAGGAATTTCTGAAGAGATCCTTGGAAGGGTAATGGAAAAACTTGTATTTAGCAGGCACGAAATGTTGCTTATCGACAAATTGAGAGATGAAATTTGTGAAAAAAAAAATCGCATTCTGGTGGGATTCAAACTCGCGACTCCGTATTTGCTAGACCCGTGCTTTAACCAAATAAGCCAAAGAACAAGCATGATTCTACGAAATAGAAAGCCAAACTCACTCCGAAGCCACACCGTGAACACTCCTATTTCACAAACTCATTTCTCTTTCCCCAAGCAACACGACTTAGTTCAAAGCCAGTACCAGCAACATCAGTGCAATTTATTCACTGTTCGAATTAAGGAAAACAGAACACAGTTGCTTCTTCTTTGAAACGCAAAAAGCGCAAATTTTAAATCGTTATGCAACTTGAACTAGGGGGATTGATAAAAAAATGAAAAAAAGTATATTCAGACTCGAACCATGGACACCAGGAGTATTAACCACTCACCTTACATACTACACCAGAAGCTCTGTGAAAGATTTGCTGCTCAATGCACCATAAAAGCTACTGAAGTTACGCGTTACTTCATTGTACCGTCTTTGCCACAAGTTAGAAAGCTGTCAAAATGAAAAGACGCGCAAGTTCTCCGCAACACATTTGAAACCTAATCTGAACAAACAAACCAGAGTAAGATGTTTCAGGTGTGTTACATAGCACATTTAATGCAAGCTGACTGTATTGCCACTTGTGAGGAATATGTAAGCTCCGCCTCCCTAAATCGATGTTAAATACGATGTTATTTGTAATTCCTATGAAACAAAGCTGCAACTTAACGATATTCGGAGTTTAAATGCAACTCCACTGACAAGATGGAAGTTGCGTGCGCTTTTATTGCAACTCTTTTAGACCAAAGCATAGAAAACCACATTTTGGATGATGTTGCAGGTGCTGCTTGGGTCGGCTTAGATGTCAATCCACAACACACTCCCGTTTCAATTTGGCTTTCTATTCCGCAGGATCATTACTTGCTCTGTGGCTTAGTTGATTAAAGCGCCGGTCTAGCGAATACGGAGTCGTGGGTTCAAATCCCACCAGAACGCGATTTTTCACAAATTTCATCTCTCAATTTGTCATTTAGATAAATAAATAAATTTCGTGCCTTCTAATTATAGGTTTTCCAGTATGTTTCAGACAAACCAGCAAATCTGTTAAAATGCCAGTAAAATGGGCAATATGTGTCATTGTATCCTTGGAAGTTTTTGAGCAATCTCAGGATTAATGTTTGAAGAAATTTATGGGGGAATTTCTGAAGAATTCAATGTGGAGCGGACCTGATGTGAAAGTTAGAACACGTGACTCTTATGCCGAGGACCTGGGATCGAATCCTACTCCCGACAAACTCACAAAATGTAAGTTCTTCCTTCAGAAAGAATGTAAAGCGAGGGTCCCGAGATGAACTAACCCCGAGTTTAAAATCCCGTTAATAAAGATGAAGCTAGCAACCATGAATGATTTTCTAAAAAAAATTAATTATGAATTGGACACGGTGTAGTTTGAAGAAAAAAAAATTTATACATCTCTAATTGTACACAAAAAAAGAAATCTTGGTGCAGCTGACCAATATAATTTCACTAATCAGTTGTATGACTAAGCACACATCTTATCAGAAACGTAAAAAACATCAACCACATCCGTCAAACTCACTTTCAGATACAACAACCCAAGATGACGGTAGCCTGTTACAAGAGGGAGGACAGCGGCGCAGTCCTCCGGACGGGTTCGGAGAGCGCACGCGATTAGAAATCAATTGATAAGTATCGCCATCAATCGACAACTGGCTCTGACCAAACCGATATAAAATATGTGTCAAACAGGTACTTCTTTGAACCGAGTCTGTGTCTACTGTCTCGTGCCCCGTCGCCCGACTTCCGTACCCTCGCTCGACCCGCCACCATCGTCGTCGTCAGCGGTAAGATCCATGTTCGGTCCACCAGTCCTCGACGACGATCGGTTCGAATTCGAGTGTCCAAAGAGGTCTGAGTGCAGCAAATTCTCGCTCGACGAGCCCGACCGAGAGGACATAAAGCACTTGCCATTCGCCACCACACAGTGGCCCAACAAACAGATGGCGGATTTAGCCAATCTCATACAGGACGGGTACAGGTGGGTATGTGTGATGCGGCAGAAAAAAAATCTAAAAGAGAAAAGAAAACCTGACGGATTGGATCTTCTTCGACGACGACGACGACGACGACGATCACCAACGAACAGCAAAACTCATGAATCGCAATGAAAATCGAAGGAAAAACAAGTTCATCTCTTTCCAGGCGAACAAGTCGCGCACCGACTCCGTCCAGTGCAGTGTGCACCATGCTGCAACTGGAAAGGCAATGTGTCTCTTCGTCGTCGGTCGGCGAGCTGAGGACGACTCTACCTACTAAACAGTGGAAGACCAGTCACATTTTTCCCGACCTTCCCACCTCTTCGGGAGCATCACTGCCCAGCAGCGACGTTCTTCGATTTCTTTGTGCGTTTGCGCACAGAGAAAACCAGGATGTCGGCGATTTCAACGAAAGTGAGAACAGCATTTTGTTTCCTTGGCGGATCGCATGGTTGTGGGATTATCACATTGTTGTTACAAAACCAATGTGTAGTAGCATGAAAACTTTTGGACGAACCATACAATAATAACCCAAAGTCAATTTATCTGTTTCAAAATCAAGAAAGCTGTGGATTCTAGCTTTGGCTTTGCGAACCTATTGAAATTGTCTACGTTAAACTTAGTTTCTTGCTCCCAAGTAGAGCGCTCAAGTGAAATTCCTCCTTTTTCCGTAAGTATTTCTGACATTTGTTTAACTGGCAGCATATTAACGAAACGATGCTGTAAGAAGGATGTGAAGAAAACGGCACCAGGTTGTTTACAATTTGGAATTAGAGGAATTTCGATCCTCAGGAAATATTATTGAAATTGCTTGCGCGTGGGGCAAATAATTCAATTTATAAGTTTTGGGCGCGCTTCTGAGGGAAATCCAGATAGTGATTCCAACGGAGTTGTGCGCTCCAAGTAAAATACTGATGACATTGCGCTGGGATTATGGGGGAACTTTTAATGGTATTACAGCGAGAACTATGGTTAGATACTAATTATAAACTCTGTAATATTGGACCTGGTGTGATGGTTAAAGCGCGTGACTATCACGCCGAGGACCTGGGATCGAATCACACTCCCGGCAAACTCACAAAATGTGAGTTCTTCCTTCGGAAGGGGGAAGCAAAGCGTGAGTCCCGAGATAAACTAGCCTAGGGCTAAAAATCTCATTAATACTTACAGATAAAAAAAATCAGTAATATTGGGGTTTGGACCGAGCTTAGTGTTAAAATACACGTTAATAAAAACAAAAAATAGGTATTCTGCTGAGACTCTGACAATTATTTTATAGAGTTCTTGAAGAAATACTAGGACAAAGCTTCACGGGGAATTTGATAGAAATTTAATGAAGATCCACGAAGGATTCTTTGTGATGAATCTTCTGGTATTTCGTACGAAGGTGTTTCTTTAGGATTTCGCAGAAAATCCTCTTGAAATTCTTCCAGGTGTTCCACCAGAAAAACCACCAGGAGTTCGCCGGGGATGCTCATAAAATGTCTTTGAGATTTTCATTACAAGTTTTACAAAAAATCCCTCCATGAATTCCTTCTGTTTTTTTTCTAGAATTTTTTTTCTAGAATTTAATAGCGTGGGATCTTCTAGGAGTTCCTTCAGGGTTTTCTCCAGAGGTGTTTCTAAGATTCTACCAGCAGTTTTTTCGAATCATCCTCCAGTAATTTCAACTGGGATTTCTTCAGTATTTTTCGGAGGTTCACTCAGATATTTATTCGGCGGTTCCCGCAGGAATTCCTTCCGGGATCATTCCAAGAGTTCTTTCTAAGATTTCTCCAGCAGTTATTATTTTAAAATAGAACTATTTGGGATTCCTAGGTTTTCTCTGTGCGTATCTTATATAAATCCTCAAGGAATTCCTTTTGGGAATTCTCCAGGACTTGTTCACTAGATTTATTTGGAAAATCCTTGCTCCAGCCACTTCTTCCGGGTTTTTTTTTTTTTATACACAACATTTATTTATTACACAAATTTACAATTAATAAGGCCTAATGAACTTCTGTTCCTTTAAAGGCCTATGAACTTACACTGATACAGTAATTTAAATACAATAATTAAAATACAATAATAAATCAAGAACAATAATTCAAAAAGTACTGGTACACTGATATTTTACATTTGACTACACTACACAATTTTTACAATTTACTACATAAAAAATACGAATATACTAACTGCATACTGATACACTGACGATTTTACACTTCGATTTAATTTTTCCTATCGAACCATGTAATCGACCAAATTTTCTCGAATGAATCGCTTAACTTCAAATTTGAATCTTACAATAAAAAGCACTTGTTTAATTGGATTTGGGAGCCTGTTGTAGATCTGCGGACCATAGTTGCTGAACCGTCTTCTCCCGACTTCAGTATTGAAACGTCGTCTAGTCAACAAGTTAGCATTCCTTGTGTGGTGATGATGAATTGCTGCACTGAACTGAAAGTTGTGGTGCAACTCCATACGATTTTGAATTTTGTGCATCATTGTAGCAGCTCGCAGGAAAAATAGACCAAGAATAGGAAGGACTTTATTATATGGTAAGTTATAAAGTTCAAGTGATGGGGTTAAATGAGGCAGTTTAAATATTCCTTTAAGACAACGGTTTTGTTGGACTTGTAGCTCCTTAAGGAATGTTTTACAGCAAGAACCCCACACCGTATTCCATACTGGTATCTACTGTGTATGAATGCATAATAAATCTTCATGAGCACATGCTGTGGAACGCTGTAAGCTAGTTTCCTCAAAATGCCACACAAAGCTGCATTTTGTGATATAATTTGCCGTATATGGACATCCCACCGTAATTGATTATCAAGGAAAATTCCCAAATACTTGTAAGTGCTAACTTCATCAATGACCTGTCCATCTACACAGAGTTGTGGCACTGTAAACATGTTTGCATTACTGTGGCGAAAGATCATCATCTTTGTCTTTTTCAAATTGAGCGCTAGTAGATTGTTTTCAAGGTAACGGTTTATACGCTCCAAATCCACCTTCATAAGATGTACTATTCGTTCTACCGACACACTGGAGTAAGACAACACAGTGTCATCCGCAAAAAGCCTTGGTTTGCCATATAAATTCAGATTAGGGAGATCGTTGACAAAAACTAGGAATAGCAAAGGACCCAAATTACTCCCCTGTGGAACCCCGTATTCTATTGGACGAGCATTGCTTCGCGTTTCATTGATCACTACTTGCTGATACCGGTCTGATAGATAGCTGCGTATTAGTTGGTTAGCTAAGCCCCGAACTCCACAGTAGTCTAATTTTTTTCCTTAAGAAGCTCCTTCTAGGTCTCCTCTGGGAGTAACTCATGATTTCTTCTGGTATTTCTCCAGTACTTACTCTTAAGATTACACCAGGAGTGGCATTAGGGAGATTTCTTCAATAATTCCTCCAAAGATTCCTCCAGACAGTCCTACAGGTATTCCTCCCGGAACTCCTCCGGAGATTTCTACTCCTTAGGAGGTGATTCCTCCAGAAACTCCAACGGGGACTCCTCTAGAAATTCCTGCACATGTTCCTCCAGGGATTCCTCCGGAGATTCCTGCAGTATTTTTTTCGGGAATTCCTCCGGAGGTTTCTTCGGAGATTCCTCCAGGAATTCCTCCAGAAATTCTTCACGGAATTCCTCCGGAGATTCCTCCACGAGTTCCTCTGAAGACTCCTCCACGAATTACTCCAGAGATTGCTCCAGGAATTCCTCCGGAGATTCCACCAGAAATTCCTCCAAGGATTCCTGCAGGAATTTCTTTGGGGAACCCTCCGGATTATCTTTGCTGATTTTTCCAGGAACTCTTCCGAATATTCCTCCAGGTACTCCTCCGAAGAGTCCTTCAAGAATTCCTCCAAAACTCTTCCGGAGATGCCTCAAGAAACTCCCCCGGAGATTCCTCCAGAAATTCCTCTAGAAATTCTTCCGAGGATTCCTTCCGGACTATCTCCGCTAATTATCCCAGGCATTTCTCTGAGTATTCTTTCAGGAATTCCTTTGGGGATTCCTCTGGATTATCTTTGCTGATTTTTCCAGGAACTCTTCCGAAGATTTCTCCAGGTTCTCCACCGAAGATTCCTTTAGGAATTCCTCCGGAGATTCCTCCAAATATTCTTCCAGAGATTCCTCCAGAAACTCCTCCGGCGATTGCTCCCACAGTAACTGCTGAGATTTCTCCAATAATTCCTCCAAAGGTTCCTCGAGAAATTCTTCCGGAGATTCCTCCGGAAAATTCTTCAGGTATTCCTCCAGGCATTCCTCCGGAGATTCCTCCATGAACTCCTTTAAAGATTTATGCAGTAATTTCTTCGGAGATTTCTCCACGAATTCCTTCCCGAGATTTCTCTGGAGATTTTCTGCAGGAATTCCTCCGGAGATGTCTCCAGGAATTCCTCCGGAGACTCCTCCAGGAATTCTTCCGGAGATTCCTCCAGGAATTTCTCTGGAGATTCCTCCACATATTCCTCCAGGAATTTGGCGGCAGAGTCCTCCAGGAATTCCTCCGGAGATTCCTCCGCATATTCCTTCAGGAATTCCATGAAGAATCTCCGAAAGATTTCCAGAAGGAATCCTTAGAAAAATTCTTGGAAAATTCTCCGAAGGAATTCCTGGAGGAACCTCCGGAGGAATTCTTGGTGGAATCTCCGAAGGAATCCCTGGAGGAATCTCCGAAGAAATTACTGCAGGAATCTTTGGGAGTATTCCTGAAGGAATCGCCGAAGAAATTCCGTAAGGAATTCTTGGAGGAATCTCCGGAGGAATTCCTGGAGAAATTTCCAGAGGAATTCCTTTGGGAATTTCCAGACGAATTCTTTAAGGAATCTCCGAAAGAATTCCTGGAGGAAGTTTTGGAGGAATCTCCTGAGGAATTATTGGAGAAATCCCAGGAGGAATTTCTGGAGATTTGCTCCAGAAGATTCTCTGGTGATTGCTCCAAAAATTCCTTCAGGGGAAGTCCTGCAGGAATTCTGGAAGAATTGCATGGGAATTTCAGAGGAACTCCAGGAAAATTTCTCGGGGAATTCCTGGTGGAATTATTGGTGAACTTCTGGTGGAATTTCCGAGGTAATTTTAGATGGATTCCTGGGAAACTCCTGGAGGAATTTCTGCAGGAATTCCCGAGGAACTCCTACAAGAATTCCCGGGAACTCCTGCAGAAATTCTCGAAAATCTCCTTGACGAATTCCTGATGAACTCCTGGGAGAATTTCCAGGGAACTCCTGGATATACTCCCGGCGAACTCCTCAACTCAAATTCTCAAAACTCATGATTGTGTTTTTTCACGCGCGATTCTTGACTCGTCAAACTCACCTCCGAAAAAATCAAGCATGAGTTGACTCTTTGCTTTATTTCTTGGTCTGCTGATTATTTTCAATGAAGTGTTGACGATTGTATAACAGAATTAAAGCGAAGCTTGCATGCAATAACAAAAAAATTCGATGAAATTGATTTGGATTCGTTTTACAAGCGAACGAGTTTTCGGCTCTTAACTCGCGAGAGCGAGATTTCGCATGAAAAACTCATGTGTGACAAAATGATGCAGAATCGCGCGCGAGTGGTTCATGAGTGAGTCTTGAATGCAATTTTATCAACACTGCTCTCAGGGATGATGCATATTTTCTAGCATTCCATACAGCCCCAGTATAGAACGGATTTGACATTCGACGGAACGAATGGTACGACCACAGACAAACAGGCGTAACACTTCGAACATTTTTCGATTCAAATCATAGTCACGGAAACATATTCGCCCAATGCTAAAAGGACTAAGTTTGGCCGACCATCAACTAGGTGGCGGTAGTGAGCAAACGTCAAACTCGAATAAAAACGATGCGAGCGCCACGGGTGGGCAGTTGGCCAACTATCATATTTTAAAAAAGACCGATAAATCGGTGTACGATGGGAATTATCAGAGTGTTACGTCTGTTTGTCTGTGGTACGACGCTGAGACGAGACTCGCGATAACGGTCTTCTTTTTCTCCAGTTTGTTATTTTTCTTCTTATCTGTTTTGACATTATGTTTTGGGCTAGTGGTTCAAACACGTACGTGACCGCATCATCTCGCGTGCAGTGTGACTGAATCCCATTCACGCACAAAGTCATGTTGAGGTGAACTTCACCTGGTGAAGTTGTACATCGCCAGCAATCGCCAACCAAAGTAATCATCGGAATATTTTGTTTTCAATTTATTTTTGATAGAACAACAATTGAAAATGCTGCTCGGAATGAATTTTGGCTTCAGAACTGTAGTAGGCTATGCTGGGAGTGACATTAAGGAGTAAGATAATAAACTTCACTTGTGTACAGGACATCAACCAAACAACAGTGTTTTACAGATTATTACATTGGCGACGAGAATGAAGAACCACGTCAAATAATGTCATAGTCTTCTCATAATAATCAAGGTCAAAAGGGAAGTACCTATTGAAAATTTATTATAAATGAAAGTTAAGCAAAACTAACCATTTCTAGAGCAACCAAAACCATTTTTCAAGACTGGTGGTGTGACCGTCAGCAATTCAAGATAAGCGACGCGCAAATTAATGGCCTCCGGAAAAGACTATTACTGGCGTGTCGTAAAGTTCCATCATTCAAACGGGAAACGCAGGATTTGGGTACCATGATGGTGGAAAAGAATAACTCGAGGTGGGTAAATTTTTGATCGAAATGTTTGAGCTAACCAAGAGAACCCATTTCTCCATTGATTTGTTGGCCAGAATCATGAAAAGTTCAAAAAGAGAATGAGTAGTAGAGAGAAAACGCTTTAATATTCGTAACTAGCCCTAGTAAGTTAATTGGTTATAAAGGGCGTTTCTTCAGGAAATTCCAGTTCAAAACACCTTCCATGCTGTCAGATAACATAGGGTTGTTATGCACCCTAGAAAATGAAGGATGAAGGTGTATGATAAGTTGCTATGATCTATAATTTGTAGACGGTTGCCAACCTAGGCAACTCCTACTATGCTTTAGGTCAGCTATAGGAAAACTATTCTATACAAAATTCAAATTAACACTTCAAATTAACAGTTCTGATATGAGCATTGTAATTTTGAATGTCTTGTCAGGTTCATATTCTGATCAACTACTGTTAATCTATCTGCTTTTGAATTAGGTGAGGACTTATCAAGTCTTATTTGTTAACGTGTCCTATTGCAATGGAGTGCATCGTTCAAGAATCCGTCCGGTGATTGTATCAAATTGTTTACCAAGACAAATCCCCTCTCACATCTTACCTTCCAATATCCAAACTCCTAGTGATTTCTCGTAGTAACGCAGAGAATTCCTCGGTTATTGGCCTATGCGAGAATCACGTCATCACTTCCTTCCCTATCCTTAATTGACCTGCATTCGGACGTGGCCGGCGCTGGTATTGCCCATTGAAAAGTATTGGGATGTCAGCATTTACACAATGAGGAGAAGGCTAGTCCCAAGCACTATCTGTTGGTTCTTTGTGTAAATGCAGATGTCCTTGCAATAACAGAGGAGCAACCGCGGGCGGTCAATCATGCTCATGCTCATGCTCATGCTCAGTTTTATTGAAGTTCGTGAGGATTAAAAAAACGACACAGACACGATTAGTACTTCCAGTGAGCTATTCGCTCTTTGAGTGCCATAAGTAATCTCACGCTCTCTAATTCATCCTATTCGAAAACAAGCGATTACGGCAGGGTTGAAAAACTCACATTCAATTGAATGACATTTTGCTAAACTGAATGCTTTAGGCATTCATTTTCAGCTCCGCTGTGAGATACTTGAAAGTGAACACAGAAAAACTCAACTACTTTGTGGACGTAATGACTCCACCATCATCAACACACGCTCTGCGCTGATGGATGCTTCATGTCAACAACGGCCGCATGAATGCGACTGGCCCATAAGCAAGCGTGGTGAATTTTCTCTTTTGAGTGCCAATGACAGGGAAGATGTTGTAACTGAATCTCGCCGTCGCCACGATGTGAGCGACGAGAGAATTTTTATTCTCTTCTCACCCGTCTCCGTGAAGGAAAGAGGCTTTACCGTCAGAAGCGGTGTGGTAAAAAAACAAAAACTCACGTTCGTTGCATGCTTTCATTTTTTTTTTTGCAACCCTGGATTACGGTACCGATTGATTTCGTTCTTTTTGTTTTCATGCGTGCTACAAAAATAAGAAACAAAACAAACAGCGCTTCAATCCTTTGTGAAACGAAACGCAGAATCACAACAAAAACACGAGCAAGGTTATCAAAAAACGGTTTATTGATTCGAATAGGATTACCTTCAACCTTTTTTGTATGCACTAAAGACACTATATGCTAAAGACACGAAATCTGATGACTGTTGCTGTTGATGATGATTCCCGCATCATGGCGATGATGCTGCCAGGCAATGCCTTTAAAGCGCGTTTGACAGGTCTCCCGCTCGATTGGAATGACATTGACAGTAAATTTGGAATTCCAATTGGAACATTTCGTGTCTTTAGTATGCACTAACGGAGATTCCAATGTATATTGCAGATTACACCACAAATTGGACTATCACACTTTTTTGGTACGCATGAAAGTGTAAAAAAATTTCACATTTGCATCGGGTCGTCTCGACGTCTTCGGTGCGCTTATTTACAAGAAATAAGTGCACCGAAGACCTCAACTCGATCTGACGTGGTCCTGCGCTGCAATTACACTTTGAACGTATGTGTACACTATTGTGTCAGTCCAATTTGGGGTGCAGTCAGCAATACATTTTCCATTATACACGATTTTTTTTAGAACAAAACCTTTCGATCACTATCGGATGCTCGTTTGCTGTGCTTACTTGCTCAATGTTTGCTCGACCAGTTAGTAAAATGTTAAAACTCTTATCTTGCCGTTAAATAAAAAACCATATGGTTCAATCTGTAAATCTGAAGCTAAACTGTTTGTGCTTCTAATTACACGCTGAACGATCGTTTGATTTCCTCATCATCTATGTTGTCCACAATCCAATCTATGAACGCCGCTACTCTTGAGAAGATCATGTAGGACCATCTCATACAATCTCTGGTATCGGTTGACAGCCCAATCAAGTATGGAACACCTCCCGCGTCTTTCCACCGAAGCATACTATGCGATGGAAGGCACGTGTACTCCCGATATGGATATTTGACGCAAATGTGCGAATCTCGCACCCGGTAGGCGTGCGTTCTCTGACAGTCGGAGTTGTACATGGTTAGCAGTTCCATGTACTTGACGTCCTCGATGTACTCCATGTATTCGATGTCCCAGAAGTCTTTGATTTGCTCGGAGAACTCAATGTACTCGATATACCTACGATGTAGGTCATCGATGACCTCGGTGTCCTCGATGTCGGTAACGTCGGTTGTATTGAATGGCTGTAACATTTCAGCTATAAGTGGATAATGGGTTTGGTTGTACTCGATGTCCTCGATGTACTCGGTGTCCTCGGTGTCCTCGATGTACTCGGTGTCCTCGGTGTCCTCGATGTACTCGGTGTCCTCGGTGTCCTCGACGTACTCGGTGTCGGTGACGTCGGTTGTACTGAATGGCTGTAACATTTCAGCTATAAGTGGAGAATGAGTTTGGTTGTTCTCGATGTACTCGATGTCGGTGACGTCGGTTGTACTGAATGACTGTAACATTTCAACTATAAGTGGAGAATGAGTTTGGTTGTTCCACAGGCATACAGGATGCAGTTGAGGGCTCCAAATCAGAGATTGCGGTAATCGCAGTATAGCGATATCATTACTGTAATCGGTTGCGTTGAAGGAGCTGTGTTGCACAGTCTGTCGAACTTGAATTGAGATTTCAGAATTTCCTAGCGGTTGGACAGAAAGAGATGCTGCGGTGCTCACACAGCTGGCAGAAGTTAGTATTGTTCGATCGGAAATGATGGCGCCCATGCAGATATACTTGGTTGAGTTATCAAAAATTCGAACCTAGAATAAGAAAATCATCGATGAATTGATGTTACGAAGAGAACCTTTTGTAATGCATACCATTGGTGCACCATTGTTCTTTGGCTGCAAAACGTTAACGAGTTTTGGACATTTCATTAGAAGCAAATGTTCGCTACTCTGGGCTGCTTTATCGATGTCGTCGTTAGGGCAGCAGATCATCGAAGTCGAAGAACAGAATGTTGCCTCTTTTGTGAGTTCAAACTTCTTCCACTTTCGCTGACATCTCGATAGTAGCGTGCACCTTCCCCGTAGGCCGTGTGTATCAGTGCATAAATCCCATTCGCGGCGACTGTGATCCAAGAATTGAACTGCGTTAGCCGTCGCTCTTTTCGGAAGCAACACACGCTCCAACCATTTCAAATGGCTACGAAGTCTTGTGGACAGCAAATGCTCCCCATAGCCACAGTCCCGTCCAATTTGTACTAAACCATCCAGTGGAGGATACAAGTCGCCATATACATCTATTGTTCTGTCTATGGCTGGAAGCCAACGCATCTCTTTTTTACTAACATAAGAATATGAGCCTCCAAGCTTCAAATCACATGATTCCGGTACCATAAATCGATCAATGCCTGCGCAGATAAGTTCATCAGTGATGCCGTCTGGAAAGCGTGACTGCAATTCTCTGGATAATCTGCAGGTTGTCTCATTTTTCGGTTCTATGTGGACTACCAATGGTATCAATGATGGATCTGAAAGATAACTTGTATTGGCGATTTGAATTGAACACAATGTGCATGTTGGAATACCTATGCAGTCAGGGAAATCATTGCAAACGTAAATGTCTCTCCTTCCGAATCCAAATACGGCATTCGGTTGATCAATAGATACGTTAACATAATCAATGCAAGCTGGTCGAATGTTAATGAAGCTGAACAGTTTTTCCAAGCGTAGAATGGCAATATTGCTGTAGCCGTAAGCCGGATTATATTGAGGATGCACATTTATTTTTGAGATATTAATTACACCTTCCCTAGGATGTGAGACAGTTGAAGCTGGAATCCTAAAATAAATTCAAATATTCATTATCGGATACAGGCCTCAGTGTCACGGTATTACCCTTGATAATGGACACAATTAGCAACTGTAAGAACTGTGTTTTCATCGATTATTGTACCATAACAGTTCTGAGGACTGCCCTCAGTATTCCACATTAGCTGAACAAGATATGTAGGTGGATTATCTTTATATATATTAGTGAGGAAATCTTTCACGATCACATGTGTTTTGTTATAAGGCCTTGTATTGATATGATCACGAAATTGCTGGTATCGTAATGCACAGAATGTGGCGTTGAAAATATCATCTAAAATTAAATTGTTAGTGCACTCGTATTGAAATTGCTTCTCTGTCGCTAAACCTTCAATTACAGCACCATCTTGCCGCATAGTTGCTAGAATCCAGTCTTTATACGGTGCTATTTTAGTGTATACTCCAGGATTTGCTAATCCACAAGGCAATCCGAATGAAGTAACAGCCACTACGAAAGGCGTAAGACGGGTACTATGCAACAGTTTGACTTGAAGTGGTCCACCGGAGTCACCCTGTAAATTTTTTAATAGATCCAACATAATTCATAATAATCGTTGTCTACTCACTTCACATGTGTCCATCTTTGCGTCAACGGCACACAAATGGTTCTCATGGAGTCCAGACTTCAAACCCCGAACAAGTTCACTGGAATAAAACTTTTCACACTTGGAGGATTCCATGGGCTTCAATGAAACTTTCATCAGCGAAGGGCTGCGGTTCTCAACTGAAAAATTGAAAATAGATCTTGCTTACCTCTATGTGTATAATAATAATAATAATAATAAAACATACAATGACCTGTGCTGCCCCATCCCGTAGCGATGAATTCTGTAAATCGTATATGTGGATCGACCCAGAGACATGCTGGGCACACTGCGTCATGCAACCTGGAATTAAGAAATACGGCATAGTTCGATTTACTGGCGCCAGTTATAAGAAATCCTGATATAGTTCCTCGCAGTTTTCGGAACAGGTTTTCATACACAAATGAAGACCTAAACCCGTTTCAACTCGCGGTGGCGAGTCCAAGTGCTAATGAGCATTAAATGATTTGAAACCCGTTTTGATTAGTGTTCAACATAATTCGGTGTTTCCCCTAAGCCATTTATTTAGGAGCACAAAACTTACCTGATAGGCTGTTCCAACTTCATCAGTGCTATATCATGGTATTTCAAGCTGAACCGATGTAGCGGATGTCTATATATCTGAGTAATCTTATACTGCTGGGCGTATTCATCATACTCGTCGGTCTCTAAGTTCAAATCCCCAAATCGCACAATATCCGGTTCAATATTCCAGTGATCTAACACGCAATGCGCCGCAGTCAGAACGTAGTCTATCCAAATCAATGTTCCTCCACAATGCCATAGTACTTTCCCATTATCCTGGGTCCACCCTATGGCTCCCATGTGGGCAAACTCTTTCAACAACGCTGGCCTCCCGTTAGCAGAAGGGGCACCTGCTGCCGAACTCTCGAGCTCATGAAAACGCAATCTGCAATCTTTGTAACATTTTCTTTAATACATTATCTTCGGGTTTACTTAATCATATCAATACCATCCAATGTGTTCCGTTCATTTGATAACATCTGGTCTGCATCCTTATGTCGACCTTGAACATATAAATTAGGCATACACATTTATGTCAATTGTTTGATAGTCCTTCACAAATTTCTCAATACACGCACTATTCGCAGAACTAACCTTCGCAAATCACCACCACCACCGTAATTACCCATCTCAGCGTGCCAAACATAGCGAAAGACTACAGGTACAATTTGCTACTGAGTCACAAAATCAGAACTGTAGTCATCACAAACGAATCTCAACTTAGTACTTTTTTGTGGCTCCTCCTTTTGCGTGACGGTATCTATAGAGAGATAACTGGTTTCGAACACAGAAGTGAACGTCGATGGGTTGAGATGAGACTGCTAGCTATATCGCGTCGTCCTTATGCTCACAGAGAACAGACATCCAAGTCCAGTTCCGAAACTGTGTAAGGCATTTAACGGCCATTTGAAATCGGCAACACAAGTGGCAATACCGTGACGCTGCAATCGATTAATTTCTCATACTAATTTAATTCACCACTTGAAATATTTCAATGCACCACTGACTGTGTATTGGTTTGCAACCTTACTCAAGTGAAGATTCAAATCGGATGCTGCCTACAAAGTGCTATCCCAGATCATCTTCCGAAATCATCAAAATCATCACCGAAAACGAAAGAGTTCGTGGGAACTTATCAAGCCGGCTTCATCAACGGCCGGTCGACAACGGATCAGAGCTATGGAGAATCATGGCCGAAAACGGCTTTCCTGGGAAGCTGGTATCAGGTATCAGAAGACCAGCTCCAGAGGCACGTTTATCCTCCATTTGGGACATTTGTGCCATCGCCAAAATAACAGCCTATTTCATCATCTACCTGAGGGAAAAGGAAGGAAAAAGGATTTGGATGGGGATAGGGACAGGTAGGGAAATAGGAAAAATACCCTGGAAGAGGGTACTAACGCACAAGCGTACTACAATGGGTTCAAACAGCACCCTAAAAAGGGCACTGTAATAACGCATAAAGCGAAAGAGAGCCTATAGCTCTTTACCACAGCGGGTTAAGAACAACAGAATATCCTGAAGATTCAGGTTTCTGAATTCAGTTTCACTTAATAAATGTTTACCGAATACTCGGAAACGCAGTTGCGCAAAAACTGGACAGTTACATATCAAATAATACGAAGTTCCATAATCGGATTCACAGCTATCACATGCAAATGAATCAGCTTGCTGAATATTCGCCATGTGATAGCTGAGTCGGCAGTGGCCATTCAATGCTTTGACCAGAATGCTGCAATTCTGCTTTGACAGATGTGTAAGATACTTCGCCACCCTTGGAGATAGCTCAGTACAATACAATTTGGTTTGACGACATGACTCCAAACTATTCCAGTATTGTCTGTATTGAGTGGCAGCCCAGGTGTGAATCTGAAGCTTTACGCAACACTTCGATATCGGAATAGCTGGCTCAGGGCCAATGAGGTCATGTGATGCTCCTGTACGAGCTAACTCATCAGCCAATTTATTTCCAGCGATAGAAGAATGACCAGGTACCCATACAAGGTGAACAGGGTTTGCTGAATTCAGCTCCTCGATTTGAGTTCGACAAGCGATAACTATCTTCGTCCTGGAGTTGGCCGAAGCAAGTGCTTTAATAGCAGCCTGGCTATCTGAACAGAAGTATATTACTTTGCCCATTACATGCTGCTGAAGTGCTGATTGCACTCCGCACATAAGAGCAAAGATTTCGGCCTGAAAAACGGTGCAGTGTCTACCAAGTGAGTAAGACTGATACAGCCTTAGCTCACGAGAATAAGCACCAGCACCTGCTCGACCTTCGAGAAGGGAGCCATCAGTGTAACATACGATATCGTCTGAAATACTTCTTTCCAGATAACCAGATGTCCACTCTTCCCAGGAAGGGAATTACGTGAAAAATGTCCTATACGGAAAATTACAAGCAATTGAAAGATCACTTGGAGCAAGAACAATTTTGTCCCAATTCACCAAAAGTGAAAACAACGAGGTGTGTGTTGATGTGCGGTTCACAGGAGTTTCCTCTAGTAGACCGAGTACCCGTAACCGGTAAGTGCAAGAAAGTGCTTCTTGTTTGAGATGAATGTGTAGTGGGGCAACGTCAAAGAGAACTTAGAGCTTCCGTGGGAGTTGAAGAGAACGCTCTAGACATCGCCATTAAGCACATCCTTTGGAGATGGCCTAATTTTGATTGGACCGTTCTCACTTCGCCCTTTTGCCACCACACAAGACATCCATAAGCCAATATTGGCCGAACCACAGTTGTGTAAATCCATTTGATATACTTGGGTTTTAGACCCCAAGTTGTACCAAAAGTACGCCGGCATTGCCCGAAGGCCATACAAGCTTTCTTGATTCTGAACTCAATGTGAGGTGTCCAGGAAAGCTTTTAATCAAGAACGACTCCAACGTACTTTACCTGTTCAGTCACATCGATTAACTCATCAAGGTGGGCCCAGAAAAGTTGGCCACCTGTCTGCATCGGCTGATAGTCAGGATCTGGGAAACCGAACAGCTACCGGAGGAGTGGAAGGAAGAGTTAATCTGCCCTATTCACAAAAAAGGTGACCATTTGGAATGTGAGAACTTCAGGGCGATCACTATTTTGAATGCTGCCTACAAAGTGCTATCCCAGATCATCTTCCGATATCATCAAAATCATCACCGAAAACGAAAGAGTTCGTGGGAACTTATCAAGCCGGCTTCATCGACGGCCGGTCGACAACGAACCAGTTTCCAGGTAAATTAATTCAGAAGCCTTCAAGAATTTCTCCAAGAGTTTTCCGGAAATTCCTCCATGGCTTCCTCACGAATACCATGAAATTCGTTAACAAGCTCCCGAAAAATTCCTGCAGCATTTGTGGTCCAAGATTGCCCAGGGAATTTCTCCATGTTTTGACTGAAAATAAATACCAACATAAGCTTTCCGAAAATTCCCTCCAGAACTTCCATGAAATTTACTTCAAGAGTTCCCCAAGAAGTCCTCTAGCAATAATGCACGGTTCTCTCAGGATTTCTCTCGAATATTTACCTTTTTTAAGTTCCTCAAGAAGTTCGACGGATTTATTCCCAAGAGTTCCACAAAAAAATCTAGGAATTCTCTCAGAAGATCTTTGGGAATTCATCCTGGAGTTCCTTAGACATTTCTCCAAGAGTTCATCGGGAATTCGTCCAGAAATATCTCTGGAATTTCTCCAGGGCATCCTCGGGAATTCTTCCAAGAGTTTTACAGGAACTGCTCCAGGTGTATTTCGAGAATTCCTCCAGGAGATCTTCGGGAATTCCGAGGGGAATTCCTCCTACAGATTCTCGGGAATACCTACAGGAAGTCCACGGGAATTCTTCTAACAGTTCTTTGGGAATTCATGCAGGACTTCCTCGGGAATTCGTCCAGGAGTTCCTCGGATATTTCTCCATGAATTCTTCGGTATTTCTTCCAGGAGATTCTTGGGAATTCCTCCTCGAGTCAGTGTTGGGAATACTCACTTGCGAAAAGTTATACTCACTTGCTTCTATCTCAGTCCAGAAGCATGCTATCAAAAAATGGTGTTTGAAGGACTTTTAGATTGTAGTTTAATCTAAAAGTTTGCCGAATAAAGTTAAGGTTGCAAACGCATACCAAAACCGTGAGAGAGCTGTGAGCACAAGGTGAGTATAAATTACACGAATTTTACTCATCTCGTACTCACAGCTCTCTCACAACTTTGGTATACGTCTGCGATCTTTACTTTATTCGGCAAACTTTTAGATTAAACTACAAGCTGAAGGCGCTTCAAACATCATTTTTTGATAGCATGCTTCTGGATTGAGATAGAAGCAAGTGAGTATCACTCTTGCAAGTGAGTATTCTCAACACTGCCTGAAGTTCCTCGAGAATTCTTCCAGGCGATCTTTGGGAATTTCTCCGAGAGATCCTCGGAAATTCCTTCATTAATTGGGTTGTTTAGTGAATAAAATATTACTATTGTCTATAGCCTAATCAAAAGAGCTCATTTTCCAGAGTATAACGTGTGGATTTCAATACCTTTGTTTTGATGGTTAAATGGAGAATCTGATTATGACATAATCTAGATACCCCTAAATAACCCAATTCCTTAGAAATTTCTGCAGCAATTTCTATAGAAGTCCCCGAGAATGTATTTTGGAGCTCCCAGGAAATTCCTCCAGAAATTTCATGGAAATTTGTCCTCGAGTCTCGAGAATTTGTCCAGGGATTTCCCGGGAAACCTTTCATGGATTCCCCCGAGGATTTCTCACAAATACTACGGGAATTCCTTTAGAAGCAACCGAAGAATTCCTGCAGTAATTGTGATAGAATCACTCCAGGATTTCCCAGCGAATTTCTCAATGATTCATTTTTAATTTAATTACATACATTATCCGGAAATTCAAACCAGAATTTACACGAAACTTACTTCAGAAATCTACCAACAGATCTTTCAGTAATAATGCATGGTTCCTGGGATTTATTTCCAAAAGTGCCACAAAAAATCCAGAAATTTCTCCAGAAGATCTTCGGGAATTCATCCTGGAGTTCTTAGGAAATTTCTCAAAAAGTTCATCGGGAATTCCTCAAGAAGATAATCGGAAATTTCTACAGGAGATTCTTGGAAATTCCTCTAGAAGTTCCTCGGGCATTCCTCCAGGAGTCCCTCGGGAATTCTTGCAGAAGTATCTCAGGAATTCTCCAGGAGATCTCCGGGAATACCTACTAGAGATCGGCAGTTCCTCCAAGCAGTTCTCCAGGAGGTCTTGAGGTAATCCTGGAAGAATTCTTGAAGAACTCCTGGAGGAATTTCCGTAGATCTCCTGGAAGAATCTCCGCGGCACTCGTAGAGAAATTTCCGAGTAACTCATGGATGATTTTCAGAAGAAATTCTGGAAAATTTTACGAGTAACTCCTAGAAGAATCCCCGAATAACTCCTGGAGGAATGCCTGTGGAACTCCTGAAGAAATTCTCGGCAAACTCCTGGAGGAATTCCAGAGGAGCTCCTGGATGAATTTACACGGAGCTCCTAGAGGTATACGCGAGAATCTCTTGAAGAGATTTCCGTGGAACTCCTGGAAGAATCTCCGAGGAACTCGTGGAAAAATTCCCGTGGAACTCCTGGAAGAATCCCCGTAGAACTTCTTGAGCAATTCCCGAGGAACTCCAGGAGGAATTCCCGGGGAATTGGGTTGTTGAGTGAATAAAATATTGCTATTTTCTATATCCTAATCAAAAGAGCTAATTTTTCTGAGTATAACGTGATTTTATTGCGATCCAGTTCCTTTGTTTTGATCGTTAAATAAACAAAACATATATAATTCCTGTGAATAGAATGACAGTTCATTCGATAAAATGACAGTTCACTCCGAACAAAACAAATTTCCCCATACAAACAAGGAACCTCTAAAGAAATGTTCAAGGTACTTCTGAAATTCTTCTTAAGGATCTCCTTGAGAAATTCCAGAAGAACTCCTGCAGGAATGCCTGAGAAACTCCAGGTGGAATTCCCGAGAAAGTCCAGAAGGTATTCTCGTGAAAATCCTGGATGATTTACCGAGGAACAGCTGTAGGAGATCTCGAAGAACTCCTGGAAGAATTCCGAGGAACTCCTAGAGGAATTTTCTAGGAACTCGTGAAATAATTCTCAATGATCTTCGAAAGGAACTCCCGAAGAACTCCCTGGAGATCTGCTGAAAAAATTCTCGGAATTCTCGAGGAACTCCAGGCGGAATTTACGAGAAGCTTCGAGAGGAATTTCCTAGGAACACCTGGAAGAATTCCCGAGAAACTGTTCAATGAATTTCTAGAGGAATTCCTGATGAAATCCTGAAAGAATTCCTGAGTAACTGCTTGAGAAATCTTAAAAGGCTGCCTAGGACCAAGAACCTCTGATTTTAGAGATTTTTGAAAAACTAGAGAATAGCCAGATGAATCCCTAGTTTAAAATTAAAAAAATCTTAAAATAACGTCTTTTAGAATCTTTGATGACATTAAAAAGTTCTCGAATGAAATTAAAAATAACATTAACATATGTTTGATTGTTCTGGAAGATATCTTTAAACATTCATGGAATGTATTGGTTGTTCCTGAAAATTTTGCGTTCCTAATATAATTGCTGATCTGAAATAAATTCAATAAATCAGCATATATCCTGAAATTCCCAAGAAATTATAGTCGTCATATTTGAATCGTATTTTAATTAAAAACTGCTCCAACATTTCCACCATTAACATAAAGACCGAAAAAAATTGAAATCTAAGTTTTTATCAACAAAAACGGAACGCGTTTCATCTGAAATTGTTCCAAGGTTTGAATTATTGGGTTTGATCAACAATATAAATTTTATTTTTCAGCTTTCAAAAGTCTCCAAAAGTCTTCACGGAGTTTGAAATGTCTTCAGTATGTCTTCACAAAAATAAATGACAGAAGTTCAAATGTCTTCCAATTGAAGACATGTCTTCACATCTGGCATCCCTGATATCTAGTCCCCGCCTTTACTCTTGGAGCATCTTAGGTTGTCGTTGAACAGCGTCCTACCAGCAGTTCTTTTGGTACATGTTCGTCACCTCGTTCGTCACTAGACTATCATTAAGCGTAAGATATTACACGGTGCGCCAAAACCGGTATTATCAAATAAAAATGTCCACCAATTTGGCATCCGTCATTCGAAAGATATACTATCCTAGTATCTACTCTGAAAATTTGAAAATCTTTTATCGAGGGAAATTGAAGTTTTTGTCATTTGATCATATTGCGTTATTTCTATAGGATTTTCTTATGAGTAAATTTGATCATATCGTAGTTCTACGGCCATTTATAATTTCAACCCAAATAAACATTAGTTTTTCGAATACTATCCAACGTGTATGATATTAAGGCAAAGTTTCTGCAAATTTGACGACATTTTGTTAAATTCCTTCCTTTGAGATTCCTCTCAAGTTACAGTTATTTGAATAATTTACTCTATTTCCTTAAATTTTATTTATAATCGCTATAATCCAATTATTTCCATCCGACTATCAAACCTGCATGTGTCATCAGAGCAATAATGTTATCCTTTTCAGAAATTTGTGTTTAATACGCGTGATTTTTGATCCAATTTCCGATAAGTTGCAACCATTCTATTGATGGGTTTGATAATCACAATGGTATGGGAGCTTAAGACGTTTGTAATAGTTATTTATGCAACAAGTTGCAAAATGATGATTTTTTCAGCACGAGTCGTACATTTATCCAACGAGGCTTGCCGAGTTGGATAAATACGACGAGTGCTGAAAAAATCGAGTTTTGCAACGAGTTGCATACAAAGTTTTTTGTAATTGCAAAAAATACCCATTCAGTACCAATCCTTGTTATAATCTTGCTACACGTACTTTCAAGTCGAACCACGTGGCAGGATTCATGCGCATCAGCGTGGTGCTTTTGTTTGATCAGGTAGGCTATGATAGGGTAGGTGTCAGAAATTTTCAAGCTCTCGTCGTCGTCATACCGCAACCACGCATGGGCAGGAGCAAAAGTAGCTTCAGCTGCTGCTTCTACGACTGTTCTGCAGTCCTAATCTGAATCTGGATAGTCTTGATTCGGATTCGAGCTCATCAGAGGATGTAGAAGTAGCAGCTGTGTCTACGGTAGCCTCGAAAGTTATCGAAAAGTGGGTTCTGGCAAAAGTGCCGAAAAGTGCTACTTTTCGACACTCTTAAGAGTGCCAAAAAGTAGTACTTTTCGGCACTTTTGTTTTAGTGAAGAAAAGTAGGCCCTTTAAACGTTACAACCGCGAGTGAAAAGTAGGGGAAAACGCAACGCAATTACAAAAAATATTTTTTTGCAACTCGGCACTATAAATTCTTGTTTTACACTTGCCGTTTTGGCACCGAAACGGCCCACTTTTTCACACTAAATCAAACAGTTGCATTATGGGTCATAATGCAACTCATTTCGGTTGCATTATGAATCATAATGCAATTGTTTGATCAACAATTTGAGTTTCCACCTTGGTTGCCACCGTTTCCACGGTAAGAGCTCGCAAAACTGTGACGGTTATAGGGCACTGCACACGGCGGTTGCTATGATAATTTTTTCTAAGAGGAATTCCACGGAGTCATGTCAGTCGATCCTGAGCGACCATTTCAAAAATATCTGAAACTTTGCACAGTTTTTCAATTTCATATAAATCGCCATTTTTTGATATTAAACCTTAATATTCACTCACGACTAACTTTTCAAAAGGGTGTATGCGAAAATAGTTCTAAAATATTCTAAAAGCTGTACAGCAAAAACGGATTGTTCGATTGTTATAAATTTTTCAGCAAAGTTAGATAACTAAATGATGATTCCTTAGAAAATATACACTGTAAAAAATTTCTTTTTCTACTTTGAAAAAATATGATATTTGTCACAAAAACTCAAATATCTCAAAACCCTATCTTTTTACCAACTTCAATTTTTTAGGGGAAATGGCCCATTATATCAGCTATCTACCATAAAATTTTGGTGATGGTAAACTGATAAACAAAAAAGTTATGACATTTCAAACATTTCACAATTTTTACATTTAGTAACAAAAAAAAATTTTTTTCTGTGTAAATTATTTCGAGAATTATATTTTGATGCTGATTTTATTGTAAAGGCTACCGCCTGAATTAAACAAGTTGTTTTCATGATACTTTAGTTTGATTATTCGTAATTACTATAGTATCTATTTGAAACTTAGACGCAATCCAGTGTTGTGATCAAAAATATTGAGATTGTCATACTTTTTATTGTACGTGACTGGTGAAAAAATCCCTTGATAGTGTTGAAAAGCTGTTGATTATAAGAAAAATGGAATTGAATTTATTTTTAAGACAAAAGCTGTATAATAAAAGTTTTTTTTATACGCGTATACGTCTAGTTTATCCGCAAAAAAAATCCCTCTTACACACTTATTTCTGAATTGCCTGTTCGGTACTTTTTTGACGAGATTATAACAGCAGTACGATCTCGGTAGTTTCGGTAATCGATTTTACTGAGGCTCAGTAAAACAACTGTCAAAATCGTATGGAAAAGGTAAACAATGCATTTTTGCTGAACGAGTTCGGTGCTCAGCAGTTTTAATCTCGTCAAAAAATTACCGAACTCGGTACACGGCGTGTGTATGGGAAAGGTTTATAACAAAAAATTGGGCATCGCCAAATTTTTCGCTATTCAAAAATAGAGACTTCCAGCTTTCATTTGCACGGTCCCTCAAAAAAATCCACCGAGGGATCTCGAACAACTTTTTCAGAATACTGTTTTTCCCCATACAAAATGAACGGTTCCAAATTAATCCCTATTTCTACTTAACAAACATACCCAATTTTTGTATGAAAAAGTTCCCCCGATGGAATATTTCGATGTTGGGCTTGAATGAAAGCTAGTAGCGTCAACTTTCACGTAACGTAAAAATTAGCGATGCCTATTTTTTTGTAATAAATTTCTTATACCAGACACACCGTGCGGTAATCAAAATTAAGTGTGTAGAGAACAGACTTTATGATCGGAAGAATGCGAGTAACTTCAACAACAACAAATGCATAAGAGGTACATACCACAGACAAACAGACGAAACGCCTAGAACAATTTTAGTGAAAATTCATCGCCCTGTTCACACTATCACCACCTGGTGGAAATGTTTCACGAAACACTGCGTTGTGCAATATCGTCATCAGAAGGCGCTAGTGTGAAACGTCAAACGCAAAGAAAAACGATGGGCGCTCTTCTTGTTATGAAAGCCACAACCAAGATTCAAAATGATCGTTGAAGGCGTGGTCAATGAAAATTTCGCCAGTGTTACGTTTGTTTGTCTGTATACATACCTGACAATGCTCACGAAAAAAACAAAAAAATACTACCGCTATGAATATTAAAAATTGTATAGTATTTTTTTTCTTCAGCCACCAACACCAAACAAGTAAGTTAAAATTAATAAGTGATTTTGTTTATTATAATCTAACGAACAAGATGAACAGTCGCTTTCTCAAAGGTCTTCAACTCAACGCTCTCTTGTAGACCGTTTGATGAAAAAAAATGTTCAAAAGAGTTACGAAATCTCACCGAAAGCACCATAGATAAACTGAAAGAGACTGGTTATGCCCAAATGTCCACATTGTGTACAAAATTACGCATTTGCACGTCCTGCCGTCTAGAATTTGACAAACGAGCCATCTGTATATCATCGGTAAAGCAGGGCGCAGGAAGTTCGAAAACGACAACAACTGAGAAATTGCCATCAGCGACATCTGTTTAAACAATTTAATTACGCCCCTTTTCAAAAATGCCCTGTAATATTCTTCAACATCTATACCCATTTCAATATTTTTAACGTTGCAAAACACGCTTTCAACATTCATCTTGAAGAAGAGGGAAAACACTTGTCCTCAAATGTAACAGCAAATTAATGAATAAACGACTAATGCGCGGAGGGCGTGATAAAATCGGAACATTACGGTACATAGTATATTATATTATATGTATGTATATATAATATATAATAAAAACAGCTTGTTTTACTCACGCAAGGCCATTAACAATAAAATCAGCATCAAACTTCAATTTCCGGCCGAAATAATTTACACTAAAAAAAATTATTACTAAATGTGAAAATTGTGAAATGTTTGAATTGTCATAACTTTTTTGTTTATTTTCATGGTAGATTGCTAATACAATGGACCGTTTTCTCTAAAAAATTACGTTGGTAAAAAGATAGGGTTTTGAGATATTTGAGTTTTTGTGACAAAAATGATATTTTTTAATGTTAAAAAAGATTTTTTTCACAGTGTATATTTTCTTAGGAATCGCCATTTAGTTATCTAACTTTGCTGAACAATAAAATCAGCATCAAATCGCGATTCCCGGCCGAAATAATTTACACAGAAAATTTTTTTTTACTAAATGCAAAAATTGTGAAATTTTTGAAATGTTATAACTTTTTTGTTTATTAGTTTACCATCACCAAATTTTTATGGTAGATTGCTAATACAATGGACCGTTTTCCCTAAAAAATTCAAGTTGGTAAAAAGATAGGGTTTTGAGATATTTGAGTTTTTGTGACAAAAATGATGTTTTTCAATGATCAAATAGGGAACTGCATGAAATTATCTCCTTCTCTTTCACTCTTATAGAAATTTTGTAAACAACAAGGCCAAGAAACGTCAAAATCCCATACAAAATCAAAACAGTGCGGTGCCCTATAGATTTTTTTTTCACAGTGTATATTTTCTTAGAAATCACCATTTAGCTATCTAACTTTGCTGAAAAATTCATAACAATCGAACAATCCGTTTTTGCTGTGCATATTTTTGAATATTTTTGAACCATTTTCACATACACCCTTTTGAAAAGTTAGTCGTGGCTCTAAATAAAAATTTGATATCGAAAAATGGCGATTTAGATGGAACTGAAAAACTGTGCAAAGTTTCAGTACAATAGAAAATCATGAATTAAAAATTTTCCTTAATTTTGATGCTGTTGCTTGGAATCGCTCCTAAGTCTTTGACGTTTCGTGGCCTTGTTGTTTACGATTTGGACTTAGAGAAATTTTGTCGATTTTCATGAAGTCGGTTCAGTAAGTTGCTCGCATGCGTGGAAAAGTTTTCAATATTCGATTGCGTATTTTCGTTATTATGAGAACTAACGTAATTGGTGACAAAACAGTGATGTTACAGGAGACCAACTCCCGTCGTTCCTGGTCCAAGAGGTTCCTAAACAAAAATCAGGTGAAACAGGTTCCCAAAAAAATCAAATAAACGTGAGACCAGCATCAACGACTGCCAGAGTCAGATTGCCGCCATAAACACTCTTCGTTTTCTTGATCAACCGTAGGTGCAACCAGAGAAGATTATGCTAGATTATGCCTAGGTGCCTACCAAGGTGAAGCTCAGGACCTGGTTACTGTCGGACAGGAAGTTGGTGTTACTGCAGAACCGATAAACATCATGTGTGTCAAGAAGTTTTTTGAAGATAATAGTTAAGACCCAGCATACTTAGACCAAGCTCAATCGTGGGCTTCATACTACACACGCAACAGCACGTCGTTAACGATTTTTAATTTCGTTATCCATCCATTTTCGCACCGGTCGTTCGTTTCCATGTGAGTAAAATAATGATCGGTCGCCTTTGCGCACCGGTGGTCTCTATTCTATCCGTACCATCGGTTTTTTGCACTTCTGTAAATCATCGCAATATTTTGTGTATTTCTATGGTGTTATAGGGCAGTGCATGAAATTATCTTCTTCTCTTTCACTCTTACAGAAATTTTGTAAACAACAAGGCCACGAAACGTCAAAATCCCATACTAAATCAAAACAGTGCAGTGCCCTATTGCACATCTTATTCAGTATAAAAATCTGTGCTCATATTTTGAAAGAAGGGGTTTTGGATAAGACTGAAAACAGTTAGTAAAAATTGAACTCAAATAAATAATTCCCTTGGAGATTTGTACCAGTTTTGGTGTGTTTAAAGATATTATTTTCTCAATAATGTATGATTGTATTTAATCTCGGAATTCCAGCAATCTTTTTTAAATTATGTGTTTGTTGCTTACTGTATGACTTGTAGGTTGAATTTTTATCTAAAATAATATGCATCTCTTCGATATCCATGTTGCCTTTCTCGCAAGAAATTTATCTGAATTTGATATGTTGAGCATCTTTTTAATAATTAGGTTTATTGAATAATTACATCCCTTGCATTTCCAACACATTCATAACGTAGTTGTCTCCTTTACAACTTTTGAACCCTGGTCATAGTAGCAGCTGTCTTCTAACAGTCTGCAATAAGTTTGCGGAACCTTTTTTCATTAACGTGTATTTTAACTTCAGCTTATTCTATACTCAGTCACAACCTTTTAGTTACAAAGCATCAATCGGAAATCTTAATATATATTGCGATCCTTTGGATGCTGTTATATGAATATTTTGTTGGAAGCAGATTCTATGCGCTTGAAGTAGACTGCGTATTTGTCAAATACATAATGAGCCCACTCTCCTTTTTGACACTTCATACAACAATTGATGTATTTTAACACCCAACACCTTGCTTTTTCTATAACGAGGAACCTACAATATGGCAGTCCTGCACACCGCCTATTTTATTTGATGAAACTTGGCAGCTCGACTACATTTTTTAAGATTTTTATCGGTATGATTTAAGTTTGTTTTTACAACAAAAAAAAACAACTGTAGTGTTTCTATGATATCTGAGTTGAGTTAGGTACAGTCAAAGCATCTTTGAAAAATCGTAACTACTCTTATCTTATCCCAGGTAACCACTAAGCATTTGAAAAAGCCGCACAGTAGCCCGTATTATGCATTTGAACTGCTAGCTGCCCTACATAATCAGTTCGAATGCATAACTGCCTTGAGTTAGCATAAGCTGTGCTGCTCAAAAGCTTCTGGATGTTAATTAGCATTTCAACTGCTTGAGATGTTTTCACTTCGGAGCAATCAGAATGCTTTTCAACTGCTCTTTAAATGCTAAGAGCAAAGAGGTTGGGAGATATGTTATGCATTTGGCAACACATATTGTCTCTCTTTTACAGAGCCTATGCTTCTGTTTACAAATTTGTGCATCTGATTTGTTTCTTCATTTTCCCCTACTCATGCAAAAACCCAACTGAAAACATTACTTCAAATGGTGGGAACTTGTCCATCAAAAAATCACCAATTATCATTTCGTCGGAAAATGTGTACCGAATAGGTGGATGCTTTGGTAGATAATAATATTGTTTGAAAGAGGGAAGAAATAATCCCCAAGCAACGCACATGTTATATAAGAGTTATGGCAGCGCAAGTTTAGGTTTTTAAGAAGTTAATTTGGCGTAATTCTAACACAATGCTAGAATAACGTCAAATTAAATGCAATACAACTAAAACATGCGATGCTGAAACTCTTATATGACATGTGTGTTACTTGGGTCATATTCCGAAGATAAAAGAAGGAATGGTGTGGTGACGCTCTACCACAAACAAATATCTATTTGAAAACAAGTTTTGGATGTTGAAACAGAAGCTGTAATCCAATCATTCTTTATATTGGCGATAAAATCAACGCACGCCACCGGAACAGCTGTAGCATCGCGGATCAAGAGCAGCAGAATCAGGAGCACATATGATCAATCTCTGAATCGTAGGTTCAAACCCACATCACTACAAAAATGAGCAAAAAGTATCACCTAGTACCAGCTGGAATATGGAAGGACGATGAAGCGGGGAAGCGGGCTGAAAGTACGAGAAGCAGACGTCAATCTATTTTTGTTTTTTTTTTGCTCGACCAGGCGTTACGCTATTTTGACATTTCGTCACGACGTTCCTGAAGGTGTTGCACTAAGACAGCCCGTTATTTTACCAAAACCTGCTGTAAGATAGCACTATAGGCGCATATACGGCTAATTAGCATTAAACGCCTTGTCGTAAAGGCTATTATAATGCTGAAGAAATGCTATTTTAAATGCTTACTGGTTACTTGGGATCTTATACATACGCAGCCAGTACGGAATCACCCTGGAATCACCCTGGAAAGCAATCGTGTTACTTTTCTTGTCAATATTGATGCTTGCAGCATATCATAGATATGACACATGCGTTGTATTTACGCGCAAAGATGATTCTTCGAAATACTTGGAGTACAGAATATTTTCTTTCGCAAGGTACTTCTCGAATTTACAGGGGAGGAAGGATACGTGGACATATTGTACCAAACGATCCAGATAACATGTTGATGAATATGTTTTAAATATATGAAAATGTGGATAAAAGAGCTGTGAATAAATGTGTAATATTGGAAAGATCTCCCCAATTGTTGGGTTGTTTTTATAGATCTAATGTCGAACCTCCTATTCTGTATGATCGGTGTTATTCGCATGGGGTCTTCGCAGATTTTTTTTTTCTGCTTTGCCTTATTGTTTCTACAAGGGTGAAGTTACCCATTTCGCACACTTTCTTCCTAATGTCTCGTTTATTTAATTTATATTTTTAAATTTATGTTTAATAAACCACCCACTGACGACCACCATTTTCAAAAGCAGCAATCAAACCAAAACTCCTTTGCCTTTTTCGAAATATTCACGAAAAAACGAAAGGCGAGGCACAGCTCTTTCAAAGCGGGGGATCTCAGCCCGGAAAGTTAAGAAAGAAAACCTTATTGTTACTTATTATCGTCAAATGGTATCTTTCCGGGTTAAGCCTGGAACACATAGCGTCCGTTCCGTCTGGGTTTGCGTTTTTTTGACAGTTTTCCCATGGGAAATGTGTCAAACTACTGTCACGCACACGCAAACGTATGCATTGTGTGGGGCACTTTAGAAAATACGCACATCTTTTCACCGGAATCTGCGACGGATGATGATAATTTTGGAGCTTGTCGGAACGAACTTCGCGAGTTATATTTATTTGGACATTTTTCTAAATGTGCGAAACCAAACTTTACTTGCTGCGTAGCAACCCCGGCTCAAACATGTACGTGTTAAAATAGCAAAACTCACTGAATCACTATACATTTCTTCAAATATTAGTTTCGAAACGATCGGCCGAATCAAAAACTAAAGGTGTGATTATGAACAATCGTAACTATTTTTATAAGAAAATCAATACATTTTTGTTATGCATGATCCTAAACTTGGCGAAGAAGGGAAAACTTTATTCATAACATACTTAAGCAAAGCTTGTCAATTTAAACCTATTATTTTTCTGTGTTTGTATTGTCACTCTATCACAATTGTATGTCAGACAATTTGTTGTGTTATTCGTATAACGATCTATGATATTGTTTGGTTGAAAATTTCAAAGCAAGTAAAAATAAAAATTTTAAATATTTGATGCAAACTAAAATAAATTCCTACCTATACAAAATAAGAAAATCATTCTCTAGAAACTATATACCTGGCAACAAATCCATACTCATGTTCTTTCGTCTCCTCTTTACGCTACCCAGAGAACTAAACGCGAGAGAGCACACGAGCCTACGGATAGAGACCATACTTTGCGTGTCTCTATATTCTAAGCCCTGCTACGAACCGTACGTAAACTTTTCGCTTTCGAGCCCTACTTAGCAGCGACCGGTGCGGTTCACTTCTTTGTTCGGGGCTCTACTTAACGTTAAAACGCTTGATTGAGCCCATGAGTGGGCTTGGTCTTACTAATAAATCTACTCAGCATATGAAATTACGTCCATTTGAATAAAAATCACCGCGAAACATCGTTCCTCGGAGGTACCCTGCAGGAGTTTCTTCTGGTATTTCTCCAAGTAGCTCTTGTATTTCTCCAAGTGCTCCATCTAATATTTTTCAATGAGTTAAGAAGTTCCTCCTAAATTCCTCCTTCTTAAGATACCTCATTTTAAGAATCCTCGAGAAGTTTTTGTAAAATTCCTTCAGGTGTTCCTTCTGAAGTTCCCCCAGAAGGTTATTCATGGGTTATTTAAAGAGTAGATTCAAAGTCTCCTACAGGGTTTCACCTTGTAGTTTCTTCAGACACCCCACCAAGATTTTTTTCGGGATTGCTCCAGTACTTCCTTCCGGAATTCCTTCAGGTGGTGGCGAATCCATCCCTCGAAATTTGAAGAGCACAAATCTGAAAAACCAAATGACGAGTTGCACTGAAAAGTTGGTGGTGACCAATCGATCAACTTCTCAGCGCGTTTGCGGTATGATATTTGATTCTTTGTGCTTTAAAAAAATCAAGGTATGGCTTCGTTCTACAATTACCTTCAGGTATTTCATCCGGGATTTAATCCGAGATGCGCCAAGGAATTCCTTTCGGGATTATTCCGGGAATTCCTCGCTAGGAGTACTTTCAGGGATTTCTCCAGGAATACATACTAAAATTCGTACAGGAATTCCTCCAGTGAGTAGTTCAGAAGTTCCTTCAAAGATGGATCTAGGCGTTCGCTCTGCGATTCCTCCTTTTGAGAATTCCCCCATCTAAGATTCCTCCAGGAGTTCTTTCTTGCAACCCTTCTAGAGTTTCTCCTAAGTTTAACCAGGAACCTGTTTTGGGTTTCCTCCAGTGATCGCCTCTAGCACAGCTTGCTTGATCTAAACTTCAGGTCTAGTATGTTGGAGCACGTGGTCGGTCTCATTGAACTACCGCGAAGCATGATGGTACTGACGGAAATGATCATATTCTAGTAAATAATTTTGGTCATTGCAAAAAATGTTGTATGCAACTCGTTGCAAAACTCGATTTTTACAGCACTCTTCGTATTTATCCAACTCGGCAAGCCTCGTTGGATAAATGTACGACTCGTGCTGTAAAAATCATCATTTTGCAACTCGTTATATAAATAACTATTAAAAAATGTATCTTTCAAGTATCTTTTTACGAGCTGGATCTGAGCTATGCAACGACTGAAATTTCATCAATGATAAGAAATCCTTGCGTATGTTTATATACGTACGATTTTGTGTAGGTATAAATAAGTGATTTTTTATAAAGTCTAATAGATTTATTATGTGTTATTATTGTGATTTATTATGTGTTATTAAATTGTACTTGAAATGCTATGTAAATGCACGGTTTCTAATGATCGGAAGTTTAAAAGAAGTATTATATTCCGTTTACTGAACAAAAAGATAACTTTAAATTAGATACGACAAGAAGCACAATAGCTAATCATTTTGAAGTATTGGAAAATTAATATAAATTGTTTATGCAATTTTCGACCTAAATGTCAAACACAGGATTATATGTATTGTTCCATATGTATTAGTCCGGGACACGGTTATATAGGAAAAAATGGTAAAACTCTCATTCCTGTATACTTTTTGAGTGCCATTTTGCCCTCATATCAACTGTGCAAAATTTTAGATCAATCAAAGAAACTATATTTTAGCGCCCATCTTTTTTAAATGTCCATACTATTTAGAATGAGAAGAATTTACTTCTTCAAAGAAAATCGCCCCTTGATCCCTAAAAATAAATGATGTGATCTCTGAAGAAAACTTCACGAGAATTCAGACCTCCGAAAACCGCAAAGCGATGTAATGTTCGTTAAAAAAAAAAATAAAGCCTTACCCGATCAATAATGTGACGATATATTATTATTTATTGTTAAGGACAAGTTATTTGGAGTACATAGCTCAAATTTTCTAGAGCACCGTTTTTTAGAACCGTTGAACGGATTTGAATCAAAATGAATCACGCTGATGACAACCACTGAACAATCAGCATGTTGCATTTTGATCCAAATCCGTTCACCGGTTCTTAAAAACGGTGCTCTAGAAAATTTGAGCTATGTATGTACTCCAAATAACTTGTCCTTAATCCTTACATGTTAAACGGCGTTGCCATGCTATTCGGTTTTCAGTCAATATCTTTTTCCACATGCCTTAGATCGAATTGCGATGTTCGGAGGGTTGATTTCTCGTCAAATTTCCAACAGAAATTACTCATCGGCAAAAGGTTATTGCAACCATAACAAATTGCAAATGCTCCATAGAAAATCAAAAAGCGCTCCATAAAGAAGGAACATATGTTCCATGAAAATGTGCAATGTTACCCATAAATAATTGAAAACGTTCCATACTTTATAAAAAATGTACCGGTAAAACATAAAATTTTCTCATTAAAAGTGATATTTTGCACCAATAAATAATACTGAAAAGCTCCATAATAAAATACAAATGCTCCATAGAAAAATGCAAATACTCCATAAAAATTAAAACTGTACCCATAGAAAATTGAATATTGCTCCATAGAAAAATTTAATTGCACCATAAAAAATTCAAATTGCACCATAGAAAATATATAAATGCTCCATAAGTATTATCAAACTGCACCACATAAAATACAATTTGCTCCATAGAAAATTGGAAATTCTCCATAACTTTAAACATTTGCACCACTAATGCAGCGCAATGTAAAGCAATTCAGCCCTGTCGAATTAAATTATGAAAATATGCTGTCTATGGAGGATTTTCAATTTTTCATGGAGCAATTCATATTTTCTATGGTGCAGTTTGATAATACTTATGGAGCATTCATCTATTTTCTATGGTGCAATTTAAATTTTTTATGGTGCAATTTAATTTTTCTATGGAGCAATATTCTATTTTCTATGGGTACAATTTTAATTTTTTATGGAGCATTTGCATTTTTCTATGGAGCATTTATATTTTATTATGGAGTATTTCAGTATTGTTTATTGGTGCAAGATTTCACTTATAATGAGAAAATTTTATGTTTTACCGGTACATTTTTTATAAAGTATGGAACGTTTTCAATTATTTATGGGTAACATTGCACATTTTCATGGAACATAAGTTCTTTCTATATGGAGCGCTTTTTGATTTTCTATGGAGCGTTTCTATTTGTTTATGGGTGCAATAAATAGGCTGCCATTACTCATCAATCTCATTTTTAGGGATTAAGGAGCCATCTGTGGCGACTTTTCTTTGAAAAGTCGATTTTTCCCATAGTAAATTGTATGAAAACTTAAAACGGCTGGCGCTAAAATATAGTTTCTCCGATTGTGCTGAAATTTTTCACAGTTTATATGGGGCCAAAATGGAACTCAAAAAGTGTGCAGGAGTGAAATGTCTATTTCTACCCATGCTAATATATATTGTTGATGTAACAATTTCAAACACCTAATGGCAGTTGTTTAAGGGTGTAAATATGATAATCTCATAATCTCACTTAATTTTTGGTAAATTGGAGTTGATATCCAATACCATAAGCTATAACTCCAATTATCTGATGAAATATTTTTCTTTATTGTTAAAAAAAGATCGGTTATCCATGTTAAAGACACATTTCTACTCTTTTATAATAGACTAGAAAATATTTGAAACATGTGTTAGATTTTCTTCCTAACACTTTTTCAAATTATTTTATAAATGTCTTTAACTCTTAAGCCAGCGTGACTATCAAACCCAGCAAAATAATGGTTTAAAATTTATCGCATATATGCCTAACAATCACGTATGTTCAATACAAATTGCTAAAAAAAACGTTTTGATGACGTATATGGGTTTGAAGCTTGTATGTAAGTAACTGAATTATAGGTAACATATTAGGGAAACATCAGAGTAAACTATTCAAATTACTGTAACTTGTGATTCCTCTAACAAAATGTTGTCAAATTTTCAGAAACTATGCTTCGATATCATACATGTAGATAAGTATTTGAAAAACTAATGTACATATATTTGTTGAAATCATAAATAGCCGTAGAACCACGATATGTGCATATTTACTCATATATGTAAATTCTATAGAAATTACGCAATATGCTCAAATGGCAAAAACTTCAATTTCCCTCGACGAAAGATTTTCAAATTTTCAGAGTAGAAACTAGGATAGTATATCTTTCGAATGCCGGGTGCCAAATTGGTGGACATTTTTATTTGATAATAACGGTTTTTGGCACACCGTGATTATGCAATTTGAGTTGGTTTTAAACATAATTGAACTTTTTCTTTTGCTTTCACTTCGCTGAAAAAAAGTCACGGAAATAAACAAAACAACGCACGGAAAAATTCTATTTTTGAAAACAAATCTAACAATGCACGGAAAAAAATATTCTGGAAATGGTTCAACCGTAAGAAAAACTGTACAATGTATTGTTACATACAAATCTAATGCAAATGTATAGTAAATACAGTAACCAATGGTTTTATCGTACCATTGTATTACAATACACTGTATGGTATACGAATGGTTTTCACCAAATATCCTATTGTTGAATTTTATCCGGGAAGTGTTTGCTTAATCAATACGAGCAATTCAACATCAAACTATGTTTACATTGAGAGTAATACTAAAAACTCCGTTTTGCCATGAAATTTTAAGTTCTTAAAAATGCAACTTTTATCCAATCAATATTACAAACTCTATATTCGTCTAGAAGGCGAAACATTCATATGTGGTTCGAAAATTTTGCTATCGAGTGAAAGGCTTTCTTTGCTTTATTTAAACACCAAATTCTGACATGCATGGTCCCATAAAATACTGATTATGTAATAAAAAAATAATTTCCATTGAATAGCCACTGCAAATAGCCATTTAACATAATTATTATGTTGAGCTACTGTGAACCACTTTACACCCCTTAATCAACCAACGCAACGCAACGCGGCTCGCCGATGGTCTTCAAATAACATCTCGACAAACATGTCGGTCGGCAGCATCATCGCATCGGTAGCAAATATCCCCTGGGAAAGTTGTTTGAATTTTCCCCGACTTTTTCTGCGGACAAAACAAAAATAAATCACCTTGTTGCTTCTATCCATCCCTGCACGGGGCTTTACGCTTTCCATTTCAAGCTTTTCCTTTTGTTTGGAATGCTACTCATCTCCTTCTGGGGCCCGCAGCTGGACCTCTTGTTCCACCCGACCCGTCGCGGCGGCGGCCCGTTATCAACCCGTGTCGTCTTTATTTACAATCTTTCTCGCCATTTTCCATAATTCATCTCGCACCTCGCGCACCTGAGATGCGGTCTTGTCCAAACAAGTTGCTGGTTAGTTAGAGGAGGTAGTAGGTACCTTCCCCGGTCCGGCGACGCGATGGATGATGCGGCCGCTCCGGCTCAGACTCAGACTCTTCTCAAGGGTATTAAGAAGCAATGATTTCACTCTTTTATTGTCCCCTTCCGTGCGTCCGTGCTGCCGCCATCGCCTTCGTCGTTGTTGTCAGAAAGTGGCCTTGCCGCCACCGCCGTTGTGGTCAGTCACTTGTCCGGGTGTGCGATGATGATACCCATTTAGTCAAAGCAGCGTTGGTTGGCGCAGAAAAGTACACCCCATTACAGTTCTTCACCTGTATAGCACCACGCGAGGGGGCTTCAATCACGCAGTGAGCGAAATATGCCGAAAGCTAGTTGAAACCCGAAGAAATTGGTGCCAACGCTGAGTTCATTGCTGGAGAATTCTCCAAAATAAAGTGCTGGAGGTTTTTAGTAAGAAATTTGTGAAACTGTATAAGTGAGAAATTCCGGAGAGATTTGCGAGTTTACTCCGGGAATTTTGCCAGGAGATAAAAAATCCTCCAAGATTATTTTCTGAGCCCGAAGTTCCTGCTGAGGATTCCTACAGAAGTTCCTAGCTAGTACTCTTCCATGAGTTCCTTCTAGGAATTCTTCCATTCTCTGTAAATTCCGTCAGAAGTCCTTTATTGGGATTCGCTCAGGACTTCTTATAGGGATACTTTTAGTAGTCTTTCTAGGCAAGCTTTCTATAGGTTTTGTCCTAGGAGTTTTCCCAAGTAACAGAACTAACTGAATAACAGTTTCCTAAGCTTTAGTTTGTTTAAGTGTAGTTTGTTCCACTCTTGTACAGCAAAAATATTTGTTGGGTTTTTCTTGAATTATTTTCCGTGTACTCCTACACGGATTCTTGAAGACAATCTTTCTTACACTAGGATTTCCCTTTGAAGAGGATTCTTCCAGAAGTTCCCTCTGAAGATTCCTTTTGGACTTTCAGTTGGGAATTTCTCCAAGAGTTCCAGCCGGAGATTTTTCCTGTAGTTTGCTTAGCAGATTCCTTCAAGAATTCAGATTCCTCATTGAGAATCTTCCAGGTATTACCAGGGGATGCCGCTTGGGATACCTTCAGGTATTCCCGCTGAGGACTCCTCTAGGATTTCTTGCTGGGGATTCGTCCAGGAGGTCCCGCTTGGGATATCTTCAGGGTTTCCCACTTGGTATACATCCAAGAGTTCCTGCTGGGGATTCCTTTTTGAGGTTCTATTGAAGATTCTTTTCGAAATCCCACAGGAGATTCTTCTCTGGTTTGAAAGTTCCTGTTAAGAATTCTTCCAGAAGTTTCCGCTGGGGATTTTGCCAGGAGTTTCCATTGAGCATTTCCCTCTGAGGAATGGACTGGATGTTTCTTCTCAGGATCGCTCAAAGACTTGCCTCTGGGGATTTCCCTAGGAGTTCCCGCTACAGATTCCGCTAGAATTTCCATCTAGAGATACATCCAGAAGTTTCCTCCGAAGTTTCCTCATGGGCTTCCGTATGGGGATTCCTTCAGAAGATTCCCCCAGGAGTTTCTTCTGGGCATTCCTCCCGCAATTTTACAAGAATTCCCTCTAGAGATTTCTATAGGAGTTTCCTCTGGGGATTCCTCCAGCAGTTTCATCTGGGGATTTCTCCAGGATTTCCCTCTGGAGATTCTTTCAGGACTTCCCTCTGGATATTCCATCAGCAGTTCCCACTGGGGATACCACCAAGAGTTTCCTCTGGCGATTCCTCTAGGTATTCCCTCTGGATATTCCTCCAGCACTTCCTCCTGAGAAATCCTGTCAGTTTCTTCTGAAGATTCCTCCAGGGGTTTCGTCCAAGAGTTCCCTGTGGGGATTCGTTCATGGGTTCCCTCTGGGGATTCCACCAGAAGTTCCCTTTGGGGATTCCCACAAGGGTTCCCTCTGAGGTTCGTCCAGGAGCTGCCTTTGGGGATTCTTCCAGGAGTTTACTCTGAGGAATCCCCCAGAAGTTCAAATAAGAATACTTACAGATTCCTCCAGGAGTTCCCTCTGAGCATTCCTGCAGGAGTTCCCTCTCGGGATTCCTCAAGGAGCACCATCTGGGGTATCCTCCAGGAGATCCATTTGGGGATTCCTCCAGAAGTTCAATCTGGGGTTTCCTCCAGGAGTTCCACCTGGGGATTCTTTCTGGAGTCCCCTCTCGGGATTCCTCCAGAAGTTCAATCTGGGGATTCCTCCAGGAGTTCCCTCTGAGGATTCCTCCAGGAGTTCCACCTGGGGATTCCTCCAAGAGCTCCCTCTTGGGATTTCTCCAGGAGTTCTATCTGGGGATTCCTCCAAGAGCTCCCTATGGGGATTCCTCGAGGAGTTTCCGCAGGGAATGCCTCCAGGAGTTCCCTCTGGGGATTCCTGCAGGAGTTCTCTCTGGGGATTCCTCCAGAAGTTTTCTCTGGGGATTCCTCCAAGAGTTCCCTCTGGGGATTCCTCCAGGAGTTCCATCTGGGGATTCCTCCAGAAGTTCAATCTGGAGATTCCTCCAGGAGTTCCTTCTGAAGATTCCTCCAGGAGTTTCTTCTGGGCATCCCTTCCGCAATTTTACAAGAATTCCCTCTAGGGATTTCTACAGGAGTTTCCTCTGGGGATTCCTGCAGGAGTTCCCTCTGGGGATTCCTGCAGGAGTTCTCTCTGGGGATTCCTCCAGAAGTTTTCACTAGGGATTCCTCCAGGAGTTCCCTCTGAGGATTCCTCCAGGAGTTCCACGTGGGGATTCCCCCAGGAGTTCCATCTGGGGATTCCACCAGGAGTTCCTTATGGGGATTCCTCGAGGAATTTCCTCTCAGAATGCCACCAGGAGTATCCTGTGGGGATTCGTCCTGGGCCTCCCTATGAGGATTTATCCAGAAGTTCTCTCAGAGGATTCCTGCAGAAGTTCCCTCTGGGGATTTCTCCAGGAGTTTCATATGGGGATTCTTCCAGGAGTTCGATCTGTAGAATTTCCGGAGTAGTTTCTCATAAATGCTCGGAGGAACTCCTGGAAGAATTCTCGGAGGAGCTCCTGGAAGGATTCACGGACGAGCTCCTAGAACAATCCCCGGAGAATCTCCTAGATCCCCAAAATAATTTCCGGGTTGCCTCGGAGGAATTTCCGGAGGATTTCCTCATGAACTCCTGGAATAACTCTTTGAAGAATTCCCGGAGGAAATCCTGGAAGAATTATCGGAGGAACCTCTGCAAGATTATCTGGATGACCTACTAGAGGTATTCCCGAAGAAACTCCTAAAAGAATTTCCGAATGACCTACTGGAGGTATTCCCGGAAAAAGTTCTGTGAGAATTCCCGGAGTAGCTCCTGTAAGAATTCCCGGAGTAGTTCCTCATGAATTTCCGGAGGAACTCCTGGAAGAGTTCCCGGAGGATCTCCTGGAGAAAATCCCGGTGAAACTCCCGAAATAATTTCAGAATGGCCTACTGGAGGTATTCCCGGAGGAAATCCTGGAAAATGATGAACTCCTGGAGCAATTCTTGTTGGAACAATTGGAAGCGTTCCCGGAGGAGTTCCTCATGAATTCACGGAGGATCTCCTGGAAAAATTCCCGGAGGAACGTCTGTATTCCCAGAGGAACTTCTGGAAGAATTCCCGGAGGAATTCCTGATGAATTCACGGAGGAACTCCTGGAAGAATTATCGTAGAAACTCCTGGAGAAACTCCAGGAGGAATTCTCGGATGAACTTCAGTAGGAATTCCCGGATAAACTTCAAGAGGAATTCCCGAAAGAACTCCTGGAGGGATTCCGGAAGGAACTCTTAGAAGAATTCTCTGGAAAGATTCTAGAGAATCTCTCGAAGGAATTCTCGGAGAAACATTAGGAGAATTTCCCGGAAATACTTCTGGAGGAATTCTCGGAGGAAGTCTTGGTTGTATTTCCGGAGGCAATCCTGGAAAAAATCCCGGAAAAGCTCCAGGAGGAATTCCCAGAAGAATTGCCGGAGGAACTTCAGAACGAATTTCTGGAGGAACTCCTAGAAGAATTCATGGAGGAATACCTGGAGGAATTCTCAGAGAAACTCTTAGAATAATTCCCGGACGAACTTCAGAAGGAATTCCCTTCCAGTAATTCCACCGAGAATTCTTTTACAAAAGGAATCCCAAAAGGAACTCCTGAAGGAATCATCAAAGTAAACTCCTGGAGTAATCCCTCGAAGGAATTCTTGCAACGATTCCCGGAAAAAAACATTCTGCAAGGGTTCCCGAAGAAATCCCTGCAAGGATTCCCAAAGGAATTCTCAGAGGGAACTTCTGGAGGTATCCTCAGGGGAACTCCTGGAGGAATCCCGAGGGAACTCCTGGAGGAATTCCTGCAACGATTACCGAAGAAATTCTTGCAAGGATTCCCGAAGGAATTCCTGCAATGATTTCCAAAGATTTTCGTGCTAAAGGAACTTCTGGTGGAATCCCCAGAAGGAATTCTTATAGGGAACTCCTGGAGGAATCTCTCGAAGAATTCCTGAAACGATTCCCGAAGAAAATTCTTGCAAGGATTCCCTAAGGAATTCCTGCAAGCATTCCTAAGGAATTGCTGCAAAGATTCTTTCAGGAATTTCTACAAGGATTTCTTGAAGAATTCCTGTAAGGATTCCCAAAGGAATGCCTGCAAGGATACCCGAAAGAATTTTTGCAGAGGGAACTTCTGGAGAAATCACCAGAGTGATTCCCGGAGAAACTCCTGGAATCTGGAAGAATTTCTGGAACTCCTGGAGGAATGACTCCTGCTCCTACGAACCGACGTAAAATCACCTAGATAAACAAATGCGCTTGACAGTTCACGTGTCAAAAAGAATTTGGAACAAGCAAAATCTTGGTCCAAATCAAGACAAAAATGAAACAACAATTATGCTAGTTCAAAAAAAAAGAAAAAGAAAACTGGTATAAAAAATTAAACAAGATTAACATTACCGGTGTATACCAAGATTTTTTATTTGGTCAAAAAATTTAGAACAAAACAACGATTTGGACCACCGGTGAAGTTGCCCTAATAATAGGTTGTTCTGTGGCGTACTTGATAAAAGCGCCGGAGTGACGATACAGACTCAAACGTTCGAATCCCACTGGATCCCATTTTTTTTTTTTTTTGACTAAATCCATTTTTTTTTGGTTTTAATACAATGCCACTCGAAGCCACTGTGGTCCCGTTGCGATTCCAAGTCGCGCTCTGCAAATGAAAAATTATCCCCCCATTTTCCCGCGGCCAGTTTTTATCGCAATTTTCACCTGGTGGCAAAACGCATCAAAACAATGCGGAAATAAAAAAAAAATCCACACCGCTTAGTACCCACCGACCGACCGATAGCCACTTGGGTCTGCCGGCGATCTGACGAATGATCCAGACGGGGCTTGTGGTCAACCCGACCGGGCCGAGAGTACTGGTGTGTATGTGGATAAACGGGTTCGCCGCTGGCCGGCTGGCCGCGAGTCGCACCACCAAGTCCAAGCCAAGCGAGCCGAAAAGCTATGCATCACTTTCTAAAACAAACTGTCCCCCGGGCAGTAATATCGCGCGCATGTTTCTTTTATTGTTTGCGCGCTGATGCTGGCGATGCTGACTGACTGACTGACTGGTTGACCGAATGAATGACGACTGGCGATTGGGGCGTAATGGCATGCGGTTTCCTTGGAGCACAATCTTCGGAGACTTTTTTTTTTATTTTGGTAGGTACGAAAGGCCGGAATGCAGTTTCGATTGCCAATGGAGGAGAATTAAAATGTTGATTAGGTTGTGTATCCTGTGGAACTTTAATGGTCTATTTGTTATTTAATTCATCTGTTTAATTCATAATAGTGTACTTACAAAGTGTTTGTTTGTTGTTTAATAGTATAATTTAAGTTCAATTTAATTTTAGTAAACACGCATTGTGCAAATTCAATAGTCCTGTTCGTTTGATAATTTGATCTGTTTTGTGTAAATTACGTGTGTGTACAGTTTGTCAGGAGTGTCATTCATTTGTCACCCTGACGTTCTGAATTTGAGGTCGAACCGATTGGTTGCAGTGCTGGCGAGTGATCGGTTTCTGTAACATTCCCCGACCCGTATTGTTGGCAACATTCTACAACTGTACCGTCCTTCATCATCTCGAGCACCACCAAACCTGTAACAGACCTCTACAGCAATCCGTTGGCAGTCTGGACATCAACCCGTCGAACAACGTCATCTGGTTTTTGTATATGTTTACTATTTTACCGCGTTTTCAGCTGTTCCGTGATTCTGTGTCTACTACCATCAGATCTCCAGGTTCTCCAGGTTGTACAGGTTTGGCGTCCGTCAACCACTTCGACCGGCAGTTAATGATAGGCAGATACTCCCTTATCCACTTGGCCTAAAATAGATCCAAAAGGTATTGTATTTGATTCCAATTCGTCCTTAGGGCTGCGCCGTTGACTATCGGAAGCTGATCCGGTTGTACCACTCCGCTGGAGTTCAATAACAAGAAGTGGTTCGGTGTAATTGCTTCACCATTTTCGTTTACTAATGGCACTTCAGTTAACGGGCGGGAGTTGACAATAGATTCCACTTCAGTTCGGCACGTGTAGAACGTTTCTTCGTCCGGTTTCCTTCCTGCTGAAATTGTCCTCAGCGCCGTCTTCACCGACCTCACGAGACGCTTCCACGCCCCACCCATATGTGGCGTAGCAGGCGGATTGAAGCGCCATTGGGTATCGGCATTGGTGAATGTTCCAGATAGGTCCTTGTTAATGCTGGCTATTTCCTCTCTCAGTTCTCTGCTTGCGCCGATAAAGTTAGTCCCCTGGTCGCAAAATATTTCCTGCGGTACTCCTCGTCTCGCTATAAATCTACGAATAGCCATCTTGCAGCCTTCGGTTGACAGGCTACCGACTACCTCGAGATGCACAGCTCGCACCGTAAGGCATGTTACAAGCATCACCCATTTCTTCACCTCATAGGGGGATTAGGGGCATAATGGAAACCCGGGGCGAAATGGATACCCCTGTTTTTGCCGAAACCGTTGACTTTTATGTTAAACTTTTAATTCATAAGTGTAAAGCAACAAGTCATGGTTCTATTTTTCAAAAGTACCATTTATATTGCTTCAAAATAACCAAAATAAATAAATAAAATACACTAGTTTACAGCATTTTTGAACTCGGTAAGCTGATGATCATTTTTGGTGTAGAATCATGCCCTGAGTTCGAAAACGCGAAGGAAAAAAATTACAGTAGAGCGGAAATTTTTTCGACTTTCCATACAAGGTTGATGATCTGAAATCGATTTTTGTTCTATTTTTAAGCAAAGTCGCTCACTTCACACATCTCATTCTCCGTAATCAATGCTCCAATTAAGCTGAATTTTTTACTGTAACTCGCCTACATAATATATGTCAAATAAACGTGGAGAAGGAATTTTTAGATTGTTTTTTTTCTTATTGAAAAAAATACATTTCTTCAAATATTTTTGGAAATTTTGCTAAAATTTAAGGAGATCGTCCCAAAAACTCGCCAATATCTTGAATTTCATCAATCTGACGCAAAACCTGCATTGAGATGATCGAATGGTATTGTATTCAGCTTTTAATTTATGAAAAAAGATTTGAAATTGGTTAAACAAAACGCAAGATATTTGAATTTTAGTAAATTCCATATTTTAAAAAATTGTAAAACTCGATATTGAGCTAAAACTCAAAAACTGCTCTACTTCAAATTTTTTGAAGCGCGGTTTCGAAATCAGCGCTAAATTGTACTTCAAAAACTTTGGTCGTTGACAGAAGTTCACGAATTTCATTTTATTTTGTAAACTAGTGATATCATTGAAATTGAAAAATGTTCTTCATATGGTGAAATTCTTATAATTTCGAAACACCAGCACGAGTGTTGGAGTGTGTCCACCATAAAAACAAATGAATTGTTACCTTATCTACATGTATACGGAGATTTAGCAATGGATGAAGTATTTTATTTTTGGTCAGAATTTACTTAAAATAGCAATTTTAATGTTGTAGTCGATTCGGGGCGAAATGAACACCGGCAATTACAAATGGATGTACGCGCATTGCATACTGTTAGGCGTTTTAGATAGTTTGGAAAATAATCAATCCGATTATTTTAGCCTAAGTTTACTCAATTAACTTTGATGTTATGTACACTCGTTTATGATGGAGTATTTCATCTGTGGCCTTGATCTCCATAGGCAGATTACTTAACTGATCGATGTAACCAAAGAATTAGCTTAAAATATGCAGGGGTGTCCATTATGCTCCGACGGGTGTTCATTTCGCCCCGTACCTTTCCTGCCAGCCCTAAAAAACACACGATTTTAAATTCGTTATTTCTTCACAATAAAGACATTCTACCTGCTGTTAATGATTGAAATACGGAGGAAACAAGTTAAAGTTGTAAGTCAACTGATAATATGTTAAGTTTTTCTTCGTTATACAGGTCTAACGAACTCATTTGCTTAGGGTGTCCATTATGCCCCTGCTCCCCCTACCACCGAACTCGTAGCGAGAATGGCCCGCAGTAATCCACGCCGATATAGATACGTGAATGCACGGACGTAAGGAGTCACCTGAACTTCTGGTAGTGGAGCCATTCTCGGAAATCGTGGGCTGGATTGTTAGGCAGTGCACCATGCGCACTGTTTTGCCACCTGTCGAACCATTATCCGAAGACTGAAGATGTGGACTCTTTGGCGTTTTTCGTTGAGCACTGTTAGGCCATTTCCGTGTGCGAATCGCTGATGGAACGATAAGACGAGCAATCCAGTAAAAGGATGGTTCTTAGGCAGAATTACCGGAAATTTTGCTGCATACGAAGCATGTGGAGCGTTTCTTAATCGACCATCCAACCGAATAACTCCAACCTCGCCGATGAAGCAACATAGTTTACATAGTGTACTGGTTTTTCCAAATTTTCTATGTTCATGGGTTTCTAGTTGCTGATTGACATGAAGTGTATGCAGTTCGTCAGAGTAGACTTCTGCTTGAACCCAACGCCATAGCGTAAACTCCGCTTCCTGAATCTCTTGGCGAGACAATATCGCAGATGCAGGAACTGATGCGTGTGCACTGGTCGTTGTTCTACCGCTTCTTCGGATTCCGGGAGCTGCTGTTTCGGCCACTCCGATTCTTCTTTACAGAGGAACTCTGGCCCACAGAACTATCGGCTGTTCTCGCGTAGGTTTGACCCGTTTTCCCATTTTGTCGCTTCGTCACCAACATTGAGGCGCGATGGAATCCATCTCCATTCTTTCAATTTGGTCTCGTCTAAGATTTCGATTGGATCCATGAGGCAGAGTGTGGCTCTGCTGGATAGACTTCACCAATCGTGTACCGATGACCGCCACCTGGAGCTCCAAACGCGGTATTGGCAGTGGCTTTGGCGGGGCCACCTTTGTCTTGGACGAAACAAGAACACATCGAAATCCTCTTTCCAGATCTTCAATCCGCAAGTAAGTGACGCAAGAGTAGGCCGTCTCGCTGGCATCCATACACACATGAAGCTGTAGACTCCGAAGACTACCGACACTGTAGTTTAAAAAGTAGCATCGTGATAGTTCGAGTTGAGGTAGTTGTTGAAGAACTTGAATCTATCGACACCAAGTTTCGTGGAGTTTCTCGGGAATGGGATCATCCCAACCAATTTTGGTTCACAGCAAAAGTAAAAGTGTCATCCTTCGGTGTCCAACTCATTCCCAGCGCCCTTTCAATATCCGATCCTTTGCCGACTGTGAAACTCTTCGTAATCTGCTGGCCCGGATCCCCAACCCGTTGACCGATCAGCTCTGAATTTAACAGCCAATTCCGGATATCAAATCCGGCCTTAGAATGAACGGTCTTCACATCGAGCGCCAGTTGAACAGCTTCTTCCTCACAATTCAGACTGTCCAGATAGTCAACCAGGTAATGACACTCACACTCTGTGATGGCTACCGCAGCCTCCGGGTACTGTTCGCCACACTCTTCAGCGTTTCTGTTCTTTATGTATAAGGCCGACGAAGGTGAGCAGGTCGACCCTGTGTGGTCGAGGATTGCAATGTCTTACCCCTCGCCAAGCCGACATACAAATACAAATACAACTTGCATTCACCGGTCACAAATGTCATCGTGGGGCAGCGACCGTCGGCTAGCGAGCAGCAAGCCATGACTCTTCCTCTTTCTTTGGCGGACCACCGCACGCATCGGACGCGGCATCATCGCGGAGCAACCTCACATGCAAGTGGAAATCCAGCTTCGCACAGACCCAGGTTGCCACGTCCATGACGTATTCCTTGAATGTTTTACCAGGATCATCTTGCCATAAAAATCTTTGAGCTTGACGATCTTGTGGACGAATTAGGATCTGGTGAAACATCTCCCTGATGTCACATGATATGGTGATTTTTGGTTGCCGGAAACGATACAGCACTGTTGAGAGCGACGCAGTTATGTCTGGACCCTTCATCAGCATAGAGTTGAACGAGATCCCTTCAATTTTAGTTGCGGCATCCAAAACCACCCATACCTTGCCTGGTTTGTTTGGATTTGTCACAACCCCTAAGGGCAAATACCATACCCGTCGAAAATCGCTGTTATTCACCTCCTCCTCGGTTGACTAATGCGCATATCTTTTGCGTTGGTAACCTTTGATTTGCTGCTTAACGTTGTTGTACAGCTCAGGGTTCTTACTAAGCACCGTTCCAAACACTTCAAACAATGCTCTGCCATAGTCCGGCTGTCCGAGAACTCGACGTAGTCATCCCTCCATAGATCAGTCTGGAATCTTTCAGATGACATGCGGATTGTCGTTTTCTGCATAATCGCACGAGCCCTTCGTTCGTCCTCTGCTTCGATCCTCGTTCCAACTGCGACGCCGACGCTTTCGATCGAGAAGAATTCTTTGACCTTTTCGTGAAGTTCTTCATCAGCTGATCGGGCGCTGATGAAATGTGTAGAAGCCGATGGGATGGCTCGCCACATCATTCCACGTTCCCTTAGATAGTCCATCCAAGTATAGTTTTGATGACAACTGGCTCGAACTTCTTCCCTTCTCTTTCTTGAGCGTTACCAGTAAATTGGCGTTGTCTACACCAATTAGAATACGCGGCACCGTGCTGTCGTAACTTGCCACCGGAAGACCTCGCAGATATTCGTACTTGTCTGCTAGTTCTAGATATCGCAACGATTGCGGAGGTAGATCCAGTTTCTCCACTGTTTGTACATCCTCCAAGATGTACTTCCGGTTGGCGTCGACACCAGATATCTCAATCTGCAGCAGTCGAGAGTTCGCCTTCGTCCTCGATAGTATCGTACACAAACTACGTAACGCTAAGAACGCCAGCGTGCGGATGGATGTTCCTTTCGCATGAACGGTGACCGGAATGATTCGGAAAAGTGTAGAATGAGACTGATGACGGTGAACAGCTACAGTATCAGTTACTTTGGGCTGATCCTTGGCGCTCAACGATGATTCTGGTCTTCTTGGATGCAACAGCCTATGATGACGTAGCTCGCATCCGTCCATCCCGCACACTGTCACTTTCCATGACTATTTGCCGTGACCAATCAAGCAGCGCCTGTAGGGTGGTTCAAGATTATATGGAGAAAACCACTTAGCAAAAATTTTGATAGGCCCCATTCCCATTTCATTCTATATGATGCAACGAAGCTCTGGTCCAATTTTCAGCCAAATCCGTCAACATTTGGGCGGTGCTATTCATCTTTGAAGTTTGTATGGTAGAATTGATCGAAATACATGGGAAAACTGCAGGTTATTCTCCAGGCGATTTTAAAATATGTTCCCAAATTCCGAATATTTTCTAATTCAACTCATTTATAGACAAATAAGTCCTGATGAACCTGCCGAAAACCAGAAATCAATCGAAAACGGTCCGATGAAGTTATTACGGTTTAAATCTGCATATGTCTGGTCTTGTTTCCTACGGGGCCTAACATGCTTACATTTTTTAAACTTGACCAAAGCCAAACCCATGACGAGTAGGCGGCATATTCTTTGTTTATAATATGTTCTACGACAAGGATGACAGCTGTCTTCTGTGCCTCATTGCAGTTTAGTAATGAGGGTCAAATTGAAGCTTCTGTTTTAACCTGGGAATTTGATTTGATAGGCATCGAGATCACCTGGCAATAATCCAACCGAATCATGTACTAACTGACAGATCACTGTGTGTATTGATGTAAGGAAAGTCCTTGGCCAAATCTCAAAACAAAGATGAGAATCAATCAAGGTTAAACATAACATGTCTTTCCCTTCGTTTAGATAGAATTCTTCCCGACAAGTATAAAAACCGATACCGTGATTTCGGGTGAAATTGATCACTTTTCACAGTTTTTGGTTTCTAATTTTTGAATAGTTATTGATATGGTCACACTCAATGCTTTAAAACAAGTACGACCACGGTTTTCATCAGTCAATCAGGTTAAAACTTTTTCTGCAAATCATTTTATTGCAATAAATATCATTTAAAATAAAAAATCAAAAATTTTAGTTTCGGGGTGAAATTGATCAGTCAATGACATATCTTTGTAAGTGCTTGAAATAAATTCTCTATCTGAGTTATCCACTCCAGAATGTGAAAAACTTTGTAAAACTTATATAAGTTTAGTAAATTCTTAATTATTTAAATTTAAAGTTTAATAAATCTAACGAAAACGCCTAAAAGTATGCAATTTCCATAGTAGACAAGTCATTACTTTAGAAGAAGTACAATTTTATGCATAAATATCAATATTTATAAAACTTTTGATGACGAAATCGGGCTTAGCGAACACTTGGCAGCTATAAACATTCATTCGAATATACATTACATGTGCGATACAGCTACAGTAACAAAAGTTAGAAAGTGTCTTTGAAAATCGCCAAACACGCAGTTTCGCAAAATATTAATTTTTATACAGAAATATGTGACTAATTATCTGTAAAACATGTAAACTCATCATTCAATAACCCTTGAGCCAGATGATGGTCATTTTCTACAAATTGTTTTGAGTTCAAAGCTTTATTTTTAACAAATAAAAATTGCCCTCACGTCGATCAATTTCACTCCACTGATCAATTTCACCCGAAATCACGGTACCTAACTTACCAGCAGTCCCAATATTCAGATTTTAATTATCTTTGTGTTGCTGTTTCGAGCAGAAAATAGTCTATTCAAGGGTTTTGCATTTCGGACTTCAATAGGTATTAAGAAATAATTTAAAAATTTGCAATTTCCAGTCAACATAATGAGTTTCTTTTCGCGTTCAAACATTGCAATCTGCCTCAGATTTTTTATTATACATAGTTACTTATTCCACACTAATTGGTTGCAGTTCTAAGTTTTACACGTAGAATTAAAATGTGTGTTACGGTGTAAGTGCGTAGCTCATTAGGTCATCTCTAAGGCGAAGAAAAATAAAGTGAAATATAAACGTTTATCAAAGAATACATCGATGACTGAAAAACCATACGTTACAGATTTTAAATTCAAACAACCTTACATTATTAAAAAAATAGTTTATTAAAAAATAATTCACAAGTCAGGATCAGTTTACTGTTTCAATTGCGGTCACAATCCCCCGGGCATCGGAATACTCTGGCTGAAGGTGCCGTTCTTCTGCAGATGCCATTGATATCATTTCCTCCGTCCTTCTCGAACAACTTATGCACTTCATAATTAGAGTTGATCAATACCTAGAAAGCAGTCGAAAGATTCTTAAGTTTCCTAATGATGAATTTCAATAAATTACTTACTTTATACGATAATATTGCTTACACTTATACTGAATTGAGGCACCTCCTTTATTTAAGATATGATATGAATTTTGTTTATGACACTTTGAATATCAACATTCTGGGCCGCCTACTCATCATAGATATGGCTTTGGTCAGGTTGAAACAATGAAACCATTAGGCCCCGTAGGAAACAAGATCAGACATATGCAGGTTAAAACCGTTATAACTTCTCCGGACCGCTTTCGACTGACTTCTGGTTTTCGGCAGGTTCATCAGAACATATTTTTCTATAAACGAGTTGAATTAGAGGACTGTTGAAGTTGGGGAACATATTTTAAAACCACCTGGAAAATAACATGCAGTTTCCCCAAAGTTTCCCCATGTATTTCGATCAATTCTCCCATACAAACTTCACAGATGAATAGCACCGCCCAAATGTTGACGGATTTGGCTGAAAATTGGACCAGAGCTTCGTTGCAACATATAGAATGAAATGAGAAGGGTGCCCATCAAAATTTCTGTTAAGTGGTATTTTGAGCCACGCTAAGCGCCTGCACAGATTCGCCTGATGAACTAACTTCCAGCGATCATCGATGGTTGCTTTCAAGAAACTGCGGTAATCCTTCACCTTGTACGGTTCTTTCTTACAAACCGGACACGGCTTAGGGGTGTATGGAGTCCTCATCTGCACTGCGCTGCTTCCCTTTCGCTCTTCTCGGTCGTTGTTGCCCACCTCTTCAGTAGAATAAGCATTCAAAAAGCCTTCCTCCTTCCCCTTTGGCTTTTCAAACCTTCTCACTGGTTCCGATCCAACAGAAACCTTTGAAGCAGCAAAGACAATCGTTGACGTAGTTGCCGAACGAGCTCAGGTCTACGGTTAGCAGTTGACGCTGATGCTGGGCCCAATCTAGTTTCAAGTTGATAGGCAGCTTATCTACCAATTCCTGAAGAAGAAATGGTATTCGACAGGTGCGCCTCCATTCCCATTGACTGCACGTGGCTGCACAGATTTTGAACGGCAAGTCCAAAACTAATTAGAGTCTCCAGCCTGTCTGCCTTCGGTGCTGGTGTTAACTGAACCTGGTATGAGTAATTTTTACTGCAATATTCGATCAAGAACCATAATTACAGGCATTCTCAATGCAAAAATTTGTTTTTCAAATTTCTCAACAACACCAGCAGCAACAAACGTTAAGCATACGAATGTCTTCATTACTGCTAACTGCATTCGTTTTTTTTTTTTGAGGTATGATTTGCTTTGCCATCTGAAGGATCAAAAAAGCTGAAAAACTAAATTTGTTGAAGTTAAATGCGTTCAGGAAAGCTAAAAAATGTGTGGTAGTTCTTATGTTCCGTAGAAAACTTTAAAAAATAAGAAACTCGATCTCAGAAAAAATGATGTGGAAATGCCTATATCGATTTTTTCCAGATTTTGATCAAGGCATTCCTTAGTCAACTTGTTGAGAAAGCGAATCTGATAAAAAGTTAGATAATTTTTGGTATTTAGTGATCAATAATGTTGAATTCATTAAAAAAACACCTTTGTGCAAATGCAAATTTGGAGAATGATGTTAATTGTTAAAGAACTCGACTGTTCTTCAAAATATCAAGACAATTGAAAGGAAGTACAAAAATATGGAGTACAATATGCTATATTCAGAAAGAAGTTGATAAAAATCATTTGAACAGTTCATTTTATTTAATAAACAGAGTGTATTTATAATTTCTGAAACAATCTATAACTTGCGGAACCGACGCAGGGTGCAGGAGATGGCAATGAACCGCTTCTCAGGCGCTCCCTATAAGGCTGCGCTGTAGTCTCATCATAATTTCGCCATCCGAATAGCCACACATGGCTGTGGAGTTGTAGTAACTGCTGGCAAGGAGTGGCCACTCCGTTGGATCACCAGAAAACGCCGGCAAATCCTTTTGAACAACGTGTGGAGCTGCAATCTGTTGGGCCGTCGGTCCATCGAGAGGTGCCACAGCAGGTTTTTCTAGATGAATTTCAAGAGAATCGCTGGAGAAATATTTCGAGAAATCGTCTTGGAATTGTTCTAGGAATGTCTTATGGTTTTCTGTAAGACATTTTTTTTGAAACTCCTCCACGAACTTCTCTCTTGATTCCCAAGGATTCCTCCAGAAATTGCTCTGATGATTCCTTAGTGATTTCTTTAAGGTTCCTGTAGGAATTCCTCTCGGAATACCTCCAGTAGTTCTTGTTGGCTTACTTCAGGAACTCCTACCAGATTTTTTCCAAGCATTCTTGATGGAATATTGGAGAGCGTCCATAATGACGTAACTTTTCAAGGGGATGGGGGAGTCTGGGATTGTGTGACGAGCCATGTATTAGGTATGGGAAAATTATGCTACGAGGGGGGAGGGGGAGTATTCTGCAGTTATTGCTCTTAGGAGTCCTCTTAGAACTCCTGGAATATTACCAGAAGGACTTGCTCGTGAAACCCTATCATGACTTTTTAGAGGATTCACACCACGAAATTCTGAAAAACAATCCAGCATTTCAAGAGCAATTTCAACAGATATTCTCGAAGAAAACTGAAGAAGACTTCCAGTAATAATACGAAAAAAAAAAAAACAAAAAAAAACATAAAATCTTTAGGTTAATTTCTGGAGAAATCCATCGAGTTTATCATTTGTAGTCGCATCAATGTGGCTTAAATATCCTTCATCTCTCAGCACGGGTCGCCTGATACCTGATTGGGATTGAAATTCCCTGTTTGGTGGACTAATACCCCCGGAACAGATTGTCCGTAGCGTCATCCTAAGCCGATATGTAAATAGCTCAAAAATCTCTTAACATGCCCTGAAACATTCATGAAACATCTTTGAGACATCCGTGAAACCTCTCTGAAACTCCCCGGAATTTCCCGAAACGGAAAGTGTGATAACTAACATTCCATCGATTCCATCCCTTTTTCTAGAACCGTTAGGACGTGGCTGAAGATTTAGAAATGTCCATAAACTCCATTCATTGGTTGTCTGTGCGATTCCCACTCATCTGCGGTCAATCACGTGCATAGTACACCCTGAATAAATTTCGCTGAGTTGAAGGTTTCAGCAAACAAGTTGCCGAAATTCAGCAAAAGTTGCTGATTTGTTCCTCAAACTCTACTGATCATCAGCAACGTTTTGTTGAACTTCAGCAAATTTTGCCGAAAGTTGAAACAACTTTTGACCCCGGGAGTCGATCGCGCCGGCCCAGAAGGAGCCGTGCCTAAGCCCCAAGCTACTGGTCCAGCCAACGGCAGCTTCCGGGGTGGGCTCGAAAGGCCTCTTTTGACTCCCGGGTCCCAGAGCGTTTTTCGGATGGGGGAGTTTTCAGTGAGGTGGTCCTAAATAGTGAAAATGATTTACCTTGAACTTTTGTTTTACTGCACTTACATGTCGAATATCGAAGTGGTGTCGTGGATGGCGAGGCGTGGCCGGACGGGTCGCTAGTCTGGCTGGTTTATAATAGTGACTACTGCCGATGATGTGGGAGGGGATCGGATCTCCTGATTGCTTGGTGAACGTTTTTGATGATCATGGTGTGGTTAAGGCATGGCCGTTTGGTGATCGGACAAGCGGCTACAGAAGAGTTTTATTGCGCGATGGATGCGGTTGAAGTACGCCGACTCTCGGTGGAAATTTGATGACAGGCAATTCCTGGGCCACCCCGAAAGGGGGGGGGGTTGAATCGGTTTCGTTGCGGTAATCGAGATAGCGGTCGTAGTGGAACAAGTGCGAGTTGAATACGGACCAGCACGCAGGTCTGACGAAACATCCGAGCCGAGTCGTCTGCCCACGGAGGGGGGGGGGGTGGTCGTGAGGTTCCGCAATCCTGATAATCACTCGCGCTCAACGTCATCGAACTTGAACTTTTATAACAAAACTTTTGGAAAGTCTCATTTTGGTTTGTAGATCAATCTTACGTTGCGGCACATGTCCAGACTCCGCGTGAAGGTCTATACGTCCTTCGTATCGAATGCCATCTTCCTTACTGGTCCCGAATATTTTACTCCCACCAACTCGCTCCACTTTTGCCGCTCTTTCTCTCACCATCCCATTTCGCTTCTCATTTCCGCCCTCATCGGTGCTTACTTCACACGGGTGGGCGAGTTGGTCACCCACTTAACACACAGCTTTTGCTTTATATCGACACACTCAATCACAGTGCATTTAAATGGGACGTTAAACTAGCTTCACAAAAACTTTCCCTACAACCCCACACAATATACAAAGTTACCGTACGGTAACAAAGTTTAGTCGATAAAAATACATAATCCAGAGATTTGGTAAAAGACAGAAAATTGGGGAAAATGCTTTGAACTGTAAATAGAAAATCCGTAACTTTCTAATTAGACTCATCCGTACCTCCGCAAAATCTCATTCAAATTCTCAAAGACAGTACACCTGTTTCACATTTTCAAAAACTTACTTGACAAGCAAATGCCCTGCGGCACCGGTACAGTAGCCGATAGATAATACCTGGGATAACATACAAGCGAAACAAGTCTACACAACAGTCCATCTCATCTCCTCTAACTGTAAGCACAACGAAAATTAAACGCAAATTTCGCGACAGATTTGCAACACAAATCAAATCACTATTCGCGTGTCCATTATTGTCGACGGATGAAAGGAACGATGAATGTCACCACAAGCCTCGCATAAACGCGTACGGAGACAAGGCGGGACAATAGAGAACGGCAAATGATTGGTGGGAGGTAGTGTGCGGTGGCCGCGAATTTGCGCTCGTTTTTACCGGCTACCCGGCCGGCCGGTGTCTACCATCTCACGCAACGCACGATGGAAATCCTGATCAATCCACTTATCGAAGGAGAACAGTCGGAGCCGATCACTATGTACACCAGAAAGAAGCCGAGTAGGAATATGATGAAGTCAGCTAAGTGTACCTATGAAAGTAGCAGCGAAATTTGGTTTCCATATAAAATCACCACTGTAACTGTCCTTAACCCGGGAGCGGTCGCGTCGTGTACTGAGTACACGCACCATAAAAAATGCACGCATGTGGTACACAGCATTGAGGGTGACGGGTTCAAATCCCAGTCGGTCCAGGAACTTTTCGTATAGGAAAATCCCTTGACTTCCTTGTGTATAGAGAATCTTCGTGCATGCCACACGATAAACACACACATGCAAAATGGTCGTTTGGCAGAGGAAACTCTCAGTTAGAAACTGTGGAAATGCACATGGAACCAGGGTCGTGCAATTTCGAAAGGAAAACATGACGTACGACGACTGTAGCAAATCGTTTCCCATACGAACGGACTGCTGTGATGCTTCATCTCTCACCCAGCAACACACTCGTTCGTTGCTGCTACAGAAACAAGTGTGTATGAAACATGGGATGATACACTTGGATTTTCGTTTCATTTATGAGTCATTGAAATTCTTCAACATGCAAAAAACACTAGGGGTACTCACTAAACAGATTAAATTGCTGCGTAAGCCATGATTTTCTGCTTATTTGAAATGTTTCATGATTTTGCGAATGAAATAATCAAAGATTGCCTTGGTGATCGCGGCGTTTAATCAGTTTAATCAGTTTATGCTGTTAAGTGAATCCCCCTACTATTTAAACCACATTTTTAAATAGTGGTGCACGCCAATAGAATGATAATTATGTTTTATGAAAGAGGATAACAAATTCGACCACTTAAATCCAATTAATCGGCGCCCGTAACCATTGAGAGACTAGCGCGCACCAGTGAGACACTAATGCTCTGCCGGGTGAAGCACAAGCAATGCGACCGGGTGGGAGACTACCGAGTGCTACGATGAGTGGAAAAGTTTTTTTTAAGGTGACTTGGTGCATCACAGAATTTTCATAGGAATCATTGACTTTTCAATTTTCAATGATTGTTTGCCTCGCGTTTTTGAAGTAATAAAAAACGGGCAATTCTGCAGCCACGCAGCAGAAAAAGTATCATCACACTCACCACGAGTGAGCATATGGGATGATACATTTTCATACAAATATGCGCTTTGGTGACTGAGTTTTATCACTTTGAAATTTCGAGCGAGATTTCAATGATGCTGATGACGCACTACGCGTCCTTAATGACCGAGTCATTAGAAAAATGTATGAAACACTTGAAGTGACTCATTCAAATGTTGCATGAAAGTGTATCATTGAAACGAAATTGTACGCCCCTGCATGGAACACTAAGCTAAGAAGCATGCATTGTCGTAATAAGGACGAGAGAAGAAGAATAGAACTCATTCCACTGCCTACCAATAAACTTGAAACGAGTCTATAGCCTTTCAACACGCTAAAGGTACACATGAGAAAGTCACAAAAAGCTCGCTGACAGATAACCTGAGCCTGCGATGCGATGCGATGTCGCCGCGGAAGGAGAAAAGCACGCACGCAACAAAAGAGAGTCCGCGAAAAAAGAAACTTCTTGAATTGCTAATTGGACTCACCGCGTGGTGGACACAAATTCGATTTACGACGATCGTCGCTCCGCACCGCCGCCACCCGTCCGCTTAGTAGTGTGATACATTTCTTTTGTAGGCTGTTGTTGGACGTTGTTGGCGGCGTCCGTCGGGCCCTCGCGGCAATTGAAAGTGTCGTGTGGAACAGGTGCCCGGTTGCTTTCCGCGGTGCGGTGATGTAAAAACCAATGCAACTGTCAAAATTTCCGAACGGGTTATGATGGCTGGAAAATTTTGAAACACTTCGTTTGAATTGAGACAAATTGAAACACTGTTTTCTTAATGGTACATTCAGCCGCGAACACCGAATTCCCACATTTTTCACCCGGTCTCTACTCTCGACGACGGATTCCATGATTTGCATTCAAATTTAAATTGCTGATGACTTGGCTCAATTTCAGCTGGACTCGTTTCCTCTTGTTTCATTTCTGTGTGAAGTTGTACACGCACCGGATTCCATTCGGGTTCGTTTTTACTTTTCATGCATATGATGAATTGTTTATGTGATAATCCAGTTTCTCGCTTGCCGTCAATTTGACAGTTATTTGTATAATCCTTTGTCAGTCATGAGGTTACCAGTAATTTTGGTAACACATACTACCTAGCTGGCACGGTAAAGACTGGGATTTTTTTTATGGAATGAGGAAATTTGCTGATCAGATACCCAAGAGGTGGGTCCTTGGGTTATGTGGGGGTCGACCCACTAAAACCTCATGCTTTCTCTTCCTCACCTTCGTGGGGATGACTTAAAGAAGAGGGTCACCGTACATTAGTACTCTCTATTGGTTATCATTCCACCAGCTACCGCCGTTGTTCTCTCTCCCCTGGAACTTGAGTCTTGGCTAGTACTTTTTACTACCCGTTGGACTCAAGCTATCAGATGGGAGGGGGGCCAACTCAACTTGCTGTTGGTCGGCCCGCCACTTTCTCTGTAGCTCAAGTACGATTCGGAAGACCGTGGAAGTTACGGAATTCCACTTGTCTGCCCTCGTACACATCCTTTCAACAATGTTGTCCGGAGTAATATTTCTACCCCATATCTCCGGGATACGCGATCTTTGCTCCACGAAGCATGGGCGTTCAAAGAGCACATGCTCTTCGGTCTCGTCGCAGGCTGCGCCTTCTGGGCATGCGAGGGAGCCTGCATGTCCGAATCAGTGCAGATACCACCTAAAGCACCAATCCTGACAGAAACTATAAGTAAAAGTTAATACCGCCATGGAGCCTGCTTGTCCGTTTAGACAAGCTCGGTATTAGCCTGTGTGTCCATCTACCTTTGCTGGAAGAATCCTATTCCCTCTGCCACTTCAACATAGACGTTGTTCTGGCGATCCGTCTCGCGCCTTTTATGACGTGTTGCTCGAAGCACTCTTCATCCTCTGCCACCACTATAGTGCTATGGGCATGCCTGCTAGCACATATATCGCGTGCTTTGAGACCGTGTGGTATGCGCTGACCACCCTAAGATATATCAGCATGTGGGTACTCTAGAGTGACTTCACGTTTCGGTTGACAGCTACCGCATTCGACTATGCATCAGCGCCCCACCCCATCGTTTATGACCTACATACAATTGCTTCAGTAAGCGCCTTTGGAGTCTATCGTACACCCGCCTGTGGCGACCACTGCCTGTTGTTCAGAATTACAGTTGTTCAAGACCACCTCCTCCGTTTTGTACTGCGCGGCGCGAGGTTCAGCTGCCTCGACCTCACCCAGTCTTCCACAATGACAATTGCTGCTGTAAGTTCCACTTCCTATATCGACTCACCGAATACCACGATGACCAAATTATCGGCAAAGTCGACCAGCTGTACGCTCGGTGGAAGTGTAAACCTCAAACGCCATCATACGCTGCGTTCCTTAGTACCGGGCCGAAGATGGAACCCTCAGGTATCCCCGAGGTGATACTGTAGTTCCTCTCGCTTTCCTCGGTGTCATAGATTAGCACCCTATTCTAAAAGTAGCTCTCCAGTATCCGGCATAGGCTATACGGTACTCTTGGGTGGTATATGGCGCACTCAATGGCGGCCCTGCTGACGCTGTTGGATGTGTTCTACACGTCCAGCGTGACAACCGCACAACAGCGGATTTCCGTTCACTTCCTTTGGAGCACTACCTCAGTCGTTTTGGATACAGCCCTAATGGCGTCCACCGTAGATCGATCCATCCGGAAGCTGAACTGGTTATCCGAGAGGCCAGAGTCAGCCTCGACAAAATGATCCCGGTGGAGTCCAAAAGGCAGATAGGTCTTGAGCTCATCAGCTTCCTGGGTTTGGGCAGTAGAGCCGATGTTTGCCTTTTCCACCTCTCCAGAAATTTGCCTCTGTCAAGGCACATCTGCATCGCCACGATGGCCGTCTTGATGGCTAATGTCTGGATACCGTCCGGACCCGGAGCCTTGTTCAACTTAAGCGACTTCGCTATTGCGATGAGCTCGTCTTTCGTTACCGGGGCGAACCTGCTTTGGTCGGTATGCAGGATCTCGGGGGAGCGTTCTGGGGGTGCTGACGCGCCCTTCGTTTTGTATCATCCAAAGGGTCGTGTTGGCTGCCTGGCTGAGATTTTCGAAACATGCTCGCTTACTTTCCCTAATCTCTGTTCAGTGCCAGTTTAGCCACCCGGTAGGCCTAATTTCGTTCCATTCTACCCTCATAGGTGCGAGCTCTTCGCATCCTCCTTCTAGCTCTTGTGCAGCATGCGCGGAGTTCTACGATTTCTGGACCCCACCAGTATACCAGTTTGCGTCCTTTTCTTGGGAGGGATCGCCTTAGCATTGCGGCGTCACATGAACGACTTAGGATTCCGACTGAATCATCGCTGGACAGATCTTCAGTGTTACCCTCCATAAGCAATCGCTCCACAAATGACGGCTTATCGAAGCGCGAAATTAGCCATCCTCGATGACAGTCGATGACCTTCAGCTGTGGCCGTCTTCCTCCGTGTTCCACGCTGTATCGATTCACCAAATGACCACTGTGCGTGTACTCATCATTAACCCTCCAGTCCGAGCTAGGGTTAAGACCCGGGCTGCAAAAGATCACATCAATGATGGGCTCTGCACCGTTCTTATGTAGTTTTTGCTGTCGCCTACGTTCGCTACATCAACGTTCAGTCTAGCCATAGCTTAGAGGAGAGCCCAGCCTCTCGCGTTAGTCGAGCGGTTATCCCACTCAATCGCCCAGGCGTTGAATTCTCTACCGATGACCGCGGGACTCAATCCCACTAGTGCGCTTGATAGCGAAGCCAGAATAGACGAGGACTGGTGTTGCTTCACCGTGGTTCAGGTTTGGCTATATCCAAGCAACACGCATGTCATATAAGAGTTACGGCAGCGCAATTTTCGATTGTTATAAGTAATTTAACGTAATTTCATCATAATGCTAGAAGTACGTTGAATTAACTTCTATACGCTGTTGTAACTTTTATATGCCATGAGAGTCTCTTGGGTATAGCCATAGCCTACTTTATCACCGGTCGGTTCGACCTCCTCACGTGCCTGGGCATTTAGGTCCGCCCATCGCGTTTCCCTTACTTGCCGTGCAAACCAGGCATTTCAGTGCCGCGTTACACTTCATGGCGATATGACCTTCTGCTTCTACTCCGCTCTTCCTACAGAATATGCTCCTGTCAGTGCCGTTACACGCCCACGACTTGTGTCCTTGTTCGAAGTACTTGAAGCACGCATCTGGCGGCTCAGCCTATCTTGTCGACTGCAGTCGCCTTGTTCACCTCCCCTACGGGGAGTTTGATCGTGGCGATCTGCGTGCCTGCCTCACATTGCTGCTTAAGTGCGGCTGCGACCTCCTCTGCGTCGGTGATCTCGTCCAGGTTTTTACACTGGAGAGTCGCCTTCGCCGTCTGGGCGTTCACCTGCACTTTTTCGACCAATACCTCCTGAGCTACAGCCTTGTAGGAGGTGCCTTTTTTGGCTGCCTTTTGCTTCAGCACTAGCGCCATCTCTCCAGTCCTGGTACGCCGGATGCTTTTTACATCCGCCCCTTGATCCGCCCCAGCGGTGAGAGATGATTTTCGCCTCGCATGGCCCTCAGCGCCACGGCGTATTTATCCGCCTTTATTTTGAAGAGTGTCGCTACGTTCGCGCTTGCGAACTGGCTTCACTTTTCTCTACTTCTTGTTTTTTCCAACCGTAATCCAAGGGTTCTCCTTCCATTGGTCCGGTTGGTCACCGTTCCTCTTAGGGTTGGCCCTTGGGGCTTGGTTTTCCTACCCCATGCGCGGTTCGCAACCAACTTGGGAGCCTAGTAACTCGTGCTGGCCGTCTCTTTATTCTTCATTGGCTTTTCGCCCGCCTCTGCCGGACGCTTCTTCAGCCGCGTCTCCTCGACAGGTTTCGACCATGTGACCTCTCCGCTACGGCTCCGGCGAGCTGCATAGTTTTGTTGTGTATTGTCACGTTGCCAGTAAAGAGGAAGCTGTCCGTTTTGGCTTTGGGTAGACCGCTTATCCTTGCTCGCCATCAGCCGCAATCCGCTCTTCGACCAGGATATCATTCTCGTCCTTGACCAGAGCCAGCGTTTTGTGGAGCTTCAGCAGGTCCTGTATCAGGTCCTTGATGGTAGTCCGCCCGCTCGTGTAGCCGATCATTTCGTCCAGATGTTCGGCAACTACCAACATATTTGGTAGCCCGCCCGCTCCTATAGTGATTCAGCGCCCGCGTGAGGTCCGCGGCGCTTGCTTTTTCGGTGCTGTACCGCCTCGTGCTCCTCCCGTTGAACCTTCTGCCGCCTACTCGCTGGTTGGTACACCAGCTCCTCGTAGTGGCGATCTCGCCAGTCTTCCTCGCGCGAATGGGTTCAACGCCGTTCCCTCTGCCTCTCCGCTCTCGATCATATTGTTGTTGTTCATGGAATTAGTAGTCGTAACTTGTGGTGGGTCCCCTTAGTACTGCTATCCCTCACTGCAAAAGGAGTAGTCCCCAATGGTCCTGGGGGTTATCTATACAAGCACGGAGGCCAACCGAGGGTTGGCTCAGGCCCTTATTGGGGCTGAGCTTAGAGCCGGATCAGCGTTAATCAGAAGTGTTCATCTTAACCTACATAGTTGCCTAAGCTGGACAAAGGTCAGGAACGTACTTTAAGGCCAAGCCACGGTTTTTATGGGAGGGAAGACAGCGCCAACATCAGCCCATCCGCCCCTTTTAGGTCAGTATCACCCGACCTTACTAAGAGGGTAGAATGCCGTCGCTACCAGCTTACTTGTGCGTAGTAACCTAAGCGTGTACTGTCTCAGTTACTCAGACAGCAAGACCAGTATGCCGTAATCAAGAACTTACTGGCTTCGTTTCCGATGTGTCCGAAGCACTCCTCCCAAGCAACACACCTTGTTATGGAAAAGCTTTGCGTACTTCTCCAAAACATTTTCCTGTCATGGAATAAAGATGCGGCAACATGTTCCGTGACTTTTGCATGACCGAAAAAGCGCAAGAATTTTGTCTTCTGCAACAAATTATTGTTATGCAAAAGTTTTGATGTAACCTTATGATAACAAACAAACATGTTAACGAAATACAAAATTCTAACATCAGCTGACAACTTTTTGCGGGAAATTCCCATAAACGCACGAATACAGAAAAAGGCGATTGATTTTGTTTTATCTTGTAAGCATGTTGTCAGAAAAGAGTAAACAAAATCTTGCTCACAAATTTCAAGGAAAATAGATCTTCGAACATAGCCGAATAATGCTAAATTATGTGTGCGCTTTGTGTTTCATCGTGAAGTCTGACATTGTACCTCCACAAAATTAAAGCGCCATTGGATCGACCGAATATTACCAAATTATTAAGATTTTTTTATGACGGTCGCTGGGCTTCTTCAACAATCTTGTTGGTATTCAAGAAGAATCTATATGACGACAGCATCATACGGCTGCACGGAAAGTATACAGTGTTAGCCAAAAACATTTGCACACATGACTTTGTTAGCATGTATTATTTTATATTTTCAACCAACTATGCTGAACAGTATATTTTTTTCAATAATGTTTTCTTACTCCAAACGATTACACGACAACCGAAAAAAACTCGTGTTTCGGTGCATATATGCAACCAAATCAGGCCAAACATTTCAATAGGTCCTATCTGCATTTGAGAGGCTCTCTTTGTTCAATTTCTCATTCAATTATTGCAATGTAATGGCACACTTTTCAACTATTTTTGCAGTACAAATCAAAAGACGATTGTTTTGACCATCGTCCAATGCAAGGAGACAATCATAATACAAAGAAACAGCTGAGATACTAACGAAAGAGAGGGAAACCAAAGAGAGTCTCTCTTCTGCAGATTGGACCTTTAGACATGTTTGGCCTGAAATAGTTTCTATTTATTTCTTCAGGTTGTGATTTTTTAGCATACACTGTAATTGGAAACATCTGTCAAAAAAAAAATTCGTTACGTTTTGAAATATGCATTCGTTTCAGAACGAGCAACACACATGTCACGGAAGAGTCACGGCAGCACAAGTCTTGTTGCACAGAAGTCATAGTGACGTCTGTGCAACAAAACTTGTGCTGCCGTGACTTTTCCGTGACTCTTCCGTGACATGTGCGCTACTTGCCCTGACAGTTGTGTAGTGTCAAACATAAACAAAACAATCAAGGTTTGGAAATTAAATGAGGATGGTTTACGGGAATTTTTTTGATGAATAGAACGGCAGGGCAGATTTACGGCTGAGGAAACAACGACTAATGGCTACCTATCGACTATTGAGGCGAAGAAGAATCACAAACAGGTAAGCTAGATAAATATTAGCTGAAACATTTTCTGCAAGACGGTTTGCTTCTCTGCTCGCTAGCTGGCGAGCAAAGAAGCAAGCCGTCTTGCAAAACATCTTTGAGTGGCCAGCCAGACAAGGATTCAATCTAAACCTGGTCAGAATTGCCAAGCTCCAATTTCAGCAATACTCGCTGGGTCGTATTTATGAAATAAACTCTAGCCAATTAAGTCCATAAGTCAGATTCGTAGAAATCCACTTTGACAGCGAGACGCGAAACTTGTTTGTTATCTGAAAACATATTGGCAACATTATTTTAGATGCAAATGTTTTCTGAAAACTATATATTAACTTAAGATGTTTCGAAGAAACTTATAAAATACTCTTAGATAGCATATTTTGGAGTTTCTTCATCTGCAACTTGTTTCGATGTGTTACTTGGGCTAGCTGGGCTGTGACACTATGGGAGCGCCACGCCTAGGCTTACACTTTGCTTGAGCAATCCGTATGCCCCGGTGCTCGCCACTTCTCGGTGCCAAAAGTGATAAGTCCTCACTGGTGTGTGGATATGGTTCGCTTAGAAAAGAATCCTAGGGAGCCTACTCCCTGACTCGCAGGGTTCGTCAAGCCCCTGGACTCCTGTCTCTGCTGATCGTAATGCTTTTATCTGACCGGTAAGACAAGTAAGGGGCTTTTCAAGGGGTACCAGGAGATCTCAGGGACGTTTCCCATGGGGTTTCAAGGGTATCGAGAGTTCTCAGTGGCTTTTCAAGGGAGTCCCAGAGGTTACAGGAGGTATTGAGAGGTCTCACAGGCATTTTAGGGGGTCTCATAGATAGCGCAGGGGTCTCAGGGTGCTTCAGGGGTTCTCAGAAGCACTTCAGGAGCATTTCCTAGGGTCTCAGGGATGTTTTAGGGGATCCCATGTGGTTTCAGGGAGTTAAAAGGGGGTTTCAAGGGCGTTTCATGGGATCACAGAGGCGGGGCAGTAGCATTTCAGGATGTCCTACAGGCCTTTCCGTGGGCCTTAGGGGATTTCGGGGATGTTCCAGGGGCGTCAGGAACGTTCTAGGTGATCTCAGAGGCACCCTTAAAACCCCTTGAAGTGTCCGTGAAATGATTTTAAACGCCCCTTAAACCTTCAGGAACGCTTTCAAAACGTTTAAACATCCCTGAAACTCCCGTAGTAACGTTGAACCGCCCCTGAAATCCCCATTAACCTTCACGTTCTGGGATTGTATCAAAAGGCTGAATTTAAAAACGCTGAATGCACAAAAGGCTGAATACGAAAGGCTGAAATCAAGAAAGTGTAACATAAGGCTGAAATTACAAAAGGCTGAAAATTGAAAAGGCTGAAAATTTGAAAATGCATATATAAGTTATAGCACGTCTTCCTTTTCTTGAAGTAACGCCCGAATTGAGATCGAGCCTGCTTCTCAGCTTTGGCATACCGTGTAACAAGTACGAAGTTACTCAATGCCAAAGGGAGTCAAGAAAATTTTCGTACTGAAAAGTTCTTTGTCCTAACGCGAATCGTACGCGTAGCAAACACAAAAACGGAGCAGATAATATTCATATCGTTAATTTATCCTTCTTTAAACATGAGCTATTCTTTTGAGCCATGTTGTTTTGGAGATGGTTGTCATTACGGCTACTAAACCAATATCATCAGAGATTTTCCCTTCTTTGAAATATATGCTATTCTTTTGAAAAATACTGTCTTAGTAATGTAGGCGTTCAATAATCCATAGCATTATGGCTAGTCGTAAAACTTTCCGATTCAGAACATGGAAACTGAAGCATGTTCCCTGAAAATGGCTTAGTTTGGCCAACCATGAACTAGGGACGGTAGGACGGTCAATCGCCAAGCTCAAGCAAAACCAATGCGAGTGCCACGGCTGGGTAATCGACTAACAAGCAAATTTTCAAATAGATCGTAAAATCAATGAATGTATGTAATTATTCCCAATTGGCGTGATCTGTTTGTCTCAGTTGTTAGTGTTGCGGTTAGCCTTTAGGCTGGTGCGTTGAGAACTAGTCGAATCACTGTTTCAGCCTTATGTTATTTCAGCCTTTTGATGCATTCAGCCTTCTGTAATTTCAGCCTATCGTGTATCAGCCTTTTGTTATTTCAGCCTTTTGTAATTCAGCCTTTTGTACATAACCCCACGTTCTCGACCCCCAACAACTTATTTTCAAAATAATGGCATTTCGTCAATTTTAATCCGATTTTTTTAATCCTCAATCGATCATAAATTGGTGCTAGTATATTATACTCAAGTGGCCATCAATATCCGGAACCATTCCGGGTTGTGCTGAGATCAGGGGGTTGCCAAAATGGCTAAAATTTATTATTTCCAAGACACGGACACCGTCTTCAGAAAGAGGCTATACAGAATGAACGAAACTTAACACTAGACAACGGACACGACACACATTACGAGCACCAGTGGATTCGAGAAAGTAACATTTCTTTTGAAAAGTTTCATCACTCGGAGCGGGGGTCAAACGCTCACCCTATGTCAAAGTACGTTTATGCGCTTGGTGACGCTAACCACACGGCCACGAGGCTCCCAACGAAATCTGTCGAAATGACCTTTTTTTACTTAATCGTTTATTTGAGGCTCATGCGCCATCAGGCATAACGGAGCCGAATTCATTTTGAAACTTTTTTACAATTTCATATTTGTGTGTTATTTACTAGGTCAGCTTTGGTGGACCGTGAAACTCGCGGTTTGGTCGAAGTTAGAGGGAACAATAATTTTTAAGGAAGGGATGGGATAATTGGGCTTTTCGTTGACTCTATGCAGCATGGCGTGACGTAGTTGCTGCTGGTCAAGCATAGGGTGGACAAACAACCTGTAACGATGCAAACAAACGTTTTTCGAGGGGACACAAGGTGGACAAGTGGAACAACAAGACGGAGATATCAAACGAAAAGAAATGACCTTATTGACTCCTCTTGATATCTCCTGAAACAACCCTCTGAAATGCACCTTAAGCTTCTGGATTGGAACCCCCTTTTTTTGGGCGCTCCGGGAACTTCCTGGAAACCCCCTTGGCCCCATCTCAAATACCCAAGCTAGAGCAGCAGCGCTTTAACCAACTAAGTCACAGAACAAGTAACGATTCTGCGGAATAAAAAGCCAAACTGACTCCGAGCCCACACCATGAACCATGCCATGAACACTCCCTTTTTCACAAATCCATCTCTCTATCGGTTGAGATGCCAATCCATAACACACTCGCGATTGTGCTAACTAACTACAAGAGGGAGCGAATTGTTTTTATGAAGCCGAGACGTACCCTCGAACTTCGCATACCTAGCCACCGTCAGTTCGTTAGCTGCTGTCTTATTTAGTATGGCAGGCAAAGAAAGCACTTCAATTTATAACTGTGAAAGTGCTCAAAGTACACTAGAATCGCAAATAGACTACGTTCTGATTGGTGGGCGGCACTTCTCCGGCATTATAGACGTCATGACTCATATAATCAGCGCGCAATTGCTTAAACTGCGTGCGCTTCAAATTAGACAATCTTTCCAAATGTGGAAAATCATCGTTTTCCACGCTCTTCATTCGAATATTCTTTGCATTCTTGGGCTTGTTCGGCTCAGTTTTACGTCTAGTTTGCTTGCATCGAAAGGAACTTCACTTATATAATGAAATAACGTGAGGGCGTTTTGCCCCGGGGGTACGTATTACCCCAGGTTACCCTACGTGGAAGGAGTGCAAAGCTATTATAGAGGAGAAGAATGCAGTGCGGGCGGTAATGCTGCAGCAAGGAACCCGTCAGAAAGTAAAATTATACAAATAGAAGCGGAAACAACGGACTTGCCTTTTCGGGAGAGAAAACGCCGCCTTAGAGAAGTGGAGTGTGAGGAAATGGAACAGCTATTCCGTTACCAAGTAAAGCGGAAGTTATACCAGGAGCTCAATGCAACCCGCAACAGCTTTATGCCGCGAGCCAAAATCTGCAAGGATAAAATTGGGAGGCGCTTGACGAGACGGACGAATGGTGTGGAAAATGGATATACGGGAGACCAAGGAAACAGGAACCCGATAGACGGGGACACCTTCAAGGTAGGGAACCTGCTCCTCGATCGGTTTGTCCTGTTGTGAACTATATCGCTTCAAATTGGATTCAAGTTCATTTGTAGATAACAGAGATCGTAAAAGTCCAGATGCTCCACTGAGAAGCGAACCCACAGCTCTTGATAAGCTCCGTCTTCACTCGAACGTAATAGCAGACACAAATCAGCGAAAGTTGCACAATCTTCATTGCTTCAATTCGACTAAACTAAACCGAGAGGCAGGAGAGGTCCATCTTCTCAACGAAAGGAATTTCCCTTTCTATTGTCTGCGTTCGCGCGCGCGCGCGTACAACTTGTCTTGTCAAATTAATTTTCGGCATTTACGTTGCTTCCGCAAAGCGATTTGTTTATGTTTGTGAATTTCGGAGATGATCGTCGTCGTCGCGGTCGGTGATGCTGCTGCGTACAAATTAATTAAAGCCCAAATTATCTTCCCTTGTTCGACCGGGCGGCTTTTCTCTCGCGGTTATTATTTATAGCGATCGAGGGGTGCAATATGCACTTTGTTGGTGTTGCGCCATTGGCGGTCCAGCAGGTTACTACAAGCCGCCGAGCTTCGATGTTTACGAGGCACTTATCGTGGATATTACTCCCATTATGGGAAATTAAAAGTAAATTGAGTTAGGTTCGGAGAAAAGGTTTGCGATGCTGCAGAAAAGGAACTAATTTTCAAAAAAGAGCCCCAACCAATCTCAGCCAAAACGAAGTTAAAAGCAATTTGAGGCGAAACTTTTTCTTAATTTAAAGATCTGCACAGTGCACATGTGCCATGTAGGCTTGTGCACGGATCGAGCCCGCCAGGACAGCCAGCAGTCAGTGTCATGGAAGGAACATCGAAGCGAAGCGAAACGCATCACATGGATTCGATAATCCAATCATCCGTCATTACATGCGGCGCGGTTCACCATCATCCGTGTAGGGGCCATGGACCGTCGCGCAGTCCGTCGTAGTCGCTGGCGATTCCAACCGTGTGGGCCACCCATTTTGTAATGGGGGGAAACTTTTTACTGAATAACAATCGGATTTTACTGGCGGTAAGTCACACAATTGCGCTGAAGTTGTTATAAACATACACACACGGTGTGTCTCAGGTGGTCGGAGCGACCGAGAAGAAAGACGCATGCCGATTTTGGATTCATGTATACTTGATGGTTACGAGTTTATTGGATGGTGTCGATATGATGCAGTTTTCAATAATTGCTTTGCTTATGCACTCTTCTGGCGCGGGAGAAGGTGCATTGACTCGGGAAGTGCTTGTCGAAACATGATTCTGTAATTTTGAATTGCAAAATGACCTAAAAGCAACAACCTAGATAACCTCTTTTTGATTTTGTTGACAAGCAAGCCGAAATCTGCAGGGATAGAGTAAGGTGGGGCAAAAGTTCGACCTTAGCTGAAAATTTCACTTTTTTCAAGAAATCGAAGCAGATAAAAATAAATCAATACCGTGTGGTGATTATACCATCCATGCGCTAAAAATTTGCTGAACAAAGTTACGCCAAATGTCTTTTCAATTTTGAGTTACAACACTTTTTGTATGTGTGTGTCTAATTCGAACTCTAGCCCCACCACTGGCACTGGGGCAAAAGTTCGAATCTAGTGTTTGTGGAATTTCGTTCACCGTAGCACACTATTTCGACGCTTTGTTAATCTGAATACCTAATACCAATTAATATTTGATGTTGGAACTGAAATACACTTTAAAATTCGATCTGGATTTTACCCAAATTAGGGTCAAATTTACTACACCAAAAATTAGTAGTTTTCCGCCAAATTCAGATGAAACAACATTTTTTTTTTTCAACTTTGATCGAATTTTCTCACTAATTCCATCATTTTTAGAGATAATATGTACATTTTGCAGAGTTTTAGGTTTTTACCTAAAGTTGCTACATGACTCGAACTCTTACCCCACAATTCGAACTTTTGCCCCACTATGGGTAAAATATGATTTCCAATTTTTTTTTTTGCAAAAAAGTTATACATGCTAAAGCATCTTCAAAATATACCTAGTTACGCCCCAAAATAAAATATCGAATTCGATTTCATTACAATTCCATTCCATGCGTTGGAAGGACCATCGCATATTATAATTTTTTGATCAAAAACCAACATTTTGTCATAAGTTTTTGAAATATTGACCAATTTTCATAATTTTTGGAGTGAAAGACTCTTTTTCAAAAAGGCTTCGAACAACCTTGACACCCGAAAGAAATAATTTGAATTGAGCTCAAAAACTTCAAAAGAAACTCTTGCCCCACTCAGCAGCATTTCGACGATCACCTAAATGGCGAAGAGAAAGTAGGCACGGGGGATCGAGGCAGGGGGGAAATGACTATGTTAGTGCAGCAGACGACGGGAACGAACCAACTCCCACGCTGAGGGAAGTTAAGGACGCCATCCACCAGCTCAAAAATAACAAAGCGGCTGGTAAGGACGGTATCGCAGCAGAACTCATCAAGATGGGCCCGGAAAAGTTGGCCACCTGTCTGCACCAGTTTGTAGTCAAGATCTGGGAAACCGAGCAGCTACCGGAGGAGTGGAAGGAAGAGATAATTCGTCCCATCCACAGGAAAGGCGACAAGTTAATGTGTGAGAACTTTCGAGCGATCACCATTTTGAATGCCGCCTACAAAGTGCTATCCCAGATCATCTTCCGTCGTCTTTCACCTAAAGTAAATGAGTTCGTGGGAAGTTACCAAACCGGTTTCATCGACGGCCGATCGACAACGGACCGGATCTTCACCGTACGGCAAATCTTCCAGAAATGCCGTGAATACCCAGGTCCCAATTTGTTCATCGACTTCAAGGCGGCATACGGCAGCATCCAGCTTCCCCGGGTAGCTTATCAGACTGATAAGAGCAACGATGGAGGGTGTGTAGAACATTCCTTTCATTTATTTAGTTAACATCAAATTCATGACAATACTGAATCAACAATTTGCCGCCATAATACTCGATTTGCAGCTGCAGCTTTCCAACGTCGGTCACGCCCAACACTCGCCAGATCACGCTCCACCTGGTCCGCCCATCGTGCTCTCTGCGCTCCACGCCTTCTTGTACTAACCGGATGGTTAGCAAACACCAATTTTGCAGGGTTGTTGTCCGGCATTCTTGCAACATGCCCTGCCCATCGTATCCTTCCGGCTTTGGCCACTTCCTGGATGCTGGGTTCGCCGTAAAGTGCAGCGAGCTCGTGGTTCATCCTTCTCCGCCACACACCGTTCTCCTGCACGCCGCCGAAGGTCGTCCTTAGCACCCGTCGCTCGAAAACTCCGAGTGCTTGCAGGTCCTCCTCGAGCATCGTCCATGTCTCGTGTCCGTACAGAACCACCGGTCTTATTATCGTCTTGTACATGGTACATTTGGTGCGGGGGTGAATCTTTTTTGACCGCAGTTTCTTCTTTAGCCCATAGTAGGCACGAATTCCACTGATGATGCGCCTTCTTATTAAACGGCTCACGTTATTGTCAGCCGTTAGCAAGGACCGAGGTAGACGAAATTTTCTACCACCTCGAAAGTATCCCCGTCTATCGTAACATTGCTGTCAAGGCTTGTCCTGTCTCGCTCAGTCCCACCTACCAGCATGTACTTTGTCTTGGCCGCATTCACCACCAGTCCGACCTTTACTGCTTCGCGTTTCAGGCGGGTGTACAGTTCTGCCACCGTTCCAAATGTTGTAGCAATAATATCTATGTCATCCGCAAAACAGACAAATTGGCCGGATTTCGTGAAGATCTTACCCCGGCTGTTAAGCCCGGCTCGTCGCATAACACCTTCCAGGGCAATGTTGAATAGTAGGCAGGAAAGTCCATCACCTTGTCGTAGTCCCCGTCGAGATTCGAATGAACTGGATAGTTCACCCGAAATCCTTACGCTGTTCTGCACACCATCCATCGTTGCTCTAATCAGTCTGGTAAGCTTCCCGGGAAAGCTGTTCTCGTCCATGATTTTCCATAGCTCTGTGCGGTCGATACTGTCGTATGCCGCTTTGAAGTCGATGAACAAATGGTGCGTTGGGACCTGGTATTCACGGCATTTCTGGAGGATTTGCCCTACGGTGAAGATCTGGTCCGTTGTCGACCAGCCGTCGATGAAACCGGCTTGGTAACTTCCCACAAACAAATTTACTTTAGGTGAAAGACGACGGAAGATGATCTGGGATAGCACTTTGTAGGCGGCATTCAAAATGGTGATCGCTCGAAAGTTCTCTAGTCTAGTCTAGTCTAGTCTACACATACACAGCCATTCATTGAAAGAATCCTGGAAAATGCTAGAATCGACTAATTCTATCATTTTTCTTGTCATTATTAATGCTTACAGTGCAGTGCATCGGAGATGCATTGCAAGCATTAAAGCGGCCAGGCCTACTGTGCAGCGTTATTGGTTTTATAATAAAGCCATTGAGTGGGGACATCTCGTACCAACCGCTCAGCTTTTAACCTTCCGTAACTCGCGCGGATGACTACCTGCGTCAGCACCACGCTAATGCTGAGTACAAAAAGCGAGATTTTTTCAACGTGTTGTACAAAATACAACAGCGCGATCGCTCGTGGGTTAAGAAAGTAAAATACGTGAAAATCGATGGGGGTGACGATGCTAAGAAAGTTAATGTCATGGTGATCGCTCGAAAGTTCTCACACATTAACTTATCGCCTTTCTTGTGGATGGGACAAATTATCCCTTTCTTCCACTCCTCCGGTAGCTGCTCGGTTTCCCAGATTTTGACTAATAACTGGTGCAAACAGGTGGCCAACTTTTCCGGGCCCATCTTGATGAGTTCTGCTGCGATACCGTCCTTACCAGCCGCTTTGTTATTTTTGAGCTGGTGGATGGCATCCTTAACTTCCCTCAGCGTGGGAGTTGGTTCGTTCCCGTCCGCTGCTGCACCAACATAGTCATTTCCTCCGCTGCCTTGGTCCTCCGTGCCTACATTCTCTTCGCCATTCAGGTGCTCGTCGAAGTGCTGCTTCCACCTTTCGATCACCTTACGTTTGTCCGTCAGGATGCTCCCGTCCTTATCCCTGCAGATTTCGGCTTGCGGCACGTAGCCTTTGCGGGATGCGTTGAGCTTCTGGTAGAACTTACGTGTTCCTTGTGAACGGCACAGCAGTTCCATTTCCTCGCATTCCGCTTCTTCCAGGCGGCGCTTTTTCTCCCGGAAGAGACGGGTCTGTTGCTTCCGCTTCTGTCTGTATCGCTCCACATTCTGTCGGGTTCCATGCTGCAGCATTAGCGCCCGCGCTGCATCCTTCTCCTCCAGAACCGCTTTGCACTCCTCGCCGAACCAATCGTTTCGTCGACTCCGTTCTACGTACCCGATAGTGCTCTCGGCTGCGTTATTGATGGCTGCTTTGACTGTACTCCAGCAGTTTGCCGGCTGTTCGAGTCCGTATGAAGTGGATCATCAATATTAACTTCTTTTTCTCGATCAGCCTAGATAGCTGTGTAGTGTCGGTAGCGATTGTCTCGATTGGCTAAGAATAACACTACGGACCGCCTGTTCCGGTGGTAAGAATCCACCAAAAGGTGACCCCAAATTCATGGTGTGATGCGGCTTTATGCTTACCGTGCCTAGGAATGAATGGCTAGGGGAGTCTAATAAAAACCTAACCGCTAACGGAGCCTGCACACTTAATTCAGATTGCCGGGATATCAGCATTTTTCCATTCTTTTGCCGAGATTTGCACAGCCGAGTAATCAGCAAACAACAGTTTTGCTGAGGTCTCAGCATTTTTGACAGTTCATTGCTGAGCTTCGGCAATCGTTTTGCTGAGAGTCAGCTGACAAATGACACTTTTTGCTGGGATATCAGCTGATAGTTTTACTGAGCAGACGGCTGTGCGCGTTTTTGCCGAGCCCGCAAATCTGTTTTGAGTGTGTGTGGAGTACCAGGGCGCTCTCCACAGTATGTAGCCCTTACTGCGTTAACCGGAGCAATGATGCAGTGGACCTTGTGTTTCTCCAAGACAATCAGCTGCCCTTCTCTGGTCTCAAAAGATTCTCAGGAATTCTTCTAGGTCCTACTCGGATATTCCACCTGGAGTACCTCAGGAATTCTTTCAGTTCCATGGGAATGCCTCTAGGAGTTGCTCGGGAATTCTTCCATTAGTTCCTCGAGAAATCCTTTCTCGGAAATTCCTCCAGGAATTCCTCGGGAATTCATCCTGGAGTTCCAAGAGAATTTCTCCAGGAGTTTCTCGGGAATTCCTTCGGAAGTTCATCGAGAATTCCTTTAGGTGTTCCTCGAGAATTATTTTAGGAGTTCCTCGGAAATTCTTCCAGGAGTTCTTCGTGCATTCCTTCAAAAAGTCCTAGCGAATACCTTTAAGAATTTCTCGAGAATTTCTTCAATAAGTTCCTTGGAAATTCTTCTGGAGCTCCTTGAGAATTCATCTGCAAGTTCCTCGGGAATTCCTTGAAGGGTTCCTCAGTTAATCCTCCAAGAGTTCCTCGCAAATTCTCCTAGAAGTTTCTCAGGAATTGCACCAGGAGTTTCTCGGGAATTCATTCTGGAGTTCCAAGGGAATTTTTCCGGGAGTTCCTCGGGAATTTCTTCAGAAGTTCCTCGAAAATTTTTCTTGGAGTTCCTCGGGAAGTTCTACATGAATTCCTCGGGATTTTTTCCAAGAGTTTGCCAACAACTTTCTCGGGAGTTCCTCAGGAATTCCTTTAGAATTCCTCTATGAGATACTCTAGAACTCCCATAGTAATTGCTAGAAAATTTCTTGGAAAGTTTCTCCATGTATTCCTATGAATTCTTCTAGGAGTTCCTCAGGCATTCCTCCAGGAGTTCGTCGACTTTTTTCCAGGAGTTTTTTGGGGATTTCTCTAGGAGTTACTCAGAAATTCTTCAAGAGATTCTCGGGTATGCCTCAAGGAGGATACCTCTAGGAGTTTCGGAAATTCCTCCATGATTACTCGATAATTCTTGAATTTTTTCGGGAATTTCCTCCATAAGATCATTGAGAATCCTCTAGTATTTTCTCGGGAATTCTTCCAGAAGATTCTCGGGAAATGTTTCAGGAGTTTATCAGAAATTCATCTGGATATACCTATGAATAACTGTGAATACCTCCAGGATATCGTCGAAAATTCCCAGGAAACTCCTGGAGTAGGTTTTCCAGGGATCAAGAGTAAATCTCGAGGAACTTCCGGAAAAGAACCTCGAAAAACTATGAAGAAATGCTCGTGGAATTTTTGGAGGGATTCCCGTAACTCCTCAGAATATTCCCGAGGAATCCCAAGAGGAATTCCCAAGGAACTTTTGGAGGTTTCTCCGAGAAACTTTTTGAGGAATTCCTGAAGGAATTGTCGATGAACATCTGGAGAAATTCCCGAGGAACTCCTGCAAGAATTCCCGAAGAATTCCCGAAAGGAATTTACCGAAGATTTCCTGTAGAAATTACGGAGGATCTCTTGAAGGAATTCCTGAGGATCCTTGAATGAATTCTAAAGGAGCTCCTGGAGGAATTGTTGAGGATCTTATGGAGAAATTTTCCTCGATTTCCTCCATGGATCTCCTGAGGGAATTTCCGAGAAACTGCTGGAGGATTTTTCGATGATCGTCTGAAGAAGTTCTCGAGGATCTCCTGGAAGAATTCTCGTGGAACTCCTGGAAGAATTACCGAGGAGCTCCGGGAGGAATTTCCGAGGAACTCCTGGAGGAATTTACGAGAATCTCCTGTAGGAATTCCCGAGATTCGATTCAATTTCGATTCGATTCGACCTCCTAGAGGAATTCCCGAGACACTCCTGTAGAAATTTCCGAGGACCTCCTGAAAGAATTGTTAAGGAATTCCCGATAAACTTCCGGAAAAAACCCCGAGGAACTCCGACAGAAATTTCCAAGGAACTTCTGTAAAACTGCCTAGCACTTCCTGTAGGATCTCCGAGGATCTCCTGGATGAGTTCTAGAGCAATTCCTGAAGGATTTTTTGAGGATGCTCTGAAGGAGTTCCCGAGATCTCCTGATGAAATTCCTTAAAGCTAGGAATCCCCGATGAATTCCTAGAGAAGTTCCGCAAGATCTCGTGGAGGAATTTCCTAAGAGCTTGCCTAAAAGCTCCTTGAGAAATTCTCGAAGAACTCCTGGAGGAATTCCCGAGGAAGTCCTGGAGATATTGCCGAGGAACTCCTGTAGAATTTTCCAAGGAACTCCTGGAGGAACTTGTTGAAGAATTTCTGGGAGAATTCTCGGGTTACTCAAATCCTGAAGAAATTCTCGGGAAACTTATGAAAGAATTCCGGTGGAACTTCTAGAGGATGTTTCGAGGAGTTTCTGGCACAATTTTTGAGGATCTCCTGGAGGAATTCCTGAGGATCTTTAGGAGGAACTGCCGAGGATCTGCATGAGGACAAGCATGAGGATTTGCTGAGGATCTTCTCCAGGTATTCACGAGGAACTCCTGGGAGAATTCTCGAGGACCACTTGGGGGAATTTCCGAGGATGATCTGGGGGAATTTCCGAGAAACTCCACGATGAATTCCCAGGGTTCTTCTGAAGGTACTCGCGAGGACTTCCTGGGAGAATTTCCGAAGGAATTCCTAGAGAAATTCCTGGATTTTTTTTTGTGGAACTCGTGAAAATAAATCCGAGGAACCTGTTAAGGAATTTTCGGAAAACTCCCTTAAAATTGCCACGAAAATTCTAGAGAGAAGCATGCATTATTGCCGGATGACCTCACGGTATATTCCTTCATATAAACCTAAGTGAGAACATGGCATAAATTTTGACTACTAACAGTATTTTATTCTAAAGCCACAATATGGGGTGTGAAGACATGTGAAGACATTTTAACGTGCCTTGTGAAGATATTTGAAAATTTCACCTGGCATCCCTGATCACAACTCAAGTTTCTGGTTAGTCTATACCAGTCTTGTGCATTATCACCATCATAACTCAAAAAAGCCGCAACATCAACATTGCCCTTCTTGCTCCATCAACGCTACAGCCGACCATCTCTATGTGGCTAACGAACACATTCGAGACGAACGCATTGATACGGTGGCTGCCGCCGCCCCACTCTTTCTTTGCAAATCTCCTGAGCAGCCGATCGCTTCTTAACAGTCGTTCCGACGCAGAGCTATGTCACTCACTGCTGGGTGACTCTCATCTGAATGGGCCAGGATGAAGGTCAATTTGTTAAGCAGTATTGCATGGTGCAGCAAACACAAACATAGCACGCCCTATGAATAGAATGCAAGGCGTAGAACAAAAACTCGCTTCGGTGTTTCATCGTGTGGTTCGAAAACAAGAGACGATCGCTGCTGCTGGATGTGGTTGACTCTGCATTGAACGAGGGTTGGTTGAGTGGCTTTTGCGTGAATCGATTATGTTTTGATGGACTGCGTTTGTCGTATGAAGTGATGGTTAAAGCGAGTGTCGTTCGACATTAACCATCCTGAAACTGCACAACCCTGGTCTATAAGATATGAATTCAGACTCACAATGCAAAGGTTAAGGTTTCAATTCTCGTTCGTTTAGAAAGTTTTTGTCATAAAATTTTCCACTCCAGTCAGCTCATGAGACGAAGCACATGAGGTACATCTTGAGTAAAATGAGGCGCACAAGTTTGGGTCTCATAATGTAGGCAAGCATGGGAAAACTCATTCGCTCACCCAAATGCCGGCGATGCAAACTAGCAAAAAGAACGCCAACAAACCAATACTGAGTGAGAGCACGGCGCACTAAGAACGAACGCAGCACGAACGGCTCGCTACCGACGCCAACGAAGCGAATCAGGAGAGAAACAAAGAGTGAGCGAAATGAATCAGCCTGCATCGGTGTATACGAAACGAACGTTCGCTCTCTCAACTACCGAGTGGCATTCAGCTGATTAAATCAAAACGCACTCTCTGATTCAATTCCCAGTACTGAATGCTTCCACTGAACGCTAAATGAACGTTCCAAAACGATTGCTCTCGCACCCGACTCAGAACGCAAACATTCGTTCAATATTGATTCGTTCGACTTCGGCACTCAGATTCGGTAGCGATTCATTCGGCCGCCGTTGCTTGCGTCGTTCGGTGCTCGGCGATTAGAAAGAATGGGCAATGAAAGTGGAAAGATTTTGCTTGGTTGGGGGAGAAGCACACTCGCATCAGATTGTGCGTGGATGTGAGTGAGGGATACGCAATAAATTAATGATTTTTTCCCATCCTTGAATGTAGGTACAGGGCTCCTGGGAACTCGCTTGCAATGCGGCTCCCGTACATGGGACTACAGCACGTGTACATGAACTATGGTTGGAACAGACGACGTTCGGCTGGATCGGAGGCTTTCAGGTCGGCTCGCAAGGCCTACCAGAAAGCTCTTCGGTCTGCTGAACGATCCGGCTGGGAAAACCTTTGTACAAATGTTTCCAGTTTGAGTGAAGTCAGTCGGTTGAACAAAATCCTTGCAAAATCTAAGGATTTTCAAGTGAACGAACTTCGCTTGCTAAATGGTGATTTCACTTCCTCTGATGAAGAAGTTTTGCAATGTTTATTCAGTACACACTTCCCCGGATGTGTGGATATTAGGGTAAAAACACTGGACTTCGCCCCCCTAAAATTCTGCTCTAATCTTCGCCACTTCATGCATAAAAAATGGAATTTATATGGAGGGGGCGAAGACTAGAGCAGTGGCGAAGTCTAGTGCTTTTACCCTACATCTTCGGATGAACCTGATGTCTTTTCTTGCAGTTATGACTCTCTGGCTTCGGCTCGGAGTATTGTAACTATAGAATCGATTGAGTGGGCTCTTAATAGCTTTGCTCCTTTCAAATCTCCTGGGGCAGATGGTATTTATCCTATTTTGCTTCAGAAGGGATTTGATCATTTCAAACATGTTTTGAAAAAACTCCTTGTTTGCAGTTTTGCTACAGGGTATATTCCAAAATCCTGGCGGTATATTACTGTGAAGTTTATTCCGAAAGTGGGTCGTGCGTCGTATGAAGAAGCAAAGAGTTTCAGACCTATCAGTTTGACCTCTTTACTTCTGAAATGCTTAGAATGCATTGTCTATCATCACATCCGTGATGTTCGTCAGGCCAATGTGCCTGTTCATGTGAACCAACATGCTTACCAATCTGGAAAGTCCACTGTGACTCTTTTACACAAAGTTGTTTACGATATCGAGAAAGCATTCGCTCAAAAGCAATCCTGCTTGGGTGTTTTCTTAGATATCGAGGGTGCCTTTGACAACGTGCCTTTCGATGCCATATTGGAAGTCGCACGGGGTCATGGTATGTCTCCAATGATTTCCAATTGGATTCACCAAATGCTCAAAAACCGACATCTCTTCTCGACATTGCGTTAAGCAACGATTTGTTGAGTGTTTGTGGATGCCCTCAAGGGGGAGTCTTGTCTCCACTTTTGTGGAATCTCGTAGCAGATAGGTTATTGAGGCAACTCAATAATAGCGGATTTCCTACTTAGGGTTTTGCTGACAGCTACCTAACATTGCTAATCGGTATGTGTATAAGCACCCTTTTCGACTTGATACAAAGCGCCCTTCAGGTAGTTCAGGCTTGGTGTCGCCAATATGGCCGTTCGGTAAAACATCTATTGTTCTTTTCATGGAAAGGTAAAACCGTAATGGCGTTCGACCTTTGCGTCTTTTTAACGCTGAAATCGATGTGACTGAACAGGTGAAGCACGTTGGAGTCATTCTTGTTTCCAAGCTTTCCTGGACATCTCACATTGAGTTCAGAATCAAGAAAGCTGAGAAAGCTTGTATGGCCTTCGGGCAATACCGGCGAATCTTTGGTGAAACGAAATTCCCTTCCCGGGAAGAGTGGACATCTGGTTATCTGGAGAGAAGCATTTCAGACGGCATCGTATGTTACTGTGATGGCTCCCATCTCGAAGGTCGAGCTGGTGCTGGTGTCTACTCTCGTGAGCTAAAGCTTCATCAGTCTTACTCTTAGCAGTACGTAATGGGCAAAGTAGTATACTTCTGTTCAGATAGCCAGGCTGCTATTGAAGCACTTGCTTTGGCCAACTCTAGGTCGCTTGTCGAGCTCAAATCGAGGAGCTGAATTTAACAAATAATAATAATTTGGGATTTTATCTTTGATGATTGTCATTTTTTTTTCTCAAAAACCACAAGAAATATTGCAAAGTATTTCTCTTAAATATTATCATTTTATTAACAAATTTACCAAATAGTAAACTAGGTTGAATGGTTAAATTTTGGGATTTTTATGAATGGAATACAAAACCATCTGGCCAAATTTTCGGGGTATGTCGGAAAAGCGAAGAACTTTCTAGAATCATATTCTTCTATAGAGTGTAGAAGCTAAAAATACACGAATTTTCACTAGTGTTCAATTCAAACAAATGTCACGCTAAGAACCAAAAACCTGAGATTTTTTCATTTATTCCTTCAGGGACACCTTCAGAAATTCCTCCAGGTATTTCTTGAGGAACTTCTTCAAACATTCTTCCAGGAATTCCTCAAGAGCCTTTTCCAGAAATTTACTAGAAATTCATCTGGAAATTTCTCCTGGGATATCTTTAGAGGTTTCTTCAGTGATTGTTCCAATGGCTTAATCAAGGATTCTTCAAACATTTCTCCAAGGATTTCCTAAGGAATATCGCCAGAGAACCTTTCGGGTATTTCATCAGGTTTTCATTCAGAGATTTTTCCAGGGAGTATACGAATTCCATGAATTCTTTCGAAAAGCTCTCCTGGGTTTTCTAAATCCTCCACCGTTAGCACCACGCTAATGCTGAGTACAAAAACCGAGATATTTTCAACGTGTTGCATAAGATACAACAGCGCGATCGCTCGAGGGTTAAGGAATTCGAAGAAAAATTTCAGCTGGAGTCTCTTCAGGAATTGTTTCAGGAATTTCTCCAGGAATTCCTTAAAAAATCCTACATTAATTTGTTAAGGAATTACTGCAGCAATTTCTCCAGAGATTCCTCTAGGAATTTCTCCTTTAGGGATTCCTACAGAAATTCCACCAAGCATTTCTGTAGGAATCACTTGTAACCGTCAAGTGTTACAATTGCTCTCGTGAATTAGTTTGACGATTTTCACCACCATGCCAGTTTCTAAAGAGAGGTAGAGAAATTCAGAACCCTATTCTGCGCTGCAGGGTACGGTTGGTAGCGGTGCAAAACGATAGATATAAGGCGGTCCAGCGAGCTACCAATCGGCCAAGATGCAGGGACGCTGAAGATGGAACAGGTGTAACTTTAAATGCCGTGGATGGAGCGATAGGGGTTCGAGCAAGGAAAAATGTGAAGATAAGCTCTCTTAAGTTGTGACCGTGGTCGTGATCTTTTAATCCAAAAAGTTTCTCCAAAAGTTTGTTTCCCGCCAAGTTCAAAGGCCAACTGGCCTCAGAGCCCCGATCACCAGTACCGCCATTGGTGACTGGTTAATCGCCAAGGATCGGTCAGTGTCAACCGGTCTCGCCCTCCACGATTTTCAACCGTCAAGGCTAATCGTAAAAGAGAAAGCCGGAATTTTCGACGATCCGACACACCATCCGCTAACCGCCAAGGACGATGAGGTCTGTGAACCTCATTTTCCGGGACGAAGTCCCACAAACCACCGACGCCACAGCGACAACGGTCGCCGGAAAGCCTCGTAACGAACCTCGCCGAAACCTGTGTACTTCCGCCTCCACCAACCGCCTTTGACGCTCGCAGTTTCTAAGCTACCGCCGCCATTGCTATCTCCGTCAAAGCTCACCACCTACCAACCAGCTCCTGCCACCCACCAAGAAGCAGCCTAAGCCATCCACGATTTAGCAGTTCATCTAATGAGTAATTAAAGCGTTTCTAACATCCAATCTTTGGTGATTCGCAGGGTGCGAAAAACTCCCCGTAACCTCAAGCGATCCTGGGACTCGAGGACTAAAAGAAGTCTTGTGTACCCACCCCGTAGGCTGCCAAGGCTCTAGACCAGCCTCCTGGGGCTTACGACGCTTCCGCCTCTGGGTGCGTCGAAATTATCCTCGAGGGCTAAGAGGCCGTACCAGAAACGGTAACACACTCCACGCATTTCTTCCAGATTTTGTTTTTCAGGCATTCACCAGAAATTATTCCAGCCATTCCTCCAGGAATTCCTCCAAAGATTCTTCCTAGAATTGCTAAAGAGATTCCTCCAGGAATTCCACTAGAAATTTCTCTAAAAATTCCTCCAGATTTTTTTTTCATAGATTCCTCCGAGAATTGTTTCAGGGATTGCTCCAGATAATCCTGCAGGGATTTCTCCATGAATTTCTCCAGCGATTCCCACAAGAATTCCTCCGGGGATATCTCCAGGAATCCCTCCAGAAATTTTTCCTAGAATTCCTTCAAGAATTCCTCAAAGAATTCCTCCTGCAATTTTTCAAAATATTTTTCCAGATTTTTTTCCAAGAATTCCTCCGGAGATTTTTTAAAAATTGTTCTAGGAAATCCTCCAGGTATTGGTTCAGAAATTCCTCTAGGAATTTCTCCAAGAAATCCTCTAAGAGATTTTTCCAAGAATTCCAGGAATACAGGAATACCCCAAGAAACCCCCCTCCCCAGGAATGATCATACATTTTTCCAGGGATTCCTCCCAGTATTCCTCTAAGGATATTTCCATGTATTCCTCCAGGAACTTATTCATGGATACATTCGAGAATTCGTCCAGGGATTGCTCCAGGAATTGGCTAGATTTCTCTAGGCCAGTGGTGCTCATCCTGCGGCCCGCGGGCCGCATGCGGCCCTCCAAGCCTTAAGATGCGGCCCGCGGAGTACTTTAAGACGAATCGAAAATTTTGAACGATTATTTGAAATAACTCGTTAAATTTATTTAAAAAAATAAACAAAAAAAAAATGCTGACCAATTTTCACAGTGTTGAACACAAATTAAATGAGAAATAAACAAAAAAAAAAACAATCCGTTCTGGTAAGATTCGAAATCGCAACTCCGAAATATTTCGGCATTTCAGCTAAGTCACGAAGCCAGCTTATAGTTATTTATAAGTGGTACGAATCAAATGAAAGTTTGTTTAAAATGTAATCTTGAATCATTTAAAAATTAGTTGCAGTTTTTAAGCGCAATCAATGCAACGCTGAGCAAATATTTCATATTTCGCCTTTCCAAAGAACATAAAAACACAAAGCACGAAGTTTTTGACAATATTCTCAACAAATCTCAACTTGGTTGCCAATATTGTTTAATTTTCACTGTTTGTTTAAATTTATATCATAAGACTCACACATTTTTCGAAACAAAACTTACGAATCCAATTTGAATTGTCCAAGCGAAACTCCTGAACGAATTTAAAGAAAAAAATCTCAGGCGAGATTCGTAAAGCGTCTCCTGTGCCCTTTTGGAGAAACTCCAGGAAACATTTTTGGAGAAACTCCAGGAAACATTATTGGAGAAAAATGTTAAGCAACTCTAAGCAAAATATATGGAGAAACTCAAATCATCCTGGAGAAAATAAACCTGAAGAAACTCAATGAGAAAGTTGTGGCGATACTGCATGGAAATTAAAGGAGCATATCCTAAAAAATATTCTGGTGCCACTCTAACAGAAATTTCTTAAACAACTTTAGAATAAATTCCTCGAGCAACAAAAAGAGAATTTTCAGGAGTAACTACAAACAAAATTCCAGGACCAACTGCATCAAGACACAAAAGATGCATAGAACGCCTGAGGAAAAATTGAACAATAAACTTGATGCAACTTATGCAGCAACTTTAGAAGAAAATGTTGAAGAAGCTTCCAGAAACAATTGTAAAAAATCTAATTTTTGAAGAAATTTAATGATGAAGTATTTAATCAACTTTAGAAGAGACTTATGAAGAATTTACTCAAATCTTCAAGAAACTTCTGGAAAATTTTCGGAAAAATCCGCTATTCTAGGAGAAATTCTTGGAAACGATTAATGAGGAATTCCTGAAGTAACTTCAGGGCAGTTCCAAAGGCAAATCTAAGAGGAGTTCTTGGAGGTGTTCCAAGAGAATTCTAGAAAAACTAAAAGAAACTTCAAGAAATTTCTCGAAAACCTTCTGGAGCAACTCCACAAGAAATTTCAGGAGAAAATTCAGCAAACCTTTTTGGAGCGATTCAAAGAAACTCTTGTAAAAGCTGCTTGACAAGTTCTTGAAGTGGCTTCAGGGCAACTTCTAAATTGTTTGTTTGAATTTTACTTTGAAGCTCAAACGTTTTTCTCAACCAAACTTATGAATCTAAATTGAACAGTTCAAATTTTTAATAAATATGCTTTAGAATTGTTCTTTTTAATGTTTTTGTGCATCGATGTTATATGCGGGCCGCAGGTCGATCCCGAATTGCAAATTTGGCACGCGGTGTCCTCCAGCCTGAGCACCACTGCTCTAGGCATTCCTGCCGCAATTTTCGAGGGATTCATCCAAAAATTTCTCCAGGGATTACTCCAGGAAGTCTTCCAGGGATTGCTCCGGGAAATCTTGCCGAGATTCCTTCAGAAGTTCCTCTCGGGATCTCTTCAAAAAATATTCAGGGATTCCTTGAGAAATTTCAAAAACCCTTCCAGCATCAAGGGATGTAGCCAATATTTTATCCATGGTTACCTGAAGATTTTTTCTATTACTCCAAGGGTTTCTCGAGTAGTTCCTCTAGCAATTTGTATCGGAGTTCTTTACGATAATTTAAAAATAATGCATTCAGGTACCAGGAAGTTCTTCAAGAAATTTTGTCACAACTAAATTTCTTTTTGTTTTATAAGAAAGTTTTAAGGATGTTTTCATTGATTTTTTCAGGAACTCCTCCAGAAATTTCTTTAGGATTTTTTGAAGGTGTTTTTTTAGAAAGTGCTTTAGAGATTCTTCCAAAAATTTATCAAGAGATTCCTTCAAAAATTCCCCGGGAATGCCTCAAGTGTGTCCTCCAATGATTGTTTTGGAACTTATCCTGGGATTCATTCAGGAATTTCACCACGGGTATCCATCCGAATTTTGTGTAAGGATTACTCCAGAAGTTTCTCTCTTCTTGACATTTTCCAGGGATAGTTTGTTCAAGAGAGTACTTTGGGATTCCATCAGAAATTCTTACATTAAGTCTTCCAGGGATTCTTCCAAGCAACACACATATTTCTTTGAGTCACGGCAGCATAGGTTTTGGTCGTGCAGGAGGCACTGTGACTTACTTTAACAAATAAGTTCTTACATGCTAAAAGCGCTCTCAGACATTTATCCAGGTTCTTGTCTTTCTGGAATTCGCCCAGGGAAGACTTTTTGGAATTCTCTCAGGGTTACCTCCCAGAACATTTCTAAGAAATGCACCAGGAATGCTAGGAATTAAATTAGTCCAGATATTTTGTTTAGTTTCAAGACTTTTACGAGAATACCTTCAAGAATTTTTCTAAGGATCCTTCCGGGATTGACATTTCTATAGAAATATGCTCTAAAATGAGTATATGTAGTATAAAACTGTCTTTAGGGAAATTCGGGCCAGGATGTACTCGGAACAATACAACTGAAGGTTTATTCTTAGTGGAATAAAGATCCAGGACATTCCAAGGTTGCTAATTAGCTTAAAAAAACTGGATGAATAATTACTGAAAGAACTTCAGTTAGTCATGTAAAACTTTATGTAGTCATTTCCAAAAAAAAATCTTCGGACGGGTTCCCATTATGTTCCAAATGTTGATGGAATTCATGAAGAAAATTCTGGGTTAGTATTTGAAAGAGTTCCTGATTTCCAAGAGAACCTAGCAACGATAGTTTTGTAAATACACGAGTAAAGAAAAATCTGTAATCTTCCCAAAGTTGGTAACCGCTACCAGCATTTTTCAACGCATTGTACCAATGACTGCTGAAGGGTTAAATAATGCTTTTAGAATATAATGGTATTATGCTCAGTATCACTGTGTTGCGTTTAGCTATAAAAGAGTTAGTAGGTATAATTTGCTCGTACCCCCCCCCTTCCTGACCGAAAAGCTGGCTACGCCCTTGCCTGATTATTCCGCCATCGCTGGACATGAAATGGCTGATGAGTTAGCTCGTACTGGAGCATCATATGGCTTCATTGGCTCTGAGCCAGCTATTCCGGTATCGAATTATTTGTTGGGTAAAGCTTCAGATTGACACCTGGGCTACCCCTCAGCACAAACAATATTGGAATAGTTGGAGCTAAGTCGACAGTAACCAGTTAATGTTTTGACCAGCATGCTGCAATTCAGCTTAGATAGATTAGTTAGATACTTCACCACCCCTAGAGGCTTATTACAATACAATTTTGTTTGACGACATAACTAGCGTATAAGATCAATGGAGCGCCATCAAGAACACATTTGGGCGAGCTACGCACCCGGAGAAAGCAGTGGATCACAGATGACACCTGGAGGAAGATAGAGGAGCGAAGGAACACCAAAGCCACGATAGAACGAGCAAAAACTCTAGGAGCCAAAGCCGTAGCCCGTCAGCGCTATATGGCTCTCGAGAAGGAAGTGAAGCGCTGATGTAGGCGGGACAAAAGAGCGTGAGCGGACTCCCTAGTCGACGAAGGCGAGAAAGCCGCAAATAAAGGTGGTCTGGCATCACACATTTATTTATTTGTCGTCAATCAATACGTAGACCAAATTTTACAGTAAAATTTATAATAAATAACGTCTGTAACAATGAAATTCTTAATTTCTATTTTCACCTGTCTTATTGCCTTGTGTATCTTGAAAAGAAAACATGTTTAAGTTTCGATCTATTCATTGTTATATCAATTGCTTCACAATAACTATTATAGCACGACATCATTCTATTAATAGGCCCATTAATGCCATAGTCAGTTCTTTGGTATTTAATATAAAATAGATTCCTATTTCTTAGTTGACGAGTGGGAGCGTAAAAATTTAGATTTTCTAGCATAACTGCGCTGTCGACTTTCTGTGATATAACATCGTTGATGAAGGCTATCATGGCAAATTCTCTTCTTTTTTTGAGACCAACCAAATTTATTAGCAAACATCGCGAATCATAAGAGGACAAAGGTAGTGTCGTCCAGCCAAGCTTACGAAGCGCAAAAAGCAAAAAACTGTTTTTGAACAGACTCTATACGATTTATATGCGTTTCATGATATGGAGCCCAAACAATACTACAATATTCAAGAAGTGGTCTAACATATGTAATATACAATGTCTTGATTGTGTAAGGGTCATTGAAATGGTGACTGAATCTCTTTACCGACGACATTTGTCTCCTCTACGATGTCTCACGTCGCCTTTGTGGGACTAAGATTAATGCTACGATGCCCGTGAAAGACAAATCTGGACAGCTATTGACCAACCCGGCTGACCAGCTGAAACGCTGGTTACGAAGAAGCTTTCGACCGTCTCAATCACGTAAACATGTGGGGAAGCCCTTAGGCGCAAGGGTGTCCCTGAGAAAATCATCGGCCTTATTGAAACACAGTACAGGGCATTTTCGTGCAGTACTGCACAACGGTGTCTTTTGCGATCCCATCCGGGTCATTGCTGGAATGAGGCAAGGATGTATATTATCACCGCTACTGTTCCACATCGTAATGGTCGAGATCCTGGTAGGTGCGATTGATCGTGAACCAAATCGTGGGTTGCTGTGTCAGCCCATTATCATGGAGCACCTAAATGACTGACTGATGACGTTGCTCTTTTATCTCAACGGCCGGCGCTCTGATATGCAGAATAAGCTCGATGATCTTGCCGATCGCTTCTTGGCGGCAGGTCAGTGGTATTAAGATAAGAGATAAAAGTACTGAAAATAATATCAGAAATCTGTTCTCAAACCTTCTGATCAATAGCAAAATTTGATATTTGAAGATCAATTAAATAGCTCACTGTCATAGTTTTGATCTTATCATGAGCTAAATGTGCTATGAGGACGATGTTCCTGGGGTAAATTTGAGATACTATTTTCAGTACTTTTACCTCTTATCTCAAACAAACAAATATCACTTTCTGATCTCCATATCAAAGTTTGCTATTTTTCAGCTTGGGAAACAGTGCTGGGCAAGTAGTGGAGAATGTTGATAGCTTCCAATATCATGGTAGCCAAATGGCGGCCAATGGGGACACCAAGATCGACAAAGATGCATGGATCAAGAAGACGAGGGCTGTCGATTAGTCGACGTACCAAATCCGAATTTTAAACCCGATCGTGAAATACGTGCTGCTGTACGCTAGTGAAACTTGGTGTGCATCAGCGGAGAACACTCAATGGCTGCAGGTCTTCATTAATAGATGCCTGCGCATGGTGGCCTCACAATTGGATCTCCAACGTGGAGCTCCATCGTCGATGCCATCAAAAGTCGATAGCGACAGAAATTCCGGATTGAAATTGGAGGTCAGTCAGATTGGAACCCAGCAGGACATCGCAGCAGAGGCAGACCCAGAGGCTCTTGGAGGTGTAGCCTCAACAAGTAAATAAGAAAAAGTCGACAGAAGTTCGACCTGCTCAATGGTCAAGTTGATGACGGGCAATCGCCCAGAATGGAGATCTTTCAATTCAGCCCTCTGCACCACCATGGGTGCTCAGGACTGAAAACAAGCATTATCTCTAGGGAAGGGGGGGGGGCGGAGGTGGAGGTTCGAAGTATCTAACTAATCTGCCTAAGCAGAATTGCAGCATGTTGGTCAAAGCATCGACTGGCCACTGCCGACTCAGCTATCGCATATATTCAACAAACTGGTTCATTTGCATTTGATAGCTGTAAATCCGATTATTGAACTTCGTATCATTTGATATGTAACTGTCCACTTTATGCGCAACTGCGTCTTCGAGTACTCGCTAAACACTTATTAAGTGAAACTGACTTCAGAAACCTGAATCTTCAGGACGTTCAGAACAACTGTTGACCCGCTGTGGTAAAAAGCAATAAGCTCACTTTACGCTTTATGCATTATTACAGTGCCCTTTTCAGGGCGCTGTTTGAACCCGTTGTGGTACGCTTATGCGATTATGACAATCCTATTCCCGTACCATCCTGTTCCCTATCTAACCCTTATTCCTCTCCCTCTCCCTCGGCCTCGGGTAAATGATGAATAGGCTCGTGTTCATGGCGATACCACAAACTGCCCAAATGGAGGATAATTTGCCTCTGGATATCTGATAGCTAATGTCATCAGCAGAGACATTTTAGTGATCTACTCGAAATCTCAAATTTTAGGTTCCTATTTTCCATGTTCATGTGTGCAGAAGAATATAGGTGGCAAGTGATGAACCACAAGCTCACTGCGCTCTTCGGTGGACTCACATCCAAAAGTTTTCCAAATCTAAACCGATCATCATACAATACTTCAACTCGATGCCTTTATTTAAATCTACTCGCAGCTAGGCTTCTTGTAATTGCTTTTAAATTCGTTCCCATTGGAATTTTCACCTTTCCACCTACCGAGTTCAATCACTTTCAAACTCGCGAAATTCCTCACATCTCACTTCGCAATTAGATTATCACAACTGCAACTCAGGCACGTTGGCCTTCGCTGTTCGCGTCTTCCGCCGTCGCGTCGTGGTCCGTCATACTGCCACACATAATCAGCCACCACGCTGCCGCAGCCCGTGCCATCGACATCGTCACCGTCACCGTCATCGTCATAGGCACAAAAATGAAAGTGAATTTTAAAATACTTCTAAGTGGCGTATGTACACTTTTTGCCATCACAGCCATCTTCGCGCGGCTCGTCTCCACTCTTCGCACATCAATTGCCGATGATGATTGAACGTGCTCATTTTTTGCACACTCTCGTCGACTTGCGCGGGCATTTTATCTCCCAGTCGAGGAATTTCGCATTCCGTCCGATAGCAAAAGGCCCGGCCGGCATTAATGGTGAGGTGGCAATTGTTTTGCATTTTTTTTTCGGCGCAGTATCATAACGTCCGAGGCCATAATGTCCCAGGACTTTATGGCACATTTTTCCGGGGCATAACGTCCGAACATGCAGATACGCCACAAAGTCCAAGGAAAGAAGGCACATAAGATGTTATGACGCACCCAAGCTTTCGGACGTTATTTCGCAAAAAAACGCGACTTAACGACCGGGACAGTATGGCCTCGGACGTTGTGATCCGGCCCCTTTTTTTTCGTCATAAACTCCACAAATGCGGCTGCCGCCGCCCGGTTCGGGTGATCTGTGGCACGCGGTATATTAAGTGCAAATTCGGTTATATCACTGCGCTGGCTGGCTGGCCATATCACTGGACGATTTGTGCAATAATTGTTACGTAAAATCAATTTCCTTCATCGACCGACGTCGTCCGCAATGACGACGACGATGGATCGAATGGGCGGAAAAATTGTTTAATTTTATAGGAAAAGGGAAACCACGAATTTATTAGGCTAACGACCTTCCTGCCAAAAAGGTACGAGAAAAATGAGCTTAGCAACTGACAACGACGACGACGCCACAGGCGAGCCCCTCACACATCCGTTGCACTTTCTAACCGGGCAAATCATGGAAATTTTGACGTTTTCGCCACTAGTGTGCAAATTCGTCACCTCTTGATTCGACACCGATCTTCCCGTGCATATGTGTCGTAGAGTCAACTGTTGTGTCGCCGTTCAGGCCAGCAGTCAACAAATAGCAGAGGCCGGCCCATTTAGCTCTCGGTTGCGTTGTTTGTCAGTCCTCCAAAAGTTGCCACCAAGTTCATCCTGGGCTCAAAATTTGGTGCTACGTTGGTGGCATTTGAGTCATTCTAGGTCGCATGTCGTATGTACTTCGGGTCGTACCGAGGTAGGTTCCAAGAACCACCGCTTTCAGGATGCTGTTCAGGTCCTTCTTCAATCCCAGTCCGTCTAACTAGGGACCTCAGGGAATCATTTATGGACAACTTCCCGTTGTCAAGAGCACATCCGGACGTACACGGACGTCCTCCAGGTACCACGTCTGCTTCAACTCTTCCGCTAAGGTCGTGCGTTATCCAAGTGTACTGGAAAGGCTATATGTTCACTCCAAAAATGACTTTTTGATAGGAGGCCCGGAGGGTCGAGTCGCATATGTATACCAATCAACTCAGCTCGACGAATTGAGGTGATGTTTGTGTATGTGTGTGTGTGTGTGTGTGTGTGTGTGTGTGTGTGTGTGTGTGTGTGTGTGTGTGTGTGTGTGTGTGTGTGTGTGTGTGTGTGTGTGTGTGTGTGTGTGTGTGGGTGCAAAAAACTCACATAACTTTTTGGCAGTAAACTTCAACCGATTTTAATGACCGACGGTTCATTCGACGCGGAATCTGGTCCCATTGTTTCCTTTTGAAAATGGTTTGGATCGGTCCAGCCGTTCCGGAGTTATGGCCATTTAGGTGTTCCGGACCCCAGGAAGGGGCCAGATATGTAAATGCTACAAACCCATCCATGCGACACATCAAACTACGGCATTTTCGATAACTTGATGAACGGTAAGCAGAAAAATGGTCTCAGACCATATCTGAACCGGTAGTATCCCGGAACCGGTTCCGGGTGTCCCGCCGGAAGTGGCTAAACATAAAAGTGAACTAAACCCATGCATGCGACATATCAAACCGCGGCTTTTTCGATAACCTGAAAAACAGTAAGAAGCAAAACATTTTCTCAGACCATATCGGAACCGGTAGTATTCTGGAACCGGTTCCACATGCCCGGCTGGAGGTGGCCAACTATAAAATTTAACCAAACCCATGCATGTGACATATTAAATAGAGGCTTTTTTGAAATCCTGATGAACGGTAAGCATTAAATATTCTCAAACCATATTTGAACCGGTTGTGTTCCGGAACCGGTTCCGGGTGTCCCTCCGGAAGTGGTCAAATATAAAATTGAACAAAAACCACGCATGCGACATATCATACCGCGGCTTTTTCGATAACCTGATGAACAGTAAGCAGGAAAGCAATCTCAGACCAAATCGGAACCGGTTTCAGATGTCCCGCCGGAGGTAAGAAGGAGAATATTATCATAACATATCTGAACCGATAGTAATCCGCAACCGGTTCCGGGTGTCCCGCCAGAAATGACTAAATAAAAAAGTGAATCAAACGCAGCACAATCAATGACGGCTTCTTCGATAACGTGAAGAACGGTCAGCAAGAAAATAGTCTCAGGCCGCATTTAAGACTACCGGTAGTGCTCCGGAACCAGTTTCGAGTGTCTCGCCGGAACTGGCGAAATGCACAAATGAATCGAATGAAGTAGCGGGTACATCAGTTCGCGACTTCCTAGGAAAACTGATTAACAATTTGCATGAAACTAGTCTAAGACCACATCAGGAACAATCGGTAAGTGGTAAAATGTGAACCGAAAGTGACTTGGAAAGTGGTAAAATGTGAAATTGAACCAAACCCATGCGTGTGGTACCATAAAACCATGCTTATTCGACAATGATTTCTGTCAAATTACCTGGGTAGATTTCAACTTCGATAAACTAACTCTATTTTAGTTTTTGTTAAGATTGTAGGATTTGTTTTTGAACACAAGTCTTGCAGATATTAAGGTGATACGAATTGATAGCTTGTTCATTTTACGATTGTTGGCTTCCAAATTTCGCTGCAATTGATCACCAAACGAATCAGGTGTCGGATAGCGCCAAATTTGAACTTCCGGAAGTAGCAGCTGCATGAGGATCCGCTGCGGGTGTGAGTAGCATCACAATATCGGATAGTTTGTATTTACAGTGTATTACACTGTGACATTTGATAATTTTTTAATTCGACATATGTCGAATGAGCGGGTACGAATTAAAAAGTGTCGAATACGCGGGGTTTGACGGTACATCAAATAACAGCTTTTTTGACAACACGATGATCGATGCGTAAGAACATAGCCTCAGACCATATTTTAGACAACCGGTAGTGTTCCGAAACCAGTTCTGGGTGTCCCACTGGAAGTGATCAAATGTAAAGGTGATCCACAGACAAACAGACGTAACACCTTGAACGATTTTCATGGAAATCCATCGCCCAGTTCACACTACCATCACCTTGTGGAAAAATTGTACGAACCACTGTGTTGTGCAACATCGTCAACAGAAGGCGCTAGTGTGAAACGTCAAACGCATAGAAAAACGATGCGCGCGCCTCTGGTTATGAAAGCCACAACTATGAAAATTTAAAATGATCGTTGAAAGCGTGGTCGATGGAAATTTCGCAAGTGTATAATCAATGCAAGGGATAGGGTCTTGTACCATTTGGGCAGGTGTACCTCTTTTGGGCACTTGTCGCTATAACTAAGTCAATTTAAACCCGATTGATTTGAATTTTTGTACAGAGTTAGACATTGTGCGTGCCCAACTCTGTACAAAAATTCAAGCCAATCGGTTGTAAATTGACTTCGTTATAGTGGCAAGTGCCCAAAATAGGTACATCTGCCCAAATGGTACAAGACCCTAAATAATAAATATGTGTAAGAGAACGAAATCTTGACAAATTAAACCCACATCAAAACAGACGTTTCACTATACTCACTACCTATCGTTCTTGTTTTCAACGGTCAATAAAATATAGCCTAAAATGTGCAGAAAAAAAACTTTGTTGAAGACCGCAAAGTGATCTGTGATTGTGTAAAAAGTTATATCTTAGCTTGTTAGTATCGTCTTGATATTGATCAGCCTGTTGGTAAAGGTGCTGAAGCAGTAAGCTGAGAAGTTTGATATTATTCAGCCCTGCTTATACGTTGAACACAACGTCGGACTATGTGCCATCAATAAGTTTTAAGTAATTATTATTATTATTGTTATTAATTTATTTTAAGGACCCTTTAACTGAATGGAAGTCATTCGGGTCCGGTAAGTTTTAAGTCGATTCAAAGATGGCTTTGATAAAATGCTAGGTTTTTTTTTTAATATCTGGATTCAGGAACACTTTGACTTACGTCGACGGAAAGATCATGAGAACAAATTCGACGAGAAAGGCACTATCACCACTAGATGGATTAATTTGAGTTTTTGGACATTAGGGTCTAACTTGGGTCAAACGGTACATCGATGCCAATGAGGGTTACCCGCTTCACCCTTTGGGCATATACCGCAATTTTGGACTGGTTGTCACGAATGAGGACGTCCGATATGATCTCGCGATTACAGTACACCATTATGCAACTGTTTTTGTAAGTGTTGGTTATTTTGTGTCGTGAGTATTACCGGGAATTTCGTGATTTGTGCTGCGTGAAATGTTAAAAAGTTAAATGGCAGGTGATACTCGTGTTTAGTGTAGGTCCCACCCAGTTAAAAGCTCCCGATAGGTTAGATAGGACAAGATCAGGCTCCACCACCCTAAAAGAACCCATCATAACGCTACATTCTGTAGTGCAAAAACCCACCACCAGAGGGATTGGTTACCATCCACTGGGCGGCCATGAGGGGTGGCCATTTAAAAACGGGACTGCGCGCCGCCATCGCGCACAGTATCCAGGACGCAGTGGAGACCAGGAGTGGTGGAGTGCTACAGGAGAGGGACCCCCAACGATAAGGTCAGGTTAGCTTTAAGGAAGTGGGAGATAAAGGGAGAAGGAAGTGCCAGAAACATACAGTGTAAAACCTGAATAAAGTGTAGTTGTCCGTGAAGTGCTGTTGTTATTATCTATTTCCAAGTGCGAGAGTTCCCTGCCCAAGAGTTACGGGACGTGAGCGTGCCGACCCTGAGGCTTTTGAGTCGGGGAGTCTCAGTACTGCTCCCGACAGGCTTACCCGATAATTACATTTTCCAGAACTGGATTCCGCTGGTTTTTGTAGTAGGGTAGAAAACTGTTGACCAAGTAGCACTTGGTCGCGTAGTCGTCGGTTGAGAATGGGACTATTAACACCAATTCAAGGTGGCAAGCGACCCGTGCCGAGGAATGCGTGATCGAGGAAGCGAAAAAAAATGCTCGATCGTTAACGAAGCCTGTGGGGTACCTGTGAACTCCGATCCATTCCCCGGCAAACAGGAGATACTGGACGGAGTGTGGATGATGAGAGCCATCAACCGAAAGAGAGAAGAACTGCCCGCGATCGAGGTGGCTGAGCAGCAGCTTGGCAAGATTATCGACTTTGCGTCCACTAAGGCCAACATACGTAAGGACCTGAAAATGGTCCTGTTGCGACTTCGTAAGTCGATGGACGATGCCCAGTAGAATCACGTGAGACTCGTGAAGACTGCAGCAGTGGCGGAACCGGTGAAAGTAAAGCTTGCGAAGTCTACCCAGATGGAGGCCTTCGCTTTCGCAGGAAGTCCAAAAGGTGTAACAGATGCGACTGTTCGTGATTAGCACTCGCAAAAGTGGGTGAGGCAGCCGCGTGGGCAGCCGTCAGGTGAGGAGCTGTCTGGCGGTGCCCACAAGTCTAGAAAGATACTAACCCCGAAGGTCGGTATTAATGCCGGCAAGTCGGACCCCAGCCAAGCGTCCCAGAAAGCTGGGAAGGGTGGGCCTGAAAAGGCTGGCCCGTTCCAGATGGAAGGGAACAGGGGGTTGCGACCATTGTTTGGCCCTCAGCAACCACAGACTAGGGTGAACCTCCCTTGGACAAAAGTCGAGCGGAAGAGGAAGAAGAAAAAGGCGCAGGTCGAGGAGAACAGGGACGCCAAACCAAGAAAGTGTAAAATAGTAGGAGCCACGCGCGAGAAAGGCGACGCGCTCGTCATCAAGACCGAACAATCGAAGTACTCGGATGTCTTGAAGGCGATGCGAAACGACGCCAAGCTCGTGGATCTGGTAGCCGCCTACAAAAGTTTGGCGGAGGTAGTCCATGACGAAGGGGTAGAGGTGGGGGCTTTCACACCTAGACGAGGTAACCGAAGTGTAAGAGCTCGTCATAGCACTGCGGCAACAGTGCGACGTGTAGGTGGCCACCGCAGCCATTAGGCTATGGAAGGGGCCGGCAGGGACACATGTAACTTTGGTTCAGCTATCTGTGACGGACGTAAAAAAGATCGTTAAAGTAGGGAGGATCAAGGTAGTCTAGCGGATATGTTATCTGACATTCCACGAACAAACCGAGGTTTGTTTCAGGTGTCTTGAACCAGGACACAAGTCATGGAACTGCAAAGGGCCTAACAGGAGCAAATTGTGTAGGAGATGCGGCGCTGAAGGCCATAAAGCACAAGGATGGACGAGTCCACCCCTGATTTGTACCGGGTAATACGTAGACAACAGGCATCCAACGGGTAGTCCAAAGTGCCCGGCTTTCAAGAAAGCCGCAGTGGACAAATCACAGTGCAGGTAACGCAGCTGAACCTGAACCACTGTGACGCGACTCAGCAACTGCTTTGTCAGGCGGATTCTGAGTGGGTGACGGATATCATAGCAAACCCATACCAAGTACCCGCCGGCAACGGCAATTGGGTCACGGATGGGTGCAGAAAAATGGCGGCAATATGAACGACGGGTAAATACCCCGTCCAGGAGTTGGTGTCTTCTACCTATGAGGGCTTCGTGGTCGCCAAAGTAAACGGGGTCTTCTTTTGTAGCTGTTATGCGCCTCCGCGGTGGCCGATCGAGCAGTTCATGCAGATGCTGAACTGTATGATGACCGTGCTAACAGGGCGAAGGCTGGTAGTTAATGCCTGAGCCGTGGAATGGGGAAGCCGTTTAACGAACTAGCGGGGTCAGATCCTGCTAGAGACACTTGCCATACTAGATGTCGACCTGGCTAAAGTTGGTACCAAGAGTACCTTTTATCGGAACGTTGCGGAGTCGATGGGATCACCTGGTGGTTCGCTACAGTCGCGCTGAAGATCAAGGTAACGGTGAGCAAATAGACCTGCTTCGAGGATCTTTGTCAAAGTGCCACTACGAATCCGTGGGGTGATGCCTACAGGATCTTGGCCATCACGATCCTGGCGAAAGGTGTAATGGCTTCTACAGAGCAATCTCCAGAAATGTTGGAGGGGATCATATGGCTTTTTTCGTGCCATGATCCTCGTCCTTGGTCTTCTTCCGTAGGACAGCCGGGGACTTGGGCTGGCGATGAGGAGATGGTCATCGATGTGGAACTTGCGGAGATAGCAAAGTTTCTTAGCGTAGGCAGTTTTGTGAGTTACTAAAAGAAACGGTAACAATTCGTATTTGTCCTGTAACAGTAAGGTTGAGAATCCCTGCTCCAAGCTTCTCTTCCGTTTCACGCTGGATAGGGGACAAATCAAGAAGACAAAAATCGAAAGTGTGATGAATTTCTCCGTGATTTATTTGCCATTTTCTCACAATAAAATAATAAACACCTGTTCCTGTTCTCCTGCATCGCTATCGTCCATCACACACACAGAGTGCGCCAATCCACCTCCGCCGCCGCCACCACCGCCGCAGTCACGCGCCTCCGACGAAACTCAACTCAACTCAACGCACAACAACCGCGAGAGTTGACAGTTAATTTGAGCTGCGTCCGGTGTGTGCGCGCGCTTCTTCGCGAACTAATCGCGCAACCGCGCATAATGACATGCAAATAAGTCAAACCTCTGACAAATCGCTTGTCACACCATCGCCAGTGCGTCCATCAGCCAGACGCAGCAGCCATCAGCGCAGAGGAAAAAGTAGCTGCCCGAGTCCGACCCGGCCGGTGGCAAATTGTACAACCTCCGCCTGGCGCAGAACATGAATGTCTTCCTCCGCCGCGTCTCGCCCCAAGCGTGTGGTCCCACAAGCAAACAACACAGTACATTTAAATCGCGCCGTCATTCATCAATTGCACACTGACTGTGGAGTGGACCTCGTGGATAGATGATGGTCGTTGGCATTTGGCGACAGCGCGCACTGAATGTAACCATATTGGTGGATCTGCTGCCAGGAGAACTCAACCACCTTTCACCTCTCTCTTATGGTTGTCCACCAGGAGATTACAGAGCGTATACCGGTTTGGTACTCTATGGTATTTTGATGACGATCAATTACGCATAGGCATAAGTAATTACAGCCTATAACAGGTAGGAACCACGGACAAGTTAATCTTTTTCAATGAGTGGATAGAACAGGTAGGACATGTTCTACGCATAAAATTCCTTGCGATGAACAATCACTGTATTGTATAACACTTGATTTGACAGCGTGGCTGCAAAACGGTGAGTCGATAAGGAGAGCGTCCAACATAGCTCTGGTCCTCACAAGTTCCTACCTCATGCTTCCACGGGTCAAGCGATGACAAAGACCGCCAGCTAAGACTTGTGTGCTTAGCTGGTAGTGCAGCCTGGGCACTGTTGTCCTTCTGACTTCAGCTAGATTGAGGAGGTACGATCCGAGTGTCTGTTCATCAAGGAGGTGCGGCTGTTCTGGCATCCAGCGGCTGAGTAAGAAACGCTGCACCACGCCCAGTTAGATCTAAAGTGGTAGCCCTATCAGCGTCGTCGTCCCAGTGTTGGTTGGGACGTTAAACAGAACTGGCACGATGGCCCTCCGGCGAGACAGGAGTGTTGACGTACGCCCAAAAAGCCACCCGTAAAAATCCCCATTGCGAATAACATAGGAGAAAATACGACTTGATACAATCGGCAAAAATGAAATAAGGACTACGATTGGAAACTTGGAACATGGAATTGTAAGTTACTTGGTTTCGCAGGATATAACAGGACAGGATAATCTATGACGAATTACATCCCCGCAACTTCGACATCGTGGCGATGCAGGAGCTTGGTTGGACTGGACAGAAAGTGTGGAAAAGCGGGCATCGAGCGGCTACCTTCTATCAAAGCTGTGGCACCACCAATGAACTGGGAACAGGATTTATAGTGTTGGGCAAGATGCGACAACGTGTGATCCGGTGGCAGCCGATCAACGCAAGGATGTGCATGTTAAGAGTTAAGGACCGTTTCTTCAACTACAGCATCATCAACGTCCACTGCCCACACGAAGACGAAGACCTGATGACGAGAAAGAAGCATTCTACGCGCAGTTAGAGCAAACATACGATGGTTGCTCGCCGCGTGACGTGAAAATCGTTGTCGGCGACAGAACGCGCAGGTAGGAAGGGAGGAAATGTACAGACCGATAATCGAGCGAAACAGCCTGCACGCCGTATCGAATGATAACGGCCAGCGATGCGTTACCTTTGCAGCCTCCCGTGGTATGGTAGTCCGAAGCACCTTCTTCCCCGAAAAGCTATCCACAAAGCCATCAAAACACAGAAAACCAAATCGACCACGTTCTAATCGACGGTAAATTCTTCTCGGATATAACCAATGTCCGCACATACCGCAGTGCGAATATAGATTCGGATCACTACTTAGTCGCTGTATGCATGCGCTCAAAACCTTCGACAGTTATCACCATGCGTCGAAGACGAACGCCGCGGCTCAACATCGAGAAGCTGCGTAACGTAGAAGTGGCTCAAGACTACGCGCAGCAGTTAGCAGTGGCCCTACCAACGGAAGAGCAGCTTAGCGCAGCTACACTTGAAGATGACTGGAGGGACATCCGATCCGCCGTAGGTAGTATACCTCGGCTATAGCACTAGGCTTCGCGACTCCGAATCACAGAAACGACTGGTACGATGGCGAATGTGAACAGTTCAAAAACGAGAAGAATGCAGAATGCGCGAGAATGCTGCAACACCGTACGAGAGCGAATGAGGCACGTTACAGACAAGCGCGGAACAGGCAGAACTCAGTCTTCCGGATGAAGAAGCGTTAGCAGGAAAAACGAGATCGCGAACCGATGGAAGAGCTGTACCGCGCCAAGGACACACGAAAGTTCTACGAGAAGCTGAACCGCTCGCGCAGAGGCTTTGTGCCACAAGCCGACATGTGCCGAGATAATCACAGGAATATTCTCACGAGCGAGCGTGAGGTGGTCGAGAGGTGGCGGCAGCATTACGATGAACACCTCAATGGCGACGTTGCAAGTACCGAAGGTAGCATGGTAACAGATCTAGGAGTATGTGCTCAGGACGAAAGACTTCCGGCCCCTGCAACAAAGCCGCTGGAGCAGATCAACTACTAACATACATACATACATTTATTTGTTCCACATCATTAAGATAAGACATAATCAACAATAGTACGCCACAATACTCGATTTGTGGCTGCCGCTCTCCATCCTCGGTCGCGCCCAATGCTCGCCAAGTCACGCTCCACCTGGTCCGCCCATCGTGCTCTCTGCGCTCCACGCCTTCTTGTGCCAACCGGATCCGTTGCAAACACCAGCTTTGCAGGGTTGTTGTCCGGCATTCTTGCAACATGCCCTGCCCAACGTATCCTTCCGGCTTTGACCACCTTCTGGATGCTGGGTTCGCCGTAAAGTGCAGCGAGCTCGTGGTTCATTCTTCTCCGCCACACACCGTTCTCCTGCACACCGCCGAAGATCGTTCTTAGCTCGCGTCGCTCGAAAACTCCGAGTGCTTGCAGGTCCTCCTCGAGCATGGTCCATGTCTCGTGCCCGTAGAGGATCACCGGTCTTATTAGCGTTTTGTACATTGTGCATTTGGTGCGTGGGTGAATCTTTTTCGACCGCAGTTTCTTCTGGAGCCCGTAGTAGGCCCGACTTCCGCTGATGATGCGCCTCCGAATTTCTCGGCTCACGTTGTTGTCAGCCGTCAGTAAGGATCCGAGATAGACGAATTCCTCCACCACCTCGAAAGTATCCCCGTCTATCGTAACATTACTGCCCAGACGGATCCGATCGTTTTCGGTTCCGCCTACCAGCATGTACTTTGTTTTTGAGGCATTCACCACCAGTCCGACCTTTGCTGCTTCGCGTTTCAGGCGGGTGTACAGTTCTGCCACCGTTCCAAATGTTCTAGCGATAATGTCCATGTCGTCCGCAAAGCACACAAATTGACCGGATTTTGTGAAAATCGTTCCCCGGCTGTTGAGCCCGGCTCGTCGCATCACACCTTCCAGCGCGATGTTGAAGAGTAGACCAAGCGAGCTTCTAAAATACGGCGGAGAAGCACTGGTGAGAGCACTACACTGGGTCATTACCATGATTTGGGACGAGGAAGTATTACCGGAGGAATGGATGGAAGGTATCGTGTGTCCCATCTACAAAAAGGGCGATAAGTTGGATTGCGGGAACTATCGCACGATCACACTACTGAGCGCTGCCTACAAGGTCCTCTCTCAAATTTTATGCCGCCGTCTATCACCGATTGCAAGAGAGTTCGTGGGGCAATATCAAGCTGGATTCATGGGTGAACGCGCTACAACGGACCAGATGTTTGCCATCCGCCAGGTGTTGCAGAAATGCCGCGAATACAACGTGCCCACACATGTTCATCGATTTCAAATCGGCGTATGATACAATCGATCGAAAACAGCTATGGCAGATTATGCACGAATACGGATTCCCGGATAAACTGATACGATTGGTCAAGGCGACGGTGGATCGAGTGATGTGCGTAGTTCGAGTATCAGAGACACTCCGAGTCCCTTCGAATCTCGCAGAGGGTTACGGCAAGGTGATGGTCTTTCGTGCTTGCTGTTCAACATTGCTTTAGAGGGTGTAATTAGGAGAGCGGGGATAAACACGAGTGGAACGATTTTCAAGTCAGTTCAGCTGCTTGGTTTCGCTGATGATATTGATATTATTGCTCGTAAATTTGAGACGATGGCGGAAACGAACATCCGACTAAAGAGTGAAGCCAGGCGAAGCGGATTAGTCAATAATGTGTCGAAGACAAAGTACATGATGGCAATGGACTCCAGGGAGGAATTACCGCGAACACCACCCCGAATTTAAATCGACGGTGATGAAATCGAGGGGGTTGATGAATTCGTGTACTTGGGCTCACTGATGACCGCCGACAACGACACCAGCAGAGAAATTTAGAGGCGCATTTTTGCAGGAAATCGTGCTTACTTTGGACTCCGCAGAACTCTACGATCGAATAAAGCTCGCCGTAACACGAAGTTAACTATCAACAAAACGCTGATTAGACCGGTAGTTCTCTATGGGTACGAAACATGGACCCTACGTGCAGAGGACCAACGCGCCTTTATAGTTTTCGAACGGAAGGTGTTGCGTACCATCTACGACGAAGTGCAATTGGAAGACAGGACTTGGAGAAGGCGAATGAACCACGAGCTGCATCAGCTGCTGAGGGAACCAACCATCGTCCATACCGCGAAAATCGTGTCGGATAGCAACCCGACTAAAATGGTTTTCGAGAATCATCCGACCGGTACAAGAAGACGTGGTGCGCAGCGAGCTAGGACTGAGCGGAATGGAGACGGCTACTATGTACAGCAGATGCCACCCCGGCCTTAGCCTGATCGGTAAGTAAGGTAAGTCGGTTAAAGAGGTGGAATTGACGGCAGCGCATGCGATGGGCATAGTGGAAGGCTGGATGAGGTCGCGGAAACTGACACTCGCACACCACAAGACGGCGGTGGTGGTGGTGAACAACCGCAAGTCTGCACAGCAGGCAGTGGTCACCACGGGCGGGTGCTCGATCGAGTCTTGTCGCTCACTGAAGCTTCTTGGAGTCATGATCGACAACAAGTTGAACTTCAGTACTCATGTCGAGTATGCTTGTAAGAAAGCGAGCGTGGCGGTTACGGCATTATCTAGGTCTAGGATGATGTCAAACAGTTCGGCAGTTGTCTCGAGTAAGCGAAAACTGCTCGCGTCAGTAGCGGTGTCCATACTACGGTATGGCACGGCTTCATGGTCGAATGCGCTTAAAGTGAAGAGTAATGTAGATAGACTAGAAAGCACACACACAGGCTAATGTGCCTTAGGGTGGCCAGTGCATACCGGACCGTCTCGAAAAACGCGGTAAGCGTGCTAGCGGGCATGATGCCGATAGCAGTAGTGCTGGCCGAGGATGTTGAGTGCTACGAAGAAAGAGGTACAAGAGGTACGCGACGAAACGCCAGAATTTCGTCCATGATGAAATGGCAGAGAGTCTGGGACACTTCGACCAAGGGTAGGTGGACACACAGGCTCATACCGAGTGTGCCTCGGTGGACATGTTCCCAAGAAACAGAACTAGCTGTATAACAGTTTCTTAAGCTAAAGTTTGCTTAAGAGTAGTTTGTTCAGCTCTTGTACAGCAAAATGGTTTGTAAGGTAGGCCCCATGGCGAAGTGAACTTTCACCTGCCACAATTCCTGTCGGGCCATGGGTCCTTTAGGTGGTACTTGAACAGGTTCGGGCATGCAGATTCGCCCTCATGTTCGGAGTGTGCAAATAGGGCGGAGACGGCGGAACACGTGCTCTTCGAATGCCCGCGCTTCGCGGAGCAGAGGTTGAGCTTGTGGGAGGTATGTGGTAGGGGTACAACTCTCGATAACATGCGGATGTGCACGGGGGTGGACGAGTGAAACGCCGTTTCGGCCACGGTATCCACAATCGTGCTTCACCTCCAGAGGAAATGGCGGGCCGACCAGCAGGTAGTCGGGTTGGCCCCTAGAGGACAGCTACATGTGGTGATAGCTGTTCTTTCCCCCTATGGTTTAGAAGGGAAAAAAATATGTGATAGCTGACGTTTGACAGTAAAAGTGCACAAGTACGCCCCCCCCCTTCTACGAAGTTATCTCTAACGGGTGTACCGCGGAGGCAAGGTAAGGTAGTGGCAGAGTGAGGTTCTTCTAAGGTGTTGCCAACTAAAATCACTATAAATAAGGTCAAGCAGTTAAGAATCAAACAAATGCGGTCCATCAATAATAGCGCTGTTCATCATGACCATTGAGCTCGAACACCAAGTCCAAACCAACTAAGCCCCCTTCCTGTCATCAAACGACCAAAGTCCTAGCAAATTAACTCCGTTTTTTACCCAATCTTTACTATCAGTAATTCCAGATAAGAGACCAAGAACCTAAAGTGGGGTTTTCAGCCACGTGTACTTTCACCAGTTTGCATTATCCAGCATTCGCCCAGAATAATAAATTTTGCGCCATACGGTAAGGCTTCATTTTCTTGAGAATTGTAAACAGTTATGTAGAAAATATATCTTCTAACAACTTCAGACTTATACGCCAACTTGGAACTGTTCAAGCTCTCAACAGTGGCAGCTCAAGACCATGCAATGCAAATGTCGCATCGCATGCACAAGAATGCCAAAATTTCTCCACCAGACATCAATCATCTTTCCCGCGTATGGTGAAAAAATGCCATCATATCCAAAACGGTCGAAACCAACCCAAACTTAAACTCACCACCAACCTAGCATCTCCCTCTCCTCGGCTTGCTGCCCGGCAAGTTGCGGGTGCAAAAATTTGACACCATTCGCGAATGAATGGTCGTCCAGTGCTGAAAAATTCATTTCGTCATATCTAAATTCAATCACCTACAGCTCATTTTAGAAGCTGAACCTGAGAATATGGTATACGGAAAACTTGTGCAGCTAGACCAGTTCTGCGAGAAAGTCACGGAAAAACCGCTATTTTTCGAATATTCATGGTAAATGTCACGGACTACCTTTGAAAAATGCCAAATGATATTCACCGTGAATATCATTGGGATTTTTCTAAGGTAGTCTGTGACATTTATCTTAAATATTCAAAAAGTTGTGATTTTTCCGTGACTTTCTTGCAGAACCGGACTAGCCGCACAAGTTTTTCATATACCATATTCTCAGGTTCAGCTTCTAAAATGAGCTGTAGGTGATTGAATTTAGATATGACGAAATGAATTTTTCAGCACTGGAGTCCCCCTTCATCCCTTCTCCAGTAGTGCATCTCTCTACCACTCTTGCCGGGTCGATGGCAAGGGTGTCGATTGTCAAACCAAGAGGTGTCTTAGGTGGTACTTGATCATCGCACGAGATACCTAGGCCTCTAGCTGAGCTGTTCGATCGTCATCTCCGCGCAAAGTGCGCGCGCGAATCGTCGTCGTCGTCGTTGTCAATGAATTCACTCCCCACATCATGCGGGGCAATTTTCACTTTCGACGTAATCGGCACCGGCTATTGTTTGGTCCATTTGCCGATTGGACGTGGCTCGGTTTGAGCCTTCTTTTATTATTTCTTCGATATGTCTTCGTCGGGTGTTAATCTTCTTTTCTGCATCTAGGGTAACTGGTCCGAATATTTGACTTTGTGAGCAAAAGCTAACTAACAATTGTAAGCATGACCATGCTGAGGGTGGCGGGTTCGTTTCCCAATCGGTCCAGAAACTGTTTGTAAAGCAAGTTCATTGACTTCATTGGGCATAGAGTACCTTCGAGCATATACATGCAAAACGGTTATCGGAAAAGCAAGCTTTCAGTTGATAACAGCGGAAGAGCTCTCTGAACACTAAACTGAGAAGCAGGCTTTGTCCCAGTAGAGAAGATACACCAAGAATAAGAAAAAGAAGAAGCTTAAAACATAATAATTAATGATCAAATCTTAAGTATTATTCCAGAACACAACAGAATGATTCAAAACCCAAAAATTTGGCCCAAAACAAGGTGCAGTAACCTCCCTCAACACACACACACTAGAGCTTCCCATTGGCGTTGATTGCCAAGTTCAAATCCGACCACCTCACGCGGTCATTGAACGTATACATGAACGTGTGACGACTTCAATTTCGGCTAGATATACGGTTGACGACGACACGTCGTCGTCGGCGGTAAATTTTGAGAAGATCTCATCTCGCAGCCAGCATCACCAACCAACTTAAACAGCAATGGGTGCATCGATTCCGACAAATAGACGCAATTTTAACGATTGCCGTAATGATACCGCAGGCTGCAGCAATGCCTCCATAGTGCCGGTAGCAATTACCTACCTGCCTATCTTCGGCCCGGCCGGTTACTTCCCCGGTAGTTTAAGTTTGAGCTGAAGATTGTGGCCGACCAACTGTGAAGATGGCTGTTAGTTGTTATTGATAGGCGGAAATTGATGCAACTAAAATTCGAATTTTCAGGAAGACGCTGATTTCGACAAATTTGAACACATTTTCGCCTTTAGTTAGGGACTTTCCAAACTTGAAAATGAGATATCGTCGAGCGATAGGGTTGGCATTGGGACACTATTTTAGATCAATTTGTCATATGGAATATAGAAAGTTGAATAGATACGTTGAAGTGTAAAGAGGAGTAGGTAAGGTATATGTACCATTCCTTGGCTTAATTTGCAAGCCGCCTTGACAGTTTTGACCATAACTCATGAATTAATAGCACTAAAAATAATAGGTTGACCCTATTACACACTCTAGGCAAAGCATGTTTCACCAATTGGAAGTAAACTAACGTAAGTATTCAAGAATTTACTTAATTATGTTGAAAAAAATCGATGCGATGGTATGCAACGTTAGTCTATGGTACAAAAATTGACCTATTAGTGGGGGATGGTAACATAAGGCTGAATTTCAAAAGGCTGAATGCACATAAGGCTGAATACAAAAGGCTGAAAACATGGATTTCAGGCCTGAAATGTCACTTTGCCGAATGGGTTATAATGATTTTAATTCTTAGGAGGATTACTAGTTGTACTAGTTACAATAATATTACAATATTACTAGTTGTATATGTACAGCCTAGTTGAACGGTTAAATTATGATCTATGCATATACCTCGAAAGAACAGCCTATCTAAAAAAGCAGGAAAAATCTCTGATGGGAGAGTAAGTATTGTGGCCGCAAATAGTACAGTGTAACGACTAAGTGGAAAGGTTTGATGATAATACCATCATACTAATAACTCTCCCATGATAGATTTTTTCTTTTTTTAAATAGACTGTTCTTTTGTGGTATATGCATATATTCAGTGCTGGCATTCTTACCAATGTGTAAAATGCAGCGAGCTTCTGCATGCGCATATTCCTAAAAAACGATTTATCAGAGGTTTCTCCTTCTTTTAAACATAGGCTATTCTTTCAAATAGTATTGTATTCGAACTGAACGCGAGCCAAAAATGAACTGAACACTTTAAATTTTTTGGACGACAAAGAATTGAACTTGCCTGTCAGAGCTTTTGCTGCTTAAGAACATCATTTGGCTCTGAGTTCATATGCGCTTATCTTCATCATTAAATCCTATGTGCCTTCTTTCCTAGGACTAGGACCTTGTGCCGCATCTCCATGTTTGGACGTTATTATGTTATGTCACTGGAAAATTCGTCACATTGGTACGACATTGTGGTCTCCGATATTGAAGTACAGCTCTAGGCATTCGGATTTTTCGAAACACACGATAGTCGGGCTTGTTCACTCTCTCAATGGAGATTCTTATTCAAATTAGTTCAAAAGATTGCTAAAATTGACGAAAAAATGGCGCAAATATGACCATTTTAGTTTCACAGATACCAGGGTAACATGTTAGTGAGCATGCAACGGGTGCAGTTCTTTCCATTAGTTTATGCCGCGTTCAATTTGCATGTTCAAATATATTTGATCGCAGTGTGCCGAGTATGAACTTCAACGCAAATTGATCGCGTTCACACTGTGGTGCTGCAATTCGGTTCTGAACTCCTATGCGCACAACATTACTTGACATATATGGGAAATAGTTTCTGTCGACGCGAATAAAGCGGTATAGGGTAAATCGCCAATTGTTGCACACTCCATAAGAAAAACATGGAGTGTGCAACAATAGGCAAGTTTTTAGCTGTGCAACAATTGGAAAATTACCCTAGTCCCCGGAGTTCTGGAAAACCCGAAAATCTCCTACGTGATTACATTATTGGGCTGAGGAGGGGTGAAGTATAAGAAAGTTTTTATTTCCTGTCATGGTTCCTTGAGAAACTTAATCAGGAATGGCCAATTGATGGACTGACGACCAGACTCTATTCGTTTAGGCAATTTTATGATTTTCGATGGTTCATGCCGCTAACTCCGTTACTGTATTGTATTAAATTATATGATTGGAAATTTGGATTTTCCAAAACCCATGTTGACCGGACTGGTACGCTCAGATATGATTCCAATAGCAGAGGAGTTTCTGAATCCAAATGATTGAAATCTGTGGAAACATGGTGGAGATATAGCTATTTCCGTTTCGCGGATCCCACGGTACCCTGCTGGCGATCAATTTGGAGCGCGTACGCGTTAGAAATTTTGAACTGAACAAAGTTCAAACATTTTTGAGCAATAGTTACAATTGTTTGCATCTAAGACTCATTCAACCTAGTTTCCGTGTTATACAAAATACTTCAAACGAGTGGAAATGAAATGTTGGCGATTTTTGGTTGTCAATTTGTGTTTGGTATTTGTGGAGTATTAGCCGATATGATACTGAATAAAGTAAATTAACATAGACATTATGGTAACGAAATCCATAATATTATGATCCACTCGAATGTCTTTTCATCAGTTAGAGCCTTAGCTCACGTGACCAGAAGTTTATTCGATAAATAGTCCAATCGACTAAATGTCATATACTTCCTCTTCCGTAAAATGGGTTTCAACCGAATGTTCATTTGACCAAATGTCCGTTCGACCAAATTTCCAAAGATTCTTTTGTTTCCTATGATCAATTCAAGTCGAGTCGAATGTTTTTCAAAGATCAATAGATTAGCCATTAATGTTCAAAATTTAATTTCATTCGATTCTCTACAGCTTTCAAAACTTTTCAGCCTTTTGATACCTTTCAGCCTTTTGATGCTTTCAGCCTTTTGATCATTCAGCCTTATGTATTTCAGCCTTATGTGATTCAGCCTTTTGTACGTAACCCATTAGTGGATACAATGTTGGCCTATTGTTTTCCATGCACTAGAAACACTTGTTATCTCATTTTTTCAATATTTCTGCTAAAGTATTATCTCTGTTTGTTCACCAATCTTACTTTTAAATTACGTTTTCGGAGATAAATTTTCAAAAAACTATAAATAAATCACTTAAACTAAAGTGGGTTCTTTCTTAATTTAGTAACGAAAACAACGCAACCCTATTCTGCCGTTCTAAGCATAGTTGTCCCATGTTACTTTTTGACGATTTTGACTTTTTTGCACCAGGCGCTCTATTTATACGTATATTTTCATATAACATCAAAAAATAACATACTTTGTTCGAAGACTCAATGAAAAGCATGTCAAGTCAAATTGTCCCACTGTTGAATTTCTACGCATGTTTGTCCCACAACTGAAATTCTACGCATAACAGTCCCACTATAAAAGTTCGGCGTAAAACCGATACATTAAGCATTTTTAGTAACTTACTTCACCTAATAGCATGGCTATTTCAATACTCCATGGTATAAACTCTTCGTTTATGTAGGCATTACGCTCCAGCTGGAACGACACTTGTTTTCCAGTTAAACAAAAACTGTTATTTCTTCGGCACTGCAGTTTCAAACTAAATTCAAATATTGCTGCAATGCGCGTTGAGCTCATAAACCAAACATAAACATTTTAACTTAATTAAGAGGCTCAAATGTCGTGAAGCATGACGAAGCCGATCCAATATAATGACAAAGAGGTTGCTGAATTGAATGACTGGTATATGTGAAAATTTTCAGAATTTAAGCAAGCTTGAAATATTGTCGGTAAGTGAGTTGATGAGTTTCACTTTTTATTTCAATGCCTATGTTATCCCAATAATTTGATTGAATTAGTGTGCCGGTAAGTGAGTGGCTATTTAGAAGTGAATTGAAGAGTAAGTGAGTGAGTTGGCGAGCGAGATTTTGTAAGTGTGTGGGTTGATGAGTATGTAAATGAGTAAGATGATAAGCGAGTGATTTGATTAGTGAGTTGGTTTATTAATGGTGTAGCGGCAGTGGCAGCAGAGCGAACTTACATCAATGTAGGGCGAATCTTTCCATCGACGTTGGCACTAGAGATGCGGTATTCTTCGGTCAATAGCTCACAGTTCGGAATAGTTGAAGTTCTTCGTAGTTTACGGACAAAGTACGAGTTCTTGCACTTAATCACCACATTTATTCACGAACGTTACATTAACACATATTTATTTGTACTCTTAGAACTTAACTACTAATTTACTGCACTTAACTCTAACGATCAAAAACTATAAACATATTCAGCAGCGACAGACTGCGTCGAACCGATCCCGGCGAGATATCGAAGGTGCACTGATTGTCGTCGCTTATCCCATCAATCTCTAGCCTCATCGTAGCCCCGTAGGTAGAGATGATCGTATTGCTTCGTAAGGTCTCTCGCTCTCGATGGTTTCCTATGGATACTCCAGATCTGCACCACCGCTACTAGCACTCATGGGTGATAAGGATTCGAGATGTGTTGTACGTAGGCTAGTGAGGATGGCACGTGGGCTGGTGATACATACGAGCTAATTGATTGTGATGTTGCATCGCCCATGGAGTGTTAAGCCGTACCAACTCGCATTTGCATGCAAACATCCTGCCTCCCCCAGAAATAGCCATTTCTGGAACAATCACGGCACTCCTCGCTGGCGTAGATGCCGTTACTGCGGTTATGAACTGGGTGTTGAAGAAACCGTTCCGTAGCTCTCGTTGTCATCAGGCCATCAGTCATCGGGCGGCGCAGGGTACATGAAAATTAAGTCCCGGTAGATCCGGAGGGATAATTTAAACTATTGGACAGGTCCTTACCTTGGACCCAAGGATTTTGGGCCTTGTATTTTTTAGTTGGATGAAACAGGAACAGGTAGAAGGCAAAGTTTTGCCACCGGTCGGGTGACAAATCCTCTCGCGGTTTGAAGCGTGACTACCCGCACTATGCCGTCTTTTCCCGGGTGGAGTTCGTGGATTCTTCCTGTTGGCCACTGCAACGGTGGCAGATTTTCGTCCTTGATGATGACCAGACGATTCCGGTCAATTTTTACTGGAGGATTGCACCACTTGGCTCTCGGCTGTAAAGTAGCCAAGTATTCCAGGTGCCAGCGGTTCCAAATGTCCTGAAACGCCTTCTGAGTTTGTTGCCACTGGGTCAACCGGTTGTACTCTTTTTAAATGTTAGTCCAGGTTAATTTTGAAAAAACAAAACATGCAAAGTTGCTTGAAAAGGTAAAGTCTTGAAACCTACAAAATTTCATAACATTCTGAGGGGGTGCTGCCAACCCCGAAGACGAGTTGGTGCGAAATTCGTCCATATCTACATGATTTACTCAAATACACTTACACCATCTAAATCTTGTCGCATCACTCGCTTATAGTGATTTCTCAATCACCCCATTCCAAATATCCAACTCCTTGACACCTATGGGAGTGTCGGTGAGTCGCTGACCTCTTGTAAAGTAGGTGTCATATCATCACATCCTTTCCTATCCTCGTAACGGAGAAGATGGGCGTGGCCGGCAATGGAAGTTCTCATGTCTTTTTTACTTCAACCTCTGATTGGATAGCTGTTCCTTCCCAAATAGCATTCCATAAGCAATTAGAATAGGAGTATTAAAGTTTTAACATGACAACTTTCAGTATGCAATCTACGAATTACTCCGTTACCACGCAACGCAACGCAACGCAACGCAACGCAACTGGGTCAACCGGTTGTACGGTACCGATAGAACGCTAACGTCCGGAACTGCCTTCAATGCCGAGCCCACAAGAAAATGACCCGGGGTCAATGGATCGAGGTCAGAAGGGTCCTCGCTCATAGGAGTGAGAGGACGGGAATTGAGGCAGCACTCAATTTGGGCCAATAGAGTCTCCATGTCGTCGTATGCTACCAGTCTGGATCCCAAGACCCGCATAAAGTGTTTTTGAGCCGATCTTATTGCCGCCTCCCAAAGCCCACCGAAATGAGACCCCTTGGGAGGGTTGAAGTGCCAACGGATGCCGTTTTCCGTGCACTCCTGAGCCACCTGATCTTTGTGCTCCCTACTCCGTACTAGTCGTTTGAGTTCATTCGCTGCGCCCACGAAGTTCTTACCATTATCGGTATAAACATCGGAGCAAAGGCCTCGGCGAGCCACGAAACGCCGAAAGGCTTGCAGAAATTTGGCCGTAGTTAGGTTAGCGACCAGTTCGAGATGAACTGCCTTGGTCGCAAAACATACAAACACGGCTACATATGCTTTGATTGGAGCGTCGCGCCGGTGCCGTGGTTGTAGCTGTATGGGTCCCCAGAAATCAATGCCCACTCGAGAAAAAGGTCTTGCTGCCGTCACGCGAGCTGCTGGGAGCTCGGACATGAACTGTTCAATCAGCTTCGGTCGAGCACGTACACATGTGACGCATTTGTGTACTACCTGCCGTGCCGCACTTCGCCCACCCAAAAGCCAGTACTTCAAGCGAACCGTGTTTACCATCAGTTGAGGAGCTGCGTGCAGTAGTCGTTCATGGTACGATGAGAGAAGCAATGTTGATAGCCGGTGAGCACCAGGTAGCAGAATGGGATGCTTGAAGTCGTCGTGTAGCGTAGATTGGCCTAGCCGACCGCCGATTCGAATAACGTTGTCGTTGGAAGAGAGCATTGGATGAAACCATCTCAGTCGAGAGCTTTTGGCGATGTGTTGTCCACTTTGTAGTCGCCTCCACTCATCCGGAAAGCACTGTTGTTGCAGCAATCGTATGAGCGCATGTTCGGCAGTTTTGAGTTCGTCGGTCGTTAGGAAGCTGAATGTTCGATCTTCTTTTGGTGATCGCAGAATCGAAAAGAAACGTCGCCAATACGCAGTTATGCGGATCATTTTGGAGTAGTTGGAGAATGTTCCTGCGTATTCGTCAATAAACGAGGGTGTGGTAGTGGCAGAAGCAAACGCTGCGGCAGTTTTTCGTCGTTCGCTGTTGCAATCATCAGTTGATCCGCACTGCTGTCCGGGAACAGGCCAGTATTCCTTTTCCTTTCGCAGCCAATCTGGGCCACCCCACCAGAGCTTGTTATGGACGATCTCGGATGCCAGGCAACCTCGGGATATAACATCGGCAGGGTTCTGGAGTCCTGCTATATGGTTCCATCCACAATTTTGAGTCGCATGCTGAATCTTGGACACCCGGTTGGCCACAAAGGTGGTCCATGTTGAAGGTGTTACTCTTAGCCAACTAATTACGGTGGTGGAGTCGGTCCAAAATACTGTAGTGAACGAGAAGTGGAGAGAGGCGGCAATTCTTTGATACAGCTCAGCGGAAAGTAGAGCACCGCACAATTCAAGTCGTGGAGTGCTTTGGCGTTTCAGTGGTGCAATTTTCGATCTCGAAGTAAGCAAGGCGACTTTAATTTGACCTTGTCTGTCAATGGACCTCAGATAGGCACAGGTACCGTAACCGATGTCGGAGGCATCCGAAAACACATGGAGCTCAATCTCAAACGAGTTGGGCAGAAGAACGAAACGGTTTATTCTCAATTCGTTGAGCGTGGGTAGATCCGAATGGTAGGCACACCATCGATCCTTCAGACTAGCTGGTAACTCCCGATCCCATTCGAACACCTTTCCGTTTTCGTCCCTGAGAGTCCAGAGAGTTTGCATGAAGGCCTTGGCTGTTACGACGACTGGTCCAACTAGCCCCAACGGATCAAAGAGTTGAGCAATGTAGGATAGCGTGAGACGTTTCGTGAGAATGGTATTGGGTGGTAGTTGTATGTCGATCTTGTATTTGAGATGATCCGTGCCCGGTTCCCAGTGTAAGCCGAGCGTTTTGATAGTTTGGTCTCGGTCCAGGTCGATTGAGTGCTGAAGAGCTCGATTCTCAAGCGGAATGCCCTCCAGTACAGCTTCACAGTTCGATGCCCATTTTCTCATCGTGAATCCTCCTCTCGATAGCATGCCATCGAGCTGCTCTCTGAGCTCGAGGGTTTCGGTGGCTGTCGCTGCTCCAGTAAAAAGATCGTCGACGTAGAAGTCGTTTTCCACTACCTGTGCAGCGATCGGATAGTTCGCAGCTTCATCGTTCGCTAGCTGTTTCAGTACGCGGGTGGCCAGGTAGGGAGCAGATGCTGTCCCATAAGTGACGGTTTGAAGAACAAACGTCTGTATTGGCTGGTCAGGAGCCAGACGCCAGAAAATGCACAAGTATGCGTAATCTTCGGGGAAGTGTCGCACTTGGCGGTACATTTTCTCTGCGTCCGCAATAAGAACAATCTCATGGGTGCGGGATCGCATTACGATCGATCGCAAATCGTCTTGTACGATTGGACCGACGAGAAGAGCATCGTTGAGCGAGATGCCCGAGCTCGTTTTACTGGACGCGTCGAATACAACGCGTAGTTTGGTCGTCGTGCTGCTCTCTCGAATTACTGGGTGGTGTGGGAGATAATATTTCGGATGAATTTCTTTGGCGAAGGTGCTGAGCGGTGCCATATGGCCCAGCTGAAGGTACTCGGACATGAACTCCCGATACTGCTGAGCGATCGAAGCATCACGAGACAGGCGATTCTCTAGCAAGCGAAACCGGTGTAGAGCTGATTTCTGGTTGTCTCCCAATCGTTGGACCATAGACTCCTTGAATGGAAGACGCACTATATATCGACCCGAAGCATCACGAGTCACCGTACGTTGGAAAAACTCTTCGCAAGCAGTTTCGTCCGGGGAATAGTTGGTAGCTGATGCGTCCTCCTCTATCTTCCAGAACTTCTCCATGTAGGTTTGTAGATCGGCAACGGTTGAGACATTACAGCGGACAGAAGTGTGGGGCAGATTTTGGGCAGTTCTTCCAGACACTACCCATCCGAAGACCGAGTTGGCCAACAACGGAAGAGATTCGTCAAGTGTAATACGCCCTGGGACGGAAAACAAGTCAAAGAAAATCTCTGCCCCCAACACGATGTCCACCGTGCTTGATTGGAAGAAAGCAGGATCAGCGAGGTTGATGTTAGAGGGAATGTCCCAGCGGGTTACGTCGATGTTCGTCGATGGAAGGTCCATGGTGACCTTGGGCAAGATAAGCAGATCGACGCTAGTTGTGTAATCGGAATTTCGAGATTTGATGACGGCTCGGAATTGGTGCTTCACCTTCAATGCAGACTTTCCGATCCCTGCGACCGGCACATCGACTCTTGTTCGTTTGACGTTCATCATTTGCGATAGTTGAGAGGTTGCGAAGCAGCATTCGCTCCCCGAGTCCAGGAGAGCGCGGGCGAAATGTTCCTTTCCAGCATCGTCAACGATTATTACCACGGCGGTGGCAAGAAGTACCTTGGATCGCGTTGTTTGTTGAGAGTTACAACTGGTCACTCCTGAGTGGGCAGCATTCATCGTGATTGAAGCCGCTCTCGATGCTGAAGAAGACGTCGGTGGATCAGTGGGGGTGGCACCAGAGGCGGTTGGGTTGGAACTTCGGGCGTCGCTTGTTGTGACTGCAGCGTTTGTTGATCTCCCTTGATTGGATGTAGTTGTAGTGCACAGTTGTGTGTGGTGACGAGAGTTACACCTCCTGCAACAATTTTCCGATGGGCAATCACGAGACATGTGACCCTTTCGAAAGCAGTTGCGACACAGTTGATGTCGCTTGACGGGTTTTTTCTTCTCCTCTTCTGGCATGCGACTGAAGATCTGGCACATGTAGATTGGATGTTCTTCCGGGCAGAAGAGACACCTTCGACGATTCTCCTGGAAGGCTCCGTGGCTGCCAATGCGAGAATTTGGCGGCTTGCGAGGCTGAAAGGCTTGTTGCGGTTCGGGTTGTTTGGAGGACATCTGCTGCAGAACACTGACCCGACGTTGGATGAAATCCGTCAAGTCCTTGAAGGTAACGTTTTGTTGGGTGGCGGAAAGTTCTTCCCAATCACGCCGAGTGACGGGATCCAGACGGCTTGAGAGAAAGTGGATCAAAAGGATGTCCCAATATTCAGTGCTCTCTCCTAGCTGCTTGAGCACCTTTACATTAGCTTCATATTTCTCCACTAATGAGTGAAGCTCAGCTGGTGATTCTCTGCGAATCACCGGAAAATCGAACAATGCCTGAACATAATTGCGCTTTAGAACCTTCGGGTTTTGAAAATGCTCGACGAGGAGATTCCAAGCGACAGAATAGTTCGTTGCGCTTATCGGTATCGTTTGGATTAGCTTCAATGCTTCTCCGGCAAGCGATGACCGAAGGTAATAAAATTTCTGTATGCTCGACAACTCTAATGATGAGTGTACAAGCGACACGAACAGGTCGTGAAAGTTGAGCCATGTTTCATAGTTGCCAGTGAATACTGGTAGCTTCACATCGGGCAGCTTCACATGGTTCGAATGGCTTTGGGCAGGGGGGTTGTGAGTGGGCATACTTGCAGGGGTAGGGCAGCGTTGGGAAAGAAAACCTTTTACCTTGTAGTAGGAGTTTTCAAACTCAATCCTTTCCTTGAGGTACTGCTCAAGAGCATCAGGGGTTTCGTCGGTGGTCTCCAAATCTGCCTGAACCTTGTTGAACTCTGTCCACAGAGACACAATTGCTTCCAGGCGTATGGCGATTTCGGGTTCATCTCTCTCCTCTTGGTACGACGCAACGAACTTCTCGATGGAGGCCAATGACGTCAATATGCTGCGACGTCTCGTATTTAGGTAGCGCAGCTTGCGCTCGATTCCGGACATGATGGCGAATCAGGATCTACAAATTGAGACCAGGTAGCCCGGAAAAGAAGAAGCTTACGTATTGGAGCGGTAATTACCTTGCAAAAGGCAATAAAGTGCCTTGTATTTATAATCCTTCCGCTTCTCGAACTGCAATGTGTAGATGCGATAGATCGGTTTGAATGCGTCGACGTCTCACTGTTGTTGGAACTGATGATGGTACACAGCCAGCAATGGCTGCTATTCGTGCTGCTAAACAGAAGAACTTATTGTCGTCCCTCCGGGAAATGGCGGTTGCTTGCCTCGATTGTGCACAGGATCGGATGAAGGATTGGCGAAACTCCGGGAATGTCGACCGGAGGCCCCAGTGCGGTAGATGTGCGAGGAATGTCCAGTCGGGCGATGTAATCATGCAAGCAAAAAGACCCGGTAGACGAGCGATACACCTTTAGGCCGATTGGAAATTCACTCACCTTCTAGAACAATTGTCAATGCCTTGAACAATTATTCTTTATCAGCAGCCAGTGCCAAGCGTGGAGAGATGGCGTTGGAGGGAAAATGTCGATGGCGATATTCTCGTTGAATAGCCATCTACAGGAATGGCGTCAGAGCCGTAGCTTCACCGGGTGGTCGAAATCGCGTCGACGACCATCCGGCACGAAGGACCAGATGTAGCGGCAGTGGCAGCAGAGCGGACTTACATCAATGTAGGGCGAATCTTTCCATCGACGTTGGCACTAGAGATGCGGAATTCTTTGGTCAATAGCTCACAGTTCGGAATAGTTGAAGTTCTTCGTAGTTTACGGACAAAGTACGAGTTCTTGCACTTAATCACCACATTTATTCACGAACGTTACATTAACACATTAGGGCCCATATAGCCGAGGCGGTAAACGCACGGGTATTCAGCATGACCATGCTGAGGGTGACGGGTTCGATTCCCGGTCGGTCCAGGATCTTTTCGTAAAGGAAATTTCCTTGACTTCCTTGGGCATAGAGTATCTTCGTGCCTGCCACACGATATACACATGCAAAATGGTCATTGGCAGAGGAAGCTCTCAGTTAATAACTGTGGAAGTGCTCATAGAACACTAAGCTGAGAAGCAGGCTTTGTCCCAGTGAGGACGTTACGCCAAGAAGAAGAAGAAGAACATTAACACATATTTATTTGTACTCTTAGAACTTAACTACTAATTTACTGCACTTAACTCTAACGATCAAAAACTATAAACATATTCAGCAGCGACAGACTGCGTCGAACCGATCCCGGCGAGATATCGAAGGTGCACTGATTGTCGTCGCTTATCCCATCAATCTCTAGCCTCATCGTAGCCCCGTAGGTAGAGATGATCGTATTGCTTCGTAAGGTCTCTCGCTCTCGATGGTTTCCTATGGATACTCCAGATCTGCACCACCGCTACTAGCACTCATGGGTGATAAGGATTCGAGATGTGTTGTACGTAGGCTAGTGAGGATGGCACGTGGGCTGGTGATACACACGAGCTAATTGATTGTGATGTTGCATCGCCCATGGAGTGTTAAGCCGTACCAACTCACATTTGCATGCAAACAAATGGGTTGATGGGTAAGTGAGTGACTGTTTTAAACGAATGTGTTAATGAGTTATTGAGTAACTTGATAAACAAGTGACCTAGACGCTCAGAGACTTGATGAGTAAGCGAATTCTTGAGTAAACTGTTGTTAGTAAGTTGTATCGTAGATAAGCGGCTTTCTGTGTATATGTAAAAGAAATGATAGAGCCCAAAAGCATTATATTCTTATTATTGTTTTTGTATTAAAAGTGAACACAGTACCGTAACTGCTTTTTTCGAATAGGATGAATGTCCCTTTCGTGACGGACCATAAAAGAATGATTATCTCAAATTTTCTCTTATAAACTTAACGTCCTCTAGAATAAAACTTTCTTTACTTCAGCTACTTTATCCACCTATGCACTTTTTGGGGTCAAATTAGGACCAGCACAATTGTGCTGGTCCGTCGATGTTCTCTAATTGCTAAAAATTGCCTACTTTTAGGCGTTTTATGGTACTGAAGATTTATTGTAATTATTAAATCACTGCAAAGTGTTAGTTTGTAGAAATTTATACGTATAATTTAAAATCTAGGAACACGAGATCAGCTTGACAGGGTTTTCAAATCATAGAAGTGAATAAGAAGAAGATAATAAGAAAAGCAAATCCCTGTTCCAAACTCATTCATGATTTCGATAATATGGAGTAATATTATTCACCCAAGTATTCGAAGTTCTTTCAAAAACTCGTACAAGCTGATATCGTGTTCCTTGAAATGAAATTATACGGCTAAGTTTTACAAACTATCACTTTGTAGTGCATTAATTATTCAAATCAATCTTCTATACCATAAAACGCCTAAGAATAGGCAATTTCCTATGGAACTTGGACCGATATACCGATAGAACCGTACCATTACCAACGGCATTCTGACCCTTCATATTCAAATAAAGATACATGAAGCATGAAGCCTCTAATTATAAATCACTCCCAATTTTTGCTGGGGTTCCTATTCATATGATCCATACAAGCAGAGGAAGACATGGTGCAGAATGTTTTGAAAGCTTAAGCTGTTGTATTTCTCAACATATTTTATTTCAATGATATGAACATATTTCTTGTCATTTAAAAATAATACAAAAGCTTAATCAGTTGTATGCTGTGTTAGTCATTAGGCAAAATAAGCCATTAGGCCCAAAAGGTCATTATGCCGAAAACTTGATTAAGCCAAATAGATAATTAGGCCGAAAAGGACGTTAGGTCATATGTCATTAAGCCGCACACTCAGCGAAAAAAACTAGCGAAATTCATCGAAATACCTTATGAAAATTTGCTATTAATAATTCTTATGTCATCCATAAGAATACCTTATGAAAAATGATCGTGCTTGCTATGACAAATTTTATAAGATAGGCTTATGGAAAGAACAAAAAAATCTTAAAATGATGCAGACTGGATTCGATCCATGAACGTCGAGATCACCGAGCCCGTGTTTTATCCACACGGCTACCGACGCTTGAGAACACCATGTTGCTAAACATGAATAAAAGCCAAGCTGTGAGACGATTTTACGTCATAGAGTGACCTAATGAAATTCATCCGAAACATTATGAATTATTTAAAGGCCGTTTCATAAGTTGGGCCTTATGGAAATCCTAAAGTTATTTGGCTGAGTGAATAATTCAGGTATAGAACAAGGTCATTTCGCCAAGACCTGCCCAAAATACTATTTCGGCCTGAAGACCTTTTTGGCCTGAAGACCTTTTCGGCCTGAAGACCTTTTCGGCCTGAAGACCTTTTCGGCCTGAAGACCTTTTCGGCCTGAAGACCTTTTCGGCCTGAAGACCTTTTCGGCCTGAAGACCTTTTCGGCCTGAAGACCTTTTCGGCCTGAAGACCTTTTCGGCCTGAAGACCTTTTCGGCCTGAAGACCTTTTCGGCCTGAAGACCTTTTCGGCCTGAAGACCTTTTCGGCCTGAAGACCTTTTCAGCCTAGAGACCTTTTCGGCTTAAAGACCTTTTTGGGCTTAAAGACCTTTTCGGCCTAAAAAACTCGAAACCCCTTGAAATGCCTCTGAAGCCCCTGTAACTCCCCTTAAATGCCCCTGAAAGCACTCGAGACGGTCCTGAAAACCCCAGAAACCCTTTAAAACATCAATGAAAAGTTTCCTGGAATGCCCCTGCAAATCTCTTAATCTCTTCTGAAGCCGCTGAAACTCCTTCAAATCCCCTGAAACCTCTGAAACGCCCCTGGAACATGTACTCAAACAGTTCTAAGAGCTTATTTTATTAGACACTAAATATGAATAGTATCCCTAGTCTGACACGTTCGCTTCAAATGAATCGTTATACGTATCATACCATAAACAGATCCAATTGAAAAGCCTACTAAAAAAAACTCAATGACACTCAGTCAATTTTCAACCGATAACTTCATTTTTGAGACACGATCAGATACGCACAGTATCCAGCCATATTCAAAAATTCAAGTCAATCGATTTGCAATTGCCTGAGTTATAGCAGCAAGAGCTCCTACCCAAATGGCCCCAGACCCTATATGCACATGACACGACCGATACATTAGCTGTGCATACAACTTTGGCAAGTGCGCATTGGCAACATTGGCAGACAAAGTGCAATACTTGTTGCAGAACTCCGGACTTCTACCAAATGGGCTTCGTGTTCGTGCGGCTAGTGGCGTCAGTCGTTAAGGTTTATAATTAGTGCCGCGGAATGTGAGTTCGATACTCGCTCCGTCCAGATAAAACTTTTTTTTTATATGTGAAGAACTTTATGAAAGCTGCATATACACTGGCATACCCAGTCGACACCATAGAAACAAAATGCATTGCACACAACAATACCATGGAGGCCTGACAGTCATGCCATATGCGTTGCATATTGAAGACCAATACCAGTCCATTACAAGTTTTGCACACTTGCAGCTCCTGTGAACTACGTATACGCCATGTGTTAATGGGAAGCTCTTCAATAACTATTCCTGAGAATATTTGATGACCTATCTGGAGTCATGTCTGGACTGCAGAGAACTGTAGATAGACAACCACCCAAGTAGCACCTGTAACTAAAATGGAAATGATCATCGTTGCAAACATGTTGCAACTGAGTTTTCATGAAACAAACAAAATTAAAACCTATCAAAATCCTGTTGTTAATGCCAAACTGAGGTGTAACAGTTTTATAATCAGCGCTGTTATTGGTCATGAGCTTCCCATGACGGTGAACAAGTAGGCTCTTTCATCGTCACAAGATAAAACGAGCGTTCACGCACTTCATCATGTCATTTCGCAATGATCAAGCGTCATGACGGAAACTTTCAAATTGTTTTGGAATTAAATTATTCACCTGATCCAAGCAAATTTGGGCTAGCTGTTGTATTTAACAGTAAAGAGGACATATATCCATGCTTTGAAGGATTTAAACAATAACAAAATTCATCAATGTGCTATTAATGGCCTTGTTTACAACCATGTCACGCTCCGTCATGACCGAGAAATGAGCGAATATTGTTAGTCTCTCTTGGTCATCGTCTCCCGATTCGATGACATTGAGAGAGGCACTTCTGTAAAAATCGCGTGACGACCCGTGTTGACGCTGACGCTTTCCAAGCCTGTTTATAATAACTAGCATAATGAAAACAAACGTTATCTTTAGTTGAAACTTGCGAAACCAATTTGTAACTGAAGTATAATCTGATTGTTTCAACAAATCTTAGTTACAACCGTTTACAAACCAAATCAACCAAAACATTGATTCTGATTGTTATAAACATGTTGCACCTGGAACTTATTTAGAACATAACGAACAATTTTGACAGGAGAGATAGAAGTTCCAAAATGTGCGGCAAAATGTTTTTGTGATCACGAAAAATATAAAATGCACTATAAAAAACCAAAATGTTTAAACAATAACGAAATCATGTACAAATAAAATGTAACCTTTTCTTAATAAATTTATCGACATATTCCAAATTTTATAAAATTAAAGTGATAAAATAGAAAAAAAAGTCAGATTGGAAGTATAATTCTGCCTCATTTTTGCAGTACTGAACGACTGGTACCTACCACTGGGAAGATTTGAATATATGGGGTTTAGAGAAATCTAACGTAACGTACAAAAATATTAGGAGTTTCCCACGAAAAATTTGACAATGGGTTTACATTTTTTTACAAAAAACGTGAAATTTTCGGTACGTAATAAATGGACAGCCTTTTGTCGATGTAAATGGGAAGTACACGTCCAAGTGTCTACTTTTTCGGTTATTTATGTCCTACACGAAAAATTGAAACTACCTTATTTTGGGTTGGTTTTACCCTAAAATGAGTATATCAAACTGATTAGTTACCCAAAATTAGGATGTTTTTCCTCTCTCCCCCATAGATATTGTCGTAAATAAACAGAGATGCGTCTATCCAATGGGGGTCCTTGAGGCCAATAAGCCAATTTTGGGTAAATGAAGATTGTTGCACGCGTGTAAATCAAAGGGGTACCGCTGTCCGATCACTTTTGCAATATTTTCAACGCCTTGCCTCGCCCAGACCTGTGAACGAAAACATTTTATACTTTGTATACACAAAATTCAGCATATTCGTAGTTCCGTGTCAAAAATTGAGCTCAATCCACCAAAGCAAACTATAGTTACATCATCTCAAACTTGACCATTTTGTATGAAAATCGGCGTTTGTCCGATCAATTATGCACCACAGTGTATATATAGATTTGAAATGTCGATCTCTTCCGGGTGCTCAGGAATTCCAAAGGATCTCATGAGTATTTCATGGAGTTGTAAGGGTTTCAGGGGCATTTTGGGGGTCTCAAGGACATTTCAGGGATTTCAAGGGCATATAGGGGGTTTCAGAGATATTCAGGGGGGTTTTCAACGGCACTTCAATTAGTTTCAGAGGTCTTTCAGTGGATTTTCAGGGGGGACCAGTGGGGTCTCAGGGGCGATTCAGGCGATTTCAGGGATTTCCGTTCGTTTTCGAAGGTTGCTCAGGGGGTTCCATGGGCGTTTGAATGGGGCTTTAGGAACGTTATACGGGGCTTCAGGGAAATTTCAGGGGACTAAACATGTTTCAGGAGGTTTCAGGGGTGTTCATGTGACTCATGATGACTCATGAGGTATCATGAAATCTCAGGGTTTTCGGGTGTGGCACAAGAGCCCCGATTTTTTTTTCTGAAACATCCTTAAACCCCCTTAGCATTCCAATGAAAATGGCTCCAATTTTCCTAAAATAAAACTGCCTTGAAATCAACGCTAAGCCCCAAATTTGAATTAATGTAATAAATGGTGCCATTTTTGTTGATACATATATAATTATACGTATAACTGTGTTCCATGCTAAGTATCTACAATATATTTCTATTCGGTTCTATACTATGCTATTCTATCTTCTAAATTATACCAGTATTCAAATTGACTGTACTAGGTAACAAAATAAAAAGTAAATTTTTGTAGTTCTGCATGTTTCTGGTTAGCCATCGATAAGACGATAGCAGAGTAATAATCGCAAAATACAAAAAAAAAAAAACAATTCTTCTCTCCTATTCTATCATCATTCCATCTAAGGCTTGTCCTTCACTGTAATGTTATTATTTTTATGAGAAACGAATAATGTCCTAAGACTCCACGCGCATGTGTTCATACAAGCGCTTTCAGTTTTACGCATTTGGACTCACACTTTCGTCATCCTGCCGAGAGAACCAAGAGAATTTCAGCCCTTATCGCACATTTCTTCCTCGCCCACGTCTTTCGTTCTATCTTGAATCAAACAAAACTTATTTTTGCCTTCTCGTTCCATATAGTTTTAACTGATTTATCACCCACTCCGCAAGTGCTCGATCTTCCCATTCGCGTTCGTGCAGTGTGATTTGCGTATTACGAAAAAAAAAGTGTGAGTAGATTCTTCGGAAGTGATAAAACCCTATTTATCTAGTGGAAGTGAGTGCCAAGAAATCGGAAAGAATTCCGTTTCTTAAAGGGATCGAACGACGCAGTTGCAATCAATCGAAGACAACGACAACCAGTAAAAGTGTCTTCCCTTTCACTCCGACCGAGCGACATCCAAGTTACTAGTGGTCAAAGTGTCCCGCCCTCTGATCATTTTCCCTTATTCTTGTTCGTTTCTGATGGTGATTCGATCTGCAAAAATATTTTAAAATAATTTATGGACCCTGGAAGGCGAATATAAAAACATACAATGCCTCAATGATCGATAATGAGCAAATTTGGGATAAAACCAGATCGATCTTAAGGGGAAAAAAACCCGGTCCTCCGATTCTCCATGATCGCATGAATGGCGTAAGTGCCATAGTAGTTTTTGGAATATGTTCATTACAGCGGCATTCCTTCGTATCATAGATGAGTCAACTACGCAGAAGTTTTCAATGACACTTGTGTCAACTATTCAATCACAGCCAGCGGCAACCACCTCTGGAATGTCGAAATTTACTCTCCCCGCGAGTAACTTCGACCGCCGGGTGCTTGCATTCCACCAAGTTAACCCAAATATCCGGAAATGACTTCCAGTTTCGATCACTCGGATTTTTTTTTTTTTCAACTGCTGCTCACTCTCACTCTTTCTCACTCTCTTTCTCTACTATTGCTAGTCAGCTGCCAAATCTCTCCAAATTTAGTGCAAATTTGATAACGGCTTCAAACCGGATTAAAACCTGCTCTAACGACCGAAAGTAGCGTTCACGTCACGCGGTCGGTGGACTTGAAATTGTCCCTCCTTGTGACGACGAGGACCCACAGCGAAGACGTCGACGACCGAATAGCAAAAAGTCATAAAAAGTGAATAACTCAACTTCAATATACTTGCTTAATTTGCCATTCAGAGTGACGTGAAGGACTGCGAAAGAAAACCACCGATACAGGTTGAAGAAAATCACAAGCAATTACCACCGACGAAGTTTTACATCGAGCGTGATTGTATCTATTGTGCAAAATTCGGCAATCGTTAGTTTAAATGCTAACTGTTGCATCTTTTTTTGTCTCTTGATTGCTCACCAGTCTTGAAGGAAGTGTTTCTCTGCAAATTTGACATAATTTGAAAGTTTATGTCAGTTTCATTTTAGCATCCATTAGATTAGACATACATTCATCACCCAAACGCTGTTGATCATGCATTGAGAGGTGTTAAGATTAATACTAGTACATATTAAGAAAATTGCACAAATTCGTAGGTGGTACAGTCCCAGACTGCCATTATGAGAATTGCCCAAATAACAATTAATGCTGAACAATAGCTGGTTAATGGTGTCAACGACTGAACACAATGACAGATGAATATTGGTCTGAAGTATGGCTTGTTCAACCTTTTTAATCAGCAATACATAGATGGCTGAATATCAAGTTGAATGGATTTTTTTTTATCTGGGTAACCAGTTTTTGAACATATGTACACCAACATGCATAATTAATCATCAGTTGTTCAACCTTTAATCAAATCATTTTTGACAGCTGACCCAAGCATGTTCTCGTGAAGTCCACATCGCTTCTTCAGCCTCAATACAGACTAAGTCCAACTTACGTTCTTGACTATTTAGACTCAACAAGTATTGCTCTTGTTTTAGATACTATCTATAGGTGAATCCGAATGGTCCCCCATTGTAGAGGCGTTGAGTGAGATAAGGAGAAAATCGTTTGTTTACATAAAAAATCAACTTTTTTGTCTTCAAAATTTACTTATACATATTATGCACCGATACTTGATATTTTCCATTGGTAATGCCGATGACAGACATCGGATTGGCCAGCTAACAAAAAATCCGGAAGATCGCCCGCCGGAGGCATAGCAAAAGCTCCTCAAATTAATCACATAAATTGTTCGTAAGTACCTACCTACCTAAGCGCATCTGAAAGAGGAGTAAATTTTCTTTTCAAAAAGTGCTCGTTTGTTCCTCTACGATGCGGAATTCGATACGTAAAAGTGAAAAAAGTGCACTTTGCCTATGCTGCGCCATGGCACTTTTTTGTGGAGCCACGTTTTTCGTAGGGTTCTCATTCCTGCCACCAGATGCGGAGGGATCGTTAGCTTCCGTTGGACTCACCTATACAATTGTATTGTCGCGCTTATCTTTTATTAGAGTCCGGTAGCGGTCGTACGCTCGCAAGGCATACAGTGGCAGTGACACTCGCAAGAAAAACAAAATAAAATATGTCCCCGCCTGTAAGAATCGGGATTATCAGGAATTACAAATAATGCACAGACAAACGGTTAATATTTCACTGAGATTTATTCGGACACTCCACTACTCAACACACCTGTCCGTACGTCCTGTCTCCTCATAACTAACTAACTCCCCCCATCATCATAGCCTACCTTGATCACATCATCATTGTAACCGTGCTAATATACTACAATCCTCCTTTACTTTAATGATTTTAATGTGCAGTCTGTCACGATCTCTAACTTCTTCATCCATTAGCTCTTGAAACGGTATTCCAGGCAGTTTGTTCCGGATCTTTCCTCCAAACATAAGCTCAACCGGTGATTTTCCCGTCACACTGTGGTTTGTTGAGTGATACGTAAGCAAATATTGACGCAATTCCAATCTCCAATCCTTTCCCAATTCTTATGCAATTCTCAGTCTTTTCAAAATGGATCTGTTCTGACGCTCAACTTCACCGTTCATTGCTGGCCAATAAGGAATAGTATTAATGATTTTGATTCAATTGCTCCTGAAATTCGCTGCACTTTCCATTGAATTGTGGTCCATTATCAACTCGCAATGTTCTTGGAAGGCCAAAACGACTGAATACAGCTGCCATTTCCTTTATAGTATCAGCAGCCGTTGTTTCCTTCATCTCACAGACCTCCATGTATGAATCTATGACAAATGGTCGAAAGACATAAGGTCGAAGGACAAAAGGTCGAAGGACAAAAGGTCGAAGGACAAAAGGTCGAATGGACAAAAGGTCGAATGGACAAAAGGTCGAATGGACAAAAGGTCGAATGGACAAAAGGTCGAATGGACAAAAGGTCGAATGGACAAAAGGTCGAATGGACAAAAGGTCGAATAGAACAAAAGGTATAATTGACAGTAGACAATTTGGAAGACATGATAAAGTGGTCAGTATTAGACAGAAAAACGACAATTCGCTTATATGCAGCTATTTACTACCGCATTGCAATCCGAAATAGATGCCTAGAATGATAGAAAGTAGAAGCCAATAGAAGGATATAAAGTAATGTTATTCATGAAAGTTAAATGTGGAAAATAGTACTCCTTGAAAGAATAGCCTATGGGTAGAAGAAGGATGAATAATATATTGAAATATTGTCATTTGAAATTCCAATCATTACAGCGGTTCAATAAAGTTAAACAATCTATTAATTAGAGGAGAACAAATTTCTGGGTACTATATGCACCGACGAACCGACGTGACAGCTAGAACAAATAAATTCAAATTTATTGTCCGCGACGCCATGATGAAAAATAGCCGAACACTATCGCCACCTTTATAACGGCTCGCGATGATTTGATAGCTCGACACCAAACCCCCGTGTGTTCATATAGGAAACGGTTCGCGTCTGCGCTGATTTGACAGAAGCGATCGCTCGCTTCGTTGGTCGACCGTTAAATTAGGGGGGGACAGTTTTGGATCGCCACTGTCACGTCGGTTCGTCGGTGCTATATGAGCAAACAAATCGAAATAATTTACGTTGGGATTGGGAGGTATGGCTTTCAATCTTTGGAGGAATAGCTTATGAAAGCTTAAGAAACCGTTTTTGAGTTATTCTTGCAAAGACTGATCGCCATACCTCCCAACATAATCATCAACAGTCGAAATTCGAAGAAATTATTTATACTTATACAGTGTAATTCATCGGAACTACCTATAAATCCAAGAGGGGATGATCACTAATCACAAGTAGTAATTGTTTCGGCAGTATAGATAGGAAGAACAGCTATTGAATTAAAGAAGGCAAAATTTCTGATTGAATTATAAGTACCTAAATAGTCGATAATTAATTCATCTAATCTAATCTAATCTAATCTAACACACACGCAGCCAGTACAAGAAAGCATCCTGGAAAATAATCGGGTTAGATTACGCCCGATTATTTTTCTTGTCAGTATTGATGCTTGCAGCATATCAGAGATATGACACAAGCGTCAAAGCGGCCAGGCCTACTGCGTAGCGTTTACCGCAAAGATGATTCTTTGAAATGTTTCGAGTTTATTGTATCTTTCTCTAACTTCGAATCACTTCATGAATCGCAGGGGAGGAAGGATGCGTGGACATACCGTACCAAACGCTCCGATATATTAGAAATTAATTGTTGTATATAATAATGAAAATAAGAGGGTAAAACAAGTATCATGGAACATTCTCACCAAATTTGAATAATGCATCGTTGGATCCACTTGGAAGGAGGGGGGTTGTTTTTTTCTGCTTCAGTGATGTTCAGTTTCTAAATCTTGAGGATTGATTTCACTTGAGTGTGTGGTGTCATTTCGGGTCGAAGCCACTTTTGATCCAAATAACACTTGTGCGCGGTATTTCTGCATTAATTCTCAACATTTCCTAACAAACTCAAAACCAATCCGAATTTCACGAAAATTGAACTGGTAGTCCAACACTTTATACTACACATTTGGCGGAGCATTCAAAGCGAAGCTGGTGGCATACATCGTTTTTTTAGATTACGAAACTTGTAGATTTGCGCGTGGCGAACAATTCCCGAAGGAATCGTATACTTCACTTTTTCCCTTGCTTTCATTTTTTCCTTCATGGCGTCCAAGCAGCGCTAAGCGAACTTGCACGACAAAATTTTCACCACCTCACAAAACGTCCAGCTCGCCACGACCACACTCGATCTACTCCCTCTGGGGTCCGGTTCGGCGCACCAGAAGGACGACACTTAGATGTACTCTCCGCAAGAATCCCTAGCCGAATTGATTTTTACGAACACCTGTTCTGTTCTGTGTACCATCAAAAGGAAAACTACACTTTTCTTATTCAATATCACACGCGGAATTAATGGTTTATTAATGTTCACATTAGTTAGTTAATGTTGGCAGAATCAAACGAGGAGACGAAGAAAAACGTGGCAGCTGATTCCAAAACACAACCATCCGCGCGCGCTGCCTACTGCGATCCTTTCCTAAATAGTCGATAATTAATTCAGTAAAAAAACTTAAAAGAACAGCCTATAAATTTAAGAAGGAAAAATTACTGAAAAAAACATCAAACTAAATTGCCATTAAATACTACATCAACACAACTTGAAAGAATAGCCTATAAACAAAAGAAGGAAAAATTTCCTATAGAAATGTCAGTGGCTGAAATACATATGATTACTATAACAGCACCATAATGTTTCTCTGAATGAGCAACAACATGAACTATTTATTCTTAAAAGTGACACACCAGCTGGAAACTTGGTCTAGTAATGTTGTTGTTCATTCGACCTTTTGTCCCATTCGACCTTTTGTCCATTCGACCTTTTGTCCCTTCGACCTTTTGTCCATTCGACCTTTTGTCCCATTCGACCTTTTGTCCATTCGACCTTTTGTCCTTCGACCTTTTGTCCATCGACCATTTGTCCTTCGACCTTCTGTCCTAAAGCCCCATGTATCGACTATAATAGTCAACGATCACCAGCAAATATTGCCCTTCTGGCAACGGTCCTAGAAAATCGGCTGCTACATCAGTCCAAGGTTGATCAGGAAGTTCACGTCGGACTATTGGCTCAGGTGGATTTGGCGCTGATACCAATGTACAGCCTTTGCAGTTTCTCACAAACTTTTCGACATCTTGATCCAATTTTGGCCACCACACATTGGTTCTCAAATGACTTTTCATCATGCCAATTCATGCTAATTCCTGGATGCCCTTCATGCGCAATCTCTAAAACTCTATTCCGAAGTGAACGGGGAATAACTATTCGGTCGATCCTTAGTAAAACTTTGTCAATAGTACAAAGTTCGTTTGCAATCACACGATATGATAGAGGCAACTCTGCATGAAGTTCGTCCGCTAATGACGCTACAACTTCAGAGATTTCAGAGTCTTTCTGAGATTCTTCTCTTATTTCACTCCATTGAAGAGCAAATGTGGAACCAGCTAATACAGCTATTTCACGAATAGTGATTTCCTCTTCTGGATCGAATGCAGTTGATTTCACGGTAGCTAATCTTGAGAGACAATCGGCAATGTTCTGATTTCCAGGAATATGTACAACATGATAATCAAACGACTGCAATCTTAAAATCCATCTCTCAATTCTTGCACACGCTTTTGACCTAGGAGTGAACAAATACTCCAGAACTTTACAATCGTTCATTAGAGTAAAGGATTTGCCGTACAAGTACATTCGAAATCGCTCAACACTCCGAACCAACGCCAATGCCTCCTTTTCGGTTTGGCAATGCCGGCGTTCGGTATCTGTTAGTGATTTAGAGGCGAAAGAAATGACGCTACAATTCCCATTCGTACTTTTCTGCAATAGAACTGCTCCTAATCCCAACGGACTTGCATCTGCCACCACCATTGTTTTGTCAGTGGGTACGAAAAATCCCAACGTTGTTGCAGAAGCAATACGCGTTTTGATGGTTTGAAACGCAGTTTCATGAGCAGCAGACCATTCGAACTTTGTCTCTTTCTTTGTGAGATTCCGAAGCGGTTCAGCAACTGTCGCAAGATCCGGAATTAATTTGTTCTAGTAATTTGCAAGGCCGAAAAAACTGCGTACTACTGATTCACAAGCTGGAAGTCGAAATGAGGAAACGGCATTAACTTTCGTCTGAGATGGACTAATACCAACTTCAGAAATATGGTGTCCAAGGAAATCGAGTTCGGAAACCCCAAAGGCACATTTTTCCCAATTTAGTTCCACACCTCTTTCTTTTAACCTATTGAGAACCTAAAATCGAATTTACGGAATTCACATATTTATTACAATGAAACAATAGTTCAAATAAAATTTAAAAATCTACCTTGTCCAAATTCCTATCATGAATTTCTCTCGTTACTCCCTCAATAATGACATCATCAAGATACCAGCAAGTTCCCTCGCAACCTGACAACATCTCTTCCATGATGCGCTGGAATATCTCAGGTGCTGTCACTAACCCGAACGGTAGGCGCTTGAATCGAAACAGTCCGCGGTTGGTAATAAACGTCGTCACATCACTCGAATCCTCACTCAACTCCACCTGATGGAAGGCTTCTCGTATGTCTAACTTGCTCCATATCTTCCCTTTCCCCAACCGCGCAAGATATTCTTCTACCACAGGCATAGGAAAGTGTTCCCGTACCACTGCTTCGTTGACTCGTCGTAAGTCCAAACAAATCCTTGGCTCTCCAGAAACTTTGCCGACGACTACTAATGGTGACACCCAGGTAACTGGCCCTTTCTTAACTTCGATTATGTCACGAATCAAAAGTTGTTCGAGTTTGTTGTGAACTGCTGCTTCCATAGGTATCGGAACTCTACGTAACGGTTGAAATACCGGCTTGACATCTGGATCCATTTCAATTGACGCCTTCACTCCGCTGATCTTGGCAAATGGCTTGAGCTGCTCGCAAACGTTGTTCACATCTAGCCCCACCTTCAATACACCTAGATTCTTTGCCGTGAAATCACCAACTATATCCTTTTGGCCGCCCTTTACTACGAAAAACTCCGCAACCGTTGATCTACGTCCAATACAGACTTCTGCTTCAAAGGTTCCAACGACATCAAGAGGTTTATCGCTGCCGTATCCTTTCAGAATACGTGATGATCCCTTAGATGATTTCAAAATTTTCACCTTTCTTTCTTTCAACATCTCCCATGTCTCCATCCTAATCAAATTCGCATCCGCTCCTAAATAAAAAAAATATTAATTTCACATCAAAGTTTCTTTAAACTAAAAACAAACGAAAATAACAACCTGAATCTATCAACAGCTTAACCAAAACTCAGCCTAGTACAGCTTCCAAAACGTTGGTCTCATTCCCTCCGTAAAACGCATAGTAGATTTTCTCTTCACTCGAAGAAACTCGTTCATCTGATTCCTTGACAGACTCTGGCAACTTGTCAACGGTGTAAACTTTCTTCGGATTCATCGGCTTTCCAGCGTTGTGCTTGCGTTTCCTGCAGGTAACTTCATAATGCCCCAGCTGCTGACACCGACGACAGGTACGACCTCGAGCTGGACATTCGGGTGAATTGGCGAAATGTCCGGACTGCCCACATGAAAAACACGAAAACTTGATGTTCTTTGCAGGTAATTGCTGATCGATACGACGCTTTGGTACAGCTGAAACTTGGTCCGGTTGTCCACCGAATTTTGCAGTCACCGATGTTGATTTCTCGTTCCTTCTGACTTGGTGTACCAGTGATTCCCTCATCGAATTGTTGCTTTCCTTTAGCTCTCTCATCTGTTTTTCGGTGTCCTCGATAGTTGCCGCAATCTCTTCGATTTCTTTCAAAGAACGAACACGCTTCAAAATGGCCTTACGCAACTCATCTGACCGGCAATTCTCAACGACGACATCGATTAAGTAAATTTCTTTAAGTATTTCGCACATTTCAACCGAATACTTTTCAAACCCGCAATTCAAACTTTGTTGACGAAGTCGAACAATATAATGTGAAAATTTTTCGTTGACTTCTTGCTTCAGCTTCCAGCTTGAAAAAATGAATCAAGTAACTCAATAGCCAGATCATACGCTTTTGGACTCAACGTGACCAATGGCATTTTATCATGATCCGGTAAACTTCTGAAAACTCGTTGGAATTCCACTCCGCCCAGATGAAGTAACTTCGCCCGTTTCATCTTTTGGTCAGTTATATTGAACTCCTCGAAATAACATTCGAGAGACCATTTCCAAGTTTCCCATTCTCTGGAAAGTTTCCCTTTCTCAATTATGTCGCAACGGAAAGGTGCAATTTGACGAGTTTCCTCCATCTGAAATATTATATTCAATTTGGCAAACATAAAACCATTTTTTTTTTAATATTTCGATTAATTTCGAATACGATTACCAGATGATGGCTGTTGTGCGTATTAACAGTTATGCTATCTAGCATAATACTATCTTTCAACTATTTAAATGATTGTGCATCGACCCGAGGTTAACTTTGCTTGAATAAAACTGTATTTATAAATGCATGTCACGTTATTAGCTAAAATAAAACTTCTTATTATACTTTTATTTATTTATTTATTTATTTATTTATTTATGATTGATTTTAGTCACTGCATATGACCAAATCATTAACCATCATTTAACCATCAACCAAAAAACTTTTGACTCAATATTGATATTTACATGAACGCTACTGGTCCAAAATTGAACATCCTTATTGCCATCCATTTTGATTATTACTCAAAGACGACTAACAATTTAAAATTTCAAACCAACAATCCTGCGAACGCTCCTGGTTTGATCTCTTAATTTGAACACATAACACGTATTTGAAAGTTATTTAAACATTCACAGAACGCTCCTGGTAAAAACTCGCAACTTCCTTTGAACGCTCCTGACTCAAAATTATCACCGAGTTACCGTGCTAATATACTACACCGCCCAAAACAAAAGCACGTGGGTTTCGCGAAATGACAGATGTTTTTATTGTATTTGTGATGAACGGCAAGAGTGTCTCAGTGAGATGAGTGTGCTTGATGTCAAATCCCATGTAATGGGATAGAATTCTATTGGAATCTGGTGACGCTGTTATGGTTAGCAACTGTTGCGCTTATATCAGAAGCCGAGGGCAGATAATCGTGATATTCTGATTTTTCTCGAGTGGCATAATTCGTGGTGTAGGTGCTAAGGTGAGTGACTATAAATCAGGAAGTCGGAGCTCAATCACCGACGAACCGACGTGACAGCTAGAACAAACAAATTCAAATTTGTTGTCTCCGACGCCATGATGAAAAATAGCCGAACACTACTGCCTCCTCTATAACGATTCGCGTTGTTTTGATAGCTTGACTCCAAACCCCTGTGTATTCATATAGGAAAAGGTTCGTGCCTGCGCTGATTTGACAGAAGCGTTCGCTCGCTTTGCTGGTCGACCGTTAAATTTAGGGGGGACAGTTTTGAAAATAGAGTTAATAAACTATAGAGGATGAATGTCGCTGCTGTTCCCTTTGTTCTCGCTCGCAAACATGTCGGGTATCTATCTGTCAAACTGCATACTTTTTCGCTTTGACACTTATAGCCCGGCCTATCTCCGCCAGCAAGAGATGTTTCGGCAGCGACGCCAGCGACATTCTTCCTCTATAGTTTATTACCTCTATTGTTTTGAAACACCACTGTCACGTCGGTTCGTCGGTGGCTCAATTCCCAGTTTTCCCACAGATTAATTTATACATTCCATAACAACTCTCCTGGAAATAGACCAGTCTTGTAAACATTCGACACTTTTTACTACCTTCATTTCGTTGCCGCAGTCGTGTGTCAGATTGCTTTGTTACACTCGCGCGCTACCGTTACCTCTTACACACAACACGAGTGGTAGAACGAAGTTCGATAAACATAAGAAAGGGTCAAATCAATGTCATCTGACACGATGACTTTTGTCTAATTCTAGCTTTTCGCCTAGATTTTTAGCCAATTTCGATTATGAAAGTTAATATTAGTTAATTCTTGCATGTTGCATTGAATACGACACATATATTGCCAACACAGGTCTCATTACACAGCGTAACAAAAATTAGCTTTTGGTCTGTCTCAAGAGCAAACTTATGTGTCTCCGAAGGATTTTAGGCCGCTGAATCCGAATCCGGGCTCAGATTTGCTCCAACACGTCACAATTTTGAGCTATACCTCAATTTATAGGGCAAAATATGCGATTTTGGGCTTTTTTAACTGCAAGTTATCAAGCATGGAAATATTTTTTTAAGCAACCAAAAGGTTAAATGGTCAATTAACATCTTAATTAACGACTCATGCAAAATTCTTTGTTTTACAAAATCGAATTTGATAGTTTTAAGCGATTAATGTTAGGTACGATATTTCCCATACAAGTCACCCTCCAAAAGTTGCATGCAAGTTTTCATACTAACATAAAATGCTTAAATCTGTCAAATTTGATTAGGTAAAACGAAATATTTTGCATGAGTCGTTAATTTAGATGTAAATTGACCAATTAACGTTTTGATTGCTTAACAAAAATATTTCCATGCTTAATGGCTTGCAGTCAAAAAAGCCCAAAATCACATATTTTGCCCTATAAATTGAGGTATAGCTCAAAATTGTGACGTGTTGGAGCGAATCTGAGCCCGGATTCGGATTCGGCGGCCCAAAACCCTTCGGAGACACATAAGTTTGCTCTTGAGACAAAAAAAATGTTGCGCTGTGTTATCAAAGAAGACAGGAATAACAAAAGCCGAACCGTCTCCCGAAGACGCTATCGTGGTGAAGTCCATTCGTTTGACATTTTTGTTTCGTACTGTAGTTTGATTACTTGTGTTGCGAACGTCGGAGACAAAGGCAGCCGAATATCGACGAAAAGGTTCAAATGACTGTGATCTCTAACAAGACTGAAATAGACACAGCTAATGGTAAAAATAGGCTCATGAAAGTGTTTTTATTTTATTTTTACACAATTAATAAATTTAATTGATTACTGATTAAGCGCATATTGAGCCTTAAATCAGCCTTCCAATTAACCTTAAATCAGCTAACGGTTGAATAAAATCACCAAAATTAGAAGTTTAGGAGCTGAATACAGGATTGTACCTCTTGTGATCAACTTTTGTTCAAATGAAGCCTGATATAAAATAGTTGGAGTAACGTTTGTACAGCATCAAATTGATACCTGGGTGCCTCCTTCCCACCCGTTACCAAAGCACAGAGATTTGGGGCTAATCACTGACTCTAAGACAAGATTGATGCAATCCTCCAACGAGCGAAAGCTGTCCTTGCCACGTCCTTGAACAAGGGGATGGGAAAGGAATATTAGTTGGACACCCAAGAAAGGTATGTAGAGACCTCTGCGCACGTAGCTATTGTGGGGTGTAATTAAAGATTAGAGACATTGCCCACACTGTTTTCATGCCAAGTGATTCTACCTACTTTTTGATTACATTTGATAACACTGCTCGACAAAATTTTACATAATTTGGTGTTATGGGATGAGAAAACAATAACAAGGGTATGTGACCCTAGAAGTGTCACAGTAAAAGATTTTTTGAAAAATATTGGACCAGGCCTTCACAGTTCAAAACCGAAGTTTGTATAAAGAACTTGGGGTGTTAAATTGATATGTGCATTATAACGTGCCGTACATATTTTTAGGCGTTTTCGGTATTTGGTTTAGTTTCCTTATTGTTTAACGCCTAAATATATGCACAGCGCGTTCTAATGCACATATCAATTGAACACCCCAAGTTCTCCATACAAACTTCGGTTTTGAACTGTGAAGGCCCGGTCCAATACTTTTCAAAAAATCTTTCACTATGACACTTCTAGGGTCCCATACCCCTGTTATTTTTTTCTCATCCAATAACAAAATTTAGTGTTGAACGGTGTAATTCCTGGCAGGATCGCTAATGTGATTATCGTGTAACTCACCGGAACAATCCGTTCCCAGCCATCTTAGCAAACTACAGTAGAATCATTTGGCATGATACGGGGACCTCGCGATGCTGCTGACTTGCTCCGCCAAAGCACAGAGGATTCTCTGTGGCCAAAGCTCTACTCGTCAATGAGTTAGCATCACACTGTCCACATCGTCATGATGCTGGCTGTCACCGACGCTTGCTAGGGAAAGGACACCTAAGTGACATTCTCCACTAATATTTGTTCACACCCCATAATCTCCTTCTTCTCCGAAAAAAAGGTATTCTAACTAGCAGGCTTGTTATTTGCTTCCACAATGTGCTCTAAATTCACGTTATTGCTCTTTTTATCTTTGTCGGTCCAACTGTAATCTTTAAAAACATATAACGCAGCTTTCGTAAGACATGAAGTGTCGTTCAGTGTTTAGTGCATTCCTCACATATCTGACCTACAGGGGATAGACAAAATGATCGGGACAAGCAAAATTTTCACTTTTCAAAAAATGTTCAACTAGCTGTAACTTTTCGAAAAGTGCATCAAATATTCTCAAATTTTTATTGTGAGTTCATCAACTAGTTGTGCATCAGTGGTTCAAATTTGGAAAAGATCGGGCCATTCTCCACGAAGTTATAAAGATTCTTGAAAAAGGTAAAAATATCCGATAACCAACTTTGAGCTGTTATATATCCGGATTCAATGAGTCGATTGACATGAAATTTTGACCATTTATGACTTATTCCCAGGAGTTCCCTGGGAATTCCTTAAGGGAACCCCCGGGAATTCTTCCAGGAAATCCACGGGAATTTCTCCAGGAAATCCACGGAAACACCTCCAGGAGTTCTCCTGGAATTCCTTCAGGAATTCCCTAAAAAAATCCTCCAGAGCTTTCCGGAAATGTCTCCAGGACTCCCAGGGGTATCCAAGGAATTGCTCCTGGAATTCCCCGGGAATTGCTCCCGGAAATTCTCTAGGAGTTCCCAGAGAGTTCCTCCAGGAGACTTCCAAGAATTTCTCCAAGTTTTCCCCGTGAAGTCCTCCAGGATTTTCCCGTGGAATTCCTGGAGGAATGCACTAGGAACTCCTGGATATATCATGTTGGGATTCCATGAAAATTTCTGGAGGAAGTCCCTAGGAATTCCTGGATGACTACCCAGGGAACTCATTTAGATTTTCAGGAGAACTCCTACATTAATTCTGGGATCACTTATTTAAGGATTTTCGATGATTCACGAGAAATTTCTAGAGGAATTCCCGGGGAACTCCTTGAGAAATTCCCGGGGAATTCCTGGAGGAATTCTCGTGGAATTTATGGAAGAATTTCGGAAGGATTCCCGGTGATTCCACCAGAGATTCTGAAGAACTCCAGTTATAATTCTCGAAGAACTCTTGGAGGAATTCCCGAAGAACTCCGGATGATTTTTGGATGAATATCAAAGGCTTTTCTTGTAGGATTTTCAGTGAACTCCTTGTGAAATTTCTGAGGAACTTCTGAAGCAGTTCACGAGACACTCCTGGAGGATTTCCCGGGGAACTCGGAAAAATCCTGGAGGAACCTTCCAGAAACTGCTAAAGAAATTCCCAGGGCATTCCTGTAAAAACTGGGAACTCTTCGAGGAATGAGCGGAGAACGCCTGGAGAAATTCCCGCGGAACTCCTGAAGCAATTCCCAGGGAACTCTTATAGGATTCCTGAATATCTCCTCGACGAATTCTTGGGAAATTCCCGATGGAATTCTCGAAGAACTCCTGGAGGAAATCTCGGGAAACTCCTTGAGAAGTTCCCATGCCAGTAATAGAAGAATTCCCACGGAACTCCTGGAGGAATTCCTGAGGTACTCCTGGAAAAATTCCCGAGGAACTTCTAGACGAATGCCCGAGGAACTCCTGGTGGAATTTCCAGGGAACTCCTGGGGGAACTCCCAGTAAAGTCCTGGAGTTGTTCCCGAGTAACTCCTGGAGGAATTCCTGAGGTACTCATGGAAAAAAATCCGAGGAGCTTCTAGACGAATGCCCGAGTAACTCCTGGTGGAATTTCCAGGGAACTCCTGGTGAAACTCCCAGGAAAGTCCTGGAGGTGTTCCCGAGTAACTCCTAGAGGAACTCTCGGGGAAATTATGTTTGAATTTCTGAGATATTCCCGGTGAATTCCTGATAGAATTTATAAGGAACTCCTGGAGCGATTCGCGGTGAGCTTCTGTTGGAATTTCTGAAGCATTTCTGGAGGAACTATTGGAGCATTCCCGGAAAACTTTCCCAATGAACTCCTGGAGGAATTCCCGGGGGATATTTGGATGAGTTTCTGAGAAACACGTGAAGGGAACTCCTGGTGGAATTGTGGAAAAACTCCTGGAGGAATTTTCAGGGAACTCCTTGACATATTCCTGAGGAACTCCTAGAGATATTCCCGGGGAACTCCTGGAATACCTGTAGAACTCATCTACGAGATCCCGGGAACTCCTGCTTGAAATCCCAGGGAATTCTGAAGTTTTTTCGTGAAACTCCGGAAATTTTCCGGGAAAGTTCCGAATGAGTTCCGAAGAAAAATGCTGAAGGTTTCCATGCATAATTGTTGATGACTTCTGGGGTATCTCCTGGAGGAACACCCAGTTTACTGCTGAAGTAAATTCCGTGGATATCCTGGAGGGATTCCGGATAATGTATGGAGGAATTTCCAGGGAAATAATAGAAAATTTTCCAGGAAAATCCAGGAGATATTCTACCACAAATGATGGGGAAATTCTTCGGGAACTTCTAAAAGAACTCCTGGGGAAGGTATGGAGGGGTTCCCGGGGAATTCCTGAAGAAATTTTTGGGAACTCCTGGAGGAATTCTTGGAATACCTCTGGAGGAATTTCTGAAGAAACTCTGGAGAAATACCCGGGGTTATCCTAGATATATATTCCTGGTAAATTCTTGAGGAACTCCCGGAGAATATTTTAGAACCAATAATTTTCAAAAGTATACCAGAAGAAGTTCTGAGTGAACTTCAAGGGAAGTTCACTGGAGAAATTCCAGAAAGGTCTCTTGAAGGAATCTCAAAAGGAACTTTTGTAGAAATTATTAAAGAAACGTTCGGACGAATTCCAAAAGGAACTCCTGGAGGAATTCTAGAAGGCACTCTGTGATGAATTACAAAAAAAACTGGAAAAATACCAATAGAATCTACTGAGGGAATTGTAGTCGTAGATGAATCTCATAAGAAACTACTACATGAGTCTCAGAAGTAATTACAGATGAAACTCCTGAGGGAATTCCTTAGCGGAATCTTAGAAGAAATAATAAACAGAGCTCCTGGAAGAGTCCAGAAAAATTACTGCCAAGCCCATTACCAAACACCGCCGACCCCCACCCCTTCTCCCCTTGAGGAACATCAGCAGGATATTCAAAATGAATTCCTGGAGATATTCTATAAATAACTCTTAGGAGAATTGCGGAAGAAATTTCAGCACGAACCACAGAGCTTCTGAAGGAATCCAAGACGGCACTCCTGGAAGAATCCCAGAGAGATCTCCTGGAAAAAACTCTGAAGAAATCTTGAAAGAATTCTCGAAGCAAATGTTGGAGGAGAATTTGTGATGCAAAAGCAGTTTTCGAAGAAACACGTAGATGGATTCTAGTAAACACAGCTTCAGGAATTCCTGGTAGAACAAGAAAACCCTAGGAAGAAGGCGTTGGAGGTTGGATCATAATCATTTTGGACCTAAAAAGTTTATTTTAGGGAATTAGTCGAAGTATTTTGGTATGTAAGAACCCTTCTTTTTGAAAGTACTAATGTCCACTAAAAGTCTTTTTGAAAGTACTAATGTCCACTAAAAATCCACCTAAAAGTCTGAGTGGAATTGGATTTTTTTTTTCATAAGTGAAGATAGCGTGTTAATGTCTTCAGCAAAGTTGTAGGAAATGTAATTATCAAAAAAAAACTTGTCGAGCAAACTTTTGTTATATCCGTTCAATTTTCAGTGACATGGTTCATTTTTTTTGTGCACGGCCCCTTAATTATCATCTCAGCACTAACACTACTCGGCCTGCCTCTGTCTCTACCCGTAATCATGTACTTCGGCTTGGTTGAGTTTATCGTCAAGCCTATTCTCGCTGTCCCCCTCTTCAGAGGAACATAAGCTTCCTCCACTGCCCTACGATCAATGCCGATGAGATCAATAACGTCATGATAGCCGAGAATCATGTGTGACCGTGTGACTAATGATGGTGCCAGACATACTAATCGCTCCTTTGAGTGTAATGTTGTGCAGTAAATTTGAACGAGCATCACTCTGATTCAATCCATCTAAGGTCACCATCGATGTAGATACTTCGTATGCGATCCGAATGCTTGATCAGCCTAATTAGTTTTGCCGGAAAACCATGTTCCAACATCATCTGCAAAAGCTCATTTCTTTTCACTGAATGGTACGCTGCTTCAAAATCAATGAAAAGGTGATTAGACTGGACGTAATACTCCCTAAGTTTTTCTAGGATCATCCACAGGTTAAACATTTGAACCATCGTTGTTCGGCCCTCACGAAAACCAGCTTGATATTCATCGACGAAGGACTTTTCTAGAGGTCTCAGTCTGTTGAAAAGGACAGGCGACAGTATCTTAGACTTCGAATTTTAAATAGTAATCCCTATAAAATTGGCACACTCTAGTCTAGTATGTGCGCTTTCTTGTAGATTGGGCATATGAGGCCATCCAACCAGTTAGTGGGCAATTCTTCATCCTCCCATATCTCTCCAAGAATATGGTGGAATTATTGATGTAGCGGCTTACTTCTGTGCCAGGATCTCGTCCTTCCCAGCAACCTTGCTGTTTTTCAGTTCCCCAAGGGCCTTCTTAACCTGAACCTGTTAGCAAATTTCCTTTCTGATCATTGCAAATGACGGTCACTGGCGCAGTCTTGTGCCGCACACCATGAACAGTTGCATAAAACCTCCGCATATCGTTTCTATCCATGCTCTTCTGCGCTTCAGCAATTACGCTCTCTTCATGCTTCCGTTTCTTGCCACGGTGGACTCGTTTCTTTTCTGCTCTTGTCACCCTCTACCGTTGTTGAGCCGGGTATCGGCCCTTAGTCATGCCTCCAGTCCTAGCTCCATAAGGTGAAGTTTTCACGTATTTTTTCCTTTCTTTTGAAGTTGTTTCGAATTTAAATCTTCTATACTAGAACCACAGCGAAACAGACGTAACACTTAGAACAAATTATATTAAAAATCACCGCCACGAAACCGTAATCGCCCATAGCTAATCATACCATGTTTGGACTAGTCACCACTAGATGGCGGTAGTGAGCAAACGTCAAACAGGAGCAAAAACGATGCCAGCGCCACGACTCGTCAATCAACTAACTGCCGAATATTTGAATCAACCGTTAAAAAGGCAATCGATGGGAAGCGATTAGAGTGTGGCGTCTATTTCTCTGTGCTAGAACTAAATATATTGTTGAAATCACACGCAAATTGACGATGACGACCCATGTAGGTTTTGGGGGTATGACTCAAAAGTGCGATCCATACTAATTTTCAATATTTTGTGTGGACTACAATGAACAGGGGTCCTTCTGAGATGATTGAAATTATTTTTCTCATCAACTCCCTCGTGGATCAATTGTTTTCAGGTAATCATCGCGGTTTGTAAAACATTTGGATTAAAATCCAATAAAACCGCTCAAATTTTCACCTCCAGTAAAACAGGTGATCCTTGCGATAAAATCATCCGAACGAGCTTCTAAAAAAAACCTTTCTCCCCGCGATCCTGGTGAAAGTTTTGACACATTATAAATAATTATAACGATCAGAGGGGGGACCAGGTTCGCAACCATCGCCATCCATCCATCCATCGGTCTTAATTTTATCTCCCTTCTTTCCATTCTTCCTTTCTTCCCGGGCTATTCGGGTTTTATTATCAACGCGGGACCTGTGCTGTCTCGGAATCCATCGGCTGGCCATACGATGCGTGTGTTGGTTGTTTCTGGCGAAATGTGGTCATTAGCAGCGAGACTTGGGCACAATCTATACCCGGCGCACAAACTGCCAATACAACTATTTCACCATCATCGCCGTCCGTCATAATGACCGGATGCAGAGGTGGTGGCGGCGGCGACGGCGGTAGGAGATGTCATCGGCTGCGGCATTCTGTAATGACCGGCGGCACTGGGCCGCAGCGACGAATCGATTGGATTCGATGGACGCTAATTATGCTAATTTTGATAGTCGGTCAATGTGACTCACAGATGGGCAGGAGGCGGAATAGGAACGAACGGTGTCCTAGGGTAAGTGGAACCTGAGGGCGATTCTCAACGATCTCCGTTTTGATACATAATATAATTGTGGTAAGCATAAGTTTTCAGACAATCATCATTCTGGCAATCATTCAAATAAATCTAGTACCCTATAATTAAATAATTTCTGATGTTCACATTTGGCACACAGCACTTGGAGTGCCAACAATTTCCTTATAACTTTTCCCCAGTCTACAACATGAGCGTATGAAAAAAAAACATCCAAGGGCCCCTGTATTCAAAGCTGTAAAGTCGTGGGTATTCAGCATGACCATGCCGAGGGTGACGGGTTCGATTTGCGATTGGTTCAGGATCTTTTCTTAATGGAAGTTTCCTTCACTTCCTTGGGCATAGCACAGACAAACAGACGTAACACTCTGATAATTCACATCGTACACCGATTTAACGGTCTTTTTCAAAATTTGATAGTTGGCCAACTGCCCAACCGTGGCGCTCGCATCGTTTTTGTTCGAGTTTGACGTTTGCTCACTACCGCCACCTAGTTGGTGGTCGGCCAAACATAGGCCTTTTAGCATTGGGCGAATATGTTTTCGTGACTATGATTTGAATCGAAAAATGTTCGAAGTGTTACGTCTGTTTGTCTGTGGGCATAGAGTATGTTTGTGCATGTCACATGATATTAACATGCAAAATAGTCATTGGCAGGAAGCTTTTAGTGGAATTACTTATTGAACACTAGAACACTAAGCTGAGAAGCAAACCTTGTCCCAGTTAGACGTTACGCCAAGAAGAAAAATAAAAATCATCCAAAGATTGTGGTAGGTTTGGGTCCTGTTACGGTCGCCATGTGATTACTCGCAGTCGATGTTTATTTATTACATACAAGATATCACATGGCGACCATGACAGAATACAAACCTGTAATCTTCGGACGACGGTTCTCGTCAAATGTGTTTGTTCTAGAATGTGAGATATTTCGAGATTTAGACATAAGATTCGTAACGCTGGTGTTTAATCTTATGATATGGATACTATAATGACCAGCCTGTATTCAATGAATGGAAATCATTGCTGAAAGTGTTACCAATTTTAGTGCACCGATTGAGTGCCAACTTGATTCTTGAAACTTCTCATATGAATTCTAAAAGCTTCCCAGAAGGATTCTGGAAGCATCCTTCCCTACTAACAAAAGTAGCTACATAAGAGCTTATGCAGTAAACGCATTCAAAAGAAAGCTCTCTTAAGCTATTATCCAACAAAAATGTTAGTTGGGTTGATTAATTCTGGGACCATCTGGATTTTTTTACCCCTGTTTAGTTTCGCATTTGTTCAGGACAACGAGTCACCATTGGGGGTTGACGTCGTTTGCTGATTATGCGAAGTACCCCAAACTGGGATGATCCTTAGGATAAAATCAACCATCAAATTTTTCAACCAAATTTCACAAGGATTTAGAGGCCTTGGTGAAATATTGTCTTCTACGCACAAATGGTGCTGGACAGTCACATAACACATAGAAGGAAGGATTGTGGATGCTTGCCATAAGTAATCTGGATATATCTATAAGGAACTAGGAATCATCCCAGAATAATTTTGAGAGCATCCTAGAATTGTTTTGGAAGCATCAAAGAAGGATTTTTGAAGCATTTTAGAAAACTTTTGGAAGCATCTCTGAAGAAACTTTTAAGCACTCTAGAAGAATTCAGAAAGTATCCCAGAAGTATTCTGGAAGCATTTAAGAAATACTCTGGAAGCATCCCAAATAAAAGTTTACATTAGCCTGACATCTAATTTCGATGTTTACATCAACATCAAGGTTTGATGTACTTCTGATGTTGAACAATAGAAAACATTACGATTCATATGTGTTTATGCAAGGTAACATAATGTACACATCATAAAATCAAACGTTTTCTGATGTCAAGAATATAATCCGAAACAGGAAAACCTGTCGTTTTCAACTGTTTTTGATGTACAAAAACATAAAACTCAAACATTTTTCTGATGTATGTTGATGTAAAAAAACATTAGATTGGTGTAAATTGAGACATTAGCTTCAGACATTTCCTGATGCATTGTGATGTATGAAACGTTAAATTGAAACGTTTTCCTGATATTTTGCGATGCACAGTACGTTAAACCTGCTGCCAACGTGATGCAAAAGGAAGGTTAAGCGGCATATTGGAACTAGTGCCGAGCACGCGAAGAGTCATTAGACCACTGATGCAGACGCCAAATCATGGGTGACGAATATTACAGCGTGCTTGATCATTTTTGTAGCATTTAATTCATTCTATGAGACAAGTAGAGACAACCGAATAGTTAATAATAATAACTTCTCATCTACACATCTCATATTATCTACATCTCTCACTGCAAACATACTACATACTCCCGAAGTTTTTTTTTAAATATGTTCAATCTTTTAGTACTTCTAATATTTTTTCCTGGATAGCCTTTGATAATAAGCTCCTGAAGCCCTATCTCGATTCTTGGTTCACACCACAAAATATAATCCAAGATTGCATATTTACTCATTTTTTACGTTTTTATTGGCCATGGTTGAAAATACATCATTTTATTTAATTTTTGTCCCGCCCCTTATTCAATTATTCACTCACTAAATCTCTCAGTTACGTTTTGACTCAACAGTCAACAACCCACTAACTTACCAACTTTCTTACTCACTAATTTTCAAATTTACTATCTCACAAACTCACAGAATAACTCACTTACTCACTAATTTACTAACTCACTCATTTCCTTCCACTCACTCACTTATTAAGTCATCAATTCACTCAATTACCAACTTACTCATTCACTCACTCACTCACTCACTGAGTCAATCACAAAGTCATCAATTCCCTCATTTACCAACTTACTCACTCACTCATTGAGTCATTAACTCAATCTTTTCCCAATTTTTAAACATTTACTCACTCTCTCATTAATAATCTCCCTAATTAATCATCTTACTCATTTACTCATTCACTCATTAACTCCCTCAATTACAAACTTGCTCATTAACTCACTGAATAACTCACTTACTAACTCCCTAATTCGCTCACTAATACACTGGCTCCCACGAAACAGATCTCACATACTCATCAACCCACCAACTCACTTACCGGGAAAGTTGAGTGTAGAATTAGCAACTAGTTAAAATACACATAAATAAAAAAAAAAAACTTACCGGGAAACTTTTTCGGCTTTCAGTCTTTGAAGCGGTCAGAACTAGAGCATGTTTTCTACGCTCGACGTTTCGATTGTTTATTCAATCTTTCTCAAGGGTTCTATAATAGAATTGGACAGGATCGCATTCCACCGGAGCTGCGCAATAATGTGATCAACAGGATCCCCTGTGAAAACTGTGACGCCAGCTACGTTGGACTCACAACAAGTACTTTAAAGAAGAGACTGGGACACCATAAGAGCGGCATAAACAAATTAAACGGACTTATGAATGACAACAACGAAAACAACAACGACTCGAACTACAACAGCTATGAACTCGGCCGCTTCACAGTGTTCGAAATCGATGATTTTGCGATCAAAATTGAATAACTTTTTTTAGGTTGGTTCTAGAGGTTTGGCGTGTTCTACAAAGTTTTTCTGCATGTTAAATGGCGTCTTCTGATAAAACGTAATTAATAATTAATCCCCCTAGAAGTGAGATAAAAAAATTATTTTTCCAAAAAAATGTTTTTGAGGTTTGACGTCTTCGTCAAAGTTGTAGCTCATAATAAGAGAAAAAACTTCGTAGAATATGTCAAAGCTCCACCTCTTACGGTTTTCGAGATATGGAGCGTTTTGTGCGAAGTACCCCTAAAACTAGTTTTTTCAGTGTAGCTTTAACAGATAAAATCCTACAGTTTTGTGACCTTCTACAAACTTGTTCAGAACGTCAAAATTTCTTCCGAAGATGTCAAGTCATTATATCTTAAAACAAAAAAGTTATAGGCAAATTTATCATATTTTAAGGTGTACTTTCACCTTAAGTAACTATTTCCGGCGCAAAATGGCGCAGATGGCTCAGTCGGTAGGTGAAAGATTAGACTTTTTGCTATCTCTTGAGGGTGGACACCCTCGTGGGCAAAAGTGGGAAAGGTGTTTTAAATACAAGGCAAAAACGTATTATTTTGCCTGTAATACTGTAAAAATATATAAAAAAAATATAATTAAGATGCCCGCACTAATTTTTAATGCACTGTGTTGCTTCCGGCAGAATCTTTACAAAGTTTTTGCAGAAAACAGTGAGTTTTTATCAGTAAAAATTGAAAAATCAGTAGAAAATATTGTTACATATAATCCGAGAGTTATAACTAAAGCTAGTTCTAAATAAAAGTATTTGAATTTCTTCAAACTTATGACAACATATGCTCAAACGATTAGTCAAACAATTGAATGGCTATAATTGATAGAATAGTAAATGCGTTTTGATAAATACCTTCGCAGTTCTAATTGGCTTCTTTAGCGATGTTGAGACACTTCCATATTCTGAATCTGCATGCCAAACTAAGCCGAAATTCAAATTTTCATTAATTTTAGTGCCCGGGACCCTATTTAAAAATCAATTTCAAGTTTGTATGAGAGCGATTTGTCGAATCACCCCTTGTCGCAATTTGTACTGGGCGGAGCTGTCAAGCAGTTGCCCAGCTGTCAAAAGTTGATCGAAAAATCTCTTTGAAGTTGATTTCATGTACCGAAATAAAGTTCTAAAAATCTGAAAAAAATATAGTGGTTCAGAAAATAGTGCTCTTTCGTATAAAATCAAAAAATCGATAAATTGTCCAATATTTAAAAACACTATTAAGATAGTTATAATTTCGCACTCTTCAATTCACATTTTGACGATTTTCTGGTGAAAACAAAGCGATATATATTTCAATTGCTCCCCAGTTGAAAGTGAAACTTGTGAATTACCCAAAAAGCTGTTAATTTTCTCGAATCAAAGCTTCTCCTGATATTTTCCGATACTGTGTCCGAAGTTGAAAAGTCAAACAACAACAAATATAAATACATGAAAAAAATCTACTCTGTGTTTTGATGCACATCTTGAACTGTTTAATATTTCCTCTCTCCTATTCCTAGCGCTACATAACTTGAATATTGCCTCGAAAAAAAACTTCAAACAGTTAATTTTAAAGTAACTTTATCAGAAATTACCTGACCATCTGATAGTTAACAATACGAATTCAAAATCATGAAAAAATATTCTGTTTGGTAAGCACAATGCTCAAAAATGTTGTAAAATATTTCCGGAAATTACGCAATGCAGTAAAAATTACTGCGAGCATCTTGATTATTATTATTTTTATTTATTTTTCTTGTATTACAGGCAAAATAATAAGTTTTTGCCTTGTATTCAAAACACCTTTCCCACTATTGCCCACGAGGGTTTCCACCCTCAAGAGATAGCAAAAAGTCTAATCTTTCACCTACCGACTGAGCCATCTGCGCCATTTTGCGCCGGAAATAGTTACTTAAGGTGAAAGTACACCTTAAAATATGATAAATTTGCCTATAACTTTTTTGTTTTAAGATATAAAGACTTGACATCTTCGGAAGAAATGTGTATTTTGACGGTCTGAACAAGTTTGTAGAAGGTCACAAAACTGTAGGATTTTATCTGTTAAAGCTACACTGAAAAAACTAGTTTTAGGGGTACTTCGCACAAAACGCTCCATATCTCGAAAACCGTAAGAGGTGGAGCTTTGACATGTTCTACGAAGTTTTTTCTTTTATTATGAGCTACAACTTTGCCGAAGACGTCAAACCTCTAAAAAATTTTTTTGAAAAAATAAAAATTTCATCTCACTTCTAGGGGGATTAATCATGAATTACATTTTATCAGAAGACGCCATTTAACATGCCGGAAAACTTTGTAGAACACGCCGAACCTCTAGAACCAACCTAAAAAAAGTTATTTAATTTTGATCGCAAAATCATCGATTTCGAACACTGTGCGCTTAAAGGAGAGAACCGCTCTCCAACTGCATTCGGCCGACAACAACCATCGCTTCGCTTTGGATCATACGGAGATATTAGATTCGCATCGACGGTGCTCCGCTCTCCCTGTTTTAGAAGTGTGTCATATTCCGTAATAATTAGCGAAAAAGCCGTAACCAACAAAATGTACACAATTAGAGTAATTGCAGGAGTGAAAAGATGCTAGATTTGTCTTCTAAATGCTCACAAAGTTTCCTTGATATCACTTTTCTAACTATTGAAAATCACTGATTGAGTGAAAGGCGTAATTCCATTCTATTCCAAACGAACAAAAACAAGAATTACGCCTTCTACTCCTTTGTTTTGTTTGGTGTTTTGTTTACGAAAGTGAAAGGCGAAACTGAAATCAACACGTAAACACGGCGATAGTAGAAGGCGAAACTGGAATCAAAACGTAAACACGGCGAAAGCAAATGGCGAAATTCTGTCAAAATCATAAACAAGGCGAATAGTAAAAGGCGATTCTGAAAATGATATCGATTCGAGGCGCATAGTATTGGGCGAAATTAACATTCTCAGGTATCAATTCAGGCGTAATTAAATAAATGCAAATTTTAGTGCAAAAAATATCAAATTCGTGCAGTATTCTTAGAAAAACAAGAAACTATGTCAGAACTGTATCAATTAACCTTATTTAAGTTGAATAATTCTGTATTACTTCTAAATAGGAATTGAAATTTGATCAGCAAAATTCGGTTGTTGTTTTCGCATTGTTATTGTTTTATTAGTTACGCCCTATTCGCGAATTACTCTCGATATCATCAACACGGAAAAAACAGTAAACAAACGAAGCGACTGGTGATAGTTTAAGTACAACATATGCATGAATTTTACATACACTAAAGACAAAAATCAAAACAAATCATGTAGATGGACAGACAAGTAATGATCAGACGAACACTACTGACAACGACAATGACACCCAACCCGGATAAAAAATGACCATTCATTACATGTCGTAAAAACTTGAAGTATTTTAGGCAAAGTACGTTTAATTGGCAAATTGAGAGATAAATTTGTGAAAAAATTACCACTTGTTTTGGTGGGATTCGAACCCACGACTCCGTTATCGCTAGTCCGGCGCTTTAACCAACTAAGCTACAGAACAAGTCAGGCCAAACATGTCTAAAGGTCCAATCTGCAGAAGAGAGGCTCTCTTTGGTTTCCCTCTCTTTCGTTAATATCACAGCTGTTTCTTTGTATTGTGATTGTCTCCTTGCATTAAACGATGGTCAAATCAATCGTCTTTTGATTTGTACTGCAAAAATAGTTGGAAAATGTACCATAACATTGCAATAATTGAAAGAGAAATTGAACAAAGAGAGCCTCTCAAATGCAGATAGGACCTATTGAAATGTTTGGCCTGAAGTTACAACTCTGCAGAATAGAAAGTCAAACTGGATTCGAAGCACCACCCTAAACCGGGTCCGTCTTTCACAACTTAATCTCTCTTTCGGCTCTTAGATGCCAATCTCCCGCACTCTCGCGGCCTACCAACAACAAGTGTGCGCGTATTGTTTTTTTAGAATGTTGATATTGAAGCTCGACTGACACATACTTCGTCACCAACCATATGATCGGTGCAAACTCAGTATGCGTTGAGCGCTCAACGCGGACGGACGCACGGCCGCACAGTGGGATCATTCTAAAAAAAGACGATCGAAACCTCTAAGAGCCGTTAGATGACATTTTAGCACATAGGTGTCTTTGGAAGATATGTTCAGAAAAATCTTCTCTATTTTTATGCATATTCACTGTATGGTAAAACTGTAGGATGAACCCGAGCAAAAAAATATTTTTTCAAAATAATTTTTTAGAGGGTAGATGTCTTCAGCAAAGTTGTAGAACAAGTAATTTCAAGTAACTTTGCTGAAGACACCATATAGCTTGGACTTCATTTTTAGGGAGAAAATATGAAAGTTTAAAAAACAACCTTAAAATCAGTTTTTTGAACTGTTCCATGATTATATCGTAAAATTTCAACGTGATATGTTCTACAAGTTTGTAGATACTACTGAAATACACTATCTTGCTGAAGACACCAACTCTGTAAAATTGAAAATTGCTCCAGTAAACCAATTTTTTGGAAAATTTTTCACTATTTTCACTATTGAATGTTTTTTGAATAGGCACTTTTTGGCAGCCGTGCTATCAAAATTTCAATGATTTATCATGTCCAGAATAGACCAAAAGTGACTTAACAATCGGGTCTGATAAGGCACTTTGATTTCTGATGCTATTTCAATAGTCATTTTTCAAAGAAAATATTCACAAATTTCATACAAATCATTTAATACAAACTGAAAACTCACGAAAACTTTTCGGCATTAATATTTGTTAATCAAAATAGTATTCTTGTTGAAATAGTCAACATTTCTAACACTGTGGTTGACTTTACATTGAATACCCGACAAAAAATATCGCTTTTTAAATGTTTAGATGAGTTAAAAACTCACTATTGAATATTTTTTGAGTAGGCACTTTTTGGCAGCCGTGCTGTCAAAATTTCTATGGTACATTATGTCCAGAATAGACCAAAATTGACTCAACAATCGGGTCTGATAAGGCACTTTGATATCTGAAGCTATTTTAATAGTAATTTTCAAAGAAAATATTCACAAATCTCATACAACCTTTCGATATTATTTTTAGCTCATCCAAGTAGTAATTCTGAATAAAAAAAAACAAGTTAAATAAACGCAGACTATTTCAACTGTTAGTGTCATTTATTTTGAACTACAAATTTTGAAAGAGGGAAAAGGCTCTTTGAGTGATTTCCTCATCTACGAAATCTTTCTGAAAAAGGCACAAAACGTTTTTATCTTTTCAAAAAATCGTTATAATATAAACTTAAAACTAAAGGCTCCTCCGGAAGAGTATTCATAATCGAGCCGTGATCTTGATGCGGATTTGTCAAGGGATGAACCAAGGTAATATGTCTACGACAAAGGAATTTTGAAAATCATGGACAGGAATCGACCTAACGGACGCATTTCTTGAAAACTGGAAAAAAATAATTTTTAAAAGTATCAAACAGCATAACCAATTTCAATAAAATATCTGTGAAGAATTTTCATCATGACGTAAGATTTACCTAGAATATCTCTAACAGATATTGGCTATTTCAATGTGATGTAACAATGCAATGTTTCACTCGTTTTATTTTATTTTTATATTTTCAACACAAAACTTGTAGAGGCATTCATTATATTTTCGCCTTTTTAGTTTTTTTAACGAAAGTTATAATGTCAACATAGCAAATGAAAAAAAAATGTTATCATTGTTTTAGTTGATTGATTAATGTATGTATTTTAACATAAACAAATGCATTGGGAATTATAATAAAAATATAGATAAAAAACACAGTTTTTAATTGGTATTAAAAACTCATCTAAAAATATAAAAAGCGATATTTTTTGTCGTATATTCAATGTAAAGTCAACCACAGTGTTAGAAATGTAGACTATTTCAACAAGAATACTATTTGGATTAACAAATATTAATGTCGAAAAGTTTTCGTGAGTTTTCAGTTTGTATTAATTAATTTGTATGAAATTTGTGAATATTTTCTTTGAAAAATGACTATTAAAATAGCATCAGAAATCAAAGTGCCTTATCAGACCCGATTGTTAAGTCACTTTTGGTCTATTCTGGACATGATAAATCATTGAAATTTTGATAGCACGGCTGCCAAAAAGTGCCTATTCAAAAAATATTCAATAGTGAAAATAGTGAAAAAATTTCAAAAAAATTGGTTTACTGGAGCAATTTTCAATTTTACAGAGTTGGTGTCTTCGGCAAGATAGTGTATTCCAGTAGTTTGTAGATACTTGTAGAACACATCACGTTGAAATTTTACGATATAATCATGGAAAAGTTCAAAAAACTGATTTTTAGGTTGTTTTTTAAACTTTCATATTTTCTCCCTAAAAATGAACTCCAAACTATATGATGTCTTCAGCAAAGTTACTTGAAATTACTTGTTCTACAACTTTGCTGAAGACATCTACCCTCTAAAAAATTATTTTGAAAAAATATTTTTTTGCTCGGGTTCACCCTACAGTTTTACCATACAGTGAATATGCAAAAAAATAGAGACGACATTTCTGAATACATCTTCCAAAGACACCTATATGCTAAAATGTCATCTAACGGCTCTTAGAGGTTTTGATCGTCTTTTTTCAGAATGATCCCACTGTGGGCCGTTTCATACATGAGTTGCGTTCTCTCTAGCGCAGTTGGACGGCCGTGCGTCCGTCCGCGTTGAGCGCTCAACGCATACTGAGTTTGCACCGATCATATGGTTGGTGACGAAGTATGTGTCAGTCGAGCTTCAATATCAACATTCTAAAAAAACAATACGCGCACACTTGTTGTTGGTAGGCCGCGAGAGTGCGGGAGATTGGCATCTAAGAGCCGAAAGAGAGATAAAGTTGTGAAAGACGGACCCGGTTTAGGGTGGTGCTTCGAATCCAGTTTGACTTTCTATTCTGCAGAGTTGTAACTTGTTCTGTAGCTTAGTTGGTTAAAGCGCCGGACTAGCGATAACGGAGTCGTGGGTTCGAATCCCACCAAAACAAGTGGTAATTTTTTCACAAATTTATCTCTCAATTTGCCAATTATACGTACTTTGCCTAAAATACTTCAAGTTTTTACGTATATTTCAGACATACTAGCTGACTGGTATAGCCGGAAAAGGGCAATAAAATCATTGTCATTCATTACATGGTAAATATTATTAACAAATGACTGGTTTTATTGTTCACAATAAAATACATAGTAGATATATTGTTACTTTTTACAATAGAAATCAAGCCCATATAGTTCGTACAATAAGTGAACATTAGCTTTATTAGTGACTAATTGACTCGATTGTTTTTCAATAGTTCTATAATAATTTAAAGTTACTATCAGTAAAAATTAGTTTAAGTTGTTTTTAAATAGTTGCAAAAGTGCCTGCAAAGTTCTCACGGACTTTTTATTAAAAAAGAGTTTATTTCTCAATTACACTTAAAAACAATTCGTAACAAATAAATAACAATAAATATTACTGTTGCTTGGATCGTGTTTGTATAAAAGTTAGTCTCTTTAATAAAGACAAATCAATCAATCAATCAATGTTTGTATAATCAAATACAAAATCACTTGACATATTTTTAATAGTTTTCGTTTTAAATTTGAGTACAGTAGATGGTGCGGTTATCGAATGTTATTCGCTAAAACTTCAACGACTGACAGACGTCAAGCCGTGTTGGCAGAGGAAGCTCTCAATGAATAACTGAGGAACTACTTATAGAAAACTAGCTGAAAAGCAGGCTTAGTCAAGTGAGGATGTTACGCCAAGAAAAAGATGAACAATGATTTTTCTAATGTTTTCCAATAAATTAAAGGAATCTACTAAATAATAAACTACCATTGATAACAATACAAATACAATTAGTTTAATGGGGTCAATTGAACAGATGTTAAAATAAACATGCAATAATATTTATTGTTATGTAAACAGATTTCGCCTTTGAAAAACCAAAGAATTCATATTTCTCGGTAACATTTTTCTCTAGCATTTACAGATACTAATGGCCACATGAATTGTGCACGATTTATGGTATGGATCGAACGACCTGAGGTCTGACTTGTGATATTTGGCAGTTATTTGAAAAGATTGAAGATAGACCTTATCAACAGCTGCCAAGCAATACATACCAGACAGACATTAGAGTGTTTGATTCTTATCATAAAATAAGGGGCTGTCCATAAACCACGTGGTCATTAGGGGGGGGGGGGGTTCGGCCAATGACCATTTTGTAAGGACAAATAAAAAATTTTGTATGGACTAATGACCACGCGGGGGGGGGGGGGGGTTTGAAAAGTCCCAAAAAAAATGACCACGTGGTTTATGGACAGCCCCAAATGTGCATATCATTCTGGCGGACGTTAGTGCTCGTAAATGCTGGATATAAATGTTAGCGGGAAATATAAATTCTATGGATTTTCAAAAGCGAAAACTGCTTACAAATAACAACAAATGTTATTGTGGCCCATATAGCCGAGGCGGTAAACGCACGGGTATTCAGCATGACCATGCTGAGGGTGACGGGTTCGATTCCCGGTCGGTCCAGGATCTTTTCGTAAAGGAAATTTCCTTGACTTCCTTGGGCATAGAGTATCTTCGTGCCTGCCACACGATATACACATGCAAAATGGTCATTGGCAGAGGAAGCTCTCAGTTAATAAATGTGGAAGTGCTCATAGAACACTAAGCTGAGAAGCAGGCTTTGTCCCAGTGAGGACGTTACGCCAAGAAGAAGAAGAAGAAGAAGTTATTGTATTTTTATTGTAACAACGATTCATTTGACGCCATTCAATTAATTGTATTTGTATTGTAAGAACAGTGAAAAAACATTAAGATATATTGTTATCTTTTGAAAATTGCCCTAAAAATGTCTCATAAAAACACAATACACTTTACTGTTTTTCGCGAAAAAGTGTATGAAAATTTTCTCAAAATTTTATGGTTAAGATACATAACGACCACCATTTTTTATTGTAAAAGTGCCATTCACCATTCGCCGAATGGTATAGAACAATAGGGGTGATGGTGAGTGTGCCGTGTAAATTACAATATGCTTAATGGTAAATATTTTTCGAAAAAATGGTGTTGTAACAATAAAATTCATCGTATTTTTATGATAGTTTTTATTAGGGAATAGACCTTTAACCCACTTGACTTGCATACAACATTGGACCCACTTCTCTAGAGTAATTATACAAAATGACGGTTGAAAGACACAGAATAGTTAGAACCAAGACTGAGTAGTGAACCGTTGCCTAGTGTTTCCGTTTTGTCCAGAAAAATAGCTAGTGAATGTTATATTTTGAATATTGTGAGATGTTTAATGTATTCGTTTGAAACTATTTTTTAGGAAATTGATGAAAACCAAAAGCTTTACAAAAATAACAAAAACAAACCACCAGACGAAGAACAAAACTTTTCTGTAAGTCAATGTAATTATGTGTATCTTCGTAATGTAACTAAGTCCAATTCTATTATAGAACCCTTGAGAAAGATTGAATAAACAATCGAAACGTCGGGCGTAGTTCTGACCGCTTCAAAGACTGAAAGCCGAAAAAGTTTCCCGGTACAAGCTGCCAGTAGTCGAAAGAAAGCATCCAAGTACAACTCACTTACTCACTGACTAACTAACTCATTTACTCACTAATTCACACACACACTTTCTCACTAATTCACACATTCTCTTACTAACTAACTCAAATTCACAGAACAGCTCTCTTCCCAAAGCTCCATAACTTTTTCAGTCAACAACTGACTTACTCACTAACTCACTCAATCTTGGGGCAGCTCACACTCACAAATTTACCAATTCACTTATGCCGTTTTTCTTTTTGAACCTGGGTTGGAACTGGATTGGCGGAAAATGTGTAAACAAACAAACGTCGCACACTTATGCCGTTTTTCTTTTTTAACCTGGGTTGGAACTGGATTGGCGGAAAATGTGTAAACAAACAACGTCAAACATACTTTAGTACAAGCGAAACCGAAGTTGAGTTGGGGTTGAAACTGTGATCTGATCCAGTTCCAACCCAGGTTGGAACTGGATAATAAAGAAAAACGGCATTAGAAAAAGTGACGGATTACGGTAAAATTTTACCGTAATCTCAACAGCTGAACGTACGGTAAAAAGTTCGGTGATTTTTCAAACCACCGAACGTACTGCGAATCTCAGGAAAATGCATCTGTCAAAATTACCGGAACGTTCGGTACTTTCTACAAATTTACCGTAAAAATCGCAGAACGTTCGGTATGTTTGTTTACAAATGAATTCTCAATATCACTGAACGTACGGTAAATTTTACAAATTTACGGCGATTTTATGCGAGCACAAAAAAACAATATTTTCATAAAAAACGTCGATGATGGGATTGAATACATGACCTTCTGATCAGGAACCACACTTGCTGCCACTGTACAAGAGAGTCTTGCTTGGAGATGATGCGCAAATTCTAATAGAACTGATGCTCGAAGCTGCCGGCGTGGCTGTCAAACGCATTTTACAGTTATACGGTAAAATAGTCCCATCACCGATCTGTTCGGTAAAATATTCACAGGTCTCCTGTAAATTTGTCTGATTTCACCGGTTCTTCGGTGATTTCTTAGATTTCACCGATTTTCTCCTGCAATTTCATCGATTTCGCCGTAATACTGTAGTTTGCTTGTTTACAGACCAGTTTCGGTGATTTTTTTCACCGAATACTGTAATTTATTCTAAGTGTGTCAAACAAACTCAAACAAACTTTAGTACAAGCGAAACCGAAGTCGGGTTGGGGTTGAAACTGTGATCTCATCCAGTTCCAACCCAGGTTGGAACTGGATCAAAAAGAAAAACGGCATTACCTTCTTACTCTTTCACCAACTCTATTTCTCATCTGGTTTCTACTAATCCGAGTATAGATAATGTGTTAACGTGTGTATCCACTTTTAGCTCCGTTCATCTTTAAGACTTTTGAGCCTTATGCATGAAAGTCTTATAATGTTATATGAAAAAGTGGCAACTTTTGTTCTTTAAAAATATAGAACAAGAACGTGCAGAGCAGACAACGTCAAGCGACAAAAAATACAAGTAATTTTTGTGGAACTGATATGCGTATCAGTATGATCCTGTGTGGACCATATTGTCACGCTCCGTATCTTTCTGAAGCGAACAAATGAACTCCAAGAGTCTCTCTACCTGGTGTTCATTGATTACGAAAAAGCTTTCAGCGTCTCAAATCACGAATACATGTGCGGGTTTAACCCTCAGGCGCAAGGGACTCCCTGAGAAAATCATCGGCCTCATTGAAGCACAATACAGGGCATTTTCGCGCAGAGTACTGCAAAACGGTGTTTTGTCCGATCCCATCCGGGTCGTTACTGGAGAGAGGCAAGGATGTATACTATCACCGCTACTGTTCCTCATCGTAATCGACGAGATTCTGGTAGGTGCGATTGACCGTGAACCAAATCGTGAATTGCTGTGACAACCCATTACCGTGGAGCACCTAAATGACTTCGAATTGGCTGATGACGTTTTGCTCTCCTAGCTCAACGGTGCTCTGATATGCAGAGCAAGCCCGATGATCTTGCCAATCGCTCCTCAGCGGCAGGTCTTACCATCAACGTCAACAAGACCTAATTGTTGGATGTAAACACGGTCAACCTTTCCAGCTCTACGGTAGTTGGGCAATCAGTGGAGAATGTTGAAAGCTTTCAATATCTTGGTAGCCAAATAGCAACCGATGACGGTATCAAGATCTAGGTTAGGGCTGCTTTTGAAGATTTTAAGAAATGTATGGAAAAACAACCAGATTAGTCGACGCACCAAAACCTGAATTTTCAACTCGAGCGTGAAATCTCTGTTGCTATAAGCCCAGTGAAACCTGGTGTGTATCAGTGGAGAACACTCAACGGCTGCAGGTCTTCATCAATAGATGCCTGCGGTATATAATTCGTGCATGGTGAACTCACAATTGGATCTCCAACGTTCGGGAGCGAAAGTGGAGGTGGGTCGACCATACTCTACGCAGGAGCGGGAACGAAATCTGCAAGCAAGCGTTAAATTGGAACTTAGCAGAACATCGCAGCAGAGGCAGACCCAGAAGCTCAAGGCGGCGCAGCCTCAACAACGAAATAAAGAAAGTCTACAGTCGACAGTCCTGGGCAATCGCCGCGGATGTAGGGAGATCTTTCAATTTGGCCCTCTGTACCACATTGATGCTCAGGTCTGAAAGTAGTTTCGGCCGTCAGAATGCCAAAAAGTTCTTCGTCAGTTTCCCACAGTCTAGAACGTACGCATTTGACAAAAACAACCCCAAAATAGGACCTACCAAGGTCGCCATGTTATTGCTTCAAGTCAAAGTTGATTCACAGACAAACAGACGTAACTCTTAGAGGAAATTTATCAAAAACTTTTGCCCGATGTCATTTTTATGAGCACACTGCCACCTGTTGGGAGAATCGCGCGCGACACTGTCGGCCATGATGGATTTCGATTAGACGTTTTGCTAACACGCACACTGCTACACAAATTGTCTGTAATTTTCGTTTGCATCATTCAGCAACGTGTACACTGGCAAACGTCAAAGCGATCGAACACTAGCGCCTCTGGTGGAACGATCGTGCAAATCAAATGAAATTTGAATTGATCGTTAAATGCATGTGCCAAGCTGTTTTCAAGAGTGTTACGTCTGTTTGTCTGTGGTTGATTACAAGATACTACATGGCGACCGTGAAAGGATCCGAGCTTGCGGTCTACAGATGGCACTTCTCAAATGCGAAAGTTCTAAACTGTGATGGTCAAACGGCATTCGGCTAAATGGTCGGTTACCAAAATGTTGGCAATGGATACATACAACAACCAGGATGAGAAAAATATGGTGCTGGCGGTTGGGGCCGACCACGTGATTATCAAAAGGTTTTCGAACATGAACAGATGAACTGTGGAATGAAGACCAAAACTTCGAAACACAAATAGTATACCTAAATATTTGTTCTTCCCTGTCTGTGAAAACTGGTCCTGGGTTAAACACTGCTCCTTGAGACACACAATTGAAAAAAATAATTTCCTTTGCCCTCACATTTTTGTTTTTTTTTTTTTAATAAGCGTGGCCCGTCACTTTAGATTGAGAATCAAAGAATTCAGTCACACTTTTTACTCCCATTCATCTCTCAACTATAGGTTCGCGCCATGCGCAACTTCGACCTCCCGTCCATGATGGGCTACTGGTACGTCATCCAGTACTTTGCCTCGTCGGAAACGCTACCGGAGTACTCCTGCATGCAGAGTTCGTTTGACACCTCAGACGGCCTAATCACGATGAACTTCACCTACTTCTTCTCGGATGATCCCCTGCGAAATTTCCAGCAGGGTAACATCACCTGGGTGATTCCCAACTTTTCGCAGCCGGCCCACTGGATCCACGCCGAGTGGACTTGTATGGTTTTAAAGCTTTCATAAATAGCCCAGAATATAGATTTAATCTCTTTGCTGTTTTTTTTTCAGACGAAGAAATCTACAACACCTACGTCATCGACACCGACTACCAATCGTGGGGCCTGATAATGCACTGCGCCGAAAAGACCAAATCGCAAAAGTACCTCTCGGCGCTGATGCTGTCGCGGACGCCCACGCTGACGCCGAATGTGATCAACTTCCTGCGGGAAAAACTTCCCCGGTACGATATCGATCTGAGCTACATGTTTGCGATTCCGCAGGTAAACTGCTCCCACCGGGAGCTGGACCCCAAGACGTACTTCAAGTACGAGTCCGTTTGAAGTAGGATGGAAAAATGTTTTACTTACAGTTGTGTATAATATATGATTATCATGCTTTTGGACAATAAACTTTATGCTTTTATAGTATAATCTTATACAGCGGTTTTAGTTGTATGTATTTAATTAATGTTTTGTTCCGACAATACTCGATCTCAATCCTCGATCACGCCCTCGATAACAACTGCAGTAGTACAGCCCGTTGATCTACGCTATAGGGCACTGCATGAAATTCTCTCCTTCTCTTTCACTCTTACAGAAATTTTGTAAACAACAAGGCCAAGAAACATCAAAATCCCATACAATATCAAAATAATGCAGTGCCCTATTGTGAAGCCCTCGTTTGACGTGGAAATTGTTTCCTGCACCAGAAGTTGACCGGTTGTACAGATCATCGCTAGCTTGACCTTGTCCGCTACCCAGTTCCCGTTGTTGGGAGGGATGCGGTATGGGTTCGATAGTAGGTGAATGTCTGTACTAACATCGCTCTGGAAGGTGTGATGCGACGAGCCGGGCTCAACAGCCGGGGAACGATTTTCACAAAATCCGGTCAATTTGTGTGCTTTGCAGACGACATGGACATTATCGCCAAAACATTTGGAACGGTGGCAGAGCTGTACGCCCGCCTGAAATGCGAAGCAGCAAAGGTCGGACTGGTGGTGAATGCCTCAAAAACAAAGTACATGCTAATAGGCGGAACAGAATACGACCAGATCCGTCTGGGTAGTAATGTTAGGTACGATAGACGGGGATACTTTCGAGGTGGTGGAGGAATTCGTCTACCTCGGATCCTTACTGACGGCTGACAACAACGTAAGCCGTGAAATTCGGAGGCGCATTATCAGCGGAAGTCGGGCCTACTACGGGCTCCAGAAGAAACTGCGGTCGAAAAAGATTCACCCCCCAAGTAACAAAACTAATTTTATAATGCTTTTGGAGTATTCTTCAACACCTGTTCTTTAAAACCATGTATGAACCAAATTGCTCTGCAAAACGGCATCAACTCAACCATAAACCCGCCATAAGACCAAAGAGGCCGATCCTAAGATGCTCTTGAAGAGTTGTTTTTAAATTTCTCTTAAAACTTGTTGTACTTCCCAAGTTGTCCTCAAGGCGAATTGCTCTCTACTTGTAGAATTATTCAAGTGCATGATAAAACGATAATAAAACCGGTGGCTTGGCAAAGGGATTCCGGATGCAGGACTGCGGACTGAGGCAGATTTGCGAAACCTGTCTGGAAGTAACCCAAGTAACCAGAAGTTCGGATAAGAGGGTACTTTATAAGCTAAGCAGCTTGTTGGAGCAGTGCATTTTTAAGTAATTTTGGAACTTGAAAGTTCACACAAGGAAGCTTGTTAGCCTTCTAAGCAGCTTCTGATAAAACTTTCACAAAATGATGGTAAAAACAAAAATATACTTTCCAGATTCACCACAGCCTTACTTACCTTACCGATCAGGCTAACGCCGGAGTGGCCTCTGCTGTACATAGTAGCCTCCTCCATTCCACTCGGTCCATGGCTGATTGTCTCCAGCTCTGCACTCTGCGCGAGGGGCGAATCACTAGCGCATTTTCGATTCAGCCTTGCGTATTGACATACGCATTGGCGCATTTTGTTACGCATTAGCGTATTAAGGTACGCATTTCTCGCGCATTTCTAAAATTGAACAACACCTGTCAAAATTTTACAACATGCACTTTTCAACGCATTGATAGAAAACACGCATTTTTCTACGCATTGATAGAAAACACGCATTTTTATGCGCATTGGTAGAATGCTCGCATTTTTATACGCATTGATAAATAACACGCATTTTCCTACACATTGGCGTATTTTTCAACAAATTATGTATGCATTTTTCAACGCATTGGATATTTTGGTGCATTTTTCAACGCATTACATTTTCAAATGCATTTTTCAACGCATTGGAGCATTTTGTAACGCATTTCCATCAAAACGCATTTTCGATTCAGTTGTTTTGGAAGTGATTCGCCCCTCGACTCTGCGTAGGGTCCGCAGATCGTCCTCCACTTGGTCGACCCACCTAGCTCGTTGCGCTCCACGTCTTCTTGTACCGGTCGGATGACTATCGAGAACCATTTTAGTCGGGTTGCTATCCGACATCCTGATGACGTGACCCGCCCACCGCAGCCTCCCGATTTTCGCGGTATGGACGATGGTTGGTTCTCTTAGCAGCTGATGCAGCTCGTGGTTCATTCGCCTTCTCCAAGTCCCGTCTTCCATCTGCACTCCGCCGTAGATGGTACGCAACACCTTCCGTTCGAAAACTCCAAGGGCGCGTTGGTCCTCTGCACGTAGGGTCCATGTTTCGTGCCCATAGAGGACGACCGGTCTAATCAGCGTTTTGTAAATGGTTAACTTCGTGTTACGGCGAACTTTGTTCGATCGAAGAGTTCTGCGGAGTCCAAAGTAAGCACGATTTCCTGCCACAATGCGCCTCTGAATTTCTCTGCTGGTGTCGTTGTCGGCGGTCACCAGTGAGCCCAAGTACACGAATTCTTCAACCGCCTCGATTTCATCACCGTCGATATGAATTCGGGGTGGCGGGCGCGGTGAGTCCTCCCTGGAGCCCTTTGCCATCATGTAGTTTGTCTTCGACACATTAATGACTAATCCGATTCGCCTGGCTTCGCTCTTTAGTCGGATGTACGTTTCCGCCATCGTCTCAAATTTACGAGGAATAATATCAATATCTTCGGCGAAACCAAGCAGCTGAACGGACTTCGTAAAAATCGTCCCACTCGTGTTTATCCCCGCTCTCCTTATTACACCCTCTAAAACAATGTTGAACAGCAAGCACGAAAGACCATCACCTTGCCGTAACCCTCTGCGAGATTCGAAGGGACTCGAGAGTGTCCCTGATACTCGAGCAACGCACATCACTCGATCCATCGTCGCCTTGATCAATCGTATCAGTTTATCCGCGAATCCGTATTCGTGCATAATCTGCCATAGCTGTTCTCGATCGATTGTATCATACGCCGATTTGAAATCGATGAACAAGTGATGCGTGGGCACGTTGTATTCGCGGCATTTCTGCAACACAGCCACACCACAGCCTGTGTGCTTATATTGCGTGACCAACATGGACCAACTTTACTGTATATGATCACTCCTGGATAAAATTCGAACCGGATCCTTCTGAGCGATTACCTACTGCCGTACCTCTGCGCTGTTGTAGTTACACTACCCGTCATAAGTACGGACTCACAAAAAGTATTGCAACAATATTGCATCACCCTGACTCACCTCGATATCTCATAAACCAAAACACCTATAAAAATGCCACCTTCAGAAAAGTGGTTGCTTTTGGGCTTCTGAATAACTTTGTTGAAGACAGCATCTTTGTAAGTCCTAAGGTTTTAGAAATATTGGGGTGAGTCAATGTGATGCAATATTGTTGCAATACTTTTAGTGAGTCCGTACTTATGACGGGTAGTGTACTTGTTAAAATCAAGTTATCTGCGCTACTGCACAAGTTTACAAATCTAGGTGTCGACAAAGCACTGGTTCAAGTCAGATTTCATCCACCTTCATCATAATTGTGGTGTTGGGGTAGAGTGTAGGGCTCTCAGGCACCGGCTTCCGGTTTGAATCCGGTGGGCGGCGCATTTTTTTTTTCATTTCATTTTCATTTCGAAAATTAATTATATAATTAAAATTCAATTTTAATGTCCATGAAAACTTTCGCATAGTGTTTTTTGCTAAAATGAAAAAAAAATCCTCAGCTCAACAAGTTACTGAAATGAACTTCCATGAACTTTAAAGTTCCAACAAAGTTCCAAGTAGCATCTTAAACAGCTTCCAAGCTGCTTAAGAGGCTCATAATGAGCCTTGCCCGAACTTGTCTGCGAAGTTCCAGCAAGGCTCATTGTTAGCCTCTTGAGCAGTCAGAAAGTTCCAATCGGAAGTTTATCTGAACTTCGCGTAACTTGAAAGTTACGGAATCGGCAACAGTGTTATTTATCGTCGAATGTATGAGGTAGAAGTGAACGTAGAATTAATCTATTTCTAGCTTTCGATTTGTGAAATTGGGATATTTGTCGCCCCTTATTACATCGAACCGAGAATGTCATAGAGCATCATTGAAAAAATGGACTCAATCGGCTACCGACCGAATATTTACATAATTTAATTTTCCTTTTGCATCATTTTGGAAACAGTTTGCTGACATAGTGTACGATTTGAATAATAATTTACCTTAATGGTCAAGAGATGAACTAGTTCAGGACTGAAAGTCTCAAAATAATTGAAAAAATACCTTAATACAAAGGAAAGTAAATTGGAAGTTTATTAGGTATTCCAAACTATTTCTTCGAAAATCCCACAACATGTCGGACAAAAATCACATCCAAATATATCAAAATCGTTAATGTCCGTTGTTTCAATACTACCTGACGCTCAAAAGCTGACAAAGTTTATTCAATTTTCATGCGACGTGTCAAATATTTTCCCTTGTTACCCGATCTACTGGCAAGATGATCTTAAGATGACAAGATCGATCTTTTCAGTGCCATCTGAGATCAGAGATATAATCTTTCCATCGAACAAATTTGATCTCTTGCTCAGATGACAAATGCAATGCCTGCTTGAAAGTGCATTTCGTCAGGGGGAGCAGAACTTTTGGTTACTTGGGAAGCTACAACGTTGTCCGTTTCCAAAGTTTCTCAGAACAGATCCGGCCGTGTACTTAACCTAGTGCACACTGATGTCTGCGGCCCCATGTCGAATGTCACTCCTGCAGGAAACCGATACTCGATGACGCTCATCGATGACTAAGCCGATACACCGTAGTTTGCTTGCTGAAGAAGAAGTCGGAAGTCGTCGGGTGCATCAAGCAGCACGTCGCTCACGTGGAAGCGTTGTTTGGGAGAGCTCCTTGTGTTATCAGATCGGATAGTGGCGGCGAGTATGTTAACAACAAGTTGCGAAACTTCTACGACCAAGAAGACACTCGTTTACCTTCCCGTGCGATAGACCGAGCCCCGTACGAGAAATGGTTCGGAAAGGTGCCTACCGTGGAACATTCTCGTACATTTGGAAGCCCGGTGAACGTCCACATCCCGAACAAGAATCAGCCATTTGTTTTCGTCGGATACAACGAGGATAAGAAGGCCTACCGTTTGTTGGACATGAAGACGAACAGGATAACGTTCAGCCGAAATGTTGAGTTCTTCTCCAACAGAAAGTTGGACAGGAAGCGGCCTTGTAAGAATCGGAGTCATCTGAAAACGTTGGTGACGCTGGTTGGATGCCAATCTCGCTTTAGGAGGAGCCAACGCAGGAGCAGGAAGTTGTTCAAGAGAAGCAATTAAAACGTGAAGGCATGGTTCGTGGAAGCCCTTTGCAGGAGGAAGAATCCGAAGAAGAGTTCTACGGATGTGAAGGAGAACCGGCAATAGAATAGCGAGCGGAGAAGCGATCCACTAGAGGTGTTCGTCCGCGGAGATTGGGTGATCACGTCGTTCGAGTAGTCGTTAATGAAGGTCCGATGTTATAAGAGTTTAAGATGTATATCTCGCTCGATGTTTGTGTTATTTGCGTTATTTGTAAGTAAATTTTTGTGAAAACATACGATTAGCTGTAAAGGATTGTCGCAGAAAATGTCGAGGAGTGTTGGGAGTGCGACATCTGTCTCCCCATTTATGGGCGGAAATAGGGCTTTGCACGGAATTATCTCCCTCTCATTTACTCTTATTGAAATTTTGTAAACAACAAGGCCACGAAATGTCAAAATTCTTTGCAAAATCAAAATAAGCCCTATGAGTGACTTGACAATGTGCTTTGCATTATATAGTCCGTGCAATGAACATCGCTACGGGAGTCGTGGGACGGTTTGCCCTGCCACCTATAGGCCCGTATACGACACCGGCGAGCTGTATGGTTTCGTGCGCCATCGTGGTATCCATAATGCTGTCCATTTTCGGTCATTTTTTTTCAATTGGCTTCCTTAGCGTTGTTGAGATAATTCCATATTCTGAATCTGCATGCCAAACTGAGCCGAAATCCAAATTTTCATGAATTTTGGTGCCCGGGAACCTGTTTAAAAATTGATTTGAAGTTTGTATGGGAGCGGTTTGTCGAATCACCCCTCGTCGCATTTTGTACTGGGTGGAGCTGTCAAATAGTTACCCAGCTGTCAAAAGGTGATTTTGAAAAATCACTTTGAAATTGATTTTAGGTACCAAAATAACGTTCTAAAAATCGGCACCAACATTTCAAAAGGGCGTAACTGCATTTACAACCAATGCCTTCTCACAAAGCTGTGGAGCGTATCCCATCCCTCTCGAGCAATCCACTAGCACAAATAGAAAGATAAAATCCTCCTCTTTTGATTAATGGATGTGAATTGCATGAGATGAATGAAATACAACCCACAGCTCTGTGAGAAGGCATTGGTTGCAAAAGCAGTTACGCCCTTTTGAAATATTGGTGCCGAAATCAGCAAAAAATCATAGTGGCTCAGCAAAAGGAATAGAGTTAATAAACTATAGAGGACGAATGTCGCTGCTGTTCCCTTTGTTCTCGTTCGCAAACATGCCGGGTATCTATCTGTCAAACTGCATAATTTTTCGCTTTGACACTTATATCCCTCCCTATCTCCGCCAGCAAGAGATGTTGCGGCGGCGACGCCAGCGACATTCTTCCTCTATAGTTTATTAACTCTATTGGAAAAGGTGCTCTTTCGTATAAAATCAAAAAATCGATACATTTTTCTTAATTTAACCCTTCAGCGCGCGCGCTGTTGTAAAAAATACAACACTACTAAAAAACCTCGCTCGTCGTATGTGTAGTAATGCAACTATACTCTTTGGAGTGCCAAACAACAATAATCTTTATTCTCATCATCAGGCCTGTCAATCTCAGGCACAGCCTACTCTAATTTCAATTGGTACACTATACTACATCTCTCCTTTTTTTCCAATATTTAAGCAAATATTTAACTGTTTATAATTCTGAAAATCTACTCATAGTGACTTGAGATTTCTTCTTCTTTATATATAAAACATAAACTTTGAATGGTCTGATGTTCACATCTTCAATGGAAATTGTTTGATCCAATTGGCCGTCCATAAGTTGTGTAATCCAACATACCGTCCTCGAGTAACGTCATCCAATATTCTCCAATAGTCTCCTTGTTTATCTATATGTGGTTGGAAATATATTTCAAATTATTATAATCAAATACAGAGCAATTTATTTAAACTTAGATCTTCGTAATAGTGTCTCTCTTCCTTTTCGCGAAAGATTTTTTTTACCTTTGTTCATTGAATGACCACTTCATAGTCCGTTATTTCACAAATGTATTTTTTATTGGCTGCTGCGACCAAAAGTTGTAAGGATGATTATTGTACCTAAATTGAATTTATATTAATGTTAAGTATTTGAAAATTTATTAACTCTTACATTTCCCTTCACCATTGAACCAAATTGAATTCAAGCTGCCTTTATCTCGTAGGAGACGCTTGATAGGACGAATCCTCTACACCCGGCTTTTTTTTTTCGACTGCAGAAACATTATGTTTCCTTTGCGTATCCCTTTACCATAGATGGACTGAAGTTCTACTTCCTACATCTCATGGTAGACTGGACTGCCAAATGGACTGAGATAGATCTCCTACATCTGGTCTTTTGTTGTGCAGACTGAAACATTTAGTTTCCTTTGCTTATCCCTTTACCATAGATGGACTGAATTCAATTTCCTGTATCTCATGGTAGACTGGATATGAGCCAAATGGACTAAGATTATTCTTCTACATTTGGTCTTGAGTATTTATCTCCAAATAGGCTGGAATAGAATTCCCATATATGGATACAGAAACGGACTAGAACTTTCTTAAAGTTCCCTACGTTTCTTTCAAGAAATTAGACTGAAGTTTCATAAACCTCCTATAATTTTTTCACGTAGACTGGCATTTTTAAATAGACCGCACGCTTATCATGAATGGACTAGAATTTATAATCCCCTTCATTCAATGTTTACATCCAATCAGGTTCGGATGTACATGTACAAATTAACCCCTCATATTCAAGCTCGATATCTCTTGTTTGTTTCTTACTGAGGATTTATCTATGGTTCTGATAATTTCTATGGTTCCATAATATGGCCTGAATTATATTATCTCCTCTCAAAACTTTTTTCCATATATTTTCTAGAATCACTGTTTTATTATTTAAAATAAACATCGAATTGGTTGTAAAAATTAAGGTTTAAATCAAACCGACAAGTGCTTTATCTGTCCTAATATTGATCAAACTTTTATTTAAATCGTGCTGTTTTCAGTAGCATCCACGTATTTCTTTTTTATACAACCATATATTCTCCGCAACATTTTTAAAATCAAATGTCAGATGCTTTCGATTCGTTATGACATTATTTAAACATGTAGTTATCCAACGTGATATGAGAATCTCAATATATTTGAACAAATGTATATTAACGTTTGATAATTTGGGAATAATTTACCACATTTAAAGTCCGACAGAAACTGGAGCTGTTAAATGTACAAATCATTGCTTCACCCAACGAATTAGGTTCAGACATTACAAAGCAATTTAACAAAATAAAGAGATTTAAAAATGCTATTTCAAAGTAGAAATGGACCAACCGTACATGTTATTCATATCTGATCTCTTGACTTTTCTTTCAATGCGGACTAGAATTCGGCATTCTCTTCGCTTGTGTACCAGATGTACGGACTGGAATTCTTGGTTCCCTTCGTTATTCTGGGTTTTATTTGCGGACTGGAATTCTACATTCCCTTCGCCTGAGTACCAGGTATACGGACTAGAATTTTCCATTCCCTTCGTTATCCTGGGTTTCAACTGCGGACTGGAATTCTACATTCCCTACGCAAGAATACCAGGTGTACGGGCTGGAATTTTTGGCTCCCTTCGTTATCCTGGTTTTTGGTTTGCGGACTGGAAATCAATTTTCCCTGCGCTCTTCAGGTGCACGGACTAGAATCAGCTTTTGTCCGCCTTCCTGGATGTAACGACAATGCACTCGTTTGAACATTTTCAGTGATGAATAATCAGTTGTACATTTTTAAAACACGCGATAATAGTTAATCATTTAAATATTCATGACAATTTAATTTCATTACGATTGTTTCAGATCAATCACATACTTTAAAGTTAGTTTGTAATTATTTTTCTATTTTCACACCACTTAACTTGTGCGGGTCGAATCAACCTATTTTTTTTATTAGGTTGTTTAATAGTTGCATGTTATTAGGGAACTTTCCCTTCATTTTCCAATCACTGAATACAGCCTTATATTGATGAAATGCATTTAGAGCAATATCGGATTCCGTCTTTTCTCTACACTATTTTGATTACGATTCCTTTATGATCTGTAGGCCACTTACTTTTAAGCAATTATTAAAATACCGTAGTTTTAAGTACATTGTCACATCTACCCCTGTGATAGTCTTTCAAAATCAGTTTTATCGAAACAATGGGAAATCCTATTGATACCATATTTTTTTACGTGTGTTTGTCCACATTTTCAAACAGAATTTAAGAATATTCATGAAATAAACAAAGAACGAGATTCAAATAATAGTCTAACTTATCGCAAATCTACAATATCATCAACACGGAAAATCACCAAGACTTTAACCTTCCGTCACTCGCGCCGTTGGCCATCAGCGCCAGCACCACGCTAATTCTGAGTACAAAAGCGAGATTTTCCAATGTGTTGTACAAAATACAACAGTGCGAACACTCGAGGATTAATAGGCACTGATACATTAATTCCATCTTACCTGGAAACAGCGAAGTTGTGCATCATATACCTCTTAATATTCAATCCAATTAAAACCTCCGGAAACGATCGACTTATCCACACGCCAGTTTAATATCTGCTTCTCCTCAACTTCACAATGACTCCTCTCTTGTCAATGATTTAACGACCTTTCCTCGTCTGGGCTTCTGGGAGTGGTGTCCGGTTAACGGTGCTCGTTCATTACTGACCAATTTCTTCTTCTCCTCGAATCTCTGCATGCAATAAGGCATTTTATGAGACGTTTCAAATCAGCTGTTTTTTGAATGTTTACCGGTTTTGAAGTCCAACCGGTGGGCCCATTTATTTACATTTTCGCTAGCATAACATGTGATATAGGCCCATCCAATAAACCAGGTTCATTTATCTGCAGAAATGCGTCAATCCGCCCACTATAATTAATATCCTTAGACCGTGGGGATGTTTTTTTCATCTGCTAGTGACATCATGCAGCTCGGGGAATTGATACATGCCTCATTAGAAACCAAAACATTTCTGCCAGCAAAAATCTGATTGGCGCTCACCACATGTTATGCTTCTTTTCGCGAAAACAAAAACATCAAATGTAAACAATAACAATGACCGGCCCACCGGTAGAACGTCTCGTAAAATAGCTTATTCAGATAATCCTCGTCGCCAATGTACACGCAGAACTCGATGTACACAGCGCAACGAGTAACTTTCACGCAGCGACCGAAAAGACAAAAGAATTTTCACGCAGATTTGTGTAACACCGGATCAACACAAAAAATGTGCTGATCCGGTGTTACACAAATCTGCGTGAAAATTCTTTTGTCTTTTTGCTCGCTGCGTGAAAGTTACTCGTGCGCTGTGTTGTTTCATTTAAAGCTTAGTACTCAGATCGCAAGAAATGAGGTCAAGGAAAAAAGTGCATTTTTACCAAAGTAATTTTGACAGTCGATCTTGAGAGAGAAAAAAGAAAAAAAAATCGACGAAACTCTTTGTTTACCAATCTGACTGACTTGGAATGAAACCGGGACAACCGGCAAGAACAAGCGAACTCCCCTACCAGGAGCAGGCATGAATCTACTGATCTGGACCGCAGCAAACTGGAAGATTGACCAGCAATCCGAGGCGCTCCAGCTCTATTTGACCGGTGATATTCTGAGCGGGCCAACTGGCTGTTTGCTTCAACCAGACACGATTTGTTTTAGAAAATATCGCGCTGCTGGAAAAATGTGATTTCGAATTCGAAAAGGAATTGCTTCGGGTATTCGGAAAATCCACCGGAGCCTCCTCCAGGGATTCCTCCAGGAATTCCGTAGAGGATTCTTCCCAGAAATTCCTTCGGTGATTCCTCCAGCAATTTGTGCAGATATAACTCCAGGAATTCCTCCGGGGATTCATCCTTAAAATCCTTCTAAACTTCCTCCAGGGGTTCTTCCGGGAATTCCTCCGAGGATTCTTTCAGAAATTTATCTGAAGACTCCTTCAGAAATTCCTCCAGGAATTTCATCGGTGATTCCTCCAGGAATTCCCCGGGGATTCATCCATGAAATCCTTCTAAGATTCCTCCTGGGATTCTTCCGGGGATTCCTTCAGGAATTTCTCCAAGGATTCCTTCGGAGATTCCTCCAGGAATTCCTTCGGAGATTCATCTGTGAATTCCTTCGGAGATTCATCCGTGAATTCCTTCGGAGATTCCTTCAGGAATTCCATCGGAGATTCCTCCGGGGTTTCTTCCAGAGATTCATCCATGGAAGCCTTCTAGGATTCCTCCAGGACTTTTTCCGGGGATCCCTTCAGAAATTGCTCCGGGGAAGCCTTCAGAAATTCTTCCAGGGATCCATTCAGAGATTCCTCCGAAAATTGCATCAAAGATTCTTCGAGAATTCCATCGGAAATTCCTCCGGGGTTTCCTCCGGGGATTCCTCTAGGAATTTCTGCGGAGATTCCTCCAGGAAATCCTGCGGAGATACCTCTAGGAATTCCTCCAGGGATTTCTCCAGGAATTCCTCCGGGGATTCCTCCAGGAATTCCTCCGGGGATTCCTCCAGGAATTCCTCCGGGGATTCCTCCAGGAATTCCTCCGGGGATTCCTCCAGGAATACCTCCGGGGATTCCTCCAGGAATTCCTCCGGGGATTCCTCCAGGAATTCCTCCGGAGATTTCTCTAGGAATTCCTCCGGGGATTCCTCTAGGAATTGCTCCGGGGATTCCTCCAGGAATTCCTCCGGGGATTCCTCCAGGAATTCCTCCGGGGATTCCTCCAGGAATTCCTCCGGGGATTCCTCCAGGAATTCCTCCGGGGATTCCTCCAGGAATTCCTCCGGGGATTCCTCCAGGAATTCCTCCGGGGATTCCTCCAGGAATTCCTCCGGGGATTCCTCCAGGAATTCCTCCGGGGATTCCTCCAGGAATTCCTCCGGGGATTCCTCCAGGAATTCCTCCGGGGATTCCTCCAGGAATTCCTCCGGGGATTCCTCCAGGAATTCCTCCGGGGATTCCTCCAGGAATTCCTCCGGGGATTCCTCCAGGAATTCCTCCGGGGATTCCTCCAGGAATTCCTCCGGGGATTCCTCCAGGAATTCCTCCGGGGATTCCTCCAGGAATTCCTCCGGGGATTCCTCCAAGAATTCCTCCGGGGATTCCTCCAAGAATTCCTCCGGGGATTCCTCCAGGAATTCCTCCGGGGATTCCTCCAGGAATTCCTCCGGGGATTCCTCCAGGAATTCCTCCGGGGATTCCTCCAGGAATTCCTCCGGGGATTCCTCCAGGAATTCCTCCGGGGATTCCTCCAGGAATTCCTCCGGGGATTCCTCCGGGGATTCCTCCAGGAATTCCTCCGGGGATTCCTCCAGGAATTCCTCCGGGGATTCCTCCAGGAATTCCTCCGGGGATTCCTCCAGGAATTCCTCCGGGGATTCCTCCAGGAATTCCTCCGGGGATTCCTCCAGGAATTCCTCCGGGGATTCCTCCAGGAATTCCTCCGGGGATTCCTCCAGGAATTCCTCCGGGGATTCCTCCAGGAATTCCTCCGGGGATTCCTCCAGGAATTCCTCCGGGGATTCCTCCAGGAATTCCTCCGGGGATTCCTCCAGGAATTCCTCCGGGGATTCCTCCAGGAATTCCTCCGGGGATTCCTCCAGGAATTCCTCCGGGGATTCCTCCAGGAATTCCTCCGGGGATTCCTCCAGGAATTCCTCCGGGGATTCCTCCAGGAATTCCTCCGGGGATTCCTCCAGGAATTCCTCCGGGGATTCCTCCAGGAATTCCTCCGGGGATTCCTCCAGGAATTCCTCCGGGGATTCCTCCAGGAATTCCTCCGGGGATTCCTCCAGGAATTCCTCCGGGGATTCCTCCAGGAATTCCTCCGGGGATTCCTCCAGGAATTCCTCCGGGGATTCCTCCAGGAATTCCTCCGGGGATTCCTCCAGGAATTCCTCCGGGGATTCCTCCAGGAATTCCTCCGGGGATTCCTCCAGGAATTCCTCCGGGGATTCCTCCAGGAATTCCTCCGGGGATTCCTCCAGGAATTCCTCCGGGGATTCCTCCAGGAATTCCTCCGGGGATTCCTCCAGGAATTCCTCCAGGAATTCCTCCGGGGATTCCTCCAGGAATTCCTCCGGGGATTCCTCCAGGAATTCCTCCGGGGATTCCTCCAGGAATTCCTCCGGGGATTCCTCCAGGAATTCCTCCGGGGATTCCTCCAGGAATTCCTCCGGGGATTCCTCCAGGAATTCCTCCGGGGATTCCTCCAGGAATTCCTCCGGGGATTCCTCCAGGAATTCCTCCGGGGATTCCTCCAGGAATTCCTCCGGGGATTCCTCCAGGAATTCCTCCGGGGATTCCTCCAGGAATTCCTCCGGGGATTCCTCCAGGAATTCCTCCGGGGATTCCTCCAGGAATTCCTCCGGGGATTCCTCCAGGAATTCCTCCGGGGATTCCTCCAGGAATTCCTCCGGGGATTCCTCCAGGAATTCCTCCGGGGATTCCTCCAGGAATTCCTCCGGGGATTCCTCCAGGAATTCCTCCGGGGATTCCTCCAGGAATTCCTCCGGGGATTCCTCCAGGAATTCCTCCGGGGATTCCTCCAGGAATTCCTCCGGGGATTCCTCCAGGAATTCCTCCAGGAATTCCTCCGGGGATTCCTCCTGGAATTCCTCCAGGAATTCCTCCAGAAATTCCTCCAGGAATTCCTCCAGGAATTCCTCCAGGAATTCCTCCAGGGGATTCCTCCAGGAATTCCTCCGGGGATTACTCTGGGGATTCCTCCAGGAATTCCTCCGGGGATTCCTCCAGGAATTCCTCCGGGGATTCCTCCAGGAATTCCTCCGGGGATTCCTCCAGGAATTCCTCCGGGGATTCCTCCAGGAATTCCTCCGGGGATTCCTCCAGGAATTCCTCCGGGGATTCCTCCTGGAATTCCTCCAGGAATTCCTCCAGAAATTCCTCCAGGAATTCCTCCAGGAATTCCTCCAGGAATTCCACCAGGGGATTCCTCCAGGAATTCCTCCGGGGATTCCTCTGGGGATTCCTCCAGGAATTCCTCCGGGGATTCCTCCAGGAATTGCTCCGGGGATTCCTCCAGGAATTCCTCCGGGGATTCCTCCAGGAATTCCTCCAGGAATTCCTCCGGGGATTCCTCCAGGAATTCCTCCGGGGATTCCTCCAGGAATTCCTCCGGGGATTCCTCCAGGAATTCCTCCGGGGATTCCTCCAGGAATTCCTCCGGGGATTCCTCCAGGAATTCCTCCGGGGATTCCTCCAGGAATTCCTCCGGGGATTCCTCCAGGAATTCCTCCGGGGATTCCTCCAGGAATTCCTCCAGGAATTCCTCCGGGGATTCCTCCAGGAATTCCTCCGGGGATTCCTCCAGGAATTCCTCCGGGGATTCCTCCAGGAATTCCTCCGGGGATTCCTCCGGGGATTCCTCCAGGAATTCCTCCGGGGATTCCTCCAGGAATTCCTCCAGGGATTCTTCCAGGAATTCCTCCAGGGATTCCTCCAGGGATTCCTCCAGGAATTCCTCCAGGGATTCCTCCAGGAATTCCTCCAGGGATTCCTCCAGGAATTCCTCCAGGGATTCCTCCAGGAATTCCTCCAGGGATTCCTCCAGGAATTCCTTCAGGGATTCCTCCAGGAATTCCTTCAGGGATTCCTCCAGGAATTCCTCCAGGGATTCCTCCAAGGATTCCTTAGGTAGTTCCTCCATGAATTCCTTTAGGAATTTCACCACGATTTCTTCCGATAATTTGTCCAGGAATTCCTTCGAGAATTCCTCCAGGGATCCCTCCATGAATTCCTGCAGGGTTTCTCCCAAGAATTTCTTCAGGGATTCCTCCAGGAATTCATTAAGCAATTTCTCCATGAATTCATTCGGGAATTTCACCAGGAATTTTTTCGGGAGTTTCTCTAGGAATTCCTCCGGAGATTCCTCCAGGAGTTTCTCCAGAAATTTCTCCAGGAATTCCTCCAGGGATGTACCCCAGAATTCCTCCCGGAATTCCTCCAGATATTCTTCCAAGAATTCCTCCAGGAATTTCACCAGGGATTTTTCCAGGATTTTCTTTAGAGATTTCTCTAGGAATTCTTCTAGGGATTTCTCCAGGAATTCTTTAAGAGATTTCTCCAGCAATTCCTCTACGGATTTCTCCAGGAATTCCTCTAGAGATTTCTCCAGGAATTTCTTTTGGGATTTCTCCAGGAATTCCTCTTGGGATTTCTTCAGGAATTCCTCTAGAGATTTCTCCAGGAATTCCTGAAGAAATCCCTCATGGAATTTCTCGAGGAAGTCTTCCAGAAATTCCTTCCGAAATTTCGCCAAGGAATCCTCCCTTAATTCTTCCAGGGATTCGGCAAGGAATTCCTCTAGGGATTCTTCAAGAGATTCCTCCAGGTATTCCATGAGAAATCCCTCATGGGATTCTTTCAGGAAGTCCTCAAGGGATTCCTCCCTCAATTCCTCCAGGGATTTCTTAGGAATTTCTCCGGAGATTCTTAAGGGAATACCTCCAAGGATTTTTCCAGGATTATTCCTCCAGAGATTCCTTAAAGAATCCTTAATGGGATTCTCTCGGGAAGTTCTCCAGGGAATTCTCCAGAAATTCCTCAAGGGAATCATCTATAAATTCCTTCAGGAATTTATCCCGGTATTTCTCTTGGGATTCCTCAGGGCTGGATCTAAGGGGGGGCTCACATCCGGGCCTTCACATCCGCTCTGGCCCCGGACCCCCACAATCCTTAATCCGGGCCTGAATTCTACCAAGACTCCTGGAAGAATTCCTGGAGAAATTCCTGGAAGAATTCCTGGAAAAATTCCTGGAAGAATTCCTGGAAGAATTCCTGGAAGAATTCCTGGAGGAAGTTCTGGAAGAATTCCTGGAGGAAGTTCTGGAAGAATTCCTGGAGGAATTCCTGGAAGAATTCCTGGAGGAATTCCTGGAAGAATTCCTGGAGGAATTCCTGGAAGAAATTCTGGAGGAATTCCTGGAAGAATTCCTGGAGGAATTTCTGGAAGAATTCCTGGAGGAATTCCTGGAAGAATTCCTGGAGGAACTCCTGGAAGAATTCCTGGAGGAATTCCTGGAAGAATTCCTGGAGGAATTCCTGGAAGAATTCCTGGAGGAATTCCTGGAAGAATTCCTGGAGGAATTCCTGGAAGAATTCCTGGAGGAATTCCTGGAAGAATTCCTGGAGGAATTCCTGGAAGAATTCCTGGAGGAACTCCTGGAAGAATTCCTGGAGGAACTCCTGGAAGAATTCCTAGAGGAATTCCTGGAAGAATTCCTGGAGGAATTCCTGGAAGAATTCCTGGAGGAATTCCTGGAAGAATTGCTGGAGGAATTCCTGGAAGAATTCCTGGAGGAATTCCTGGAAGAATTCCTGGAGGAATTCCTGAAAGAATTCCTGGAGGAATTCCTGGGAGAATTCCTGGAGGAATTCCTGGAAGAATTCCTGGAAGAATTCCTGGAAGAATTCCTGGAGGAAGTTCTGGAAGAATTCCTGGAGGAATTCCTGGAAGAATTCCTGGAGGAATTCCTGGAGGAATTCCTGGAAGAATTCCTGGAGGAATTTCTGGAAGAATTCCTGGAGGAATTCCTGGAGAAATTCCTGGAGGAATTCCTGGAGAAATTCCTGGAGGAATTCCTGGAAGAATTCCTGGAGGAAGTCCTGGAAGAATTCCTGGAGGAAGTCCTGGAAGAATTCCTGGAGGAAGTCCTGGAAGAATTCCTGGAAGAATTCCTGGAGGAAGTCCTGGAAGAATTCCTGGAGGAAATCCTGGAAGAATTCCTGGAGGAAGTCCTGGAAGAATTCCTGGAGGAAGTCCTGGAAGAATTCCTGGAGGAAGTCCTGGAAGAATTCCTGGAGGAAGTCCTGGAAGAATTCCTGGAGGAAGTCCTGGAAGAATTCCTGGAGGAAGTCCTGGAAGAATTCCTGGAGGAAGTCCTGGAAGAATTCCTGGAGGAAGTCCTGGAAGAATTCCTGGAGGAAGTCCTGGAAGAATTCCTGGAGGAAGTCCTGGAAGAATTCCTGGAGGAAGTCCTGGAAGAATTCCTGGAGGAAGTCCTGGAAGAATTCCTGGAGGAGGTCCTGGAAGAATTCCTGGAGGAAGTCCTGGAAGAATTCCTGGAGGAAGTCCTGGAAGAATTCCTGGAGGAAGTCCTGGAAGAATTCCTGGAGGAAGTCCTGGAAGAAATTCTGGAGGAATTCCTGGAAGAATTCCTGGAGGAATTTCTGGAAGAATTCCTGGAGGAATTCCTGGAGGAATTCCTGGAGGAATTCCTGGGAGAATTCCTGGAGGAATTCCTGGAAGAATTAATGGAGGAATTCCTGGAAGAATTCCTGGAAGAATTCCTGGAAGAATTCCTGGAGGAAGTTCTGGAAGAATTCCTGGAGGAATTCCTGGAAGAATTCCTGGAGGAATTCCTGGAGGAATTCCTGGAAGAATTCCTGGAGGAATTTCTGGAAGAATTCCTGGAGGAATTCCTGGAGAAATTCCTGGAGGAATTCCTGGAAGAATTCCTGGAGGAAGTCCTGGAAGAATTCCTGGAGGAAGTCCTGGAAGAATTCCTGGAGGAAGTCCTGGAAGAATTCCTGGAAGAATTCCTGGAGGAAGTCCTGGAAGAATTCCTGGAGGAAGTCCTGGAAGAATTCCTGGAGGAAGTCCTGGAAGAATTCCTGGAGGAAGTCCTGGAAGAATTCCTGGAGGAAGTCCTGGAAGAATTCCTGGAGGAAGTCCTGGAAGAATTCCTGGAGGAAGTCCTGGAAGAATTCCTGGAGGAAGTCCTGGAAGAATTCCTGGAGGAAGTCCTGGAAGAATTCCTGGAGGAGGTCCTGGAAGAATTCCTGGAGGAAGTCCTGGAAGAATTCCTGGAGGAAGTCCTGGAAGAATTCCTGGAGGAAGTCCTGGAAGAATTCCTGGAGGAAGTCCTGGAAGAATTCCTGGAGGAAGTCCTGGAAGAATTAATGGAGGAAGTCCTGGAAGAATTCCTGGAGGAAGTCCTGGAAGAATTCCTGGAGGAAGTCCTGGAAGAATTCCTGGAGGAAGTCCTGGAAGAATTCCTGGAGGAAGTCCTGGAAGAATTCCTGGAGGAAGTCCTGAAAGAATTCCTGGAGGAAGTCCTGGAAGAATTCCTGGAGGAAGTCCTGGAAGAATTCCTGGAGGAAGTCCTGGAAGAATTCCTGCAAGAATTCCTGGACGAATTCCTGGAGGAATTCCTGGAGGAATTCTTGGAAGAATTCTTGGAGGAATTCTTGGAAGAATTCCTGGAGGAATTCCTGGAAGAATTCCTGGAGGAATACTTGGAAGAATTCCTGGAGGAATACTTGGAAGAATTCCTGGAGGAATTCTTGGAAGAATTCCTGGAGGAATTCTTGGAAGAATTCCTGGAGGAATTCTTGGAAGAATTCCTGGAGGAATTCTTGGAAGAATTCCTGGAGGAATTCTTGGAAGAATTCCTGGAGGAATTCTTGGAAGAATTCCTGGAGGAATTCTTGGAAGAATTCCTGGAGAAATTATTGGAAGAATTCTTGGAAGAATTCCTGGAGGAATTCTTGGAAGAATTCCTGGAGGAATTCTTGGAAGAATTCCTGGAGGAATTCTTGGAAGAATTCCTGGAGGAATTCTTGGAAGAATTCCTGGAGGAATTCTTGGAAGAATTCCTGGAGGAATTCTTGGAAGAATTTCTGGAGAAATTCCTGGAAGAATTCCTGGAGGAATTCCTGGAAGAATTCCTGGATGAATACGTGGAAGAATTCCTGGAGGAATTCCTGGAAGAATTCCTGGAGGAAGTCCTGGAAGAATTCCTGGAGGAAGTCCTGAAAGAATTCCTGGAGGAAGTCCTGGAAGAATTCCTGGAGGAAGTCCTGGAAGAATTCCTGGAGGAAGTCCTGGAAGAATTCCTGGAGGTAGTCCTGGAAGAATTCCTGGAGGAAGTCCTGGAAGAATTCCTGCAAGAATTCCTGGACGAATTCCTGGAGGAATTCCTGGAAGAATTCCTGGAGGAATTCTTGGAAGAATTCCTGGAGGAATTCTTGGAAGAATTCCTGGAGAAATTCTTGGAAGAATTCCTGGAGGAATTCTTGGAAGAATTCCTGGAGGAATTTTTGGAAGAATTCCTGGAGGAATTCTTGGAAGAATTCTTGGAAGAATTTTTGGAAGAATTCCTGGAGAAATTCCTGGAAGAATTCCTGGAGGAATTCCTGGAAGAGTTCCTGGAGGAATTCCTGGAAGAATTCCTGGAGGAATTCCTGGAAGAATTCCTGGAGGAATTCCTGGAAGAATTCCTGGAGGAATTCCTGGAAGAATTCCTGGAGGAATTCCTGGAAGAATTCCTGGAGGAAATCCTGGAAGAATTCCTGGAGGAATTCCTGGAAGAATTCCTGGAGGAATTCCTGGAAGATTTCCTGGAGGAATTCCAAGAAGAATTCCTGGAGGAATTCCTAGAAGAATTCCTGGAGGAATTCCGGGAGGAATTCCTGAAAGATTTCCTTGAGGAACTCCTGGAAGAATTCCTGGAGGAATTGCTGGAGGAATTCCTAGAAGAATTCCTGGAGGAACCCTCGAAGGAGTTCCTGGAGGAATCCCCGAAGGAATTCCAGGAGGATTCCCCGAAGGAATCCCCGAAAGAATTCCTGAAGGAATCCTGGAATCTGGGAGGAATCCCGGAAGAATTGCTGGAAGAATTCCTGGAGAAATTCTTGATCGAATTTCCGGAGGAATCCCTGAAGGAACCTCCGAAGGAATTCCTGAAGGAACCACCGAAGGAATTCCTGGAGGAATCTCTGAGGGAATTCCTGGAGGAATCTCCGAAGGCATTCCTGGAGGAATCTCCGAGGGAATTCCTGGAGGAATCTCCGAGAGAATTCCTGGAGGAATCCCCGAAAGATTTTCTGAAGGAATCCTGGAATCTGGGAGGAATCCTGGAAGAATTGCTGGAAGAATTCCTGGAGGAATTCCTGAACGAATTCCCGGAGGAATCCCCGAAGGAATTCCTGAAGGAACCCCCGTAGGAATTCCTGGAGGAATCCCCGAAGGAATTCCGGGAGGAATCCCCGAAGGAATTCCTGGAGGAATCCCCGAAGGAATTCCTGGAGGAATCCCTGAAGGAATTCCTGGAGAAATCGCTGAAGGAATTCCTGGAGGAATCGCTGAAGGAATTCCTAGAGGAATATCTGAAGGAATTCCTGGAAAAATTCCTGGAGGAATTCCTGGAAGAATCCCTGGAGGAATTCCTGGAAGAATTCCTGGAGGAATTCCTGGAAGAATTCCTGGAGGAATTCCTGGAAGAATTCCTGGAGGAATTCCTGGAAGAATTCCTGGAGGAATTCCTGGAAGAATTCCTGGAGGAATTCCTGGAAGAATTCCTGGAGGAATTCCTGGAAGAATTCCTGGAGGAAGTCCTGGAAGAATTCCTGGAGGAATTCCTGGAAGAATTCCTGGAGGAATTCCTGGAAGAATTCCTGGAGGAATTCCTGGAAGAATTCCTGGAGGAATTCCTGGAAGAATTCCTGGAGGAATTCCTGGAAGAATTCCTGGAGGAATTCCTGGAAGAATTCCTGGAGGAATTCCTGGAAGAATTCCTGGAGGAATTCTTGGAAGAATTCCTGGAGGAATTCCTGGAAGAATTCCTGGAGGAATTCCTGGAAGAATTCCTGGAGGAATTCCTGGAAGAATTCCTGGAGGAATTCCTGGAAGAATTCCTGGAGGAATTCCTGGAAGAATTCCTAGAGGAATTCCTGGAAGAATTCCTGGAGGAATTCCTGGAAGAATTCCTGGTGGAATTCCTGGAAGAATTCCTGGTGGAATTCCTGGAAGAATTCCTGGAGGAATTCCTGGAAGAATTCCTGGAGGAATTCCTGGAAGAATTCCTGGAGGAATTCCTGGAAGAATTCCTGGAGGAATTCCTGGAAGAATTCCTGGAAGATTTCCTGGAGGAATTCCTGGAGGATTTCCTGGAGGAATTCCAAGAAGAATTCCTGGAGGAATTCCTAGAAGAATTCCTGGAAGAATTCCTGGAGGAATTCCGGGAGGAATTCCTGAAAGATTTCCTTGAGGAACTCCTGGAAGAATTCCTGGAGGAATTGCTGGAGGAATTCCTAGAAGAATTCCTGGAGGAATTCCTGGAGGAACCCTCGAAGGAGTTCCTGGAGGAATCCCCGAAGGAATTCCAGGAGGATTCCCCGAAGGAATCCCCGAAAGAATTCCTGAAGGAATCCTGGAATCTGGGAGGAATCCCGGAAGAATTGCTGGAAGAATTCCTGGAGAAATTCTTGATCGAATTTCCGGAGGAATCCCTGAAGGAACCTCCGAAGGAATTCCTGAAGGAACCACCGAAGGAATTCCTGGAGGAATCTCTGAGGGAATTCCTGGAGGAATCTCCGAAGGCATTCCTGGAGGAATCTCCGAGGGAATTCCTGGAGGAATCTCCGAGAGAATTCCTGGAGGAATCCCCGAAAGATTTTCTGAAGGAATCCTGGAATCTGGGAGGAATCCTGGAAGAATTGCTGGAAGAATTCCTGGAGGAATTCCTGAACGAATTCCCGGAGGAATCCCCGAAGGAATTCCTGAAGGAACCCCCGTAGGAATTCCTGGAGGAATCCCCGAAGGAATTCCGGGAGGAATCCCCGAAGGAATTCCTGGAGGAATCCCCGAAGGAATTCCTGGAGGAATCCCTGAAGGAATTCCTGGAGAAATCGCTGAAGGAATTCCTGGAGGAATCGCTGAAGGAATTCCTAGAGGAATATCTGAAGGAATTCCTGGAGGAATTCCTCGAGGAATCTCCGAAGGAATTCCTGGAGGAATCTCCGAAGGAATTCCTGGAGGAATCTCCGAAGGAATTCCTGGAGGAATCTCCGAAGGAATTCCTGGAGAAACCCACATGGGAACTTCTACAGGAATCCCTGAAAGGAATTCCTGGAGATATCCCTGAAGGATTTTCAGTACGAATCCCCGAGGAATTCCCCGGAGGAATTCTTGGAAGAATGCCCGGAGGAATTCTTGGAAGAATTGTCAAAGGTATTCCTGGAGGAATCTATGGATGAATTCCTGGAGGAATTCCCGGAGGAATCCCTGGAGAAATTCTTGGAAGAATCCCTGGAGGAATTCCTGGTGGAATCCCTGGAGGAATTCCTGAAGCAATCTCTGGAGGAGTTCGTGGAGGAATTCCAAAAAGAATCTCCGGAGGCATTGCTGGAAGAATGCCCGGAGGAATTCCAGGATGAATTTTTGAAGGAATTGCTGGAGGAATCTCCGGAGGAATTTCTGGAGGAATCCCTGTAGGAATTCCTGGAAGAATCTCTGGAGGAATCCCTGGTGGAATCCTCTCAAGAATTCGTGGTGAAATCGAATTTCAAGAGGAATTCCCTGAGGTTTTTATTTTGGGGAATCACAGATAGAAATCTTGAAAAAATCACAAACTCAAATACTGGTTTTGAAATCCTAGAATAAAAATTAGGACGAAATCTCAGAAAGAACTTTTAGGCGAATTCCAAAACTGCTGGAAATATTTGAAGGAATGGCTAAGAATTTACAACAGCTTCCGGAAAAAAAATCACGAAGAATCCCAGAAAGAAACTCCGGAGGAACTCTTGAAGGTTTGCCAGAAAGAGCTCCCGGAGAAATTCCCGTACTAATCACTAATCAACACCACTTCATTTTGAAAATAGTTGCTCCCCACACTCAATTTGTATGATTTGTAACAAGTTCCGGCGTCTCATCCAGTGGTCCATTCTAGCAACAGCTAACCGCAGTGTTCCGGTGATGGTTCCATAGAAATGTAGGCATTAGAATCCGGCAGGAACATCATCTAAATTCACACCAGACCCAGCAGCCGCTCTATGTTGTTTACATCTCGCACCTCGCACAAAATCCGAACAGCGCGAGAAACGTCACTTTTCCTTGCGGAATAATTGGTCAGGGTATTTTTCCCAAAAGAAAAATTGACAGCTGGCTTGATCGACACAATCATCACCACCCTTGTCACCATCATCATTGATCATCAAGTTCGTCGATTTTTTCGTTTCAGCTGAGTACCGCTCAAGAAATTTCGACAGAAAAGGGAACGTCCATAAATTACGTCACGCAAAAATCGATCATTTTCAACCCCCCCTCCCCCCTGTGTCACACTTTTTGTATGGGACCTCTGAAATTTTTGTATGAGTCGTCACACTTTGCTGAACCCCCCCTCCCCCCTCAAAGCGTGACGTAATTTATGGACGTTCCCAAATCGTTTCTTGACCGTTTCTTGGCCTATCTTTTTACACAGTACTTACGAGGTGAGTATCACCCCTAAGGGTGTAGTAATGCAACTATACTCTTTGGAGTGCCAAACAACAATAATCTTTATTCTCATCATCAGGCCTGTCAATCTCAGGCACAGCCAACTCTAATTTCAATTGGTACACTATACTACAGTATGGGAAGATTCAAAAATTACGTCCATCGTTTTTCGGGATTTCTAGACCCCCCCCTCCCCCCTCTATCACGCAATTTCCCTATACCCAATACACGTACTGTCACACTTTTCTAGACCCCCCCCCCTCCCCCAAATGTTGGACGTAATTTTTGAACGTTCCCTATGTAGCGTGAGCGTGGTGCAGTTTCAGCTGCTTGATGGCGCGCGTCCTGAAAGGTTAAAAACCCAATTTTCCGTGTTTTCGGTTTGAACGCACTCTCGACGAGACGCGAACTTAAATTTTCAAAAATCCCTCGTTCCACTGCTCGCCGCAAACTACTCGAAAAGTGCTCGAATACGCTTAAAGTCAGACGTTTAGCGCGCCGCGGGAAGTGCGCTGATCGTGTGTGCGTGTGCGTTTAAATGCGTTCCGCACGGTTGCAAGAGCGAAACGTCTGTAGTGCGCGCTCTTTCCAACCAATGCACAAAATTTTGACAGAGATGCAGAAGTGCAGTGTGGCCGGGTTTGTTTTAAAAATTTGGATGGTAAATTTGTTTGAAGGAAAGTTTCAATAGTTCAGTATTTTTCCTTATAACTTTCTATTGGAATAATTGAATCTTTTAATTGAGTATCTAGTTTTAAACATCCATTGAAATCACCTCATATTAATTCCACCCTCGGCGCATCGAAATGAACCAAGAAATGAAAAAGGTTTGACCAAGGTGTAGAAACTCAACCCTCAAACTGACCACACTGTTTGCTCAGACGTTTGGCGCGGGTGTGTGTGCGTCGGTAGTGGACGACGTCGTCGTCGTCGTCGCTGTTTCTCATCGTTGTCGCCGTCGTGTGCGCTCGCTCGCTAGTGAGAAAAAGGAAAACTTTCGCGTAAATAAATAACTGCGGTTTTCGGAACGAAATTTGCGTGTTTTTCCGCCGGAAAAGTGCACCTACCGATCGCCGGACGGTCGGCCACTATGGAATACGCTAGAGGACGTTGGATTCAGTGCGGGAACCGTGCCGGAAAGTGCATTTTTGTGCGATTTTTTTACGCTTCGAAAAGGAGGAGCAGCAGCAGCCGAATCGAGTGAAAGGTGTTGTGGGTAAAGGGGGTGGTAGTGAGGTGGAAGGTTGCAGCCGCCTGCCGCGGCGCCCTCTTTTCGTTGTGGGGTGGTGTGTGGAGCTAAAAATTTTACTTTTTTCGGTGGAAGCAACCTGAGTGAGAAAGCGCACCTTGGACAGATTTCCGGAGTCGCGGACACCCAGAGAAAAGTGCGTATGGAAGTGCAGCAGCAGCAGCAGTAGGCGCCGATTGCTGATCCTCTGTTTTTATTCGGTAAAAATGCACACATTTCGGCGAATGAGTGAGAAAGAGACCGAACGAGTTGAGCTACTGGGGGTGTTTTGAACTCGAAGCTGCGGCAGCAGCCCCGCGGATTTAATTTCTCCTGGCGATTCGCTGTGAGTTTTTAATCGACCTGGTTGGAGAGGGGGTGATGCGTTGCCGTGAAAACGGCAACTTTTCCCAATTCTGTGCGTTAATGAAGGAAAACTCTGAGCCATTTTCTGACATTTTACGCTGTTGGCTTCTTGTTGGAGCTGTCACCTCTCGTTGTCTTTGTTTTGAATTTTTCCATTCTTGTTTACAAACATCCGTCTGGTTGAATGTCCCCACGACAGGAAGTTTCCGATTTCCATGCTACAAAGAGTCCAGTTTTACGAGACGGGCTCCCATCGGCGATGATCGCTGATTACATTCAGGCTTAGTGCATCACGGCGGCGAGAAAGTGCAAAGAAAACAAAGAAGAAAGCAGCCAGCCAGCACACAATCATCATCAGCAAGGCAAGAAGAGAGGGGAATGATCGTCTCTGACAAAAAAAGGTGGTATTTTCGTTCGCCACCACAGACAGACGAGCAGCAAGCAACCCGCAACAACGGGACGACCGCGACGAGATGTCCGTCATGCGTGTGCTTGCATGCGCCAGTGTGTTGGTGAGGATTTGTTGTTGTAAACATACAGGAAAAAATAATGCTATTTCGTCTGCGATGCAACCATTTTTCGCTGTAAACCAGTTTTGGATTAGAACCGAGATAAACCCTTCGCCAACCACTGTCAGGTTTCATCGTTTCCCCCCGTGGGCTACCTGACTGACTGGTGGATGTTCAACATAATCGTCGTCTTAGCGCTGACTCTGCTATAGTGTGTGCCATTTAAATTCAGTTTCAGGATTGGAACTTTAAACGTCCTGGGCTGAGTTTGATCAATGGATATCATAACCATTGTGATGAAATTGGTACAATGGAATCTTTGGATAAGTTTATTCGAGGTAAGCTCAATGAACTCAAAGTGAAAATATATAGCAAATCGTTGTAAACAAGTTGGGCCTGGATAGCCTGGTTGTATCGACCACTTGCTACAGCATACAATAAGTAGGGCATTCAGCAACATCAGGCTTAACAGATCTCATTTATCATAATTGCTGATTCGGGTATTACAACCGTAGGTAGTCCCAAACCTTTCCGATTCCAAACTTTGCTGACCTCTCTGGTTGCAAAGCGAGGAACGTTAAAATGTATTTTGGCGTGATGCGGTGACTATCTAACATAATAAGGTATCTGCGATCTACAATAATGGGTTGGCTGAAAAGTTGTACATATTACAACTTGTAGTCTACAGAGTTTACTACGCTGTTGGTATGAATAAAAAAGTTTCGAGTATGGATGAAGTGTTCAGTTCTTTAGAATATCAGATTTTACTACGAACGAGACTACAAATGTGTAATAGAGAACTGTCAAAACTAATAGATTTCCCGTAATTCTGAATGTTTTAACTGGAAGCTTGTGATTCCGAGAAAGTCAATTCCAGAAGATTATTCAAAAAGTAAGATAAATCAAGAAGGAATCTAAAGCAACAAAAAATGACTTTTAAAATTAGGAGATATTTCCAGAAATTCCATGTGGACGTGGATGAATCGGATGGTTAAAATCCATCTAGAAATTTCTCCAGAAATTTTGTGAACGTGTCTTTTAGGAACTTCTTCAGAAATGTCTATTTGTATGCCTTCCAGAATTTTCCACCGTATTTTTTCACGACAGTTTTTTTGGTATTCCTTCTTGAATTCGTCTTGGAGATTCTTCCGGATTCCCGCTGTCATTTTTCACAGATTCGAACCATCCGGAAGTCTTACAGAACTTCTTCCCATGATTTCTTCCACAGGTTTTCCCGAAATTTTTCCCAGCGTCCCTTGCGGGATTTTCCCTGGAGTTCCCCCTGTGTTTTATCCATTGAAATTTTTATGATTTATCTCATAATTTAACTCGAGATCACCACAGGAGTTTCTCTCAGTATATTTTTCAGAAATGTTTTTCGAGAAATTTCTCCAAGAGTTTCTTGTAGTAATCTGATGATGCAAATGCCAGAGCAAATGCTACTTTTATAACTTACGACGCCTTCCGGCAAGCGTCTGTTCGTACCAAAGTTAGACCATTGACTGACATTTAATCTTCAAATGAACTTCCCCGCCTGCTTATATGCTGTTATCACCTGTAGACCTTCTCCATCTCCTTACATTTCTCTCGTGCTTATTTTACGTCATTCCGTCCTGTGTGCATTTTCAGATTTTGCAGATCTTTTTGGGATTTCTTCCAGAGTTTCTACATAAGTTATTCCTGGGTTGTCTACTACAGCTCTTCAGGATTTCTTCATGACTTTTCAACCCTTTCTTTTTCACGACTTTGAACGACTATTTCCATACCAAGAAAGCGCTTCCGAAAAAGGGCTTGAACAAAAGTTCTTCCAAAATGGCCATATTTTTTTTAAATCAACTAAACAAAATAGGTATAAATCAATAGTTTTTTTTATTGTTTATCAATGAATAGTTCCACTATTAAAACAAGTATAGTAGGCAGTCGGATTTACCTACTAAGATTACAATCATATTTTTATTACTATTGCATCCTGTTCATCTTATTTCGTTTGTGTCGAGTTCGTCGAAAATTGATGGTGCTCTTACGGCAACTATGACAAGTAGAGTGTTGAGGAATTTTCTGGAGGAGTTCTTCCTGGGATTTCTACCAAAGTTTATACTGTATTTTGTTTTCTAAATCCGTACGCTCTCTCCTAGATTTTTTTTTTGATTTCTGCAGGAGCTTCTCCCGGGATTTTCTGAAAGGACATCGCAGGTTTTTTCTTGAAGTTTCACCTGAGATTTCTCTCATAATTTCTTTTTGAATTTTTCTTCCGGTGTTCCTTCTGGGGTTTCTCAGAGTTTTTCTGGATTTGGAGAGTTTTTTCGGCGTTTCTTCCGAAGTAACTTTTTGGGATTCAACAGGAGCTGTTGCTGATATTTCTTATAGAGTTCTTCTCGCGATTTCTTTCAGATGATGTACCAGGCTTTAATTCGTAATTGTTCAAAAGATTTCTTTTAGAGAACTTACTGTGATTATATTATAGACAATTTTCCATGAGTTTTTCCCCAAATCCCTACTTTCCTTTTTGGATTTCTTTGCTTGCGGAGTTCTTTCGGAATACCTCCTGCGTACCTAAAGTCTTTGTTATAAATTTTCAAAGAAATATAGGAAGGTTTTGAAGTGAGAAATTGTGAGAAACTACGTAAAGATCTATTTGGGTAATCTTCAGATGAAGTTTGTAAATAAACCCAGAGACATATAAAAAAAATCTAAGAGTAATCCCCAAAAAGAAAAATAAGAGAAACTCAAAGAGAAATTCTGAAAAAGTTCCGTGGAAAACTGTTGGAATCACCAAAGAGAAACTCTGTGAGAATATCGGAAAAGTCTCTGGTAGAGATCTCAGAACGTACTCCTGCAGAGGCCACGAGAAAAACTCCTGCAGAAATCCCAGAAACAACCCTCACAAATGCCGAAAGGAATATCGAAAAAATCTCAGAAGAAACTTCGGAAAAATCCTCTGAAGAAGTCAAGGGAAAATTCTGACAACCATTCAGGAAAAAAAAAACCTTTCATATATTCAAGGAAAAACTTGATTGAAGGATTCTATGACAAACTGCCAAAGAATTTAATTAAAGAATCGCGGTAGAAATCGCAAGGAGGAATCCAGGAGGGAGTTCAAGCTGTAATCGAGATAGGATTTCTAGAGAAATCCTCAAAGAAATCTTGGAAGGAATTCTGGATAGATTCCCAAGCACATTCTTAATCAAATCTTTCAAAGAATTCCTAATTCTTGAAAAAGCTCTCAAGATTACATGTTTTCTCCGAGTTTACTTTTATTCATCGGAATAGTCAGAATAATCGGTTTTTATGCATACAACTCAATTATTATTGTTATTATATATTTAAGACACTTTATAACTCATGTTGTTTTCCGAAGGTCTCCAGTGAATTTAGCTTACCATGCTACAACAAACCATCAGGTAGATCATTCCGTTCCGGTATGACTCTGCAGCCATAGGTAATCCTTGCGCTGATGGTGGGTACACAATCATCATCATCATTTAAGACACTTTATAACTTAGGTGGCATACGTGTCTGATTGGACTATTTTGACTTTACATTGATTTTAAACTATGATTCTGTTAATATGTACACACTCTAAACCAATTTGCAGGCTCGGCAAAAATGTACACAGTCGTATGCTCAGTAAAACCACAGACAAACAGATGTATCACTTGGAACAAAGTGCGATTAAAATCATCGTTACAAAAGTATAATCGCTAATTACGCTGTGTTTCGCAAACCTACTGAGTAAATGGCGGCAGTGAGCAAACGTCAAACAGGAGCAACAACTATGCGAGCGCCATGAGCGAGGGATTTGCGAACTACAGAGTATTTGAATTTGGGGTCTCCAGTTAGCCTAGTGTTTAAAACTATGGATCGCCAAACCGGAGACGGCGGGTTTGATTCCCGTTCCGGTCGGGAAAATTTCCTCGACTCTTTGAGCATAGTGTATGATTGTACAATACACAAATTCATGCAATGGCAGGCAAAGAAAGCCTTTCAATTAATAACTGTAGAAGTGCTCAAAGAGGCAAGCCAATTCCCAGTGGCGACGTAGAGCCATAAAGAAAAAGAAGAAGAATATTTGAATAGTCCGTTAAAAAGGAAAACGATGGGAAGTAGGTACAGCTAGACTTATGCTTGTCTGTGGTGAAATTACTAATTGCCACCTAGCAAAAAGTGGCGTTTATTATTTGATTCTCAGCAAAACCTTTGCTGAATGTCAGCAACAAACAGCTAGACTTATGCTTGTCTGTGGTGAAATTACTAATTGCCACCTAGCAAAAAGTGGCGTTTATTATTTGATTCTCAGCAAAACCTTTGCTGAATGTCAGCAACAAACTGTCAAAGCTGCTGAGATCTCTGCAAAATTGAAGTTTGCTGATTACTCGGCTGTGCAAATCTGAATAAGGTGTGTAGGGTGGGATGGGGCATAATGGTTTATCTAAGGATGGATCATCGTAACGGTGTAATTACAAGTCGTTTTAGTTTGTATTCGTCCTCTACTACTTTTCAATACATTAGTTAGCTATGCTAAAAGTCGATCAAAAGTTCATAAAATTTAAAACATGATTTTGAACAAGCAATTTTAAAAAGTGATCGATTTTGCACCGAGACAAAAGTTCGGGGCAAGATGGCTTTAAGCAATTCAGGTTTTCTCAAGCTACATATTGAGGTTGCCACCGGGATAATTTAGCCTTTAATGGAATAATTTCGCATGGCTCTATAAATTCTGTTTATTACAAACTTATTCCTTTAAAAATCCTTCAAGTCCGTCATGTTGTTCGTTCAACAAAATTTGCACATTTCGATTTTTTTTTATGGAAGGGAAGACGGCTTGCAATATATTGAGGTGTTGTGAAATTGCAAATCATTCTATTGTTGCTGGCGATGTGCTCCTAAGCGCGGTGATTCCTATTTACTATTAGTTTTTTTTTATTGTTTTATTCTGAGTTTTCAGAAGAAAGCAAAGCAAGCGGAAATGGGTGTTTCATAACACCGTAATAAACACTATACTCCTCTTCTTGGCGTAACGTCCTCACTGGGACAAAGCCTGCTTCTCAGCTTAGTGTTCTATGAGCACTTCCACAGTTATTAACTGAGAGCTTTCTCTGCCAATGACCATTTTTTGCATGTGTATATCGTGTGGCAGGCACGAAGATACTCTATGCCCAAGGAAGTCAAGGAAATTTCCTTTACGAAAAGATCCTGGACCGACCGGGAATCGAACCCGTCACCCTCAGCATGGTCATGCTGAATACCCGTGCGTTTACCGCGTCGGCTATATGGGCCCTTATAAACACTATAAGTAGTTTTGACTTCGTTTCTACATTTTTCCTGTAAAGTGTAAAAGCTAAGCTATTTGACATATTAGGTCGTATGAATAAGGTCGAGTAAATACCTTAACTAAATCTATGTGAAGTCGTGGATTAAATCTCTGTGAAACTTCACACAGACCTGAGTAAGAAGTATTTACTCAGCATTATTCTTATGGTTTACCTACGACACTCGTAGGTCCTCTCGTTGATTGTTTGTAGAAACAGCTTTCTTTAGATATCGCGATAGCTATGATTTAAGGTTTCTTTTCTTTTCATGAAAGTCTTTATGCTAATATTGGCTTGCATTGCTATACTGAAATTTCCAGTGCATGTTGAAAATCACAAACTAAATTTTAATATTATTTCTTATACTAAAAAGATTATCTGAAAAATCTTGACTGTACCAATCGCAGTGGATATTAGGTCCTAATACTAAGAAGGGGCGAAAGAACGGTATTTTTTCAGTTTTACAAATGTACAGTTGTTACGGAAACTAATGTTGCGAATTATTAGGATTAATCATTAAATTGGAATTCTTCAAAAGATTATTTTTTAATTTTACCTCAAAAATCCTTTCGAAATTCCTTCAGAACTTCCTCCGGGATTTCCTTCAATAGTTCCGACAGAAGTTTTTCCAAGACTTTTACTGAAACTACCCCAGAAAGTACTTTTTAGCTTCCTCCAAGGTGTTCCTTCTGAAATTCCTGTGGAAGTTTCTTCTGGCGTTCTACGAAAGTTTCATCGGGAAATCATCCATGACTTTGTTCGTGGAATCCTCCAAAAGCTTCTGCTGGATTTCCTCCAGAATCGTCTTTTGAATTTCTCCAAGATTTCGTACTGGTATTCCTCCATGAATTCGTTTGTGGAATCCTCCAAGAGTTTCTTTCGGAAATCCCCCATAAATCAGATTACGAAAAGAGTGGTTACAGCGGGTAATTTCCACTAGGTTAAATCTAAGAATTGAAAATTTGTTGTGTTTCTAAATAAAAAAAATAGCTTCTTTAAAACCTGTGACTTTGTGTAACTCTAAAACACTTACACAGTTTTTTTAGTGAGCGCTTTCTTTACTGTTAACCTTTTTTGCTTTATTCTATCGTGTGATAAGCACGTAGATGTTCTATGTCCAAGGAAGTTCATAAAGTTTCCTTATTGAATGATTCATGTGACTATATTAAAACCGGGAAATATTTCAAAAGTCCGGGAAAAACCGAGAGAAACCGGATAATCAAAATCAAAACTTGTGAAGCATCAATATGTTGTTGAAAAACGTTCAAAGTTTGATTCAATTCGGATCACTGGTTTCCGAGATATGACAGTTTGAAAATAAGGCAAAGGCACAACCTTGTGATCAGCTTGATTGCTGTCAGGTCTCGGGGCTTAAATGTATCTTTACTCTACAGAGAAAGATACACACTCGTGGTGCCAACAAGAACCGATACTTTTCGTGATCAAATCAAGAAGCGTTACGGTCCTTTTTTGTTGTTTTTGATATATTTGATTTTTATTTGCAGGAAGGAAGTTGATACACAATATGTCCTTCTATTTTTTGACATTATTTACCAAGCTCCCTAGCTTTGAAGACACAAGAACAAGAAGAACTAGCATAAACGGTTCACTGAAAATCAAGCACCATATCGTCAAACTTGTTCATTTTTGTGAAAATACGCAAAGGTAAATAACGTTGACCATTTAATTAACAACACATTCTTTCACAGCTCAACACGCAAAATCAATCTCCCACCTTTCCTCATCCTTAAGGCCACGCAAAACTTAAAAGCCGCATGGCTAAAGAGGTTGCAATGCCTACTCCCAAATTCCACGGTGTATTATGGACGATGTGAGTCCTTGGACTTGCATTGGAGACTTGGCCCCATGACCCCCTTGTGCATCAATAAAATAAAATAAAATAAAGTTGCCTTAAAAAAAGTTTTTTCACGAAAACGGTTCTAGATTCACGAAAGATTAACCAATCGTGCTCAAATTTGTACCAATGATACATACCTATTATACAAGCAGTTAAAATTTAAGAATTTTTGATGCACTCTATGAAAACTTACAGCATGTTGAACCTTTTGTGAGATTTTTTCTAATATAAGGGGTTTATGTTGATACCTAACATCAATTTCGAAGATTTTTTTTTTATTTTAAAGTGTCGTTAATGAATTGTAATTCTTTTAGTTTAACATTTAGAAACAGCGTTTCTACCAGGGTTGAACGCTTGTACCATAAACCCTGTAAAGTTGTTGTTCGCTTGCAGTTGTTTATCTTCATATGGGGCCTGGGACCATTTGAGCAGTGGAACCTATTCTAGGCACTTGCTGCTATAACTCTGCTAATTTAGAATCACTTGACTGAGTTATAGCAGCAATTGCTAAAAATAGGTCTTCCTGCCCAATCGATCCCAGATCCTGCTCAGCTCGTTCAGTCTCTTCGCCACTGTTTAAATCAATTAAGATGCGGAACCATTTGAACAGGGGGTCCTATTTTCGCTATTCTTATGAGAAAATTTAATAATTTGACTTGATCATTCGTGCAGTGAGTTTCGAGCAGTAGGTATCAAACAGGAAACATTCAAGTCATGTCATGAAATTGAACGAGTATAGCAAATAGTGTCCAAAATAGAACCCCCTGTCCATAACACTCTCAGACTCTATTTATATAGTCGGCAAATGCAAAATATTTACCAATATTTTATAATTCATTTCAGGAATTGCAAACTACAACTTAAACCTAGCTAAAAACAAAAACATCAAACATACAACCACTTGGACTGCTAAGTACTACTACCACCACCATGTCCAAGTGGAACAAAGGGCACGGATTGATCGTTCCGATCGATTCCCTTCTCAAAGAGAAGGAAAACACCAACCGACCGGCCCCTCTTCGTTCGGCCGGACTGGTTGGCCGCTGGGGCATCACCAGTTTTACGTCGATTCGTAATACTAGCTATGGTAAGTTGTTTCGCATCAAACGCTATGCTTCTCATATCTAATCTCCCAACTTTTCTTCCCGTTCAGAATTCGAAAGCACCAGCCCGAAGGAATCGGACGACCTCAACTGCCCGTCGAGCGTGGCGAGCTTGTCAACGCAGGTCCCCAATCCGATCAAGCCGAAAAAGTTCTTCAAAAGTCGCAACACCCTGCCACCGGTTGCGGCCAAGCCGGATCCTCACCGGGATGCGGCCGGGTATGGTAGCCCCCAGCAGAAGAACGTTCTTCTGCACCAGGCCGCACAACTGCAAGCCAGAATCGCCCAGGACGCTGGGGGGAGCCCACCTTACGTTCCGGCCGGTTACTACCAACCTCTGGGTGCTTCGACATCCGCGGAAGGTAAGGCCCCCGGTAAGAAGAAATCCAAGAAGAAGAAACAGAAGCAATCTGAAGGTGAAGCCGGAGAAGAATCAGCTGTTCCTGCGGAAAAACCGTCCTCCGCCAAGAAGGAAAAACCAGAATCAAAGAAAGAGAAGAAACAGAAGAAAGTCAAGAAGGAAGTGGAACTACCACCGGAGTTACCCAAGCGGAACTCGTCTCGGATTAGGAACAAAGTGGTGAACTATAACGAAGATGACGACAGTTTCGATATGATTCCCTATCGTGATGAAGTGTCGAGAACTCCACCGGTGTCCAAGCTGGCACTGGAGCCGGCTCCGGTGCCTGAGGTTCCCGAACCGGAACCGGTACCGGTGGAGAAATCAGTAGCTGAGGAAGAAGATGAAGAAGAAGTGGAAGAAGAGTACGACGAAGAACAAGAAGTGCCACAAGAAGAGGCGCCGGCGCCTGGTGGAAGTGTTACGAAAAGTGTGGGGACGGTGGGGATGCAAGTGCCCGCCGGATTGGCCAGTCCAACAAAGGCCAGCAGTGGAGGGGAAGATCGCGTGAAAACCAGGGAACACAAGGAGATGAAAACGGTTCCGGTGCCGCTGTCGTCCCCCTCGGTGGTTGAGCACCCGCCGATTGTGCTGCGGATATCGAAGGTGAGTAAGCTATCTATAGTCAAAGATTTTAAAGTAGAAGATGCTCGGTCGTTAACGGAGCCTGTGGAATACCTGGGCAGCTCCATAGTATTTCGTCCCTTACCGCGTTAATGCAGAGCTCTGGCTTGGTGGACTTTCTTTCCCGTGCAATTCGTGGGATTAAACATGAAATCAAACCAAAAACATCAAACAAGTGGTAGGTAATGGTAGTGGTGAGGCTAAACCCCTTCGCAAGAAGTGGGTTGGCAAGGTCTCCGTTAAGGAGAAGTGATTAGTCAGAAGCGGGAAGCTGCCCACGCGTGGGAGCTTCCATTAATTACCCGGCTAGCCTGCCGGAGGACATATTGGATGGAGGTCGGTTGATGACGGTCATCAACCAAAAAAGAGATGGGCTATCTGCAATAGAGGTGACTGTGTAGTAGCGTGGTTCAAAAAATCGTTTTTGCTCCACACCGCTTATTCGATTCCTAACCAGATTGTATGCCTTCTCCCAAAATTTGAGCTCATTTGGTTGAAAATTGAGACTGCACAAGCCCATCAAAGTTTGTATGGGAATTACTATGGGAAAATGATGTTTTTCATTCAATCGACCGTAGCATTTCCCCAAGTGCCCTAGTGGGTTAGTCGACCCTTGGTAATCCTAGGCTACTCTATCAGCTACAACTTTGCCGAAGACCGCATTCAAATCGGACGCCTCATTAATTAATTATCGATTTGTATCCAACTGGGCAAACTTTAACAGTGATTCTCCAGCTTCCCAGCAGGCAACATTGCTGCATATGGCGCCAAAGATAGCACACTGAAATCATGGCTACTATGTTCCACTGCAAAATGCAGTGATGCCCATCGATAAGTTTAACCATCATGAGTAAAGATTTCAATTCTGGATAAAAATCGGTAACTAATTAATGAGGCGTCCGATTTGAATGCGGTCTTCTGCAAAGTTGTAGCTGATAGAGTAGCCTAGGATTACCAAGGGTCAACTAACCCACTAGGGCACTAAGAAAAATGTTACGGTGGATTGAATGAAAAACATCGTTCTCCCATAGTAATCCCCATACAAACTTTGAAGGGCTTGTGCAGTCTCAATTTTCAACCAAATGAGCTCAAATTTTGGGAGGAGGTATATAATCTGGTTAGGAATCGAATAAGCGGTGTGGAGGAAAACCGATTTTTTGAACCACGCTACTGTGTAGTAGCTAGCACGATTATCGGCGTACAACATATGCCATCATAGCGGACCCATACCGAGTACCCACCGGCAACGGCAATTGGGTCGCGAATGGGTCCAGAAAAATGGCGGCGATATGGACGATGGGTATGGGTAACCACTGTCCAGGAGTGTGTGTCTACTACCTATGAGGGCTTCGTTTTCGCCAAAGTAAACGGGGTTTTCTTGTGTAGTTGTTACGCGCCGATATACTGAAGGACCGCGGGTTCGGAATCGTAGCGCTGAAGGAGGTGTGTTGGACAGGATCCATGGTGCGAACGTTTAGCGCTTAATCATACCATCTACCAGAGTTGTGGCAACACACGTGAGCTGGGAACAGCTTTCATGGAGTGGGTGACATTGATCAATGGCCGATTCTTCAACATTTATTTATTATTAATACATCAACAGACTTATTGTCCCAATGATGGTTAGTACTTAAAAATAACAACAAAGCTCGGTCAAGTAACAGTAAAAAATAATACATACAGCAGAACAAAACAACTACAATACAATTCATTATACTATTCTGGAGGTGAGTTCTTCAATAAAATTACGGCGGATGGTTTGCCTGGGAAGATGGAAGTCAAAACCTGACGCTACTCTGTTAAAACAACGTTGCAGGCCGATCATTGCACTGTTTTGTCCAAAAAGAGTTCGTCGGAGCGGCAATCGTAACATGGCATTAGCCCGTAGTCTTCTGCTGCGAGCACTAATGTCGATCAGTGCAAGAATAGCAGGACAATCTATTCTCCCTTGCAGCAAATCCGCGATTATCATCGCTCTATTAACATCTCTGCGTGTTTGTAGCGTTTCGAGGTGTATCAATCGACATCTACTAAGATAGCTCGGCATAATAAACGTGCACAGTCCTCACTTCGGAAGCACTGATGATGACAAAGATGCATTTTACGCGCAGTTCGAACGCGAGTACGACCGCTGCCCAAACCACTACGTCAAGATCATCATAGGAGACCTAAACGCTCGGGTAGGCCAGGAGGAGCAATTAAGACCGACAGTTGGAGAGTTCAGCGCCCATCAGCTGACGAACGAAAATGGCCTACGCCTCATCGATTTCGCCGCCTCCAAGAACATGGCCATTCGTAGCACCTTCTTCCAGCACAGCCTCCCGTTTCGTTACACCTAGAGATCACCACAACAAACGGAATCGCAAATCGATCACGTTCTGATTGTTGGACGACACTTCTCCGATATTATCGACGTCAGGACCTACCTACTGTGGCGCTAACATTGACTCTGATCACTACCTGGTGATGGTTAAACTGCGCCCAAAACTCTCCGTTATTAACAATGTACAGTACCGGCGGCCGCCTCGGTACGATCTAACACGGGTGAAGCAACCGGATGTCGCCACCGCATACGCGCAGAATCTCGAGGAAGCGTTGCCGGACGAGGGTGTGCTCGATATGGCACCTTTACTGGAGTACAGCGAAAGCAGCCATCAACAACGTAGCCGAGAGCACTATCGAGTACGTAGAACGGAATCGACGAAACGATTGGTTCGACGAGGAGTGCAGAGCGGTTTCCTGAGGAGAAGGACGCAGCGTGGGCGGTAATGCTGCAGCATGGAACCCGACATAATGCGGAGCGATACAGACAGAAGCGGAAGCAGCAGACCCGTCTCTTCCGGGAGAAAAAGCGCCGCCTGGAAGAAGCGGAGTGCGAGGAAATGGAACTGCTGTGTCGTTCACAAGAAACACGTAAGCTCTACCAGAAGCTCAACGCATCCCGCAAAGGTTACGTGCCACAAGCCGAAATCTATAGGGATAAGGACGGGAGCCTCCTGGCGGACAAACGTGAGATGCGAAAGGTGGAAGCAGCACTTCGACCAGTATCTGAATGGCGAAGAGAATGTAGGCACGGGGGATCAAGGCAGCGCCGTCTTGGAGGTACAGAAAAGGAAGCGCGTGGACTCGGAGAATGGCTAGTGCGCACGCTATACAAGTGGTGGTCCAAGGGTTTGGAGTTGGCTACGTAGGTGGTGTTGAGTATGGACGGAGCCCAGCGTTTTCAAGGCGGTAAACGTCGACAAACTATGCAGCAAACCGGCGAATTAAACCAAGAACGGCAAAGGCCTTAGCAATGAATTAACTACATCGGCTGTTTTCCTACACTCCGCATCGACCAATGTGGCGCTAGCTTCTATGCGCGAAAAATCGCTAAAAGTAAATCGCAAAAATATTGTATGGCGAATACCATCTAAAGGCAAATTCTTCAAAGTGGAACACATTATTCGAAAAAATATTTGGTAGGGTGCGGGCACCGGTTTTGGCCAGTCTAAGGGAAATCATTTTTATAAAAATAACCAATAATCCTATGAAAACAACCAATGCGTCAAAAGTTAGGTTTCAATCTATATTTTGAAGAAAAAATGCAGAAATCAAGCCAATACTTGATTTTTGTATTAAAAGAGGCACTGGCCAAAATAGAAGCTCTGCCGCAGTTTTGGCCATATTCTTATGTTTGGTTTCTATTTTGGCCAATCACGTGTATTTCTTATGGGAGTGGCCAAATTAGAAGCACCCTGGCCAAAATAGATATATGGGAGCAGATTTTTTAAGGAAATATATTTTTTTCTTCCAGTTTTTAATCAAAATGTGTGGTTTTCACAGCTGTAATCATCATATTTTATTAGGATCTACTAGTAAAAAATAAATTTACGCCGATTTAGATCGTAATAGGCTCAATACCGCACTATGGCCAAAACTCCGGACTGGCCAAAACTGAAGCTTCTACCCTAGTGGTTGTGCACAATGGTGATTACTATTAAGCCTACCAAATATTTTTTCGGGGAAAACTTTGTATTTCAAGTAATTCAAGTTTAGATGCATCTCGCCATACAAAATTAAATTGATTTACTCCTGCTGATCAACTGTGGCTGCGCGCAAAGCGGGTAGTCCATTGTAGTTGAGATTTACTCACTGAAGTTCAGTTTGCCCAGATCTTTGATAGAGGAGACACGATCTACACTTTTGCCATTTATATTGTAGTTAAAACTCGTAACTGGCGTCGTTCTGCAAAAGCTAATGGTTTTGCACTTCTTGATATTCAGTTCCATGCCATTTGAGGAACACCAATCTGCTACGGTATCGAAATCCTGTTGTAACGCAACTTAGTCGATCAAGAATGAGATTATTCTTTATATTTTAAGTTCGTCAGCATACATAAGGCAGTGAGAACGGAGTCGACGGCATAGGTCGTTATAGCGAAAGGGATAAAAATTAACGGACCAATGTGGCTACCCTGCGGTGCGTCGGTTGGCGTTGTGTAGATGTCGGATTTAACGTTTTTCAACTAAATGCAGACCTACCATTCAAATATGAACATAACCAACTGATAACATTTTTTTTTTATTTTTGTTAAAATCAACAGCCGTGCTCACAATTTTGAAACGTACTGTTCTTACAAATTTGCCTCCTACATCGATTCCAAACCATGGAAGATACTCCAGATGCAAACGTCTCGAGCATCTACGCTTGTTTACGCACCAATACTAATTGAATGCGCAAGAAACATGTTGCGTAACATATCGAACTCCGACAGTCAAGCATCAATGGTTAATGCGATTAATCGTTAATGCTTTGAATCTAGCAACATTCCAATTTTTGTACGCTCTATTGGAAATATGACCTTCGGAGTTGTATCTCTATAACTTCGAATAAATTCGATTACCATTCGTTTGTCAGTCTCTAGTTTATCGTTGTTATATGCCTCATCTCATTCGAACCGAAATTTTCCCGCTTCAACAGATTCAATCGAAATGTCTGTTTGATTCCGACAATGTCCGCAACTATCTCAATGGCGCCACCGTAGACTGTCTTCAAAGATGACGTTTGGATATGCCATACAACCGTAACTTGCCTTATGCCGATTACATTATACAGCTGTGTGAGTCCAACATAAACTCCGACAGAGGTTGCTTCAAACTCACACTAGTTTGAGAAATCGAGGCCGTACGTCACCGAGACCGCGGCATCATTCAACGGCCACCACCAGGCAGGCAGTCGAGTCGTTCGGTCTATCCTATCTGTACTGTAGTGTTGTTTAGTCGGTTGGGCTTCATCGTTGGTTTGTTCGTTCGTTCGTTCAATTCGGTTCGACTCGTTTGCTGTGTAATCGCTTTTTTTTTCCTGTACTGGTGGATTGTGATTTATTGGATTTTAATTAGTTTCCTCAAAAAACATAAGCGTTGACCTCCAATTACTGTCGAATCAGGTGGGAATCGGAAGTGTTCGGAAGGAAGGTGACCGAAGTGAAAGTGTGTTAACCGCGTCTTGTAAGGTGAAGCGTAAGGCGTCTACTCGTGCCGTATTTGAGTGTTATGTCTAATCAATAGGTGAGAATTACTGCTGATAAGCGTCTTGGCATGATAGATTAGCTCTTGGCAAGTCTAGTGAAACGCAGAAGGTGATAGTGGCGGTGATAGCTTCGATCTCTCCGCTCGTAGTTTTTCTCGGCAGAGGCTTCGTAGCCGCCGTTGACGGCGAGATTCTCGAGTGTGCTACCATCGAAACACATCTGGCCGTGGAGGCATATACCTACTCGCGTCTGGCACTGTATAAATATAGAGTATAAATACAGTTAACCACCAATACAGAGCCACGCGGACGAAGATTGTTGAGTGTAAAGCCCATTGCGGCTAATAATATTATTGAAAGTTGCTAAACAGAGGAAGGATGGATGGCAATGCATGAAGCAAAGTAGTAAAGTGCGTGAATGAGTATGACTATTATTTGCTGTCTGTAGTTTTTGCCTCATGGTCTTGGATATGAAGGCTTGTTTGCCTGACTGAAGTTGGAATCACGGCACAAGGTTAGGCAGTGGCGCGAAAATATTCGTCTGTTTAGACTTGTAATCGCAAGGTGAGTTTATGAGTTTTGGAAGCCTATTTGACAAATTTAAAAAAAATACATGAAAATGTATTTTGTTATCTTGGGAATTATCACAATATGTTAGTGGCTTCGTACAAGCTTTCAGTTTCACGGTGATAGTTTGACATCTTTTCAATGTAAGCTGTTACACGAATTCATTCGAATAAGCCTACGAAGCAATGACGCAATTTTGTTGAGTTCTTTCCTTTTTAAGGTCAGTATGTCATATAAAAATAAATTCAATATGCATCGATGACGTCTAGACGAAGCTCATTATTCATTCTTTATCTTACCAATGGGGTCAAGATTACTCGTGACCAGCTGCTGAATACATGTTTTAGGGATATCATAAAAAGATATATTGGAATTCACTTAAATCGATGCTAATTCCAGAAGACAGTACCTGTCATACCAATTACCTACATTGTTGCCCAATGACCCTCAATTTAGTCTCTGTTTCGCGATTGAAACGATAAGATTGAACACTCATTGGAAAATTAGTTCCGCCAATCTCGCATATTCGCCAAATTGGCAAAGATAATCAACCATGTGAACAGGCGAACGAAGAAAAAAACTGTAGCAACCACTACAACCTGATAGTCACTATCGCTATCGCTCCAATATACTTAAACACATATCATCATCATAGTCACACTTACTTACATAAACCACCGCGCAGTCCAAACGGTGTTAAATGCTATGCTGGTCATAGGTACTCATATCTCGCACCACGTACCACACCGACCGTTTTGAGGCGATAATCGCAGCTGAATTGCTCTCTCAGGCTGTGACCATAGTGGGTAAGGTGAGATGCGATCGGATGCGATAAGTTATGAGATGAGAAGAGGGATGTTTGATAGGCCATAGTGCATGAGGTTTTCAATGAGGGTGCGCATGTTGTTTTCACATCCTTTTTCGCCTATTTCGTGCGCATCAACGACTCGCGTGATTTGATCGATGAAGTCGCTTGTATGTTGAAGCGCTTCTTTGGATGTGGGTAGTGAAATGATCGTTTCATCTATAAGAGCGGAAAGATAAAATGCACCCGCTTTTTGTGTTGCGCGGGCCGTTTTTTTTTGCTATAACTTAGTCAATTTTTATACTGTTGCAATAGCAGAAACCGACCAGCTCAAAAAAAATCTGGTGTAACTGTACAAGATTGAGATTATTGAATTAATTATTTGAGAAAAGAATGTATAACATGTAATTATATCCGCGTGAGCGATGTCTTTATGTATACACATATTTTCACCTTCCGAACTGGGCTATCTGAGTGTTGATTTCAATTTAAATCAATATGAGACTGTTATACTGATTTTCGGCATTAAAACATTACTTGATTGTGCTGACCTCGGCAAAAAGAAACAAAAATTCGGCAAGTATGTATTATTGGGTATAGGTTTTTTTTTATTACAAAATTTTCGGCGATATTTACGAGAAAAGATGTCTCTGATAAGTACACAATATTCATCATAAGAACTGTATCATTAATTATGAATACACCATTGAAGCCCTGTATTAAAAAGACTAAGTCTTATTTTGACAACTGCTGTGTGTTTATGTGTTGCTAGCGTTGTAAACAAAACATAACCTTCATTAAAAGTTAAAGTTTTTCTAGTGGAGCAACGCGAGTGTTTACGGATGAGAAGCGAAAATCGATTGTGACCACGTACTGCTATAAAAAATGATTATCGCTAAGAAAATTAGTAAAAGTTGGAGATGTTAGCGTTTTTTCTGTCCAAAATGCTGTCAAACGATTCGGTATGCATAACACACTGATAGACTCACCCGGACGCGACAGAAAACCAGGTGCGTCCAAGTCAAATTTTGACAGCAAAATTAGCAAAATCTTCAAAAGAAAAAAGGAGGTATTCATCATAGATTGCGCAAAAAAGTGTGGAACGACTATTGGTATGGTTCAGCGCGCCAAGGAGCATAATTCCCTGAAGACTTAGCCAAAACAGAAATGTCCAAAAAAACAGTCAAATTCTGGCGGATTATGTGAAAACTCGGGCTCGGAAACTGTACGACGATGTTTTGAGCAAAAATTACATGTGCATAATCATGGATGATGAAACATATGTCATATTGGACAACAAGGCACTTCCAGGGGCACAGTTTTTCACTGTGAAGCGTGGCACTGATGTTCCGAATTCGGAGATATCGATTTTTTGCAAAAAAGTTGGGAAAATGTATTAGTTTGGCAAGCAATTTGTCAAAGTGGTATGAAATCGTCACCTTTCTTCACCGTCCCAAGTATGAACGTCGAAACATACCGGAAGGAATGCCTCCAGAAACCAATTCTGCCACTCATCTGAAAGCACAAAGGTCATACATTATTTTGATCCGATTTGGCATCCTGCCACTATGCGCGTGACACCTTTGTCTGGTATGAAGAAAACAATGTCCAATTTGTGGAAAAGGCAATGAACCCTTCAAACTGCCCGCAAATTAGGCACATTAGGAAGTATTTGGCTTTGATGAAAGGGAAACTACGGCATAAGGATAGAAGAGAAGCGGACGTCATCAAATTCAAGAAAAACTGGGCCAACCCAAGCAAAACCATCGACGGAACGGTTGTCCAAAACCTTATGAAGAACACCAAGAAGAAGGTGCGAGAGCTGGCAAGATCCACGAAAAATCTATACATATATATATATATCTATATATATAAAAATGAGTTTGAAGTTCCTTTGAGGCAACAAAAGTCACGAACGGCTGAACCAATCAGAATGAATCTTGCATGGTTAGATTCGTATTCATGGTGGCTGTGTTTATATGTAAAAAAAGTTAGGAAAATCAACTAAAAAGGCATGAAAATAGTGAAAGTTGGAATTTTAATGAGCTGGGAAGAAAATCACCCCGATCGAAAATAAAACCAATCTAGAGTGCGGTGCGCCAAAAACTGAACAGATGTCAAAGGGGGCGTCCATATACCACGTGGACAGCTTGGAGGGGGGAGGGGGTTAGCGAAAAGTCCATGCTTGTCCACGGAGAGGGGGGTGGGGGTTCGTCAAATGTCCACGTGGACAACATTGACATAGGTATAAATTGGGAAACAAGAATCTACAAACGAAACAAATTATGTCGCATTGAGATTCTCTTCAACAGTTCTTTCATACATTTTATTTGATTATACATTGTCTTTTAGTTGTAAGCTACTACTTCAAGGAAAAAAAATCATGGTATTGATTCACAGACTAATTTGTTTTAAATTATCACAATTTCTAATTACTTAGTTTTCTTCATCGTGGAATATTCTGGAGATTTAAATTGGAGTATAGACCATGCAAATGTTGGTGTTTCAGTCAGAAAATTTTCATTGAAGTTCTGTATGGATTTTTCGAAGTTTCATATCAAATTTTAAACTACTTCAAAGTGTCAAAATACATGTAGGGATTCGCAGGCTTATTTTAAAACTTTATTTTGTAGATGCCTTTTAAATTTTAGATGTATCTAATGGATATTTAAGTCTAAACCTCAGCAATACAATTAAGTAGCTGTAAATCTTGTTTTTTGTAAGAATCTAAGAAATATAATCTTATCTCAACAGAAATTTAAGATATAAATATAAAATTACTTTATCTCAACAAAACAATCAGACAATCATAGATTGAACAAACATTCTAAAAAACACCGTCTTCAACCAGAGGCTATACAGACTAAACATTGAACAATCAGTAACATTAGGCTATGGACATTACACGAGAAACACCTAACGAAGAATTTTCTGTTTCACGAAAATTTTTCACCAACTAGAGCAAGAATCGACCCCACACTTTCACAAACATTAAGCTGAATTAAAAGCAATGTTGAAAACTTGCAGGTACCTATTTTGTGCTACTTGTTTGTATTATAGGTAAAGCTATAGAATATTTGTATTTTATAAAGTTTTCAATTATATTTTTCACGAAGAAAAAAAAAACGATTCAAAAAAAAACTTTTTCAAAATCACTTTTTCCTTGCTTTTTCCACTTATTTTAGAAATATGAAAAAAAACTTTTTTTGGGATGTCCACGTGGACAATGGGGGAGGGGGGTAGGGGTTAATGAAAAGTCCACGCTTGTCCACGGGGAGGGGGGAGGGGGTCAAAAACCATGAATTTTCTGTCCACGTGGTATATGGACGGCCCCAAACCACATCTTGGCAAGACAAAGTTTGCCGGGACAGCTAGTTAAATATAAAATGATACCATGGGCTTTTCTGATGGTCAATAAACAATGTAATTGAATTTAATTTACAAAACAAATAAAACATTTTCAGATACAGCAATTTTCAGGTGTACTCATAATTAACGATACAGTCCTTATATTAGGTAAAAGAGTATCAATCAAAATTGATGCCACACTCTTTTCGTAAAGGGATCTAGTGCAGAACTTTTCAATCAGAATCCTTTTAGCAATTAAGTTGAATACCATAAAACCTTAAATTTTGAAACTTGCACATGAATAACATGCACTGAACAAACGACCATATCAAACATTGATCACTTGATTCAAATCCCGAATAGAGAAAATAAAATGTTTTCTTATACACATATAATAACAAAATTATGCTGAAAAAAAAACTTAAACGATTTGATGGAATACTATTTTATATGCCATGAAATATGTTATTTTACATGGTGATCGATAGACAGTATGATTAATTTTTATTACGTCTGGTCCATCAAAATGCATGTCATGTAAAAAAGCATTGAGTTATGTTGAAAAATAACAACATATTACCGCATTTTATATTACCTACTAGCATCCCCAACACATTAAATCCACATTGCTTTACATACACAACGAGCGCAATCATAAAATCCATACCCGACAAGCATTCTCTTGCGTTCTCTTGCGATCACATGCGTCGAAGCAGCTCCATCGCATCTTCGCACTCATCGCAACTCATCTACTATGTACGGTTCATGCGTTCTGCATATAGTTTCCACAGAGTGTGCTTCGACGCTTATCCGATCTCTTATCTCTTTGCATCGCACCTCAGCCACTATGTGCTCAACGTCAGGTGCGAAACGCTTTTACGAGTCATTCATTACCTAGGCTTTGTTGTGATGATCGGTTGTCGATTGAATTAATATAAAGCGCAGTGCACGAGGTATTATTTTCATTCATATGGACAGAGTCAAGGTAAATATGAATACTTGTAAATTTGTGTCTATGGGTTCTCTAAAAATACATGTTGTTTTGTATTCATTCGTCTATAATTGATTTTATTCTTCCGTTGAAATTAGAGGAATTCCGCGATAATAACCAACAAGCATTCTAAGGAATTCTAACATAGGGACACTGTTTCATCATTTCAGCAGGGTGCTCTCAATTTGAGCTTACTCAAAACAAAGCATATACGATAACATAAAAAATGGAATCAATCGATACCGTAGTTACAGTTGGTTCGAATAGGATTGTATTTGGGAGCATATGATTACTTATGGCACCGTGTTCATTCATTACAGTCCCTTATATTATAGTACATACTACTTTGAAACTCCCCGTCGGTTTCTTCGAGCCGAGTTTCGTAATTTCGCGAACGCAGATAAAGAAACTACTTTCTGTTGAACTCGTTGCATTATGACTTACACCGTAAAATACGCTAACGCTACATACTACTTTGAAACCAGCCTTTGAAGAGAAATTCCTAGTACCATTCCTGCAGTATTCTTTGGTCAAATTGTACTATCAATTTCGTAAAGCTGGGAAGCTTCTTTGTCCATATTAGCAAAAAAAGGAAACTTTACATACTTGCTGACTTTCAGTCTTGAACACCCATGGTAGTGCATAGGGCCGAATTGAAAGATCTCCATCCTGAGCGATTGCCCGCCATCACCCTAGCCTGTGGCCAGGCCAGGTTAAATTTCTGTCGACTTTATTTCTTTGTTGAGGCTGCGCCGTCATATGGGCCTGCCTCTACTGCGATGTCCTGCTGGGACATCATGTCGCCGGTATTTGCGGCTTTCTTGCCTTCGTCGGCTAGCGAATACGCCCACGCTATTTTGTCTCGTCTACACGAGCGTTTCACTTCCTTTTCGAGAGATGAACCGTGCTGATGGGATACGGCTTTGGCTCCTCGTGTTTTCGCTTGCTCTATGGCGCTTTATATTCCTGCAGATGTTCTCTGTGATCCACTTCCTTTCTCTAGGTGCGTAGCTCAATAAAATTATTCTCACCGGAGACAATGAAGGCGTTCTTGATGTCGCTCCATTGATCTTGTACGCTTCCACCTTCCGGAATATCCGCAACGCGGTTTTTCAGCTCCTAGACGAAAGACCTTATCACCGCAACGTCTTCCAGTCGGCGTATGTTGAACCGGCGCTTTTCTCCTGTCGATGGATTCTACTGCCGGTGGAAGCATAATTGTCACATGTGCATTTTTGACAAAATTGAGATTTTTCAGCCCATGACTATGTATCATGGTGTATTATCATATAGGGAAATAAAAATAGGTAGTTTGTTCCGAAAATTGTTGAAAAAATGCAACGCCGATTTGTCAAAATTAATTAATGTTAGAACACGATTCGGCATTTATGCTTCATAGTTGAGACAATTTACTTTTTAGAACTTTGGACGCGATTTTCTCGGTTGTCTGTTTTTGCACATGTGACATTTGTGCGTCCACCGGCAGTCTAGCAATGCGCAGCTGGACCTTGCTGATTAAGAGGGTCGGACGCAATGTTTGTTCCGCACATTTAGAAGTCTCTGTCTCGATTTTCGGCTGATGCAGATGTAGTCGATTTGATTCTCCGTTACGCTGTCCTCATTATAACGCAGTCTCGTGTTCAAAAGGAATCGCTCAAGAAAGTTCTTGACCGATTACTGGCAGAAACTTTCCACAGTGACAGCCATTTAAATTGGCATTCTTTCGCAACTGCGTACTGCGATCGAAGAAGTTTTTCTGATTTTTGGCGTGCTGATTGCATTCAGCAATACAAATTACTGAGTATTAGCAATTATTTTTCAACTTGCTGAACCATCCAGCAATGTTGACAGTTGATCAGCAAAGTTGTGCTGAAATTCAGCAAAAATGTTGCTGAAATTCAGCAATTTCTTTTGCTGATTTTTGGCGTGATGGAAGCATTTCAAAAATTTTTGTGTGTATAAATGCACATTGAAATTAGTAGAATATTCACAAGTTCGAACGTACAACAGAGAAATAAATTTGGTAACAGGGTCTGAAGGATTTTGGTGATGATTTATACTTATTATTTGCCTTTGGAATAAAATTGACTCGCGCCTATCTCCAAGCTGTAGGGATCAGGCTTAATGATAAGTTTAATCGGAACAACTTGGTTAAAATCTTGGTGTTAAGATTCCTTTACCCTTCTGCAGTAATACAGGAAAAATTCCATCCCTACCTGTCGCTTTGAAGGGTTTAAAGGAATCAATCGCTTAACCCTCAGAGCCCTAGGACAAACTTCTTTATTTTTAATCGTCTGATACTCAGGATCAGTAAAATATAAAAATAAGGGGTTTTCACTATGATCGATGGGAAGAGTTGTACTTCATGTAAGAGTAGTTGTCAAACCGGAAGTCCATGTTTGAACCTGATTTTGCACCGGAAATAAGTGTTCCCTGGTGCTATGTTTGGCGATATGTTCTACAGCTGCCTTTTGGCTACTGTTTCAATAATTAGCAGTCAATTCTCGGTAGATCAATGAAGGTGGAATCTAAATCTGGTCTTTAATTTCTTAGCGAAGCGTGCTTTTACAAATTGGAATCAATTTTGTAAATTGGGACAGAAACCGATAAACGCCTAAAAGTATGCAATGATCTAGTAATAATTCGTTGGTTAAAAGTATGACCCGTGTTTTAATTTTAGGTGGATTAATCACATGAGTGATACTTTTAAAAGAAGGGTACAAGTATACGAAACAAATTTTTCATACACACCAATCTTCTAAAATCATCTTTTCAGGTGCAAAATGATTATGATCACGAAATTGGGTCTCAGGGAGTCCTACCGGAAGTACACTCCTGGGACTAAGTTTCAGATACAACTCATGCTAGAAAGAAGCCTCAGCATTGTGTTCTAGCGTTGGCCTTGCATTTCAAGTTGTTAAAGTTTTCAGAATTATTATAAAATGCCAGATTCATAGACGACTCGCCAAAACATTGCACCAGGGAACACTTATTTCCGGTGCAAAAGCAGGTTCAAACATGGACTTCCGGTTTGAAAACTACTCTTACATGAAGTACAACTCTTCCCATCGATCATAGTGAAAACCGCTTATTTTTATATTTTACAGATCCTGAGTATCAGACGATTAAAAATAAGAAGTTTGTCCTGGGGCTCTGAGGGTTAAAAGCTTTTGTTCAGCAATAATTTGATCGGCCAGAATGCATGCATCACTCCTGGCACCACACAGTTGAATCATTATCTTTATGAATATAAATATCTCCTGGTTGCATAGGCCGCAGTTTAAGATACAGATGTATTCTGGTCTCTACTGAAAGCAACAGTAGAACACGGAAAGTGTGTTTTCATCATTGTTTCTAAGATTTTTTCGTAAAAAAACTCTCTTCGTAAAAAAACGCCTTCTTTTTTTTAAAAAATTCCAAGACCTATTGAATGATCTTTAGGGAGGACTTTATGCAATCTAGCAACAATCGGAGTACTCCCAATGTTTTCACATGTGTGCGTCCAATTTATCCTCTATCTTCTAAATTGTGAGGCACTCTTTGTATTGTTCCCACTGTTGTGTTCTTTTAGCCCGGTTAAATAACTTCCGGGTTTTCTGTCGCAGTTTTTGCAGGTTACTATTCCACCAAGGAACATCTCTAGATGAAATGCGTTTCTTCGGTGCACAACTGTCATGAAAAGACTGTTCAATCATGCTCGAAAGTGCTGAAGCACTTCAAGCTTATGACGAGAATGTTAAATTATCCACTCCCGATGAAAGTTTTGAAATGTAGATCTCCCTGTTAGTCTTCCTGGGATTTCTTGTAGTTTCCTCATATTCAAACAGTATAGTATAAGCTAGATATGCTTGTGATCAGATAGAGAAATTTCCTCTGATGCATGCCTTTTTTCCGAGAGTGTAAACTTCCTGAATAACAGAATATGTAGGTAAAGGTAGGTTCTTTGCCTATGTTACATAAATCGATTTCATTTCTGGAAATGAAATCGAAGAGGTGTTCTCCCCTACTATTGATGTCTGTGCTAGCCCATTTCGTATAATGAGCATTTGCATCACAACTAATGATGAAAGTTTTATTTAGCTTTCTACAATTAGAGACAAAAGCTTCTTCTGGTGGAGGTACATCATCCACATCTCCGGGAAGTATGCCGAAGCAATACAAATTTCCGTTTTCCCATGGATTGTTGGTACTTCCACCATAATAGCAACAATGCTTCGGTCAATAAATTGTGTAATTGGCACTGCATCCACACTTCCATTTACTCAAATTGCAGATCTTGGTTGTAACTGCTCTGATTTATTTACTAATTTGAAAGGATTTGCATGGATTCCCAATATCCTACCATTTTGTTTGTCCATGGTTTCTGGATAAAAACTATATTTAGTTTACTCTCAGTGAATCTTTCGGAATGTACAGCTGTTGCTTCTTTTGCATGATGTAGATTTGCTTGGATGCATGTGTAGTTTTTAGTTATCATTTTGATCGAACTTTAGATTCTATAATCATTGAGAAGTTTTGATTATCTCAACAAAATTTGTAGTCAGCCCATGTATAAGGGTTTCTAATCTCGTCACTCCACGGGGTCCTAGGATTTCTTTGTTTTGATCTACTATCATTACGTTATCACTAGTATTGATGTGGGTTTTAAAAGTTATAAAGCTTTTACTGAATGTTGCATCAACTATTCTAAATAATATGCAAAGATGGAACCTTCGATGGTAGAATGAGCACACATTATTTTGGTTGCTCATATTCAGTTCACCTAAAACAAATGAGTTCGTGGGAAGTTATCAAGCCGGCTTCATCGACGGCCGGTCGACAACGGACCAGATCTTTACCGTACGGCAAATCCTCCAGAAATGCCGTGAATACCAGGTCCCTACGCACCACCTGTTCATCGACTTCAAAGCGGCATACGATAGTATCGACCGCGCAGAGCTATGGAGAATCATGGACGAAAACGGCTTTCCTGGGAAGCTGACTAGACTGATTAAAGCAACGATGGACGGTGTGCAAAACTACGTAAGGGTTTCGGGTGAACTATCCAGTTCATTCGTTTCTCGCCGGGGACTGCGACAAGGTGACGGACTCTCATGTCTACTCTTCAACATCGCGCTGGAAGGTGTGATGCGACGAGCCGGGCTCAACAGCCGGGGAACGATTTTCACAAAATCCGGTCAATTTGTGTGCTTCGCGGACGACATGGACATTATCGCTAGAACATTTGGAACGGTGGCAGAACTGTACACCCGCCTGAAACGCGAAGCAGCAAAGGTCGGATTGGTGGTGAATGCTTCAAAAAAAAAGTACATGCTGGTAGGCAGAACCAAAAACGACCGGATCCGTCTGGGTAGTAATGTTACGATAGACGGGGATACTTTCGAGGTGGTGGAGGAATTCGTCTACCTCGGATCCTTACTGACGGCTGACAACAACGTGAGCCGAGAAATTCGGAGGCGCATCATCAGCGGAAGTCGGGCCTACTACGGGCTCCAGAAGAAACTGCGGTCGAAAAAGATTCACCCACGCACCAAATGCACCATGTACAAAACGCTAATAAGACCGGTGATCCTCTACGGGCACGAGACATGGACCATGCTCGAGGAGGACCTACAAGCACTCGGAGTTTTCGAGCGACGCGTGCTAAGAACGATCTTCGGCGGTGTGCAGAAGAACGGTGTGTGGCGGAGAAGGATGAACCACGAGCTCGCTGCACTTTACGGCGAACCCAGCATCCAGAAGGTGGCCAAAGCCGGAAGGATACGGTGGGCAGGGCATGTTGCAAGAATGCCGGACAACAACCCTGCAAAGTTGGTGTTTGCTAACCATCCGGTTGGTACAAGAAGGCGTGGAGCGCAGAGAGCACGATGGGCGGACCAGCTGGAGCGTGACTTGGCGAGCATTGGGCGCGACCGAGGATGGAGAGCGGCAGCCACAAACCGAGTCTTGTGGCGTACTATTGTTGATTATGTCTTATCTTAATGATGTTGAACAAATAAATGTATGTATGTATGTCATATTCAGTTTCATGAACCTTTTATTCAGAATTATGCTAGACTATGTACTACCATCAGGGTACCAGATTCCGCTCATCTGAGGCCAGTTTCGCAGAAAAATATCAGCTGTTGAATGACTGTTAAGTCAATTTGTTACGTTTTTCCATTTTATGTTAGTTCAATCTAAGTACAATCAGATACAAATCAAGACTTATGTAGAACTTTTCATAAAAGTATGATTTTGTTACATTTGGTGTGAGACCAAAGTAGTACTAATTCCGCTCACGAACAAATTTATACCATCTTTTAAATAGACTTTTGCGGAAAAGTGCATTATTTTTTCAACTCTATGTTTTTACAATTATTTTTTCTGTTCCGTAGAAGTGTATAATAAGGGTTAAACACACTGTGTACTAAAATCGGCAGATTTTACGACGTATTTTTTTGCGTGAGCGGTTATTGGAACACATGAAATTACCTACAGCTTTTTTGGGCCCAATAGCCGCTCACAAAATTTCATTGTTTTGTTTTTAAAATTTATGTTATCCGGTAAATATTACATAAAATGGCTTTGCTTTCGTCTAATTTATATTGTCCAAGAATATCAGCACCGAAAAAAGTGTATTTATGCGTGTGAACTTGATTTTTGCAACAGTGAGCGGCTATTGGTACACTGACAGTATGTATCTATTATACCAAACGACTGTACGCCAAATTGCCAAATGGGGTAGATTTGTTTTAATAACTCAGATTTGACTTAATAGCCTATTCTTTGAACTCAGAATTAGGTAGTTTTTCTCTCTATACCGGAGCCTGAACTGCGTAAAGATCCGTTCATTAACTACAAAGACTTTTATCCACGAAAATTGTGTGTGGACAAACGTCTACGAGGAGCAAGGGGGTCTTAGATGGTAAAACATGAGTCTACGTATTTTATAGGCAGTGCCTAACAGAAGTGTGCCGTTGAATTTGTATACCTAATAGATATCTGCAATACCTTACCTAAACGAACCTATGCTCATACATTACCTATTTATCTGTTTATACCCACAGGGCACCTCCCGACTTATCAGCACCGACAGTGAAGATGTCAACTCACCTCCGCACGGTTCAGCGGTTCAACAACCTGCGGTAGCGCCCGCCATCCCTCATCAACCGACACCACCCGCCTCGCAGGAATCGGAACCACCGGCTCCGCTTACGGAACCCGCCGTCAATCCAGTCCCTTCGGCTTCGGCAACATTCGTCACCGGGCTGACTCCGCCGGAAGAGGAACCCAAGAAGGACGACTTGAAAATCAAAATCACCCTCAGCAAAGGTCTTATCAGCAACGGCGGAAGCAGTAGTAAGCACAAAAAGGAAAGCAAGAAGGAATTGAGGCACTTTAAGAAGCGGGCCATTGCTAGAGAGAAGGGAAGAAGCAGTAAGAGGGCTAAACGGGGAGAGGGAGGCGATACGCAGGAAGAAGACGACGAACGGAAAGACGAGGAACTGCTGGGTGGAGTGGCGGAAGACTTGCGTGTGGACCCGATTGTACTTCCGAATATTCGGCCACAGTTCCCACTTCCGGGAACGGACGCGTATGAACTTTACCGGACATTGGCATCGCCTTCCGGTGGAGACGATTTCGACTCTCAGAGCTCGATTCTAGGAAGTGCATCGTCGAACAACACTCCCAAACACGTCGGTTTAACGGCGGCCGATGATTGCCGAATCATCCACAGCCGGGGATCGAGCGATTGCGGAAGTGACTTGGAACTGTCCCAGAACAGTTCAACGGCAGCGGCACCTCCGTCGGAAATCAATTTCGAAAGTGAAAATACCCAGGACAACAAGGAAGAGGAAGCGAAGGAGGTAGTGAAACCGGAAGAAGAAAAGAAGGAACCACCGAAAGAAGAAAGAGTCGAAGTACTGAAGTTGAGCCTGAAGGGAACCAGGTCAACGAGAACGACTCGAAGTAAAATGAAGAACACTGCCCAGGTTGAAGTGATTTCCAAACCGGAACCGATCCCGGTTCCGGCTGCAATAAGTTCACCGGAACCAGCAGTTAAGAAGTTCGGCCGAGCCACTCGAAATCGTAACAATAATAACAATGTGGTTGCACCGGAAGTTGAACCGGTCAAAGAAGTAGAACCGGTTCCGGAACCAGTACGAGAACCCTCTCCTCCACTAGCTCCAGTTCAGAAGGCAGCCACCCGCCAATACAGTAGGCGGAAAAAGAACGTGGTTCCGCCTGACTACCAGCACGACCTGTTGACCAGTCCCAAACGACCCGCCTTGGAACCAATCGATTCTCCTCCGCCTTTCACGTTGTCCTCGGAAACCGAATCCGCCTTGGCATCGATGAAATCTCCACGATCATCGGCCCTAACCACAGGACTAGATCTCACCACAAACTCCAACCGGACGGAACCCGCCCAACCTGCGGTTTCTTCCGACATTCAAGATGAAAACAAACCCGAACCCACAGAGTACAAAATCAAGAACAAGTTCAAAAGGTCCTACTTCCGGAGCGAAGAATTGGCTAAACAACAACAGCTGCAGGAAAGTCGACCTCTTGCAGAAACGTCCGCCGGAAACAATACGATACCTTCGGCGGCTCCTGCCAGCGCCCTGACTGTTCCTCCCATCACCATTCCAATTGTTCAACCGATGTCCTCTGCACAGGACCAGCAGCAACAACCGGTTAAGCTGGTGATCTCAAAGAAGAAAGGAAGCATTTTCAAGAGTCGTCCCCTCACCGGAAGTGCCGAAGCAGCGGACAAGAAGCGGCACGTCTACAAGCACAAATGGGACGATGATGATGAGGATGGGAAGGACAAAGGTGCAATGGCGGAAGCGGAAAAGGACAAGCAACCCTCCACCTTCGAAGGGGAACCTTCCGGACTTTCCAGGGTTACGCGGATGCGAAGTACTGGAGAAACTAGCATGGAATTTGACGATGAATTCGACTTCGATACCAAATTGAAGTGTGACCGAGACACGAAGCCTTACTACACCGTTGTGCGGAATGTCAAAAAAGCCCATCAAATTCAGGAGATTGGTGAATCTCAGGAGATGGATGACGACGTAGAGTACATCCTGTCGGCTCTCCAGCCGGACAATCCCAACGCGACGCGATGCCTTTCGGCGATGACCCTAGCCACCAAGTGCATGACTCCGGCCTTCCGGATGCATGTGCGAGCGCACGGAGTCGTGACCCGGTTCTTTAAAGCCCTCCGGGACGCCCATACGGATCAGAGCCTGGGTCTTTGCACGGCCACCATCATGTTCGTACTGTCACAGGACACTCTCAATATGGATCTCGACCGGGACTCGCTGGAGCTGATGCTGAACCTCCTGGATACGGACCACCGATCAGGATCCGACGGAGGTCTCAGCAAGGGTCAACTTGAAAAGAACCAACAAAAGGTACGGGAGCTTTGCGAAGAAATCAAAAACTCCGGCAAAGCAAAGCACATGGACCTGGACAATATCACGACGGGGTCACTTGCCATGGAATCGCTCCTGTCCCTAACCTCCAAACGAGCCGGCGAATGGTTCAAAGACGAACTTCGGAACCTCGGAGGACTTGAACATCTCATCAAAACGGTTTCCGACTGCTGCCGGCAGATCTCCGATTACGTGATCGAGTGGACCGATGATCTACTGTCGAAGCTGCAGAAGATCGAACGGTGCCTCCGGGTGTTGGAGAACGTGACCATCCTGAACGAGCAGAACCAGAGCTACATTCTGAACTACAACGGCGGCCGTATGATTACCACGCTGGTCAAACTGCTGAAGCTGATCGATGGCGAAGTGGTGCTGTATCCGACCACCGAGCGGACACCCAAAGAGGATCGAGGCGCGGTGCTACGGGAGATGATCATTCCGGTTCTGAAGCTGTTCATCACGCTGACCCATCCGTTCAATGATACTGGTAAGTGGCTTGGGGGTAAAAGAAGTCCAAACAAATTCACAGTTTTAACGTGTGATTTTCCTCCATTGCAGCCTACGGTGCCAGCGTAATTGGATCGCAGCCGCATGTGATTGCCACCTCGCTGCATCTGCTGCTGCGACTAGGTGACTACGTACCGCAGAAGTTTATCTTCGAAATGAACATTCTGGTGCTGCTGTTTTTGATCAATCTGACCATCTACACCCAATCCAATCGGCATCACCTGATGACGGCTCGGGCACCGGACGATTTTGGAACGACGGCGGCAGCCGAAAGCAGTCGGACTACACGTGGAGCGAAGGCGACCGCCCAGCAGGAAATGGCCATCCAGGCACTGGTTGACTACTTCTATCGGCAGGACGAGTTGGCGAGGTATGTTATGGGCGGTAGCTGGATGGTTGGACGTGGATGAAAATTTGTGTTGTATTGTTTTTAGGTATGCTGAGAAAAATACAGATGCCATTCTGGAGGCCAAGTCGAAGAAGAACGAAGATATCGAAGAGACTGTTACCAAATGTAAGTAAAATCCCAGTTTTACACAGATATCAGAAGACCGATTTTCACGAGACGAACCAGCCAAGGGCTGAAAGTCTCGTTAATAAAGACAATAATAATAGACCGATTCTCGGCGCACAATTGACTTCTCTGGAATACTTTGTGATTCCCTGGGAACATAGAAAAGATTGGGTGAAAAAAACGTGTAAAATTTGGCTCAGGAACAATGGAACCGTGCGAAACTCCATTACGGGCTCATTAACCGATTCCTTTTCAGCGATGCATCGAGTATACCTAGGTTCTAACCATTTTTCACTGAATTTCCAAGGAGTTCGGTATGAGTTCCTCTAGGACTTTCAACGACATCCTCTGGGAATTACCACGAGATTTTTTTATAGTTTTTCTGCCTGTTTCTCTACGAGTTTTTCTAACAATTTCATTAAGAGCTCCTCTCTGATTTTCTGAAAAATGTTTGGCAAAATTCAGGAATGTGAACATTTCAAACCAGTTTACTATAGATAACTTTTTCTTAGTCCAAAGTCCAAGTTTTATGTGCAAAATTGGATTTCGGATTTGAACCCCAGAACACTAAACGTAACTGGTTCCTCCGGAGAGGCTGGATTTATGGGTGAACGCGCTACAACGGACCAGATGTTTGCCATCCGCCAGGTGTTGCAGAAATGCCGCGAATACAACGTGCCCGCACATCACTTGTTCATCGATTTCAAATCGGCGTATGATACAATCTATCGAGAACAGCTATGGCAGATTATGCACGAATACGTATTCCCAGATAAACTGATACGATTGATCAAGGCGACGATGGATCGAGTGATGTGTGTAGTTCGAGTACCGTCAGTGTACCACAGTAGCCGCTCATGACCCAATAGCCGCTCACTGTTGCAAAAATCAAGTTTACACGCATAAATACACTCTTTTCGGTGCTGATATTCTTGGACAATATAAATGAGATGAGAGCAAAGCCATTTTATGCAATATTTACCGGAAAAACATAAATTTTAAAAACAAAACAATGAAATTTTTTGAGCGGCTATTGGGCCCAAAAAAGCTGTAGGTAATTTCATGTGTTCCAATAACCGCTCACGCAAAAAAATACGTCAAAATCGTAAAATCTGCCGATTTTAGTACACAGTGTGTTTAAAATACACTCCTACGGAACAGAAAAAAAATAATTGTAAAAACATAGAGTTGCAAAAATAATGTCTATTTAAAGATGGTATAAATTTGTTCGTGAGCGGAATTAGGACCACTTTGGTCTCACACCAAATGTAATAAAATCATACTTTTATAAAAAGTCCTGCATAAGTCTTGATTTGTATCTGATTGTACTTAGATTGGACTAACATAAAATGGAAAAACATTACAAATTGGCTTAACAGTCATTCAAAAGATGATGTTTTTTCTGCGAAACTGGCCTTAGATGAGCGGAATCTGGTACCCTGATGGTATCAGGGACACTCTCGAGTCCTTTTAAGTGTAGAATTAGCGTGATGTTAAAATACACATAAATAAAAACAAAAAAAAAACTCTTGAGTCCCTTCGAATCTCGCAGAGGGTTACGGCAAGGTGATGGTCTTTCGTGCTTGTGTTCAACATTGCTTTAGAGGGTGTAATTTAGGATAGCGGGGATAAACACGAGTGGAACGATTTTCACGAAGTCCGTTCAGCTGCTTGGTTTCGCTGATGATATTGATATTATTGCTCGTAAATTTGAGACGATGGCGGAAACGTACATCCGACTAAAGAGTGAAGCCAGGCGAATCGGATTAGTCATTAATGTGTCGAAGACAAAGTACATGAAGGCAAAGGGCTCCAGGGAGGAATCACCGCGCCCGCCACCCCGAAACATGAAACATGGACCCTACGTGCAGAGGACCAACTCGCCCTTGGAGTTTTCGAACGGAAGGTGTTGCGTACCATCTGCGGCGGAGTTCAGATGGAACACGGGACTGGGAGAAGGCGAATGAACCACCATCAGCTGCTGAGAGACCCAACCATCGTCCGCACTGCGAAAATCGAGAGGCTACGGTGAGCGGGTCACGTCATCAGGATGTCGGATAACAACCCGATTAAAATGGCTCTCAAGAATCATCCGACCGGCACAAAAAGGCGTGGTGCGCATGGAGCTAGGTGGGTCGATCAAGTGTAGAACGAATTTACGGACCCTTCGCAGAGCGCGTGACTGCAAACTCACAGCTATAGACGGAGTCGAATGCGCGTAACTACAGCCGATTTGGCCCCTCAGTTTCAATGTCATGCTTGCTTGTTATGCACTATACTGCCTATGATCGCATATCAGTCCCATATTTGCTGGCTTTCCTATTCATTTGGGACAGTTATGCGATCATAGGCAGTATAGCCAGCGTGCACGACTTCGGAGCTGGAGGTCCAAAACGCTGTAGTTATGCACATGCGACTTTTTTGTACAGCAGAAGACACTCAGGTATTATTTTGACCGGTAAAGTAAGGTAAGCCTTCATTCCGGCGATACTAATGACGATAAGCCTAAGTTTCGATCATCACAAAATAACCTAACGCCCAGGTAGGCTAGATGGAAGAATTCTAGCCGACGATGGGATAGTTCAGTGCCCACCAGCTGACGAACTAAAATGACCTACGGCTCATCGATTTCGCAGCTTCGAGGGTAATGGCCACCAATATATCGTTATTCCTGATTCAGGTGATCACCACAGCAGACGGAATAAGAAATCGACCATGTTTTGATTGATGGACGGCACTTCTCTGACATTATCAACGTAAGGACCTATCATGGCGGTAATATCAACTCTGACCACTACCTGTTGATAGTCGAACTGCTCCCAAAGCCCTCCGTCATCGATAGTGTGTAGTACCGATGATTGCCACGGCACAACCTAGAGCGACTGAAGCAATCAGATTCCGCCTCAGCAAACTCGCAGAATATCTAGGCAGCGCTTCATCTATCTAGAAGACTGGTCAGTCATAAGCAACGTAGCCGAGTGTACTGTACGTGGAATGGAGTCGGTTTGAGGAAAATGAATTTATTTTGAACAATATTTACTTGTTTAAATGTTTTTTTCTTGTTTTAGACATAATTGGTAAAAGTAATGGAAAGGCAAGGGTTAAGTAATAGCATGACTGCTTTTGTAATTCGGCCTTTCGTTACCTTCGGCCTTTCGTTCCCTTCGGCCTTTCTTGCTTCGGCCTTTTGTTACCTTCGGCCTTTCGTGCTTTCGGCATTTTGTGATTTGGCCTTTCGTGGTTCGGCCTTTCGTAGTAGTCCCGAAGAAGTGGAAAGAAAGAGTAATTTACCGCATTCACAAGAAATGCGACCATTTGGAATGTGAGAACTTCTAAGCGATCAACATTTTGAATGCCGCCTTCAAAAGTGATAAATTCCCAGATCTTCCGTCGCCGGTAACTTAAAACGAATAAACTCGTGCATTCATAAACGAATTCGATTGAACTTTGTGTTATTCTTGGTTTTAAAGTTGTTGCAATGTTGACTTCCAAGACATTAGTCCTGAACCTTCTTATTGTGGCGCATGTGGCCAGCACTGCCAGTACGGGCTCGTTCAAATATTACGTAACGCTAAAAAGGAAGGGAGGGGGTCTAGCGTTGTGTTACGCTTCATACAAAATATCAAAATTGCTCATATAAAAGTCGTTACGTGGGGGTCTCATACAAAAGTTAAAAGGGGGTCTGAAATCGTCAGATTTTACGTTACTTCTTCTTCTTCTTCTTGGCGTAACGTCCTCACTGGGACAAAGCCTGCTTCTCAGCACAGTTTTTAACTGAGAGCTTCCTCTGCCAATGACCATTTTGCATGTGTATATCGTGTGGCAGGCACGAAGATACTCTATGCCCAAGGAAGTCAAGGAAATTTCCTTTACGAAAAGATCCTGGACCGACCGGGAATCGAACCCGTCACCCTCTGCATGGTCATGCTGAATAGATTTTGCGTTACGTTATATTTGAATGAACCCTACCATGCTAACACTGTGTACAACATGCGAGTTTTTTTAACGTGTTTAACCAAAACACAACAGCGTGACTACTAAAGCGTTAAGACAAGTTCTCAATCGATTCACCTACCACTTGTATCTTTCTTTTTTTTTACAGTGCTCCAAAAGGCCGGTTCCCACATGGAGCACACGCTCATGGCCAGCTACGTGGCTCTACTTATCGGGTGGCTCGTGAAGGGCAGTGACGAGTACGAGGCCACCGTTCGATGCTACCTGAAGGACGGCAACTTCGTGATGATGGTCAACTCGCTGGAAAAGTACCACAACTTCCTCAACCTGACCGCCAATGTAAGTATATGAGTTTCATTATGAAATGGAACACCTCAGTTAGGTCGTTGTAAGGCGTAATTATTGGGTTAAAGGAACATGAATGATAGTACCGTCAATGTACCAGTAGCCGCTCATGACCCAATAGCCGCTCACTGTTGCACAAATCAAGTTTACACGCATAAATACACTCTTTTAGGTGCCGATATTCTTGGACAATATAAATTAGACGAGAGTAAAGCCATTTTATGCAATATTTACCGGATAACATAAATTTTAAAAACAAAACAATGAAATTTTTTGAGCGGCTATTGGGCCCAAAAAAGCTGTAGGTAATTTCATTTGTTCCAATAACCGCTCACGCAAAAAAATACGTCAAAATTGTGAAATCTGCCGATTTTAGCACACAGTGTGTTTAACCCCTATTATACACTCCTACGGAACAGGAAAAAATAATTGTAAAAACAGAGTTGCAAAAATAATGCACTTTTCCGCAAAAATCTATTTAAAAGATGGCATAAATTTGTTCGTGAGCGGAATTAGGACCACTTTGGTCTCACACCAAATGTAATAAAATCATACTTTTATGAAAAGTTTTACATAAGTCTCGATTTGTATCTGATTGTACTTAGATTGAACTAACATAAAATGGAAAAACATTACAAATTGGCTTAACAGTCGTTCAACAGATGATGTTTTTCTGTGAAACTGGCCTTAGATGAGCGGAATCTGGTACCCTGATGGTATGGCAAACCATATTCTTGAATTTACAGACTTGATGTTAAATCCAACAATAAGTTGTGTTGAATCAAGCTGCCAAAATATTTTTGTTTTAAATTCACGTTAAAAAAAGTAATTAAAAAAGTTTACGCAGTAACACCCAATGAAATCATTTTCCTTACTTTTCCTAAACAGTCGGACGCCTCCAGCCTGCAGCACGTTCGCCAGACCAAAAACATCATCGACAATCTTAAGAAACTGGACTCGGCTGACCGGCAACACCAACAACAACCGGAAGCATCCACCAGTAGCAGCAGTCTGCAATCGTTACCCACTACTTCCTCGTCATCGTCCACTAGTATCGCTACAACCGCCTCTAACACCACCACCCCGCACCGTTATGGATCTCGGTCATCGACCCGGGCGCACTACTGATAAAGGCGGACCGCCGCCGACCCTCCGGTAAGGTCCCGAGCGTGAGTTTGAACTTTTACTCCCATCTTCTCTCGTAATTCGTAATAATTGTATCAAAAGTCGCTGTCCGGTTAATTAGGATTGATTTTATATTTTACCATTCTTATAACCTACTAGGAAAACTGAAACGGCTCTCTTTTCGTTCTTTCTTTTGGCGCGAACCCAAACATCAGAAGAACGGAAGGATATATTCTGTATAAATTATATTTGCTTTTAACACAAAGCCCCGTAACTTAAGATTACCTACCGAACGACGAGACTTGTAAAAATGGGTTTAGAGAGTGTCCGAACCAAAATCCTGTAAAGATCGCAAACTTTCTCCCAAAATGAAAGTTCACCACCCCTACTTCGCATAAGGAAAAGAATACACTCAAATGAAGTGTATCCTGGTTTTAATTTCAAATATTTAACTGTACATTTTTTCAGTTTTCGCGTCCTTTTGATAGCTGGTAAAAACCCCTCCTTAATAGATTGTCTAAGTCTAACTAATTGAATAAGAATAGATTCTCTTCGTAGCCGTTCCGCGGTGCTTCATTGTTGTTATATTTGAAATAAATGTAGGAATTTTCAAAATTTTGAATGCTAGTTCTTGACTTGACTACATTAAGTCCACCACCATTTTAATGCTGTCTTACATCCAATTGGAGATGATTTTTACAGCGCATAATGGACCGTCTTGCGATTGTTCATGATTTTTCGATAATAACGCCAATTGAAGCACCGCGGGTCACATTTGTAAGCACTTAAAAAAACCTATAGTTGTGCGTGAGTGAGCCTCTTAATATATCCGTTGTTTCGGTGTGTGTACGTGTTCCTTTGTATGTGTGAGAGCTCGGGCGAAACCCAAAATATGTTCGTCCTCTCAAATGCTAATCTGAAATTAGATCGTAGTGAAAAGCAAACAAAACAGTAGTTTATAAATCACATAAAATAAATCACGTTTAATTAGATGTTTATTAGAAATGAAGGATCCAAATCAAACACAAATCATACAAGTGGCGACGCGGATGGTGTGCGCAGCTGCCAGGTAACTTTTGTCATCCTAATAGGAAGCAATCAGTGAAGTACTAGATTGAAAGTAGTGAGCTGGATTTTTGTATAGTGAGATGATCAGTTCTCCGTTTCTGCAATGAAATGGTGCAAACAGCGTGGGTTATATGATTTCTTGCCTAATTTGATGCTGTTTGAGCAAAAGTTTGGGTAACTGAGTTGTTGTATTTTTATTTCTTGCAACTTCAACAACACAGTTACCCAAACTTTTGCTCAAACAGCATCAAATTAGGCAAGAAATCATATAACCCACGCTGTTTGCACCATTTCATTGCAGAAACGGAGAACTGATCATCTCACCATACAAAAATCCAGCTCACTACTTTCAATCTAGTACTTCACTGATTACTTCCTATTGTGAGAACACCCTCAACTCGGTGGGGGAAGGAGAGGCAATAATCCTTTCTTTACACACATTACTGGGTATTTAAGATGAAGAGCTAAGAACTAGCTCGTGGACGAAAGCAAGCATTAATAGAGTATTATGGTAGAGAGTTCTATAAGTAAAATGAACGGGAAAAGCGCGTGTACATACAGTAGTGAGATCTAATGGTAAAATGTATATTGTTTAAATTATTAAGATGCATAAAGAAACACAAAGATACAAAGAGAGATCTTTGTGGAAGAAATACTTTTTAATAAAACCTCTTTGGAAATTAATTTGCTCTTTGCGTAGGCATTTAGTTACTTGGTATGTGATGACCAATCCATATGAACTTGTTTATTAGGAATATCCTTCGACCTTTAAACGAGCCGTGGTCGACTAGAAATACACGAAAGGATATATTGTAACCTGGTAATAGACGCGATTCGCATTCACGGGTTAAAACATGCTTACCTTGGCGGTCAGACTAAGCCTGGAGTGTTCTCTGCTGTACGTAGGAGTCGTCTCAATGCTACTCGGTCCATGGCTGTGCGTCTCCTGCCTCCAGTTCCGCACTCTACGAAGGGTCCGCAAATCGTCCTCCACTTGATCGATCCACCTAGCTCGCTGCGCATCACGTCTTCTTGTACCGGTCGGATGGCGTATTAATTCCTCCCTAGAGCTCTTTGCCATCATGTACTTTGTCTTCGACACATTAATAACTAATCCGATTCTCCTGGCTTCATTCTTCAGTCGGATGTACGTTTCCGCCATCGTCTCAAATTTGCGAGCTATAATATCAATATTATCAGCAAAACCAAGAAGTTGAAAAGACTTCGTGCAAATCGTTCCACTCGTGTTTATCCCGACTCTCCCTATTACACCCTCTAAAGCAATGTTAAACACGAAAGACCATCACTTTGCCGTAACCCTCTTCGAGATTCGAAGGGACTCGAGAGTGTCCCTGATACTCGTACTACGCACATCACTCGATCCATCGTCGCCTTGATCAACCGTATCAGTTTATCCGGGAATCCGTATTCGTGCATAATCTGCCATAGCTGTTCTCGATCGATTGTATCATACACCGATTTGAAATCGATGAACAAGTGATGTGTGGGCACGTTGTATTCGCGGCATTTCTGCAACACCTGGCGGATGACGAACATCTGGTCCGTTGTAGCGCGTTCACCCATAAATCCAGCCTGATATTGCCCCACGAACTCTCTGGCAATCGGTGATAGACGGCTGCATAAAAATGAGAGAGTATCTTGTAGGCAGCACTCACAATCAGTACAGTCAGGTTTTTTTTACGCGGTTTTCATTTACGCGGCCGCGTAAATGAAAACTCCATACAAAAAAAAATTACATCGTCTTATTTTTGCATGATTCGTCGAGAAATGGTGAGACTTTTTTTACGCGGTTTTTCGGATTTTGAACTGAGTTTTTTTTACGCGGTACGTATCCCCCGCGTAAAAAAACCTGACTGTACTGTCCATCCATTCCTCCAATAATACTTCCTCCTGCCAAATCTTGGTAATGACCCAGTATAGTGCTCTCACCAGTGCTTCTCCACCGTATTTTAGAAGCTCGCTTGGTAGTTCATCTGCTCCAGCGGCTTTGTTGTTTTCAACCGGCCAACCTCCTCCTCAATCTCTTGGAGGTCAGGGGCCAAAAGTCTTCCGTCTGCGCACGTATTCTAGATCCTTCGGTACTTGCAACGTCGCCATTGAGGTGCTCATCGTAATGCTGCCGCCACCTCTCGACCACCTCACGCTCGCTCGTGAGAATATTCGCGTGATTATCTCGGCACATGTTGGCTTGCGGCACAAAGCCTCTGCGCGAGCGATTCAGCTTCTCGTAGAACTTTCGTGTGTCCTTAGCGCGGTGCAGCTCTTCCATCGCTTTGCGTTCTAGTTCTTCCTGCTGGCGCTTCTTTCTCTGGAAGATTGAGTTCTGCCTGTTCCGCGCCTGTCTGTAACGTGCCTCATTCGCTCTCGTACGGTGTTACAGCATTCTCGCACATGCTGCATTCTTCTTGTTTTTCACATTCGCCGTCGTACCAGTCGTTTCTGTGATTCGGAGTCGCGAAACCTAGTGCTGTAGCCGAGCACTACCTATGGCGGCGCGGATGTTCCTCCAGCCATCTTCAAGTGTAGCTGCGCCAAGCTATTCTTCCGTTAGTTGGGCTGTTGCTGACTTCTGCGCATAGTCTTGAGCCACTTCTACGTTACGCAGCTGCTCGATGTTAAGCCGCGGCGTTCGACTTCGACGCGTGGTGATAACTGTCGATAGTTTTAAGCGCATGCATACAGCGATCCGAATCTATATTCGCACTACGGTATGTGCGAACATTGGTTATATCCGAGAAGAATTCACCATCGATTAGAACGTGGTCGATTTGGTTTTCTGTTTGATGATCGGGTGATCTCCAGGTGGCTTTGTGGATATCTTTGCGGCGGAAGAAGGTGCTTCTGACTACCATACCACGGGAGGCTGCAACGTTTACGCATCGCTGGCCGTTATCATTCGATACGGCGTGCAGGCTGCTTCGCCCGATTACCGGTCTGTACATTTCCTCCTATCGTACCTGCGCGTTCATGTCGCCGACAACGATTTTCATTTCTCGTGGCGAGCTACCATCGTATGCTTGCTCTAACTGCTCGTAGAACGCTTCTTTTTCGTCATCGTTTCTCCCTTCATGTGGGCAGTGGACGTTGATGATGCTGTAGTTGAAGAAACGGCCCTTAACTCTCAACATGCACATCCTTGGGTTGATCGGCTGCCTTCCGATCACACGTTGTCGCGTCTTGCCCAACACTACAAACCCTGTTCTCAGTTCATTGGTGATGCCACAGCTTTGGTAGAAGGTAGCCGCTCGATGCCCGCTTTTCCACACATTCTGCCCAGTGCAATAAAGTTCCTGCAATGCCACGATATCGAAGTTGCGGGATGTAGTTCATCGTAGATTATCCTGTCACATCCTGCGAAACCGAGTGACTTTCAATTCCATGTTCCAAGTTTCCAATCGCATTTTTTTTTTCGTCGCGGAAGTATTTGCCGATTGTATCGAGCCTTATTTTATCCTATGTTATTCGTAATGGGGAATTTTACGGGTGGCTTATTGGGCCTACGCCAATACTCCTGTTTCGCCGGATGGTCGTAGTGCCAGTTCTGTTTAGCGTCCCAACACTGGCACGACAACACTGATGAGGCTATCATCTTGGGTCTAGCTGGGCGTAATGCAGCATTCTTCTGTTCTGAATGCCAGAACAGACGCTGTTTGAGCCGCACCTTCTTGGTGAACAGACGCTCGGAGCGTATCTCATCAATCTAGCTGAAGTCAGAAGGACAACAGTGCTCAGACTGCACTACCAGGCTACCAGACAAGCACACAACTCTTAGTTGGCGGTCTTTGGCATCGCTTGACCCATGGAAGATGAGGAAGGAACTTATGAGGACCAAAGCTATGTTGGACGATCTCCTTATCGACTCACCGTCTTGCAGCCCGGGTAAAAACATAACTTTGAAATAAAACAATTTATTATGTAACACGTGTGTAGTAAACTGACCATACCAAACCAAGAAAATTCGCGAAATCTGATAAAAAAGCAAGACTCCGTTAGAGACGTGTATCCGTCCCAAAATTCGTCAATAAACTGACTCGCAGCTTTCATGCGAAGAGCTATCTTACCCCACGTCTCCACTAGACAGAAATGTCTTGCCATTTTGCTGCCAGAAAGAGAAAACGTAACAGAAATGATCAACACCGCTGCTTTCCATGCAAACAGCGAGAGAACATTTCTGTCATGACACATCTGTCCAGCAAAATGGCAAGACATTTCTGTCTAGTGGAGACGTCGGGTTAGCAAACTTCTTTTGCACCTCCCGACACACCAACACAATCTTTTTCTTGTGTATCCTCATGTTTCATTCGCACATGGTTTTGCACAAAGGCCCTTGCATGTGTATGTAAATCATCACTCATTATCGAACAGGCGGCGTGGCGGCCGACGACGCGGTGGCCGAAGAAGCGGCGGCCAACGACGCGCGAGCAGTTCATGATAGGCTTCGGCGATGCGCATCCCGATTAAACAAATGCACCAAAATCAAAACTTGTTTTATCTCATATTTTATAAATTTTTCATTATTCAACATCTATACACTACAACGTGTATGCACGCGAGCCGACGACTCAACGTATTAAACCAGTATTGAACGACGTACACCGAGGCTCTATCGAAGACATCTGTCACAAGCCAACGGCTGTCAGCGGAAGAGTCTCGAGAGAGACGTCTGTTTCGGCTAGCGGCGTCGGTGGTGTAGCGGTAAGCGTGGTTGCCTTTCTCCCCAGTCGGTCTATAAGTTCAATCCTAGGCGACGCCGTCGGTATTTCTGAGACAAAAAACATCTGATCACACCTTCCCTCGGATAGGAAGTTAAGCCGTAGGTCCCAACCCATGTGTTGATGGGTTCGATATGTAAGGTCCCAGGTGTGGTGGCTGTCTCCCTGAGCGTCGGAATTGAAGGCTTAGCACCTAGACCTAGCCGACGTAAAAACATAACTGGCGCCGAACGGTGCTGATTGGTGCGAAAAAAGAAGATGTACCGGCTGTGTCCTTATAGGGATAGGGTGGTCCTCCCAACACCTCCCCCTGTTAATAAAGGATGTGCATCTCGTACCTCACAGGCAGCCTTTGGACTCTTGAAGACTGACGAGTAGGAATCTATTGTTGTGGTGGATTGGTTGGGGGAGTTCGATGACGACGTTGTGGAACCGGCTTCAGGTCTGCGAGTAGCGCAGCTGGCAAAGGAAACAATGGCTCCTACTTTCCACTTCTGATTCAGGTATGGTGTTGGAGAATCGCTAGTGAAACTTGAGCGTGTATCGATGTATCTGATTTGCATGTATCTATTTGCGTGTATGCGTGTATCTGATTTGCGTGCTGTCTTCAGACTCATAGCGTTTCCGCATTTTGGTTACAGTGGGACCGTACTAGGTTTTGCTACAATGCCTTAATGTTATACATCACACTATAGTATACCGATGCGTTCGATCACTTTTGCGGGTGTCCAGGTCCAAGTGTTTGCAGAGTAGACTTAGGTACAAACAAGATCTTGGGGATAGTATTGAGCTTTTGTTCCGTGTTTCCGGTTGAACTGCTTGTCTTTTTCCTTGGATGGTGCATTGTATACATTAGCTCCGCCGGCAACTTTCCAGCTTGAGCGCTTCGACATGGTGTTGATCTATAGCACAGCAGACAACTTTCGATGGCTTTGTCGAGGGTTAAACCGACCACAGGACGCCCGACGCTGATATTGCCATACTGTGGAAAAGCCTGCCTTTTTTACTCCAAGTGCGCTCTATTTTAGTCCACAAATTCGCTGCACTCACCAGAATGTAACCCTCGATACGACCCACCCTGCCGACGCCACTGCGACCGTGAGTTCCTACCGCAGCCGTGAGTGTCACCTGTGAGTGCCAGTGAGAGGATCCCGCTATCTTCGTCGTCACCAGTGTGGTAACTCATGCGAAACTCATCACAGCAGCGTGATGAGTTCAACCTGCGCTAATTCGAGAAGATTCCTATCGCGTCTGGAACACGTGTCGCGATATTGCGCGAATGTTCCAGGCCGCCAGGGTGCGCATATAAATATGTGACAAGTTCGTCCGCAAGCTCAGTATTGTTTCAACTGCCGCGAATATAACCCGAGTGCATAGTAAAGTGCGAGGTAAAGTGAACCCAATAGTGAAGTAACAGTATAGTAATATACTGCCCCTCTTCGCATGTCAGTCCCATGTTGATTTTCAAAGTGCCTACGTATTGCACTATAACTTCAATTGTTTTCAAAAAAATGTATTCAAATCATCTATAAACTTTTCGTGGTACATTGAGCTGTGATATGAGGTGAGAAAACATAAAATTTGTTTTAAATGAGCTCGCGAGAGACAAAAATATGCTTTGCATTAGAAACAATATGGGACTGACATGCCAAGAGGGGCAGTATAGTGAACAGTACAGTCACAGTATAGTATTAAGGCTATGGTACAGTAGTGAACAGTAGTGTTAAGTGTGAATAGTAGTGAAAAGACAATAAAGAAAAGCACAGTGATTAGCAGAAAACAGCGTGTTTGGGGCTGTCCATAAACCACGTGGTCATTTTTGTGGGACTTTTCAACCACCCCCCCCCCCCCGTGTGGTCATTAGTCCATACAAAAAATTTTATTTGTCCATACAAAATGGTCATTGGCCGCACCAACCCCCCCCCCCCCCCCCCCCCCCAATGACCACGTGGTTTATGGACAGCCCCTTTGTTGATTCTTTCCGTCCCATCAATCCAGGAAATACAGTCCACCCGACCCGACCGGAGTTGGCCACGGTTAACGCGCCAACAGCCCTTATAAATATAAACTCTGGTGAATGGCGACTAGGGCAGTTCAGACTATATACTTGTCAAAAATTCAAAGCTCCCATATGTTTATTACAATCCTTGGTGCAAAACCAGAGTCCTGTCAAATTTTCAGCCATTTCGATGGTGATTTAATGGTGGCCCAAAAGCAAAATAGGTTTATATGGGAATTACTATGGAGAATTCTCAAAAAAGGTTCTCCACGCTGTAGAGCATCAATACATGGATGAAGTCATAGGGTCAAAGCCGAATTGAATTCTTCAGACCTCAATGATGAATGTTGCCGAAGACCGCAACTCGTTTCGACTCACGAGACAAAAGTTATTTATCAATAATCGTCCATGTATGCTTGAACAGAGGACCACAGCTCTATCCACACGCTTGACACGCAATCATAGTATGCGTGTTACCTTCTTGCACACCTTGTAGGACATCGTGTATGAAGATGCGCATGCGAGTGAGAATTTGTTGAATAATTTTTTACCCGATTATCGAAATAAGTTCCGGTCTTCGGCAACATTCATCATTGAGATCTGAAAAATTCAATTCGGCTTTGACCCTATGACTTTATCTATGTATTAATGCTCTACAGCGTGGAGAACCTTTTCTGAAAATTCTCCATAGTAATTCCCATATAAACCTATTTTGCTTTTGGGCCACCATTAAATCACCACCGAAATAACTGAAAATTTGACAGGGCTCTATAGTTTTACACCAAGGATTGTAATGAACATATCCGTAATAATTAGCGAAAAAGCCGTAATCAACAAAATGTACACAATTAGAGTAATTGCAGGAGTGAAAAGATGCTAGATTTGTCTTCTAAATGCTCACAAAGTTTCCTTGATATCACTTTTCTAACTATTGAAAATCACTGATTGAGTGAAAGGCGTAATTCCATTCTATTCCAAACGAACAAAAACAAGAATTACGCCTTCTACTCCTTTGTTTTGTTTGGTGTTTTGTTTACGAAAGTGAAAGGCGAAACTGAAATCAACACGTAAACACGGCGATAGTAGAAGGCGAAACTGGAATCAAAACGTAAACACGGCGAAAGCAAATGGCGAAATTCTGTCAAAATCATAAACAAGGCGAATAGTAAAAGGCGATTCTGAAAATGATATCGATTCGAGGCGCATAGTATTGGGCGAAATTAACATTCTCAGGTATCAATTCAGGCGTAATTAAATAAATGCAAATTTTAGTGCAAAAAATATCAAATTCGTGCAGAAAAACAAGAAACTATGTCAGAACTGTATCAATTAACCTTATTTAAGTTGAATAATTCTGTATTACTTCTAAATAGGAATTGAAATTTGATCAGCAAAATTCGGTTGTTGTTTTCGCATTGTTATTGTTTTATTAGTTACGCCCTATTCGCGAATTACTCCCGATGTTTAAAGTCTGAACTGCCCTAATGGCGACCTCACGGTAGTAGTTTTAAAACTTGGTTCACGTCTCCGCTAACAGCATGGACCCCTTCCGACTGCATTTGTTTTCCACTGGGTTGCTAATGTGTGACGTAATAAATAGCGAAACGTCAAATCAATCAAAATTACAGCTGCTACGAGCGAGCGTATCGTTTTGGTTCCTGTGAGTGATTGAATTCCGTAAAATACGGATTAAATAACAGAAAATCCAGAATTTAACTAAAAAATAATGGCAGCTCAAGTGACCATTGACCAGCTAGATAAGGATCAGATCAAATCGGTGAGTACGGAACGTTACAGACAGGGTTCAATGAAACCGTAGCATAACTAACCTCTTGCTTCCCAACCCCGTGGCCCGTGATGATCTTTGGCGCAGTTCTCCGATTTCCTGCTGTCCTACAACAAGCTCTCGGAGCTGTGCTTTATCGATTGCGTGAACGAGTTCACCGGCCGAAGCATTTCCGACAAGGAGGACAAATGCTCGCTGAACTGTATGGAGAAGTTCCTGAAGATGAACCAGCGGGTGTCGCAACGATTCCAGGAGTTCCAAATGTTAGCCAACGAGAATGCACTGGCCGCAGCGCAGAAATTGGGCGGTGGTAAATGAGGGGGTGGGTTCGTGAATCATGAATTAGTGGTGTACAAATGGAACAGTTTTGTTTAAGCATTAAATTTATTTGCCAATGTATTCAATTTTGTTATTTAGCTGTATGAATCGAAATCCTTTAGGATAGAATGTGTCCCATTGAGTGCCGCTAAAGCTTACAAGCTACATTTTTGAATGGTTCAATATTGCGGTTGCAAACTCGATGCATGTTATCGACGTTTATTAATGCATCGAAATGGTATAATTGCTTTTGCGTAGTATGTTTTACACAAAATTGATTTTAAATTTATATATCGAAAATCATATAATTTTATGTTGCACGCCACTTACATTACGAAGATAATTTAATCAGTAATTATGAATCATTTAATTTTAGCATCTAGAATTCGACAGGGTCGAACAGAAAGGGTCACGCCTCCGGGAAACCTTCCGATTCGGTGATCAAAGCGTGCTCCAAAATCACTCGACCTTCCTTGTATCTGAAAGCAAAAGAAAATGCAATCAAATTATCCAACCCATTTTGCTTCAGTGCACGAGAAGACTACGTCACTATGGTTATCAACATGGCTGCAGCGTTACCAGATCTACGGAAATTTCCGTAGATCTACGGAATTGCGCTTATTTTACGGAACTACGGATCCGTAGAATAAATCTACAGAAAACCCGGTTTTTATACGGAAACCTACGGAAAGTTACGGGAAATCTACGGATTTTCAACCAGAATCTACGGAATAAAGTTTTTGAAATTCTCCCCCCCCCCCGCTCAACAATTTTCATCTACGGAAGCACTCCCGAAAAAATCTGACATCACTGCATGGCTGATGAAAAACAAAAACATCAGCTGGCTGTAGAAGCACTTACTTCTGGGACTCCTCCGTGGCAAATTCGTACATCCATCCGAGCTTGGCCTTGCAGTTCTTGCACATCACGTCCCGGACCATGTGGCGTCCGGTCAGCATGACTCGGTCCTGCACCGGAGAGTAGGTCAAATTGACTACTCGTTTGAACAGGTAGGCCCTTCCAGTGGCCCCCGTGAAACGGGTGCTGATCAGTTCCCGTTTGTTGGTCAGATTGGTTTCACAGGCGGCGCACGAGTACAGCTTCTGGCCCCCGATGTGATCGAGGAAGATCTTACCCATGGTTTGCGGCAATCAGATGATTGAAATTCACGATTTTGCAAAGATTTTTCAGCACAAAGTTGAATGACGACTTTCACCAAAGTTCGATGATGGATGGACGACTAATCGCACTGATTTTCCTTTGTTTTGACTCGAGAAAAATAAAACCTTTCACTCACACTTTCAATAAACGAGGGAGTGTCCGCTAGCGTTGATATCAATTATGGCCCAATGTTAAATCAATGGATTCGACGTTGGAAAACACAGAAACACAGACAAACAGACGTAACACTTGCGTAATTTCCATCGACCACGCTTTTAACGATCATTTTAAGTTTTCATAGTTGTGGCTTTCACAACCATGGCACAGCACAGTGATTCGTGCAACTTTTCCACCAGGTGATGATGGTGTGAACTGGGCGATGGATTTCCATGAAAATCGTTCAAGGTGTTACGTCTGTTTGTCTGTGACAGAAATCTGGAGTTCGATTTGAATACAGGCCAAACATTTCAATAGGTCCTATCTGCATTTGAGAGGTTCTCTTTGTTTACTTTCTCTTTCAATTATTGCAATGTAATGGTACACTTTTCAACTATTTTAGCAGTACAAATGAAAAGACGATTGTTTTGACCATCGTTCAATGCAAAGACACAATCACAATGCAAATAAACAGCTGAGATATTAACGAAAGAGAGGGAAATCAAAGAGAGCCCCTCTAGGTCGTATGTGCTTTTGTCGATTAAAAATTCGATCAGTTGGATTCGCTTATTATAGCGAAAAGCGAAAACCGTTGAAATTCAGGCCAAACATGTCTAAAGGTCCTATCTGCAGAAGGGTTGTGCTACTTTTCCCCGAATGTCGGTTCCCCGAATGTCGTTTCCCCGAACGCCGTTTCCCCGAATAACCCTTTTCCCCGAATGCCGTTTGCCCGAATAAGTACGTTTCCCCGAAAAAAATTATGTACTGTCAAAAAATGATTAGATTCTAAATTGCTACTGGATATTTTTTAAACCTAGACCGCTTTTATTAAGTTTTATTTCTAAAGTATTTGTCACCATTACAGCTAACACTTAATCATAGGAAACTTCCTTCCTACAAAGATGGTTGTTCTTTCGAGTCGAGTTTCGAGTTCTTTGGGAATTGTTAACATTATAGTTAATATTGATTCACCAAAAATGTTCCTTATATTTGTGTTAATGTCGCAGCTAATATAGCATCACTATAAATTTTCCCTTCTTTCAACGAAGGCGATTCTTTCAAGTTTTAATTAACATCGCAGTTAATATAGTTTCACTAGAAATTTTCCCTTCTTTTAAAAATGCAGTTATTTCAAGTTTTAATGCTAACAAGTTTTTGTTAACATCACAACTAATATAGTTTCCCTAGAAATTTTCTCTTCTTTCATAGAAGGCGGTTCTTTCAGGTCGTAGTGCTAACAAGTTTTTGTTAACATGGCAGCTAATATGGTTTTCCTAGAAATTTTCCCTTCTTTCAAAGAAGGCGGTTCTTTCAAGTGTAAATGCTAAAAAGTTTTTGTTAACCTGGCAATTGATATAGTTTTTAAAATAACTAGTACTGACAAAATTTCCGTTGAAGTTGTTGTATTTAGTTAAATCGCAGTTAAATCATGTGCATACTTACATATTTTTAAAGAATATATAAAAACTAGTGAACTAAAACTACTTCTTACGCGTTTCGGGGAAACGGCATTCGGGGAAACGGCATTCGGGGAAAAGGGACATTCGGGGAAACGGCGTTCGGGGAAACGACATTCGGGGAAACGACATTCGGGGAAAAGTAGCACAATCCTGCAGAAGAGAGGCTCTCTTTGGTTTCTTTCTCTTTCGTTAATATCTCAACTGTTTATTTGTATTATGATTGTCTCCTTGCATTGAACGATGGTCAAAACAATCGTCTTTTGATTGGTACTGCATAAGTAGTTGAAAAGTGTACCATTACATTGCAATAACTGAAAGAGAAAATGAACAAAGAGAAGGGAACGTTCAAAAATTACGTCCAACATTTTGGGAAGAGGGGGGGGTCTAAGAAAGTGTGACAGTACGTGTATTAGGTATAGGAAAATAGCGTGACAAAGGGGGGAGGGGGGGGGTCTATAAATCCCGAAAAACGCTGGACGTAATAAATGAATCTTCCCGAATCTCTCAAATGCAGATAGGACCTTTTGAAATGTTTGGCCCGAATTGAGCAAAGTTGATACATACACTCAGCAAAAAAAAAACTAGCGAAATTCATCGAAATACCTTATGAAAATTTGCTATAATTAATTCTTATGGATGACATAAGAATACCTTATGAAAATTGATCGTACTTGCTATGACAAATTCCATAAGATAGACTTATGAAAACAACAAAAAAAATCTTAAAATGATGCAGACTGGGTTCGATCCAGATCACCGAGCCCGTGTTTTATCCACCCGGCCACCGACGCTTGAGAATTCCATGTTGCTAAACATGAATAAAAGCCAAACTGTGAGACGATTTTACGTCATAGAGTGACCTTAGGGGCTGTCCATAAACCACGTGGTCATATTTTAGGGATTTCTTAACCCCCCCCCCCCCCCCCCCGCGTGGTCATTAGTCCATACAAAATTTTTTTTTCGTCCATACAAAATGGTCATTGGCCGAACCCCCCCCCCCCCCCCCCCCCCCTCCAGACCACGTGGTTTATGGACAGCCCCTTATGAAATTCATCCAAATCATTATAAATTATTTAAAGGCCGTTTCATAAGTTGGGCCTTATGGAAATCGTAAGGTTTTTTGGCTGAGTGTACAGCAGAATCCTCACAAAACAGGCTTTCTGTTCCATCATTAAATAAAAGTTTGCAAAATATCTGCCATATTGCTACAATGACTAAAATAAACTGATCGAATTTTATATCGACAAAAGCACATACGACCTATTCAAATCGAGCTCCAGAAATAGGGTAAAGCCACGTAAAGCTGTAAATGTTCCTGGTTCATTTTACGAGCCGATTTTATGAATGAATTTTGACAGGAGGTAGCGTCCAATAACCCGTGAAAATCAATATCAATTCAGGCCAAACATGTCTAAAGGTCCTATCTGCAGAAGAGAGACTCTCCTTGGTTTACCTCTTTTTCGTTAATATCTCAGCTGTTTATTTGTATTATGATTGTCTCCTTACATTGAACAATGGTCAAAACAATTGTCTTTTGATTTGTACTGCAAAAATAGTTGAAAAGTGTACCATTACATTGCAATATGTAATTGAAAGAGAAAGTGAACAAAGAGAACCTCTTAAATGCAGATAGGACCTATTCAAATGTTTGGCCTGAATTGTTGTTACTTTGTAAAATGAGCCATTTTACGAGACGTTTCGGATCAGCTGATCGTTCATTTCATGGATGAAAATTTGACAGGAGGTTGCGCCCAAGCCCGTGAGTGTTAATATCAACATCAACACTGTTGTCGTTTCGTAAAATAGACTATGGCTCGTGTGTCAATATCAATCAATCTAATCACGATGCCTACACACTTATTTTAGAGTCATTTGTTCGGCTGTTCTATTTTCGGTAAAAGTTCGGATTACCGAAGTTCAGCACAGTTTTAACCGAACGTTCGGTAAACATTACTGATGGTTCAGTGGAATTTACCGAACGTTCCGTAATTTTTTGACAAACTTCGGTAATATGGTGCCGAAGATTCGGTAATCTGAACTTTTACCGAAAATAGGACAGCTGAATACGGTACTTTATTTTAAGTGTGTATGTACACACTTATTTCTGAATTGCCTGTTCGGTACTTTTTTGACGAGATTATAACAGCAGTTCGATCTCGGTAGTTTCGGTAATCGATTTTACTGAGGTTCAGTAAAACAACTGTCAAAATCGTATGGAAAAGGTAAACAATGCATTTTTGCTGAACGAGTTCGGTGCTCAGCAGTTTTAATCTCGTCAAAAAATTACCGAACTCGGTAATCAAAATTAAGTGTGTACGATTACATCGTTTTGATGTAAAATCTTTTGTTCTTATGTGTACATTAGACCTGTTCACTTTGAAACTTTTTTTCTCCGATTCTCCGTGACACATCAAATTATCAATCCACGTGCAAGAACAAGTCATCAGTCCAAAATTGAGCCAAATTGATAAAGATTTAAAGGTGTATCAAATCGATTTTGTGATTTTTAGCCGTTTTCACAGAAATTTACTCAGAAATTCACAAAATTGCTCCGAAAAGGTGCCGAAGATTCCGTGAACTTTGTCGAAGACACTACGGTGTTTAAATTGCGTATTTCGAAGTTATTCATAAATTTTAGTTAAAAAATCGCGAAAAAAACACGATATTTTTACGATTTTACACATAAAAGTCATGTAATTTTACATTATTTTACGTGACTAACTTAATTAGCTATTACTCCTTTGTGTAACGAACATTTCGTCCATACATCGTTTTAGTGTAGGAATCCGTTTTCATTGACTAATTATCGAAAGTATGTCACGTTGATACTAAAAATCGCACAGAGTTACCAGCACGAATTAAAACAAAGTTACCCATGATTAAGACGTCATGCCATCGTATTCTATAGAGACTGTATATATAGAGACACGCAAAGACGACTTCTTTTGATTGTTGTTCTTCTTCTTTGCCAGACTTTGTTTTCATAATTTTGCTGGCGTGCTCGATAGGTAGCCGATTTGACAGTTCGATAGGTAGATTTGGTTTCACTCTTTGCGGGACTGTGTTATGAACAGACTGTAGTATTCTAATGTCTTTTGATTTAAGTATCAGAAATGGTGCAGACACAGATAACAGACGTTTATGCTTATATTGGCAATGTGTGTAAAAATGCTCAACAGCCATTTCGTATGTAACGAGCAGCTGAAACTCAAGTGGCAATCATTTAGAGATGGCGCAGTGATCGATAGTCAGTGATCGCTTTCAAGATTGCATGCACTACGCAATTTTACATTCAAGATTGTATTCGATCTTGAATGAAACTGGAACTTTGAACTATTTTTGCATTCAAGTTAGATGTAATGCCGCAATCAGTTGAGTAGATGGCGGTAGTGAGCCAACGTATATCGTTTTGAACATTTACACAGGATTCTGCGAAAAATTTGTACTAGCATAAACATCTGTTATCTGTGGTGCAGACGATAAGGCTCAAGCCTGCGGATCAGAAGGTCCCAGGTTCAAGCTCAAATACATGATAAACTTTTTTTTCTTTCTTTGTAGCAGTTAGGATGGTGAATCTGCCATGACTTACACGCAATCTCCCAAATAACGGGACCTGCCAATTAAGCCTATTCCAGGACTAGCTAGATATTTAGTTTACTTTGACAATAAATCGTGTCGACGAGATCAGCTGGGCGAAATATTGAGCATCTGTTTGATAACGATCAATTTAGCTAAAACAATTCAATACGATGATGGAACTGTTTTATGGATGCAACATTTCTCAGACAACTGTGGGAGGAGCTTAATTGTATCTATCTACCCCATCTACCCACAAATCAACACAACTACACGATGAAGGGAAACTTCATTCTTACTATGCACGCTACGGTTTCGAAACAAGGCTATGATGCCAAATTGCAATGCGTAGTTTCATTAACTTATAGCTGGATCGAGACGCAAAAAAAAATCTTATTCCAGAGGACACAAACCTTGAATCTTCGAATCGACAATCTCATGCTCAACCATCTGCCATAAATTGAAACTAATGCAGATGAGACAAAGAAGTGTAATCACCGACGAACCGACGTGACAGTGGTGATTCAAAAGTGTCCCCCCCAAATTTAACGGTCGGCCACCGAAGCGAGCAATCGCTTCTGTCAAATCAGCGCAGACGCGAACCGATTCCTATATGAACACATGGGGGTTCGGTGTCGAGCTACCAAACCATCGCGGGCCGTTATAGAGGTGGCGATAGTGTTCGCTTATTTTTCATCATGGCGTCGCGGACAACAAATTTGAATTTATTTGTTCTAGCTGTCACGTCGGTTCGTCGGTGGTGTAATGACGTTTTAATCATGGATAACTTTGTTTTATTCTGTCCTTGCAACTCTGTACAATTTTTAGTATCAACGTGACAAACTTTTGATAATTAGTCAATGAAAACGAATTCCTACACTAAAATGATGTATGGATGAAATGTTCGTAACGCATAGGAACAATAGCTAATTAAATTAGTCACGTAAAACAATGTAAAATTACATGACTTTTACATGAAAAATCGTAAAAATATTGTATTTTTTCGTGATTTTTTAACGAAAATTGTTGAATAACTTTGAAATGCGCAATTTAAACACCGTAGTGTCTTCGGCAAAGTTGTAGAGTATTGTTCTAACTATATTTTAACGGTATTTTTGGTACCTTTTAGGAGAAATTTTCTGGATATTTGCGTACATTTTCGTGAAAATGCTCGAAAAACACAAAATCGATTTGATACACCTCTAAACCTTTATCAATTTGGCTCATTTTTGGACTGAAGCCTTGTTTTAGCATATGGATTGATAATTTGATGTGACACGGGTAGGTCAAAAAAGTGAACAGGTCTATTCTCCAATTTTCCCAACTCTATCCAGAGGAATGTATTTGCTTCCATAAATAGTTCATTCCGAGATTTTTCACGATTTCACGTTTTCCGATGTTCTTCATGGGGTCTTTGCTAGCATATGTACCACCTAAACTTTCTTCCAGAGTAATTCGCTGAATTCCTCCCGGAGATCTATACAATTTTTTTCCAAAGTGTTTTCAGGGAATTCTCTCAGTGATTTTGAGATAATTTTCCAACAGATGTCTGCTGAAGTTCGACCAGGGTTTTCTTCCAGAGACAGTTTTCAGACATTTCTCGTGAATTTCCTTGCGAGTTTCTCCCGGGATTTCTTTAAGAGGTTCTGAGTTCCTCTTTGAATTACTTAATATTTCCTCCGGGGTTAGTCACACACGGAAAAATATTAAAACCCAAAGAATAAGTTTTAAAAACTCAAATTTGGCTAAACTGCTTTTAGTTTTAACTCAAAGTTGGGTTGTTTTCTCCCTCGCCCCACCGCAATGTTGTCAAAAACAAAGAGAGAAGCACCGACGCATCCGCTGCTCTTCCGTGGAAGAAGCCAAATTTGGGTTTTCTTGAGTTAACCCAAATTTGCGTCATTTGAGGCCTCCGTTGGGTGAAAATAACTTACCAGTGGGTTAATTTTTTTGCCGCTCTCAAACGAGAACTACTCACTCACCACTTTCGCTGTTTGACGCAAATTTGAGTTATTCCACGGAAGACCGGGATTGCGTCAAAACAACTTAAATTTGGGTTGATTTGTAGTTCCGTGCAGACCTTTTTTTTCTGAGATGTCTCAGTTTCTCTAAGGATTTCTCCAATAAGTCTTTGTGGAGATTTTCGCAAAATTTGACAGGAATTCCTTCGGAAATCCCTTAAAATAAATCTCGTAAGGTATCCCAGGAGACATTCAGAGAAACACGATTAAAAAAATCCTGTAAGAACTCCGGTAGCAATTTTTAAATAATTCTCAAAAAGGAGCATCCAGTATCTCTGGATATGTCTGGTAGAGATTCCGGAAAGGGGTCTGGGAATAACCCAGAGAAAATCTGTAAGAAAATAAGCTCAGGTTGATCACTACAAGAAATTAGATAATCAACTACAAGGAAAAGCCTTGAAAATATCGGACAAAAAAAAATCACGAGACGAACACCATGAGACCAGACTCTCCGAAAAATCTTAGGAGATAGTACAGTATAAATTCTAAAAAACTCAGACATCCCAGGATCACCAGTAGAAAGAATCTTCTGAGAAGTCCCGGGGAAAAAACCGAGAGAAATCTCGCGAGAACCTTTGGGAAATATACCAGCTGAAACTTCTGTAGAAATCCAAGGAGAAACTCTGGAAGAAAGCTATCGAAAATTTATTGAAGAAATCACAGGAGAAACTTCGAAAGAAATTCTGGAAGTTATCCCTGCAGAAAATTAGTAAAAAGAACTCCTAAAACCCCTTGGAGGAGCTTTAGTACACGGTGTTCAATAAGTTCGGATACACCATAAAACTTGAAATAATTTCACATCTGTAATTCAGATTTTCAAAGTAAATGTATTTATTGAAAGGTCAACTGATCAAATGCAGCATATGGTTTTGAATAATGTCTTTTTCTACTTTTTTGATAAGCCTTAGATGTACCTATCTAATATTTGATAGCTCGGGCACGCTAGTATAATTTTCGAAAAGTTGCTCATACTACAGAAGTCTAAAATGTTGACTTTTGAGTTTATATCTCACTATACTAAATTAAAATAACTAAATTAATCGACAAAATTTTTACACTGCTTTTCAGTGATGATATGGCGATAAATTTGCAAGTTTAGTCAAAATGTGCTTAAATCTATAAAAAAAAAGGCATAAATACATTATATAAAGCCAATTTTGGTTAAAATTTGCCATAATAGGGATATAATCAAGTTTTGGAAAAGATAGTTTTGGATTAAATTGAGATATAACGCTGCCTTGCTTTTTTACAATACAAAAATCATAAAAACAGGTACAGCGACAATTTTAGCAATTTCAAAGATCAAGATAAAATGACTCCGAACTTCTCCAATCTGAATCTTATACATTATTTCGTATGGTTGCTACCAATAATGCTGAGGACAACAACCTAATTTGATTTAACTTAACACCATTAATCAATAAAAACTAGACGAAATGCCAAAGAAAGCCGTGCGTGCCGGCCGAAAGGAACTTGAGACACATTTGCAATTATTACAAAAGGATAAAGGACAGTTTATTTCAAAACATATACCACAGACAAACAGACGTAACACCTTGAGCGTTACACAACATGGAACCCTACAAATGCAAGGGCCCCACGTTGGGCGCCATGTTACAAAAATAAAAGAAATTAATTATTATAAAGGATTAACATATTACGACACACATAGAACCTTACAAATGCACAATATACAGACATCACAAATTGACGCAGCACAACACATAACATAAATGTGCCCTGTTATCCAGATGGATAACTCCTTCCGATCACAGGATGACGAGGTTTCATTTATTGGTTTGGGTCCATCAGTCATCCTGAAATTGTATTTTAGTTGGCATTTTGCCTTTTAGTTCACATCATTTGTTGCTGTGTTCATAGCTTGGTTTTGTCTAGGAAAACTAATCCTAATCGGGCATCCCGTTTCAGGGTTCGATACTTAAGCTCAAGAACTTGAAGTCCGTGGCAGGGAAAGGTTTACATGTCTAGTACTTGACCGCTGCCCGAAATAGCCTGAAAGTTGGCAATCAACAGTGGATTGCATTTCATGTACCTCTATTCAGTCAGAACCCTATAAATGTGTATTAAAATTCGGGGAATATTTGCAAGTTAAAATAAAACATATAACACAAAGAACGCACGAATATAATATTTATAACACATTTAACAATTATTCTGTCTCATAATTGTAACAAATATTTATACCCGTAACAATCCATCGCCCAGTTCATACTACCATCACCTGGTGGAAAAGTTGCACGTATCACTGTGTTGTGCAATATCGTCAATAGAAGGCGCTAGTGTGAAACGTCAAACGCATAGAAAAACGATGCGCGCGCCTCTGGTTGTGAAAGTCACAACTATGAAAATTTAAAATGATCGTTAAAAGCGTGGTCGATGGAAAATTCGCAAGTGTTACGTCTGTTTGTCTGTGCATATACTGTATTTGATCAGTATTATGTGAGCTTTCAATGAATACATTCACTTTGCAAATCTGAATGGGAACAGATGGGAAATAAATTCAATTTTATTGTGTATCCGAACTTATTGAACACCGTGTAGATTACCCAGGAATAACTCCTTCAAGAGGAATTCCGAAAGAAACTCACAGAAAAACAGAAATTCCGTGACAACATGCGGTATATCCTGAGAGATACTCTTGTGAAGTTCTCGGGTTAATCAATGTTAACTACAGGTCGGACTCGATTATCCGGGTGACTCCGAAAAAAATTCTCCCCGGAATAATCGAATTTCCGGATAATCGAGCCAAACTTTTTTTATTTTGTTTTTAATATTTATCAATCAAAAACAGTTCGATAAACATAAAAGCAAGCTTGTATGATGTTATAGTTCTTAAACTCAACGGCTGGCTTGATTATAACCATATTTATTGAGAATGAAAATTTTCATTTTCATTTTCATTTTTTCATTTTCATTTTGCAGCATTTGGTGGGGCAATGAGAGCGCAAGTCAGTCCAAAGCCGATGATAAGGAGGGGTAATGGCTGAATAGTCTTTGCTGACCACATAAACGCCATGGGATAGGAAAAGGGTATTTTGGTGTGGGATTAGGGTGTTGGTGCAGACTTGACGATATCAATGCTATTCAGATGCAAAATAATTTTAAGGCTCAATAGTGAATCGCATACCTTCCAAAACCAAAAAACAATGATCCACAAAATACCAAGCAAGTCATAGAAAGAAAAAGCGCCCGATTGTTTATTTTGTCAATTATAACAAACGGAAACTTCTACCCTCTCCGACTCGCCAGTCACCCCGGAAAAAATGTCCCTTCAGTTCTGGAAAATATATTATCCCCAATTAAGCCTTTAATAGAATTGTCCGCGTGGTCTTGTAGTACCCCTGCTAGGTAAGAATCAGTCATTGCCATACATATTAAATGCTAGACATGACCCCATGGATAGCATTTGCATATGTAAAAGCTTTGCTGATGTGACTTTCCTATTAGGCAATTCTCTCATCTCATGTTTGTCTTCAAAACCTTATCAAGCTTAGAAAATTGAAGTTGATAAACAATACATTACAAGGTTCGAATTCCCATAGAATGAGATCATTCATTCGCACTACAACACCATAGGAGATAATACCACATTGGCTGATTACAGTACAAATGTGAAAAATCTCCCTTTTCCCCCTATCCGCAACCCGGGGACGCGCCCTGTTGGATTTCGAAAGCCTCGGAGAATATTACAAACCTTCAATGGCATTTCCATAAACTAACCCACATTGCCCATTCAGGGGTCTGACTGGGCCTATTACCATCCCTCAGTTTGTAATATTCTCTCCAACTTGGAATTATATTTTCCCGGCACATAAATGACTTCGACAAATGTTCGATATACTATGCAGCGTCATGATCAGTATAACTATATCAGATGACTTGGAGATCTGATTCTTACAGAATTGTTTGCCATTGATTATACATTCAGCTATTCTAATCATTACTGCAAAGGCCATCGACCACATGCCTGAAATCAAAGCTTCCTGGAAGATATAATCCAAGCCCAGGGATATTTATTGAGAATGAAAATTTGGCCGAAAAATCTGCATAATAAAAATAATTCTCAAATAGGCTGAATCAAATGCTGAATCTGATTTATGGGTGTTGTATTTGAAATTTGCTACATCTTTTGACATATTGTCATCTTAAATTGTGCAAACAAAACGAAACAAGATGTGATCCCCGGATAATCGAGCCAATTTTTCCGGATAATCGAGCCCCGGTTAATCGGGCCCCCGGTAAATTGAACCCCCGGATAATCGAGTCCGACCTGTAATTAAGCAATAGAAAAAACATGGGAACTCTGGGAGCAATAGGGTATTGGTTCCCTTATTAAGCATGTGGCTCCCATTTTCATCCTACGAAAAACAAGGGATAAGCTATTTTACGAGACGTTCTACCGGTGGGCCGCTCATTGTTATTGTTTACATTTGATGTTTTTGTTTTCGCGAAAAGTAGCATAACATGTGGTGAGCGCCAATCAGATTTTTGCTGGTAGAAATGTTTCGATTTCTAATGTGGCATGTATCAATCCCCCGAGCTGCATGATGTTACTAGCAGATGGAAAAAACATCCCCACGGTCTACGGATATTGATTATAGTGGGCGGATTGACGCATTTTTGCAGATGAATGGACCCCGTTTATTTGATGGGCCTGTGTGACATGTTATGCTACCGAAAATGTAAATAAATGGGCCCAGCAGTTGGACTTCAAAACTGGTAAACATTCAAAAAACAGCTGATTTAAAACGTCTCATAAAATGCCTTATTGAAACGCTGTTTGTTTTGTTTCTTATTTTTGTATTTTTTGTTAAAAGTGAGCACCCATGTAAACACAAAGAACGGAATCAATCGGTGCCGTAATCGCTTGTTTTCGAATAGGATGAATATGGGAGCGTGAGATTACTGATGGTACACATACCCTATGTACCGAGAAAACCACTAGAAAAAATCAGTTTGCCAAGATTGATAACACAAGTTTACAAAATAAAATGAAAGTCGTAAACTTCTGTCAACGACCAAAATTTTTGAAGCACAATTTAGTGCTGATTTCGAAACCGACCTTCAAAAAATTTTAAGTAGAACAGTTTTTGAGTTTTAGCTCAGTATCGAGTTTTGCAACTTTTCAAAATATGTAATTTACTAAAATTCAAATATATTGCGTTTTGTTCAACCAATTTTAAATCTTTTTCCATAAATTAAAAGCTGAATACAATACCATTTGATCATCTGAATACAGGTTTTGCGTCAGATTAACAAAATTCAATATATTGGCGAGTTTTAGGGACGATCTCCTTAAATTTTATCAAAATTCCCAAAATTTTTTGAAGAAATGTATTTTTTTCAATAAGAAAAAACCAACCTAAAAATTCTCTCTCGACGTTTATTTGACATATCATATGTAGGCGAGTTACAGTAAAAATTTCAGCTCAATCGGAGCATTGATTACGGAGAATGAGATGTTTGAAGTGAGCGACTTTGCTTAAAAATAGAACAAAAATCGATTTCAAATCACCAACCTTGTATGGAAAGTCGAAAAAATTTCCGCTCTACTGTAATTTTTTTCTTTCGCGTTTTCGAACTCAGGGCATGATTCTACACCAAAAATGATCATCAGCTTACCGAGTTCAAAAATGCTGTAAACTAGTGTAACCTGCACGAATCTTACTGACAACGATTGGTCTTCTGAATGTCCTTACACAAGTGACATCCGAGAAGTGCCGGCCGCCCATCAAGACAATGCAACATTCAACCATTAGCCTAAAACAACAGACAAGAATTGGACCATGTAATGTTGTACATTTAGTGCAGAGAAAGAAACTAGGTTGAAAGGTAGAAAGTATGAACTAATAAAGTATGACGCGAATGACCCGCGAGGTTAAAGCGTCTTTAATAAAAAAAAAAAGTATGAACTAAAAGACGGGCCATGGATTAAAGCCAGGACCTCACGGCTTGTCATCGGAAAAAAGTTCGAACATTTGGAACACTTACATTTTTGCCAGCAAAATATGGTTTCCCCTTTATTTTCCTGGGCTTGTTTTCTTCCTTTCGGACATTTTCACCCTCCTTTTTCGCACATACTCAGTCCACTTGGCGGTACAAAACAATACACGGGGCTTATTCTTCTTCTTCCATCATCCACAAACTCGCGATTCGGCTGGAAACGAACGTCTTACACGCCGAAACGGTTACGCTGGTGCTGTTCCCACTTGGCGAGCGGGCCGTGGTCGTTCTTGAACTGGACACCGCATCCGTCCGCAACCAGACGGCCTTCCTCCTGGTGCTTCAGGTACTCATCGCGGTCGTACTTGGTGAAGCCCCACTTCTTCGAGACGAAGATCTAAGAATGGAAATGGGAAGAAAAGATTGTTTTGTTAGAAAGGTTCAATTCAAGGAATGCAGGTCATTTGAATGAACGGGCATCAGTCAAAAAAGTCAACGTGATTAAGGGAGATTCTAATCATGGGAGATATCAGAGCCCTGTGCTCTGAAAAGCTTACTCATCATAAAGATAAAGATAAACCAGCGCTTGTTTTAGCTAAGGAAACTTACCTTCTGGCGACCGGGGAACTTGAACTTGGCACGACGCAGAGCCTCGATAACCTGGGCCTTGAAACGGTCGCTGGAGCGCACCGACATGATCGGCTGACCAATGTTGACACGGGCAACGGTTCCCTGGGGCTTACCGAAGGCACCACGCATTCCAGTTTGGAGTCTGAAAGGGAGAGGAACAGATTGCTTTCGTTAGAACGTTTATTCCAGTTATACAAATGTCTCGAAGTTATGCGGATCTTCGATCAGAATGTGTCAACGTGTAAAAGGGTAATCACGGTTTTGTTCATAACCCAATGCTCTGAGAAAGCGTATCATCACGGAATAAAGGCTGGTAGCGAAAAAATGCGTCAAAAATTCCTATAAGGATTTCCATATTTACAGTTTTGAATGAATTTCGCTACCATCCCTGAAATCAATAAACATTTCAATATCCCAAACTTACCTATCAGCTCCGGCACACGACAACATCTTGTTGATGCGGATGACGTGGAACGGATGCAGACGCATACGAATGTGGAACTGGTCCTTGCCGCAGAACTTGACCAAGTACTTGTTGCAGCAAATACGTCCAGCTTCCAGAGCTTCGGAGCTCAGCTGTTCGTACTCATCGGACACCAGGTGCACGCACAGCGGGAAATCCTCGACGGCGGCCTTCTTGCGACCGAGATCGAAGATACGGATCTTCGGATCTGGGACACCACGGCAGAACCGCGACTTCGGGTATGGCTTGTTCTTACAGTAGCGATAACTGGAAAGAAGGGGAAATCCGAGGTTAGATTCATGTTTGTCTATCTAGTCTGTACTAATTCCAAAACAAGTCGTTGTCCTCGAGCCAAATTGGTTTGTAACAAACAACATTGAGAAGCGATTCCATTGATGAATAGGATATCTTTCTCACCCTATTGTTTGTCTAGTTTTGATCTGCCTTTCTCCAGTGGGATGCCAATGAATCACAATTTCAATGACTCGCCATTTAGAAACGGGTTAGAAAGGCTTCCTGCTCTTCAAAGTCAAGGACGAACGACTTGGTTCTAGATCATAGATCAACACAAAACACACGATACTCACCATCTTGCGGGACGTCTTCCCATTTTGCTGCAATTATCAAGGAGAAACACAAATTAGTCTTCACCGTAGGAAAATTCACACTGTTATTCTAAATTCTAATCGTCCACATTCATTCGTTCAATCGAACGTCAGCTTCTCCTTCCACACCGTCGACTCGCACAAATCCAAAGCAAATGTTGACACCTCAAATTTTCGCATTTTCACCCACAAATTCCCACAAAACTCCAATAAATCGTACATTCCCGCACTCGTCACTTCACAAGCTATCTTTCTAGCACACTTTTATCGCCATTAAATCGAAATTCCCCGACTTACACGGTGTTAAATTTACTAGCGCTCACAGAAATGTGTGCTCACTAGTAGAGAATTAATGCCGGAAAGAGGGAAGCTGTCGCGGGCTGACAGCGGTTTGACGTTGCTTGACGTTCGAAGGCTGTTTCCGGTTTGGTAGGGTTGCCGCAAAAAATGGCTGTCACTGTCAGGGCTGGAACACGAGAGTGCGTTCAATGCCGAACGGTGACGGGTGGCGACAGTGGGGCGTCGATAATGCGGATGTACACTGCGAACTTGGCATTACTCTTTAAAGTATAAAAAGTACCCTCTTTTTGCAGATGTATGAAATGTCAAAATAAAGGGTAGTTTGAAATTTTGCAAAAAGAGTGATTCTCGCCCACTTTTAAGATCGAGGTATGTACCCTTTAATGGGTGAAAAACTTGTAGAGCTTTTGCAGTTGAAACCTTTACCGCAATTGATAGCAGAAATCAAATATCTTTAAAATAAATTATTAAATAATTATTGAAAGTGCAGGTGAGTACAATAAAATTCGATCATCATTGCGATCTACACGCTAAGGTCAGTTTACCTATTTTTCTAAAATATGGGTAAATTTTACTCAAATTTGCGTAAACTTCACGCAAATATGGGTAAATAAAACTCATATTTTGCAAAAGTGCACATTCGCATTTATGGGTAATATTTACCCATATTTGGGTTACAATCAGGTACACATTACCCATATTTGAGTATTTTTTACCTATATTTGAGTATCATTTACGCATATTTGCGAATGTGCACTTTTTGAAAAAAAGGTAAACTGACCTTAGCGTGTAAACATAAAATGTACTTTATTAGATTGACTGGAATTCGTGATCGGCAATTGGAGTCACCTAGTCGAAGTTGATTCGTTTTTTTTTTTTGCAAGGCTGGCAGCTGTAGGTAAGAGCTATTTATTTAATCTTTTCTTGAACGCTGAAAAATGCGAATCTTGTTAATTTACAGCCTTTTCATTGATGTAGGATGAAATATGCCAAAGAACGAGTGAGGAGCAGAGAAAATTAGAAGCAAATTCCCTTCCATAAAAAGAAAGAGGCATGAGAAGACGACTTTTATGAAATTTAATGTTTTTAATATATTTTAGAATGATAATAAATACAATTTTTACGTGAGAAACAGTTCATTTGTCAATTTTACATTAATGAACCCAAAAATTCTGAAAACTGCCACGAGATAATAAAAGAGAGTAAATTTTACTCTTCTCCCAATATATCCTATCTTGCAAAAGAGGGTAGAATTTACTCCTTATTTTGACGTACAAGCGATTTACTCTTTAATGAGTACACGTCGTTTACTCTTTTTAAGAGTTCACCTAGTTACTCTCAGAATGGGTGAAAAAGTACTCTTTAGAGGGTACTTTAGTCTTACAGTGTATTGATCGTTGCATAAAGAAACAAGAAGAACAGAGAAGAACATAACATTTTTGACATCCGATCGGTGCATGGGGAATGACATATCTTTTCCGAATTCATTCGTTCCTACCCCGACGTCTCCACGAGACAGAAATGTCTTGCCATTTTGCTGGACAGATGTGTTATGACAGAAATGTTCTCTCGCTGTTTGCATGGAAAAGCAGCGGTGTTGATCATTTCTGTTACGTTTTCTCTTTCTGGCAGCAAAATGGCAAGACATTTCTGTCTAGTGGAGACGTGGGGTAACCGTCGCTAGCCGCTGCTAACTATACAACAGTTAGACGCGGTTAACGACGATTAGAACACCACTTGGATGTCAAAACTTCTTTTTCTTTTTGCTTGGTGCATCAATCAATACAGCACACACCAGCACAGACAAACAGACGTAACATCTAAAAAATTTTTCGTGAAAATCCATCAAACCTTTTGGGGCTGTTCATAAACCACGTAGACCAAAATTTGGCCATCTCAGACTCCCCCTCCCCCCTCGTAGACTTTTGTCCATACAAAAAATTGAAATTTGTATTGTCGCGCTTATCTTAGATTCTCAGCAATCTGCGTTCGAAACGCGCAGCCTCAGATCGCGCCAGACCGCGCACGTATGATTTGTACACGGTGTGCACCTTGGCTAAAACTGTTTTGCAGCCGCCGGGTGGAGCTGTCAGCCGCCGTGTACAAATCAAATGGGCGCAATCTTATGGCGGCTGACTCAGATCAGCAGGATCTGAGTGATTAAGCTAGGATGCATAATATGCACGCAGAAAAATGGCGCTTGTTGAAAACAATAAAACGCATGGTTGATTTTCAAACTGAGAATTTACTTATTCCAAAGTTATATTTTTTTTGTTTTCATTCAGAGTTTATCGATAAAAACAACCGATTACCATCATTTCATATAAGGTCAAAAATTTCATTTGTTTCAACAAAATAAAAACCATAAACATGGTCCGAAAGCACTCACACATCTAAAAATGCTTACCCCAACATCGCCAAAACGAAGAAGGTGTAGCAAATCCATCACGCCAACTTCCAAGTGCAGCTTTGGCCGTGATGGATACCGACGGTCTAAAAATAGATTTGCGAGCTGCCACAGTTGCTGCCGTCACCAACACAATCACAATCCGGGTTTGTTAGTGGCAAAAGTGCAGTCGTTTAAATCAATCCATTATGTATTTCATGTTAAAAATACCATATCTCTGTTTGTTTTAGCAAACTGTTAAAAATTTCGACAAATGAAAATATTCGTATTATCAAACAATAGAACAGTTCAGTTTAAACTAGAAATCAGTTTATCGCTATAGTAAACTGGAAAATTGTTTGATTTGAACTAGAATTTAATTGTGTTTACAATTTATTTTTCTGCGTGTGGAGCGTAGACTTTGGCGAGACCCCCCCTTCCCCCAAAAAGTCTACGTGGTTTATTAACGGCCCCTTTCCTATGAACACGGGAGCTTATGGTCAAGCAAGCAAATCATCGCAAACTTTTATAGAGGCGGCGGTGGTGTTCGACTGTTTTTCATCATAGCCTCGCGGGCTTCAAATTTGAATTTATTGTGCCTTGCAAGACGCAAAACGTGTTTGTCTTCTTCTTTTTCATCAAGTTGTCGAACTCGGTCGAAATATGACCGCACCACTATGAGCGACCTGATGGTCAGAAATTCTGCAGGCAGCGCTCATATCAAATCCACATGAGGCTGCGGCGATATGGCCACGAGGGCACGAGGAGATGCACGCGATACAGACGCAAAGTGGAAATGGAAAATATGAAGCCGCATCCTCCTGCAGCATCACTTAACAACATCCCGATTATTATTACTGGTTTCTTTGAAGAATAGATTATCTGCACAGTCCATGAATCACACTTTGGGCTGGTTAAACTTGTTGCCAGTATTGCCAAAATAACTGAAGTTGAAAACTTTTTTTTCTTATTTCGCGTTTCATAGTAGATTTGTCTCAGCCCAATTGGCTTCTTTAACGGTGTTGGGATAATTCGATATTCTAAATCTGCATGTCAAACTGAGCCGAAATCCAAATTTTCATTAATTTTGGTGTCCGGAAACCTATTTAAAAATCAATTTGAAGTTTGTATGGGAGCGATTTGTTGAATCACCCCTCGTCGCATTTTGCACTGGGCGCAGCTGTCAAACAGTTGCCTAGCTGTCAAAAGGTGATTTTAAAAAAATATGTTTGATATTGATTTTAGGTACCAAAATCAAGTTCTAAAAATCTGAAAAAAATCATAAAGGCTCAGAAAAAGGTGCTCTTTCGTATAAAATAAAAAAAAACAATATACATTTTTCAAAATTTAATAACCCAATTATAAAGTGTACACCTTGATGTACACATTATTTTTTCAATAATATTTATTACGAAAAATCGTAAAATTTTACAAGAATGTGCTTACAGAAAAAAAAAACAATTTATTGAGCATTGCAAGGATTTCGCGACGATCGTGCAAATCCATGAAAGAACAATGTTCACACATCCAACAACAAAGGAAACAGCGTGTAAACAAACCGATTAGTTGAAACACCACCCCAAAGTGCGCACCCACTGCTAAATTACTGTAGCGGCGACTGCAACCAATGTATGATGAAACCGGTGTGAACATATTGTGGTTTTTTGTTTGCCTGTGCGTCGTATTAGGCGCAAGATCGACAATATGCATATTTAGAACTATTCTTACATTCTGGCAGCACTGTCATGTCGAATGACGGTTCTCGTCGTTCATGCACACGAGAGCTGTGTAAACAAACAAACAAACGAATCACCGTTCGCGTCGAGGTTCGCGTATTGATTTCCGTCCGCAATTAAATCGAATATATCGGCGAAATTCAGCGATAATTGGGTTCTTTAGGGTAAATATCCAGATTATTTCATAATCAGATTCTCCGCCCAAAAATTAGTCGAAATCCAAAATTTTATTATTTTTGGAGTCCGGGAACTATTTTTAAAATGCATTTAAAGTTTGTATGGGGATTTTTTTTTGATCGGGTCGAACTGTCATTATATCGATTGATCTGTCATTCTATCCACGAAAATTAAAACTGTTTTATTAATTTAATTATCAAAACAAAGGTATTGGAATCCAATAAAATCACGTTATACTCAGAAAAATGAGCTCTTTCGATTAGGCTATAACAAATAGCAATATTTTATTCACTAGACAACCCAATTGGCTTCTTTAGCGGTGTTGAGATAATTCCATATTCAGAATCTGCATGCAAAACTGAGCCGAAATCCAAATTTTCATGAATTTTGGTGCCCGGGAACCTATTTAAAAATCAGTTTGAAGTTTGTATGGGAGCGATTTGTCGAATCACCCCTCGTCGCGTTTTGTACTGGGCGGAGCTGTCAAGCAGTTGGCCAGCTGTCAAAAGGTGATTTTGAAAAATCTCTTCGAAAGCGATTTTAGGTACCAAAATAAAGTTCTAAAAATCTGAAAAAATCATGGTGGTTCAGAAAAATGCGTATAAAATCAAAAAAAAAAAACAATACATTTTTGTCTTAATTTAAAAACCCAATTCACGGCCTATTGTAAGTCAACGTTTCGCTGTGTTATATTTTACTACAGGTAGCGCCATGAGCATCGACGGAGGAGGATCGAATGGTTCTCAGGATGCTGACCTTGATCTGGATTCTGAAAAGTTTTCCGTGGAAGCTCTCGACGAAGAAAATGATCCTTTTTTCGATTCACGTGAGCCTCTGGAAGCCGATGACTCAAGCACGAGCGAGAGGGAGTTTCAGAAAGCAGATGCCGGTGAAACGAGCGGTAGATCCAGCAAGCTCAGCAGCAAGCGGCCAGGCAAGCAAACAAATCTGTCACTCTGCTTTTTTCAAGTTTGTTGGAGTGACTTCTGGGGCCAATTATTTGCGGGAACAGCATCGATGAAATTTTGCAAGGAATATGGAGTATTGTGAAACCAGTTATCAAGCAAGAAGTTACCTTCGAAGATGACAATGGACTCCAAGTTCCTTGTTGGGCCAATGATGAGCCAACACTTGGCGAGCTAGGAAAGTTTGTGTACCTACAGAACCATACGAATCGTACACGTGTCAATGTTGACAAAGTGGACAGCAAACTGTTGATCAGTTGGCGATCGAAGGAAATTCGGATGCATGTTCACGTTTACTCGATCGCAATATCATGCAAGCAGCTGTGGGAATTGGTTGATCGACAGCTGATTCGGTTTCAGAACAGCGATCGTGCGGGAACTGAATGATTTACCACCGCATTCCATCATCAAATTCTTTCGATCGGTACCAATCTCGGAGGCAGTCCAGGTGGAAAGCGCTCGTAGTGGACTGTCGGTTGCTCGAACAATAAATGAAGCATTTTCGACGGACCTTACCACACTTGAAGGCGAGTTGAATGAATTGCTTACCTTGGGTTAACGCAAAGCACCGGATTCAATCACTACAAACCAGATGCTCTACCAATTCCGGTATTTGTTACAGCAATGCATATATTTGCTCTTAATGAAATCAACTACTGAAACTTATACAGGATGTCGACTCAATTTTGAAAATCAAATTCCCTGACTTTCCCTGACTTTCCAATCACTTTCACTGAAAATTCCAGGTCATGTAAATCTAAGCTTATACTTATGACACACATGTGATACAAGAATCACTGTACAATTGCGCTTGAAATGAGTGCCATACTGGAAATTCGCTCAGTTCAAGTCAGTCTTGTCAACATTTTCTTGACACTGCGTACCGTTGTACAGGAATCACACTCGTATCACATGTCTGTCTGGGGTATTAAGGGTGCCTGCTCATGAGGTGGAATTAAATTTTCTGAATTTTCCTGCTTTTTTTCTAGGAGTGGAAAAATAGGAAGAAAAAAACAAGTGAACTGCACCAGATTTTTTCCAATAGATTTAAGGTATTTCTTCAAAATTCTTCTACACTCTGAAATAATAAAAGAGTTTCAGCCTGGCGCACAACTAACTGACCGATGGGTAAAAGTGTGAAACAAAACAATTTCTTGCCAAATAAATGATGACGTTATAAACGCGATGGACGAGGAAGTCAAACGCCTTCCAGACAGAAACAACCGGAAATCTGATCGTGAATAACAGAAGATGATTGGATTCAACTGGCCCATGAGAAGTTTTCGCATCCTGTTAAGAGAACGATTGTCATTGAAAGTTATATCCAATATAGTTCAGAAGGCGTTGCAAAATTCACGAAGAAACCACTCAGACAAGTCTCCCTCGGCAAGTCTGAATATACTCCCTGGATGCTCAAATCTGATATAGGGAAGTGGAACCACATCGGCAGGGCTCCCATTTCGGACACTTTTTTGCTATAACTCAACCAATTTAGAACCAATTGACACAATTTTTGGAATGCGGTGAGATACGTATGGTATCTAGCCCAAGATCTAGCCGTGTACAGAATTTCAAGTCAATTTAGTTTAAAATTGACTGAGGTATAGCGAAAAGTGTCCAAAACACCGGTAACTGCCCATATGGCTCGCTACCAGTCGCTACGCTAAGTAGAGTATTCACAGATAGATTGACCTTTTTTAAAGATGCAGGCAAAAGTGAAAAGTTTTATGAAAGAAGCGAGATTCCATATTAATGTCGGCAATGGTAAATTACTGATCTGCAAGGTCTACGAGTTTACCTATCTAATGGGTAGTACGCAGATCGCAAAAAATTTCTTGGCTTATCTCGATACGTGGAAAATTCAGGCAAGTATTTAATCGCTCAAGAAATAATAAAGCATCGCTTTATTCTGGATCCTAGTACGGAGCTGAAACGAAACGTCAAATCAAATGGGGCTTGCTGTGTTAAATTTTTTGACCATTCCGGTCACGGAAAAAATATGTACTGAACAAGAATTATTTGAGTTGTTTGCTAGATCAACCCTAGGTTCAACCTGGATACGCCCCTGGATACCTGGTTACCGGTCGTTGTTATTTTTGCCTTTCTCGTACACTAAGTGTACTGGAAAGGCTATATGTTCACTCCAAAAATGTCTTTTTGATAGAAGGCCCGGAGGGTCAAATCACATATACCAATCGACTCAGCTCGACGAATTGAGGTGATGTCTGTGTGTATGTATGTGTGTGTGTGTATGTGTGTGCGTGTGTGTGTGTGTCTGTATGTGTGTGTACAAAAAAACTCACATCACTTTTTGGCAGTAAACCTCATCCGATTTCAATGACCGACGGTTCATTCGACGCGGAATCTGGTCCCATTGTTTCCTATTGAAAATGGTTCGGATCGGTTCAGCCGTTCCGGAGATATGGCCATTTAGGTGTTCCAGAACGGTACCCCAGGAAGGGACCAGATATGAAAATGCATCAAACCTATGCATGCGACACATCAAACCACGGCATTTTCGATAACCTGATGAGCGGTAAGCAGAAAAATAGTCTAAGACCATATCTGAACCGGTAGTGTTCCGGAACCGGTTCCGGGTGTCCCGCCGGTAGTGGCAAATATCAAAGTGAACCAAACCCATGCATGAGACACATCAAACCACGGCATTTTCGATAACCTGATGAGCGGTAAGCAGGAAAATAGTCTCAGACCATATCTGAACCGGTGGTGTTCCGGAACCGGTTCTAGGCGTCCCGCTGGAAGTGGCCAAATATACAATTGAACCAAAATCATGCATGCGGCACATCAAACCACGGCATTTTCGATGACCTGATGGATAAAGAGCAGGAAAATCATCTCAGACCATATCTGAACCGGTGGTGTTCCGGAACCGGTTCTAGTCCTCCCGCTGGAAGTGGCCAAATATACAAGTGAACCAAACCCATGCATGCGACACATCAAACCACGGTATTTTCGATAACCTGGTGAGCGGTAAGCAGGAAAATAGTCTCAGATCATATCTGAACCGGTAGTGTTCCGAAACCGGTTCTAGGCGTCCCGCTGGAAGTGACCAAATATACAATTGAACCAAACCCATACACAGGGATGGGAAAACTCACTTGCAACGAGTTACATTCACTTGCTATTTTCTCAGCTCAGAAGCGTGCGATCAAGAAGCGATCTATGGGCGACTTTTACCTTGTGATTTCGTCTAAAACTTTGCCGAATAGAGTAGGGGTCGCACACGAATCCCAAGGTCGTGACAGAGCTGTGAAAGCGACTCTCCACGAGGTGAATGTAATTTACATTCACCTCGTGGAGAGTTGCCTTCGCAGCTCGCTCACGACTTCGGTATGCATGTGCGACCCCTACTCTATTCGGCAAAGTTTTAGACGAAATCACAGGGTAAAAATCACCCATACATTCTTTCTTGATTACACGCTTCTGAGTTGAGAATACTGCAAGTGAGTGTAACTCTTTCCAAGTGAGTGTTCCCATCCTTGCCCATACATGCGACACATCAAATATCGGCTTTTTAGATTACCTAATGAACGGCCAGCAAGTGTTTCGGAATCGGTTTTGAGTGGCCGGAAGAGGCCAAATGTTAAAGTAAACCAAATCCAGGCATGTGAGACATCAAATCGTGGCTTTTGCGATAACCTGATGAACAGTTAGCTAGAAAATAGCCTTACGTCACACTAAAGACGACTGGTAGTGTTCCGGAATTAGTTCCGAGAGTCCCGTCGAAATTGTCAAACCCTGCATGTGACACCTTCAATTTGCAGCGTTTTTGGTTAACCGATGAGCAGTTAACAAGACAATAATGTTAGACCATATTTGGTTCAGCCGGTAGTTACCCGGAATCAGATCCGGGTAGAAAAATGTAAAATTTAACCAAACCCATGGATGCGGCACATCAAATCACGACCAGTCTTGTAAACATTCGACACTTTTTACTACCTTCATTTCGTTGCCGCAGTCAGGTCTCAGTCGGCTTTGTTACATTCGTGCGCTATCGTTACCTCTTACTTACACACAACACGAGCAGTAGAACGAAGATCAATAAACATAAGAAAGAGTCAAATCAATGTCATCTGACACGATGACATGTGTCTAATTCTAGCTTTCAGCCAATTCCGATTATGAATGTTAATATTAGTTTATTATTGCATGTTGCATTGAATACGACACACAGATGGGCAACATAGCTCTTATTATGGAAGAAGACAGGAATAACAAAAGCCGAACCGTCTCCCGAAGCCGCTATCGTGGTGAAGTGCGTTCGTTTGACATTTTTGTTTCCAACAGTAGTTTGATTGCTTGTGTTGCGAATGTCGGAGACAAAGGAGGCCGAATATCGACGAAAAGGTTCAAATGACTGTGATCTCTAACAAGACTGCACTCTTAAAAAATTAGGAGTTTACACGGGACGTGAACCATCAACGTACGTAAACATTTCGTGACTGAATGGCAAAATTGACTCAATTTTACATCCATTATGTAAGTTCAAGTTGGTTGCACAAGATGTCAACAAACCTATCTGACCAGATAGGTGGAAACAGTTTTATATTTATCGTTTGTCTCACAACTTGGTGATACAGCCGAGAGGTATAGTACGTGCCTCTCAATCAGCGGACCACAGTTCGAATCCAGTTCATTATTTTACTGACATATGTTTTATCTCTCGCTTCAGCTCTAGCGATTGCTAGCTCGACTTTATTTGTGATAGTAGACGTAAATTTGTGTCAAACGGGCCGCTCCTTTTATGTGCATCCAAGTGAACTTAAATTTACATGATTTTTTCTAAGAGTGTGATCACGACTTATCGACAACCTGATGGAAAAATAGGGTCAGACCACATTAGATTCCCGGTAGTGTTGCGGGTTCAGCTGTGGCTTCGAATGTGATTAGAAGTAAAAGTGAAGCAAACCCATTCATGCGATATATCAAATCGCGGTGATTAGGTAAAGGTGAATAAATAGCAATAAAATATTCTCAGACCATAATTGGGACAACCGGTAGTGTCATGGTCCATGACTCATGGAATCAGATCCGGCTATCCCACCGGAAATTACCAAATATAAAAATGAACCAAACCCATACATACGACACATCAGATCGCAGATTTTTTGATAATCTAATGAACGGTTAGCAAGAAAATAGCCTTAGATCACATCAGAGACTAGCTGTTGTGTAGCAGAACCAACGTTCATGTGAAAAATTAAATCGTGGCTTTGTTTAATGGCCTGATAAACATTAGGTATGAACAACAGTGACGAATAGGTCTAAGTTCTCATATATGAGAACAAAATATAGACAAAACTAAAGCGATCTCATCAAATTGTACCATTTCAGATCCCTAAGGTGTAAATTTATAGCAGGATTGGTCAACGTTGAATGGAGAAATAAGAATTTGATCACGTCAACAGAAGATGGTGGCTGTTTTAAGGAATTTTGAGCTCTAAAACTTTGTAAAATAAGTGTATTTGGTATGGGAAATATGTTCAGAGTCCACCAGAGTATCCAACATAGCGGTCCAAAGTCCAAGATTATGGCCCAGTATTCAAGTTAGTGCCTTTTTTATAGGATTTTTAATTCTTGCATTATGGGCATATTTTGTATGAAAATATGTCCAGAATTCAAAATTTGTAATCAGAAAACCCAAGCTGTGCGCTGTTTCACAAGGTCTGTAATATGACTATAGTTTGAATGGGGAATAATGCCGGTCTTCGTCCAAAACTGGTAACTAGAAAATCATAAACGACATGCCAAAATTCAATACGGCGACTATTTTATGTAATTTTAGGTGCAGAGTCCAAAAATAAATACCAGAATATCCAAGATGGTGTCTCAATGTTGAAGATGGCGGTTAGTTTAGTTGGGGTAGATATCCGGAGTCATAAAATTATGACTCTAAAATGACGTTTCAAAATTTTGCGGCTTCATGACACTTTGGTTTGAGTTTTGGATCGTTGTCTTATATTTTCTGAGTATTGGATGTTATGCTAATATAAAATGTATCCATATTGAGTAGATTTAGCAAGCAGTTTTCATTTTGTATTTATGTCAATGTCATCAACATGCCGCTCGAGTTTTGTTGAAAGGATATTTTAAAGCACGAGAAAGGCACCATCACCGCTAGGTGGATTAATTAGGGTTTTTCAAACTTGTTATTCCCAATCCAACCCTCAAGTTGTACATACGTATTATTCAAATAAAGCTAACGTGTTCATTTTCAAACTCTCTGCGTTCGTCAACGTTTTCCGAGCATCGTTCCTCAAAAAAGTTCTTGCAAGAATCACTGCTCAAGGAATTGGTATCAAAGGAGCGTTTTGACGTAGGACTACGTCTCTCTTTTCTATACCGGGTGTCATTCTAAATTTTCAGAAATCGGCCGCGTTACGTTTGAAGTGGAGATTTTGAGCGTTAATAACTCAGCCATTTCTCGTTGAATTTTCAAAATTTTGGCTCCAATCGATTGGAAATCTTTACACCAATTATGTCCAATAATAATATTTGCTGTTTTTCAATAACAAACTATTGAAAAATTGGGAAAAGTGAACCCATGTTTATTCCAGCCAATCACGATCGAGCACATTTTGGATGCTCCCGTCGAATATAAAAGCTATTGCTTCTTCGCATCTTCCCTCATTTGCCTTTGTCGTCTCGAGGTGAACGCATCGAACGAGAGCTGCCCACTTTCTTCGTTTGTGTTTTCGCTCATTATTCTTTGACGGCCGTGTCGGTTCGGTGTCGGTGGTTGTTGGCAAGGGTGCTGTTGCACATTCACCTTCTAACCGTCTAACGCGGCAGACCAAGGAAGTGTTTCAACATCGGATTGATCGACGGTGGTGGCAGAGGCAGCAGCAAAATCCGGAATCGCACCCACGGCAGCAAGCGGCGGGCCAATTTTCGACGGCTTCCAGCGAACAGCACGGAGAAATCCAACACGCATTGCGTGGCATGATGAATTGATTTCAGTTTCTTCCTAAAACCGTCCATAGTTCAAACGGTTCTTTGCAGGACCATCGAAAATGCTTTCTAGTGAGTTAATTCGATAAATTTCCTCCATCGACCGAAAAAGTGTGATCAAAACAAATAGTGAAAGATTGAATTCTTGGTGGTGGTTCAGCAACAGTGAAGGCGATCACTAATCTCATCCACGGCAGCAAGCGGCGGGCCAATTTTCGACGGCGTTCAGCATTCAGCACGGGGAAATCTAACACGCATTGCGTGGCATGATAAATTCATGTCAATTTTCTGTCTAAAATCGTCCAATATTCAAACGGTTCTTTTCAGGACCATAGAAAATTATTCCTCAAGAGTTGTGAATCAGATAATTATTTCATTCCATCGCTCGGTAGAAGTGTGGTGCAACCGAAAAGTGAAAAATTGTATGCTTGGTGGCCTCGCAACAATAATGATGCCGGCCACTAATGATTCCACCAGGAATTTAGCAACGTTTTATCATATCCAGCCCATTTTTCGTGAAACATTGTTTAATTTAACCATTTTTCGAATTAAAATAATCTAAATCTTCCAATATTTTGGTTACTTTATTCGTTAAATGAAACTTTTCTCATTTCTCGGTTGATTAATCGTTTGATGCGTCTGGAGCATGAGGGGCGGGTCATGCAAACGAAATTAATTGAAAAGCCAGCCGAATGGGAGGAGCTTCATCTGCAAATCTAGGGGCATAAAACCTGTTCCCTTCGATTTCTTTCGTCATTATCGTTGGATCAGTCAGGCAGGGTAGATGTCACATTCACAGCTGAGCAGTGGCACATCAACCCAGCCGCAGCTCTCGGCTATCGTGCGGATAGCACCAGGAATCTCATCCATGGCAGAAAGCGGCGTACCAGTTTTCGGTGGCATCCTGTATTTAGCAAGGAGAAAACCAACACGCAATGCGTGACATGATGTTTTCATGCACTTTCGTTCCTAAAATCGTCAATTAATCAAACGGTCCTTTACAGGACCACCGAAAATAATTCCTCAAGAGTTGTAAATCAGATAATTTCATTTCATTAAGGGCGGACGGGACGGTCGAGGAAATACCCGCCATTGCTCTGTGGCTACTAAGATGGTAATCTCAGATTCTACTTCATATTTTGCAACAAAAACCTATCATTGTGTATGCTCACTTGCAGTGCATATGCTGATTGGTTTTCAGCAGCTTCAGTGCAATAGAACTCGAGATTACCATCTCTAAAATCGCGAGGCAAATTGTTAGAAAGAGAGGCAAGATAGGAAAAATAACACGGCGTCCTGTTTCACCTTAATCGAGAAAAGTGTGGTTCAATCGAAAAATGAAAAATTGAATTCCGGCCACTAATCTTCCACCCAGAATTTAGCAACGCATTGTCCTATCAGAACCAATTTTTCGTGAAACATTGGGGAGCGTCCAGAAATTACGTCACGTTTAAAGGGGGGGGGGGGGAGGGTCAGCAAAGTGTGACAACCCATACAAAAATTTCAGAGGTCCCATACAAAAAGTGTGACATAGGGATGAGGAGGGGTTGAAAATGACTAATTTTTGTGTGCCGTAATTTAAGGACGATCCCTTGTTTAATTCTTGCATTTTTCGAATTAAAATGATCTAAATATTTTTATATTTTGGTTACTTTATTTGTTAAATGAAAATTTCTCTCATTTCTTGGTTGAAAATCGTTTGAAGCGTCCGAAGCATGCGGGGCGGGTCATGCAATCGAAATAAACTGGAAAGCCAGCCGAATGGGAGGAGCTTCATCTGCTAATCTAGGGGCATAAAAGCTGTTCCCTCTGATTTCTTTCGTCATTTTCATTGGATCAGTCAGGGAGGGTGGAGGTGGATATGACGTCCACGGCTGCGCAGCAGCACGTCAACTGCGACGAGTGATAGCACCAGAAATCTCATCCACTGATCACGGCTGCGGTGGGCCCGGCAATGGAAGCTACCTCCGCAGCTGGGTAGCTGCGCACCAACCCAGCGACGACTCTCGACTATCTATCTGATAGAACCAGGAATCTCATTCACGGCAGCAGGCGGAGGCAGTTTTCGATGGCTTCCCGCATTCAGTGCGGATAATTTTCAATTGTCTTTCTAAAATCAACCGTTATTAGAACGGACCTTTTCAGGACCAGAGAAAATTATTCCTTAAGAGTTATGAACCGGATAATTTTCGGATATATTCCATCGATCGGTAAAAGTGTTGTGCATTCGAAAAGTGAATGGTTGAATGCTTGGTGGCTCAGTAACAGCAAAATCGGTCACTAATCTTTCTACCCGAAATTTGGCAACGCGTTATCTTATTCGTACAATTGTACCTGAGACATTGTTTCTTTCTAATATTTATCGAACTAAAATGATCTTAACTATTCAATACTTCAATTAGTTTATCCGTTCGATTAGAAATTGTCTCAAAGAACGGTTGCAGTCGTTTGAAGCGTCTGACACAATGTGGGCGGGTCATGCAAACGGAACAAACTGGGAAACCCGCCGAATAGGAGGAGCTTCATCTGCTAATCTAGGGGCATAAAAGCTGTTTCCTTAGTTATCATTCGTCATTTTCCATGGATCAGTCAAGGACAGTGGAGATGCCACCTCCCAGCTAGGCAGCAGCACACCAACTCAGCGGTGACTCTCGGCTACCGTGGTGGCAGCACCAGGAATCTCACCCACGACAGCAAACGGCCGCATTCAGTATGGGTAAAATCGCATAGCGAGATGAATTCATGCAATGTCTTGCCAAAATCTTCCGTTTTATAAATGGTCTTTTCCAGGATCAGCGAAAATGGTTCCTCAAGAGTTATGATTCGGATAATTAATAGTGACAGACTGAAAGCTTGGTAGTTCAGTAATAGTGAAGTCGGCCACTAATATGTTCTTCCTGGATGAAAACAACGTATTGTCAAAAGAGTTTCACGTTACACTTTCGTTGAAAAGATCTATCTAACACCGTTCTATTATCTAATAATTTTATCCGCTCGATGGAAATTCTCTCGTAGAACAGTAATTTAACCATTTCTCTTCAAAACGAAATATCTCTTGAACTAGTCAACATCTTTCCAAGTAACCGAACCAGCTGAATAACAGCTTCTTGAGCTAAAGTTAGCTTAAGAGTGATTTGTTTTACTCTTATACAGCAAAAATGTATGTTGGGTTGTGAATGCGTTCAGCGAAAGCGATCACACAACAACTTTACTCAACACATCAGTCCACCATTTGTATTATCATAACAACAAACATTGTATTATGGAAATATAAAAGTCGGAATCTCGTTCCAGCCTTTGTCCTACGTCAACATTGCGGTTATGTCTCAGACATTACCCACTCCTAGTTTTTCGATTTCATCCGAGACGTCAACGAATACCGGTTGGAACTGAATGACAACAGCGACAATCTTTGTCATTAAATTGAAAATTATGAAACTCACCTGGAGAAAGCAGTTCATGTTTCAGGAATGATATTATACTGTGGATAATCGGTCAACTACATTGATTCTTTCATAAAATTGTGATTCGTGATTGCCATAAAGTTGTCCAATAAATTGTAATTTTTGGAAACAGTTTCTTTTCTGTGTTTTTTTTAATGACAGAATATCTAATGAATCTATCTATTTCCAAATACCGTGAAACGGGGGTAACATTGATCCAAGGGTATTGACATATTTTTTTCTAACCGGAAAATTCGCATTTATCCGTTCCTAACCGTGAGCAGCAGTTGGACGCGGTTAACGACGGTTAGCAACGGATAAATGCGGATTTTCCGGTTGGCAAAGGAAGTGTCATTTCCCCTGGTAAGAGGTAAACTCATTTTTTCCAAGGGGACATCCATTTAGTACGTCACGCTAAAAATGGAAATTTTTAACCCTACCTCCCCCCTTTGTACGGGGTTTTCCTATACCTAATACTTTGCTTGTCACAGTTCTCAGAACCCCCTCCCCTCTCCCCTCTAAACGTGACGTACTTTATGGATGGCCCCCAATTGAGTTTAAAAGATCCCAGAAAGCGAAAAGCATCGCAAAACTGTTGACCCCACGAAAACGCCTAAAAGTATGTAACGCTTTTGATTTTGATCACAACATCGTGTTGAGCGATGACTTTAAAGCCTGATTCGAATGTTCATTATTTATATTTGCGATAATATAACACTATAATGGCAACAAAAGTGTGAAGGAGAAAGCTTAAGCTAAGGCGCTTAACACATTGTTTGAGAAAATGGGTGGAAAAATGTAAAATTTTACAAAGAAATCTATCTATCTATCTATATATATAAAAATGAGTTTGAAGTCCCTTTGAGGCAACAAAACTCAAGAACGGGTGGACCGATCAGCATGACTCATGCATGGTTCGATTCGTATTCATGGCGGCTGTGTTTATATGTACAAAAAGTTACGAAAATCCACTAGAAAAGTAAAAAAATGATGAAGTACGGATTTTTCATGACCCGGGAACAAATTCAGCTTGATCAAAATGAAATCAATCTAGAGTGCGTTGCTGCGATGACTTCAACAGTTGTCAAACCACCACAGCTTGGCAAGACAAAGTTTGCCGGGACAGCTAGTATGTAATAAATTTGCTATAAAATTTGTTAACTCATCATTCAATAACCCATCTGACTCAAGAATGATGGTATTTTTTACCGATTAATTTCACCCGAAATCACGGTACAACTCTACCATAATCTAGGGGAAGTTGATCACTTTCCTTCAATCCTTACAAGAAACTGCTACATTTTGTAAAAAAATTTGCTAAATTTGAAACCTTTTAATCCGGGGTGAAGTTAATTAACCAATGGCATAACATTTTAAGATTGGAAAATTTGATGAAGCTGAATCCGAATCTTTTAAAATTCTTACAACTGGTGTATTTTGTATGTTAAAAATAAAATAATGTTTGATAAGTTACAGAATGACCCACATTAAACGCCTAAAGGTAGGCAACTTCTTGAAAAATGTCCTACTTTCGCTAAAATATGCTGTTTTCAAACACAACTTATATTTTAACATCAAATTCAACTCAAAGCTGTGTTCAATAAGCCTACCATGAATGAATAAAAACGATCAAATCTGTACATGTCAATGGTTGCTCCTCCGTGATTGATCTGAGCTGGTACACTGAAACGATTTTCCGTATACATATTATGTGTGAAACTACATAGATTTTTGCAATTTGTCTTCATCTATACAAAATATGTTGGGCAAACATAACAAGTATAAGCGTCTCCACAAATAACATCTATACACAGAATTACATACACTTTATGAAGCTTTTCAAATAAAGTTTATGTGTGCGTTTTATAACGTTCATGTTTGGTGCTACATAATAAGTATGTATCGAAAATGTATGAAAATCATAATAAAAATAATAATTCACCCACGTGTTTTTATTTTGTTTCATTGTTTTATTTACTATTCTTCTATTGAAATGTAATGAAATTTGAGATTCTTAAACATTCTTTTCTCTTCATGCGTGAATCACCATCATGATCTTGTCCTTACACGAAATTGCCGCATTAACGCCCCTTCATCAACTGGTTGCCTCCTCCGATTCTTCATCGGAATGCGACGAAATCTCATACAATAAATGCTCCTCGAGAGAGCTGCGGAAACTGCTGCCGGTGCTCCTCCTCCTGCCAGTGCGAGCTTACCCGATTTTTCTCACTTTTGGTCCCCGGGGAAGGTACCGTAAACCGGGGTCAAATTGATCAGCGGGGTGAAATTGATCACTCGGGTACTACATTGTAATTCCATACTAGGAACTCTTAATCGTCGTAATAATCTTAAACTTTTAGCGTCATCTGATTCGTAGATGTCTAGAGATGAGTGTAGACTCTTAATTTTTTTAGAAAAAAGTTAGTTTGGCCTTATTTTTTCAAGGAATTTGCAATGTATTTCTCATTTAGCTGAAATTATTGCTACTAAACAATCAATTGCTAATAGGACTTCCCATGAATTCTCTGTTTTAACATTTTTGTGGAGCCTTGGTTGGGATGTTATGCAGCTAAGCAGAACATGAAATAGTGATAAAAAGTTCATTTTATGAAGTAATAGTCATTTATTGTGATAGAAATCACTTATTTCAAATGAAATTGCATACCTTTAGGCGTTTAAGGGGGGAAATTTCAAAATTTAATTTTGCATTTAAAGTATTAAATTCACAAGTTGTAAGATTCTAGACGCATTATTCGGCTTTAGAAGAGCAAAATTAAGCGGTGAAGGAAATTTTCCTTTCCAACCGATGCTTCATTGTATACTGATCAATTTCGCCCCAAAGTGGCATTTCCAATATTTTGATATTTGAAGTTATTTAACTTAAAGATTAAAATTTGTTGAACAAAATTCTGTCACATGGTTCCATGGAGTTCCACTGGGTACTGGTTTTACAGAAATTCTTTTGACAATATTTGAACAGGCACTGATGTTATCCGCAAAAGTTGTTTTAAAGTGATCAATTTGACCCCGGATTACGGTACCGTAATCCGGGGTATCATTGATCAGCGGGGTAACATTGATCGGCTTGACCGACCTCAGGAAATGTTCAAACAAGCATTTTACATTAAATCAGTTTCTGCTATCGAATGGTATATCGTGATCTGCTATCATTTAGCTATTAAATGACATGCAATTCATGAAAATTCAATTTCATAAACATTGAAATAAATCGATTTTTCCATACCTGTGTTTCGTAAGGCAATGAGATACATTGTCAAACATTTATGCTTGGCGTGAATACTAGATACAATATGAGTTTCGAAATCACTGTATTACTTTAATATGATATGCTAGAGTTGGATTTAATAAACGAAACTGTTATGAAAATGTTCTTTTTCAGTAAAATATACGATTTATTAAGGTGAATATATAACGAAGCCACACTTAGAGTTTTCAAAAGCACAAATCTGAAAAACCAAAAGACGGATTGCGCTGAAAAGTTGATCGATTGGTCACCACCAGCGGGTCACCAATCGATCAACTTTTCAGCGCAATCTGTCTTTTGGTTCTTCAGATTTGTGCTTTTGAAAACTCTAAGTGTGGCTTCGTTATATATTCACCTTAAAAGTCGGCTATCAATTCCTTTAGTTATTGCCTATTTTAGGCGTTATTCGTGGTTTAGAAAATTTTAATCTTAAAATAACTTAAAAAGTACATAATTTGTAAGAATTTTGACAACATATTCGAAATCAGCGACCCCGAAATTAGTAAGTAAGGGTATTTTCAACACAAATGAACATTGATCACTGACATGATCAATGTTACCCCAAATCAACAAAATCAAAAATTAGATTCAAAAACCTATTTAAACATGTTTCAAAGTTTTACAATACTTTTTCGGGTAGCTTTACACATACTCAAAGGGCCAGTACTTGTTTTGAAAATATATAACATGTAACGTTTGCTTCAACAAGAGAATTATTCAAGAAAGATTGAAAATTCTGATCAATGTTACCCCGGATTACGGTACCTATTTGTGTTTCAGTCACATATCATACTCTTTTCTATCAGTTCTCTCACTTCCAGACAGGTATCTGAAACCGATCTAAACGCTAAACACTGAACGCGTTACATGTTCAAAATATCAATTGCACGATACGCAACAAGGGGGTATTTAGAAGATGCTCAATCTTTATCGGAGCCCGTAACGTGGGTAGATCACCTTTTTGGGTTGCGTTACGAAGTAAGATCTACCAACCAAACTGAACCCAGGTGACATATACTCCGTGGAGTATACTCCACGTCTAATCAATTACACACCACAATGGCGCCGTTGGCGAAGACCCAGTATTGTCCGTGCTGCGGGTATCCCCAACAGATTTTACCGCCATGGCCAAAAAGAGAACGCTAACAAGTGGCCGATTTCCAAGCTCCACACCCTAAAACGAAAGTACACAGCGAATGAGTAACTTGCGAAAAGACAAAGGATTTTTCACTCATATTTGCGTACGACTGGATCAGCACAAAAAATGTGCTTTTCACACAAGTTTGCATGAAATCTTTTGTCTTTTCGATCGCTGCGTGAAAGTTACTCCTTGCTCTGTGTACATCGATCTTTCCGTGCATGATGGGATAAAGAGTGAGTGCGAGTTTTGAACGAGAGAGAAAAGAGAGTGAAGCAACGAAGGATGAAATACGTTGAGCATGGGAAATGGCAAGGTATTTATATAATGGAAGGTTAAGCAGGTCGTTTAGTTTGTGGGGAAAAGCAGGGGAAGCCAAATTTCAAAGGAATTTGCTGAGAGGGGGTGTTTGTTTTCAGAATTTCTCACGGTGAAAAAATAATGGCCGCTCAGCCAGTTTTGACATCTAAGACTACCTTAGAATATGTAAATACCTTGGGAAATGGGGTGTGAGTGAGCAAGACTGCGATACCTGCAATGGTAAGAGTCATGCAGAAACGTGAATGAGGCTTCCGGCATTCTGTTGACGATGTTTGCGAGTATCGGACGCGTGTGAAGTTTTCTGAAATAGAATTCGGTCGAAAAAAATGTGGAGTATACTACAGTTACCACGTTCTCATTTTCGTTTCGGTTGTTTTCTTCTAGGCTGGTCTGGGTCCCATTCTGGTGAAAGAGCTGTCGTTGAGTGGATTGGAACCAAATTGCTATCCAGCGAGAGGTGATACTAGTTTTCAATGCTGTTATATGGACTGTCCATTTCCAGATCGAGAAGTTTATACTACCTTCCAGAAAGTAACGCTCAAGAAAGCATACTCCTGTTCCAGTTTACGTAGCTGCAATTCCAGCCGGGAAGATCTTGATGTCAGCCTATGCTAGACTGTTTGAATACTTCTGGATTCTTGCAGGCACGTTTTACATATCCACTGTAGGATTTCCACCTATGGTGACACACCGGCGCTGGACATATGCCATCATCATGCATCGCACTGGTCGCATTGTACCAGGTTGTCCGCACTGTCCAATCGATCACAATTGACACATATATGTGACAATTTGTTCTGTATGTGTTGAAATGCCTTAAAGTATGTATCCCTTGTTCCTCAATGTAATTAAAAACTTTGATCGCCAGATTATGTGGAATCAAACAATGCAATGCAATGGGTTCGTGATAAAACTTAGTTATATTTTCATTTTAACAATTATTCTATGCAAAACAAAATCAACCTAATCTTCAAAACTTTTTGACACACTGTAATTTTTTTTCACTTCGAAACTTATTCCCTTAATTTGAAATATCTCAGAATCTCAACACGAGCGTCACAGTTGCCGAAGTTTTGTTCATAGCTCAGTTTTATACCCTAAGGCACTTGCTCTTGATAATTACAAACTTTCTGCCAGCTATGCTGAACAAATGTACTGTAATTCATTGCTTTATTCGTCAGACAGGCACCTTAAAAATCTGAAAGCAAATTTGAAATTAGATTCTAAGTTGTCTCGTCGTGTCCAAAACTTAAATCAGCATCTCAATACCTTGAATCAATTCATCAACTACTTATTACTAAACACAAATCCAATCTTGTCCATGTTCATCAAGCTGGTACCGGATTTGATGTTGTGCACGCGGCTCACCGATTCCGATCCCCTCCTGGATGCCGATCGCATCGAACTTTTGGCCGACGACGACTCGCTCAACATGCTGTGCACCGGTTTCGTGGTGATCGAAATGTTCATCGCAAACTTGAGCTCCGCCTTCAATGCTTCCCATGGGGTGACCTGGACGGAAATAGATCTCTATGAAACACGAAACTGTGTTTATGTCAATGTCAACGGGTAATACCTTCTCATCAACCGCCACCTTCCGCACGTTCCACAGGAACTCCAAAATTCCCAGAATAAATGCGAAGCAGCATCCACAGGCCAGAACTAAGAAGACACCACCGACGTTGTCTATTCCAAGCTCGGCGGCGCTGTCCGCGGCCGATTTGGTAGCATGTTCATCGCACCGACCTCCGCCGTACATCTCCTTCCACCAGCGGGTCTTCAACTGGTGCAGCTTACCTTCTTCCTGCATTTTGAGCACTGCTCCGGAGATGGCCGTCCGGTATGGGGAGTCTACGGATGGGTAAGATCAGGCATTAGAAGATCAAGTTCATTGAATAAAGGGCGATACTTACTAACGGGCATGGCGATTCCGTATCCTTTGGAGTCCAGCAGCCCTCCGATTTGGGTGAGTTCGCAATACCGCTCGGTGATGTACTCCAACGAAGTGGACTCCATCAGGAAAGCGTACAGGCCACGTCCCTTAAGGACGCGATCGCGTCCTTCGTCGTTACTCTTGGTGAAAACCGACGGACGAGTAGACTCCATGGCGGCCCACATCCTCTGATAGGTGGAGAAGTTCGAGTTACGGAAGAAACTGAGCGTACTACCGCCGAGCACCGCCCCGTACTTGATCTTGCTCTGTTGGGCTAGATCCTCGGCACTCTCGATCGAGGCATCCATTCGCTCCATGGTCAGGAAAGCTGCCAAGTTGGCTGTGTAGGACGAAAGCATGATCAGCGCGAAGAACCACCACATTCCGGAAACTACTCGGGTGGAGACCGCTTTCGGCAGAATGTCGCAACCTTGACCCATGATGGATCCCATCGTGAGCCACAGGGCGTTCAACATATCCCAGATGTTCTCCACCTCATCAATGTCATCCTGCTTGCAAGGATGGGCGCTCTCCCAGTCAGCAGGGGCCATACGAGACAGGACGAAGAGCAACACGGAGACGCCAAGATAGGCGGTGGCCATGTAGATCCACACATCCAGGGAAAGAGGGGATAGGAAGGAAAACAGATCCTTGGGCTGAGGCACGGGCTTGGCGTACAGAATGCTGATACCAAGGGTCATGAAGGGCATCGTAAAGTCTACGGCAGTGCGGCGTTCGTAGGTGATGGTAAGGTCGCAAATGGCAAGATCCGCTTTCTGAAAGGTGTGAAGATTAGTAGTGATCAACGACGTTTAGAAATCGATAGCTTACCCGATCAAGTAAGTGTTTCACCAAGCCATCCCATCTTTTCGTCTCTTTGTTGTACGATCCGTACTTTCCGTCCGGCACGAGTTCCATGGTGTATTTGAAGCCGAGGATTTTGGAAATGCCGTCGATCAGCTCGATGGAGTATCCTTCGAAGCGATTGTTGCCTTCCAAGAATTCGCCTTCCTTCTTTTCTCTGAAAATATGGCGTTAATGATTAAAGTGTCCCGAGGAGTCCCCGAATCTACCAACTTCATCATCAGGAACGGAGCTCCCAACCGTGATGCCACGATGAACGTCTTGTTATGCAGCGATTCGACGATCTGCAGGTGAACATCCTCCTGACTGCGAGTGTAGATGATCCCGTTGGTCGGATCCCAAACGGCGATCTTCATGAAGCCATCCTGATGATTTAGTTCTACAATGTCCAGTTGGAAGTGCGTTCGCCGGCCGTAGTCATCGAAGATGATCGGTCCGGAGATGCCGTGATCGGTTTTCTGTAAAGAGGAATGGTTCAAGATGGTGTTGTTGAAATTATCTCTCAGAACTTACAACTTTCATGTAGTTAACGATTCGCAATCCAAACGGCCACTGTCGAAGGTTCTTGCTTCCGCATGACAGCCTTGACGGTGTGATCTCCTCTGTAGCGTCCAGCTCCCTAATGGCGGTAGCGTAGAGTTTCACAGCATCGTGGTACAACGCGGACTCCGTCCGGACGTGCTCCGGAGAAACTCGGAAAACCTTCTTCATTCTGGCTTCGCCCTGTTCCCAATCGTGAACAGCATTCTTAATATCGAAACTTTTCGTGTCCATCAACCGCAATGTGGTTATGTTCGACCGGGAGTACTTCAGCTCTTCAAAGTCCAAGGTGTGAGCGTCCAACGAAGTGATGATATAGCTCTGATACTCTTCCAGCATCTTGACCTCCTTTGCTTGTCGGAGAATCTCCAGAATCTTTTCGGGATGAACTTCCAGAATGATATGGCTCTCTCCGGATGATTGGATATCCTTGAGCAGCGGTCTGTAGTCCGGATTATCATCAATCTGCCGTACGGTGATCGGATTATCTCCGGGTCCATGAATTTGCAACACGTCTTTCAGTCGCATCAAACCCTCATCGCTATCGTAGATGATCGTAAAGCTCTTCCAAGTGTAGTCCACGATCAGATCTTGCAAAGCTCGCGACAGAATGTCCGCTTCCGGATAGAGGTTGATGGTCATTGCCTGCAGCTCCGGATCCCATCCTCCGAAGGGCTCCGGATCCCAATGAGTTATAATGTGCGGAATTTCGATGGTTTTGCAGATCGAACTCACAATACCGGAGGTCAACATCGAGCTTGGACCGAAGATGGCCGTGACACCTTCCGACACCAGCTCGCACACTTTCCGTTCCGTTTTGTAGCTGTCATCCGGGGAGACGTACTTTATCAGTGGAACCAACTCGAAGTGCTTCTCGTGCATGTTAACTCGTTCGATGGCATATTTGAAAGCGATCTCCGATTCATAGTTGTCTCCGTGGAAGATAGCTCCTGAAATGCGGTGAATAGAACATATATTCGAACGTCATGGCGACATCGAGTCTAAAAAAAGACGCTGGGAAACCTGATCGCTCCACGCTTGCTACGCTTCGCTAGATTTGTTTACAAACGTAGCAAGCGGTATTTTTGCAGTAAACCGAAGTTGCACGCGCGTCTCTCCACCATAAAAAATGACGGCCCGTTTCCTTTGATCTCACGTGGATCGTCGCCATTAGATTTCAAGTTTATTGCTTGTATTGTGTAATTCGAAAAGTTTCTCTTTTAAAATGCGTAATAACTCAAATATCGTATGGATGCCACGTATTCAATGTAAAGTTCGACAACTGCTAGAGTTGTATAACTTCTTCCTCATCCAAAATTTTCATTTTATTGATTTTCAAAATTCCCGTCATCAGACCTCACCAAACCCAACAGTAGCAAACTCCACTTACCGATAGGGATCTCCCTCTTCCCTTGAGCAGCGAAACAGACCACCAAACCGACCAGCAGAACCAGCAAACTCCCCATTTCGAAGAATTTTCCAATATGGCGTCCACCCACTTGTGCGCACCGGGATTTATTTTTCCATCAGCTGTGTCACACACTGCCTACTGCTCGGCGAAAGTGGTTGATGATCTTCCGAGAAAAAAAAAATCTTAACTTTCCACAGCTGCTCAGAGTCGGTTAAGTACATGTGACGACGACGATCTCCAATCGACTGACTGACTGACTGAAAATAGCGGTGCGAACGCGTGAGTGAACGTGAAAACCGTGAAAACGACGACGACCCGGTGGCAGTGAAAAATGTGGTGCGTTTCCATGGTGACACACCGTCCGCTTCCGCGGATCGGTCGTGTGTGGGTGGATCGTCGTTATTGGGTTACATTTCTCTGCGGGGAAAGCTTTTCGCTCAATTATTGGGAGAATACCTAGGGGAGATCGGTATGTTGTGTGTCGTTTTGGTAAATGTGATTCATGGCAATATATAAATTGCTGAGATCAGAATATTTGGCAGATTTTCTCAAAAGATGTAGACTAGTCTACACAGTAAACATCTCGTCCCGCGAGGGCTTTGTGCGACGAGATGGTGATGTGATCGAAAGGTTGAAGCAGCACTTCAAGGAACACTTGAATGGTACGGGGAGCGCAGACTTGGAGGACCAATGCAGTGCAGTGGTATAAATGACTACATCAGTATACCAGGGAGCAATAACGAGCCAACTCCCACGTTGAGGGAAGTTAAAGATGCCATCCAGCAGATCAAGAGAAATAAGTCTGCTGATAAGTGTTAAGGATGGTATTGGAGCTGAACTCATCCAAATGTGCCCGGAAGAGTTGGCCACTTGCCTGCCCGAAGTGCCCAATGGTTTGCGCTCTTAGTTGAGAGGGGTTGGTGCCGGTGGGCCTCACCTCTCGGATTTCGGGAAGTCCGAGGAGTCCGAGGTGTCGACGATCGAGGGGTTTCGTTGCCTGCCTTGTTCCCTTCTCAGTCTGTGGCTGTTTGCCGCCGGCTGGGCTTATTTATGGGGTTAGATGTCGTTGAAAAGACCTGCTTCTTGGTTCGGCCAAGTTTTCCGCCAGTAGTCCGCGATGATTTGCGGGTCTCTGGTGGGCGAGCCGTTGACCGTTAAGCACATTTCTTTTACCCTTCATTTGTCCTGTAGTTCCAGCGGACGACAGCTGATCATTGATGGAGTCCAATAATTCCTTCCAGGACTTTTCCTTGGCTTCGCCCATTCGCTGGCGGCAGGCGTTCCGCGCGTTCATACAGTCTTACTTCGCCAGTGCTGTGTCCGGGTGATCCGGCGGGAGCCGGTCTTTCGTCCTTTCGAAGACTCGGAGCTTCTTCCTCCGGAATTTCACCGCCGCCTTGGTGGCTTCGTCCCACCAACGAAGCGCACGATTCCCAGGTTTGGGGCTGGTTTTTGGAATGATCGCAGAGGTGATTTCCTCCATTGAGGTATATGTTCCGGTCCCGATTTCCTCCTCGACAGCTGCTTGGAACGCTGACCAGTCGGCTTTTTAATGGAATGGTTGCTACCGTGGGGGCGATGTCTATCGTCGTTTCGGTTGTTCCCCTCTGAAACGTTGGCGATCCATCGTTCAGTATGACGAGGTCGTTAGCGCAGGCAAACTCCATGACGCTTTTGTCACGGGTGTTGTTCCTGCTGCCAACCCATGCTTGGTGATGTCCGTTTACGTCGCCGATGATTATGGCCGATTCTGGAATCTGCTGAAGGACATCCTGAAGTCGATTCCAGCAGGTTGGGGAGCTTTCCGTTGGGGAGGTAGATTGACAGGACGGATACGGGAATCGGCAGGCCGAGTCCGAATCCGACGATTGGAAGGTCGTGGTCTGGTAGTTGTGGTTTCGTCGCAAACGCCGATCGCTACGGAATGGTATATGGAGGTGGCGGCCATTTTAAGCCACTTGTATCGCTGCCTTAGGATGTTGTCCATTACGGTCTCTTCGATCCGGTGGACCTCCTAGAGGGCCAGTACCAGGGGCAGTCAAATGGCTTTGGTGGTTTGGTTCTTGTTGGTGTTGCCGCTGCATTGCTGGAATTGGGTCCCACGTAGTCCTTGGAGAGATAGGCGTTGCCGCCCTCGTCTGTCTCCTACCCAGACCGGATTGGAAGGCCAAGGTTGTCTGCTAATTCCAGTTGGGGTGCAGCAGCCGCACTGACGGGGCCTGACCGTTCCCTACCGTCCTCTGGGCTTTTCGGGAAACGCTTGGGTCCTCGTGGTCCTTTGCTACTGGCGGTGGGTTTGGTGTTGCGGGGTTGTCGTTGTTGCTAGTACCGTTGGAGCTGGTTGGCAGTCGCTCCGGTGTTGGGTCTTCAGTAGGGGTGTTGGTGGTGGCAAGAGGTTTTGGTAGGAGTGTTTACCTGTGATATTCGTCTCAGCCACGGCGTCACGGGTGAGCTTTGCTCGGCTCCTAGAGATTCGGGCTTCGTCGCCGGAGATGGTGTTGGACTCGGCGCTGGATGTAGCGGAGGGGATGGCATCTTTTGGAGCCGGATGCGGATGAGGCCGCAGTGGCGATGGATATCTTTGAGTTATCGCTGTCTTGTAGTTTTTCTTGCTCAAAAAACTCTCCTCTTTCGCCTTGGCGGCTCAGGAGGGAGTGGGCCTTGGTATGGCGAGGCTCTTTGTCGGGTGGTACATGGCTACTTTTCTTTTTACCTTTGGCTTTCTTCGGCTTCTTGGGGATGGCTCCCTCGCTGAGGGTTCGTTCAAATATTACGTAACGCTAAGGGGGGAGGGAGAGGTTCTAGCTCTGTGTCACAAAATTTCAAATATTCCCATACAAAACTTGTTACCTGGGGAAGGGAGAGGGTCTAAAATTATCAAATTTTGCGTTACGTAATATTTGAATGAACCCTGACGTCCTGGTCTTCGGTTGTTGCTGTCTTTACGTGGGAACGGAGCCACTCGGCGACCTGGGTGGCTACTTTGGGACCTGGAAGTTTGGCTGGTAACTGTTGTTGCTACTTGTCGTTGTGATTGGGGAAAAGGGCTTGTTGATTTTGGCGAGTTTTCGATAGTGATTATTGAAGTTTTGGGTGTCAGCTGCTGTTTTTGTCCCTCCGCGATGAGATCGTCCTTGGCCCTGTGGTCGGTTTGGAGCTGCTTGACCGTGGCAGTTAGATCCGCCACCTGCCGGATCAGTTCCTCAATGGGACCGTGGTCTTTGGATGCCTCCAGTCTTGCACTTTTTGAGGGCTGCCTTCATGTCAGTCATTCGCTTCTCCCTCCTCTTCGCATCATTCTCCAGCTTCTGGACGGTGCTTAGTAGGTCGGCGATCTGGGCATCTTTGCTGTTGCTTACGACTCCGGCGTAGCTGCTACGGTTTTGTTCCTGACGCTTTGCTGCTTCATGCGCCTCGAACTCCCGCCGTGCCTGTGGGTACGAGATTCCCTCGTCCACCCGGATAGCCTGTACGACGTTCCCTCGCTTGTAAGCGGAGCATTCCCGGATGAAGAAGGCGTGTTGAGAGCTGTTGTTGCAGGTCCTGCAGCTGCAGGCGGGGTGCAGGTTTTTCTCAGGGGTTGCTGTACGGTGGCTCCTTCTTCAGTGGCTGGGTTCGGTACCTGATGGTCTTCGTCGTGAATCTGGCTGCACTTGCCGCAAATCTTGGCTGGGGCCGTGCACCGCTTCCCGGTGTGGCCTAAGCTCTCTAGCGTGCGCAGCTTTTTCTTTTTTCTCACTCACTCTCGTAAGCAAACACGCGAAAGAAACAGATAATAGAGGGGGCACTGTGCCCCCTCTTTTATCTTGCTATTTCTTGCGATCAATGAAATGAATGAGCGAGAAAAAAGGAAAGGCTGCGCACGCAAGTGCCTAAGCTCCAGCACAGGAAGCACTGCATTGGACTAGGGTAGTAGTGCCTGGTCCGGCATCTCGATCGCCCCAAGTCCACGTGTTCCGAAATTACCGTACTGCTAATGGTTAAGATCAGGGTAGAGGTATTTTCAAGGGCGCCTGTTTTGGTGTTCCATCTCTTAATCCGCCACACTTTCTTTACTTTTGGCCATTGAGCTGCTCTGCCAGGTATCCCTCGTCTAGTCCGATGGTGTCGGCATTTGACACCACGCACTTGACCTGGTTGAGGGTTGTGTGCTCCTCGACCACGATGACGGTCCCGTCGTCAGCTAGTTTGTGTTAGAGTGTAAGCGATGTGTTTCAGTTGCGGGTATGTGACAGAATCTGTCTTCGAAAAATGAATTCGAACATTGTCTGTGTCAAGGTCTATGTTTTTAATGTTGATGATGGTCAAGAAAATAGACGAATCTGAATGTGATAGTTGACTGGACGTATTTTACTTTACTCTGTTTCCACGATAATTCCCACAGGTTTTGGGTCCAGCAGAGTAAAAATAATACTACGAAAAGGAATTTGCGGACAGTTGAGTGGTTGAGAAACAAAAGTGATACGTGATACTTGTGATCGGAAACATGGATCTGGATTTGAAGCCGGGAACCGTACGACTGAATTTCCTCAACTACGATTTATGGAAGGAACGGACAAAACAAATTTTGATTCGCGAAGGACTTTGGCGAGTAATCGTGGATGATCTTCCTGCGATTGAAAAGCGGTCGACTGTTTGGGTGGATAAGGACGAGAGAGCAGCGGCTACGATTGGTTATTTAGTGGAAAATAGCCAGTTGCAGCTGATCAAAAATGCAAGATCAGCTCAAGAAACGTGGATCACGTTACGCGATTATCATGTTCGGCAGTCTTCCGCTGGAAAAGTTGGCCTGGTGAAACGTTTGTGTCGCATGGAAATGGATGAAAATGGAAACGTAGAAGAGCATGTGATCGCAATGGATTCGTTATTCGACAAGCTAGCAGAGGTGGGCTGTGATATATCAGAGGAAATGAAGTGCAGTTTTATCATGGCGAGTTTACCTGAATCCTATGACAGTTTCGTAACAATGCTGGAAGGATGTGATGGAAAATTTACGGAGAAAACGGTGAAAATGAAACTTCTGAACGAGTACTACAAACGCCAGCAGAAAGTTTCAACGCAGGAGGAGAAGGTGATGAAAGCTGCAGCATCGAAAGGAAGAAAATCGTTTAGTGTGGAATCATCCCATCAAGAAGAACGCCGTGTTTGTTTTCAATGTGGCAAACCAGGCCATATAAGGAACAACTGCTACATTTACTTGTCGAGATTGGCTAAAGAACAAGGTGTCCATCACGAAAGCGCTGCCGACAGGGACAATGCGAAGATTGCAGCACAAAAAGAAGAGAATCGATCTATTTGTTTTGACGTAGGACTACGTCTCTCTTTTCTATACCGGGTGTCATTCTAAATTTTCAGAAATCGGCCGCGTTACGTTTGAAGTGGAGATTTTGAGCGTTAATAACTCAGCCATTTCTCGTTGAATTTTCAAAATTTTGGCTCCAATCGATTGGAAATCTTTACACCAATTATGTCCAATAATAATATTTGCTGTTTTTCAATAACAAACTATTGAAAAATTGGGAAAAGTGAACCCATGTTTATTCCAGCCAATCACGATCGAGCACATTTTGGATGCTCCCGTCGAATATAAAAGCTACTGCTTCTTCGCATCTTCCCTCATTTGCCTTTGTCGTCTCGAGGTGAACGCATCGAACGAGAGCTGCCCACTTTCTTCGTTTGTGTTTTCGCTCATTATTCTTTGACGGCCGTGTCGGTTCGGTGTCGGTGGTTGTTGGCAAGGGTGCTGTTGCACATTCACCTTCTAACCGTCTAACGCGGCAGACCAAGGAAGTGTTTCAACATCGGATTGATCGACGGTGGTGGCAGAGGCAGCAGCAAAATCCGGAATCGCACCCACGGCAGCAAGCGGCGGGCCAATTTTCGACGGCTTCCAGCGAACAGCACGGAGAAATCCAACACGCATTGCGTGGCATGATGAATTGATTTCAGTTTCTTCCTAAAACCGTCCATAGTTCAAACGGTTCTTTGCAGGACCATCGAAAATGCTTTCTAGTGAGTTAATTCGATAAATTTCCTCCATCGACCGAAAAAGTGTGATCAAAACAAATAGTGAAAGATTGAATTCTTGGTGGTGGTTCAGCAACAGTGAAGGCGATCACTAATCTCATCCACGGCAGCAAGCGGCGGGCCAATTTTCGACGGCGTTCAGCATTCAGCACGGGGAAATCTAACACGCATTGCGTGGCATGATAAATTCATGTCAATTTTCTGTCTAAAATCGTCCAATATTCAAACGGTTCTTTTCAGGACCATAGAAAATTATTCCTCAAGAGTTGTGAATCAGATAATTATTTCATTCCATCGCTCGGTAGAAGTGTGGTGCAACCGAAAAGTGAAAAATTGTATGCTTGGTGGCCTCGCAACAATAATGATGCCGGCCACTAATGATTCCACCAGGAATTTAGCAACGTTTTATCATATCCAGCCCATTTTTCGTGAAACATTGTTTAATTTAACCATTTTTCGAATTAAAATAATCTAAATCTTCCAATATTTTGGTTACTTTATTCGTTAAATGAAACTTTTCTCATTTCTCGGTTGATTAATCGTTTGATGCGTCTGGAGCATGAGGGGCGGGTCATGCAAACGAAATTAATTGAAAAGCCAGCCGAATGGGAGGAGCTTCATCTGCAAATCTAGGGGCATAAAACCTGTTCCCTTCGATTTCTTTCGTCATTATCGTTGGATCAGTCAGGCAGGGTAGATGTCACATTCACAGCTGAGCAGTGGCACATCAACCCAGCCGCAGCTCTCGGCTATCGTGCGGATAGCACCAGGAATCTCATCCATGGCAGAAAGCGGCGTACCAGTTTTCGGTGGCATCCTGTATTTAGCAAGGAGAAAACCAACACGCAATGCGTGACATGATGTTTTCATGCACTTTCGTTCCTAAAATCGTCAATTAATCAAACGGTCCTTTACAGGACCACCGAAAATAATTCCTCAAGAGTTGTAAATCAGATAATTTCATTTCATTAAGGGCGGACGGGACGGTCGAGGAAATACCCGCCATTGCTCTGTGGCTACTAAGATGGTAATCTCAGATTCTACTTCATATTTTGCAACAAAAACCTATCATTGTGTATGCTCACTTGCAGTGCATATGCTGATTGGTTTTCAGCAGCTTCAGTGCAATAGAACTCGAGATTACCATCTCTAAAATCGCGAGGCAAATTGTTAGAAAGAGAGGCAAGATAGGAAAAATAACACGGCGTCCTGTTTCACCTTAATCGAGAAAAGTGTGGTTCAATCGAAAAATGAAAAATTGAATTCCGGCCACTAATCTTCCACCCAGAATTTAGCAACGCATTGTCCTATCAGAACCAATTTTTCGTGAAACATTGGGGAGCGTCCAGAAATTACGTCACGTTTAAAGGGGGGGGGGGGGAGGGTCAGCAAAGTGTGACAACCCATACAAAAATTTCAGAGGTCCCATACAAAAAGTGTGACATAGGGATGAGGAGGGGTTGAAAATGACTAATTTTTGTGTGCCGTAATTTAAGGACGATCCCTTGTTTAATTCTTGCATTTTTCGAATTAAAATGATCTAAATATTTTTATATTTTGGTTACTTTATTTGTTAAATGAAAATTTCTCTCATTTCTTGGTTGAAAATCGTTTGAAGCGTCCGAAGCATGCGGGGCGGGTCATGCAATCGAAATAAACTGGAAAGCCAGCCGAATGGGAGGAGCTTCATCTGCTAATCTAGGGGCATAAAAGCTGTTCCCTCTGATTTCTTTCGTCATTTTCATTGGATCAGTCAGGGAGGGTGGAGGTGGATATGACGTCCACGGCTGCGCAGCAGCACGTCAACTGCGACGAGTGATAGCACCAGAAATCTCATCCACTGATCACGGCTGCGGTGGGCCCGGCAATGGAAGCTACCTCCGCAGCTGGGTAGCTGCGCACCAACCCAGCGACGACTCTCGACTATCTATCTGATAGAACCAGGAATCTCATTCACGGCAGCAGGCGGAGGCAGTTTTCGATGGCTTCCCGCATTCAGTGCGGATAATTTTCAATTGTCTTTCTAAAATCAACCGTTATTAGAACGGACCTTTTCAGGACCAGAGAAAATTATTCCTTAAGAGTTATGAACCGGATAATTTTCGGATATATTCCATCGATCGGTAAAAGTGTTGTGCATTCGAAAAGTGAATGGTTGAATGCTTGGTGGCTCAGTAACAGCAAAATCGGTCACTAATCTTTCTACCCGAAATTTGGCAACGCGTTATCTTATTCGTACAATTGTACCTGAGACATTGTTTCTTTCTAATATTTATCGAACTAAAATGATCTTAACTATTCAATACTTCAATTAGTTTATCCGTTCGATTAGAAATTGTCTCAAAGAACGGTTGCAGTCGTTTGAAGCGTCTGACACAATGTGGGCGGGTCATGCAAACGGAACAAACTGGGAAACCCGCCGAATAGGAGGAGCTTCATCTGCTAATCTAGGGGCATAAAAGCTGTTTCCTTAGTTATCATTCGTCATTTTCCATGGATCAGTCAAGGACAGTGGAGATGCCACCTCCCAGCTAGGCAGCAGCACACCAACTCAGCGGTGACTCTCGGCTACCGTGGTGGCAGCACCAGGAATCTCACCCACGACAGCAAACGGCCGCATTCAGTATGGGTAAAATCGCATAGCGAGATGAATTCATGCAATGTCTTGCCAAAATCTTCCGTTTTATAAATGGTCTTTTCCAGGATCAGCGAAAATGGTTCCTCAAGAGTTATGATTCGGATAATTAATAGTGACAGACTGAAAGCTTGGTAGTTCAGTAATAGTGAAGTCGGCCACTAATATGTTCTTCCTGGATGAAAACAACGTATTGTCAAAAGAGTTTCACGTTACACTTTCGTTGAAAAGATCTATCTAACACCGTTCTATTATCTAATAATTTTATCCGCTCGATGGAAATTCTCTCGTAGAACAGTAATTTAACCATTTCTCTTCAAAACGAAATATCTCTTGAACTAGTCAACATCTTTCCAAGTAACCGAACCAGCTGAATAACAGCTTCTTGAGCTAAAGTTAGCTTAAGAGTGATTTGTTTTACTCTTATACAGCAAAAATGTATGTTGGGTTGTGAATGCGTTCAGCGAAAGCGATCACACAACAACTTTACTCAACACATCAGTCCACCATTTGTATTATCATAACAACAAACATTGTATTATGGAAATATAAAAGTCGGAATCTCGTTCCAGCCTTTGTCCTACGTCAACATTGCGGTTATGTCTCAGACATTACCCACTCCTAGTTTTTCTGCCATGGAAGAGGTGTGCGGTGGCGGTGGCTGGATTATCGATTCAGGGGCGTCACACCATATGACATCAGACCGGTCGTTTTTTGATCAACTCCAACACAAAGCGTGTAAACTTTGTTTGGCCGATGGAAAGGAGACGAATGTTGTTGGTGTTGGAGAAGGACATTTTACTGGATTCGACAAGGATGGAAATGTGGTTAATGTCAAGCTGGTGGATGTTTTGTTTGTTCCGGATCTTCGTCACAATCTGATTTCTGTGAAGCGAATGGTTGAATCTGGAGCGCGAGTCGAATTCAATGCAGAAAAATGCTGCATTCAGAAGAACGATAGGATTGTTTTAGTTGCAAATGTTATCAATGGAGTTTTTCGTTTGTAAAAGTCATTTCGAACTGTAATCATCGAGGAGGAGTGTTAGAGTGTAAGCGATGTGTTTCAGTTGCGGGTATGTGACAGAATCTGTCTTCGAAAAATGAATTCGAACATTGTCTGTGTCAAGGTCTATGTTTATGTTTTTAATGTTGATGATGGTCAAGAAAATAGACGAATCTGAATGTGATAGTTGACTGGACGTATTTTACTTTACTCTGTTTCCACGATAATTCCCACAGTTTGTTCATTCGGAGGAGTCGATTAAACTAGGTCTGGCTGCGGATCTTGTGGACGTATGGGATGCTTTTGTTTTCCTTTAAGGCTCCTTAGATTTTTCTGCCGATGAACTTCTCCACGCTCAGGCGAAAAAGGAAGGGGTCGCCGGGGGTGGTGGGAAGGTGGTGAACCTTCTTTCGGGTCTACTGGCCCAAACCGATGAAAATGAGGTGCCAAGCAGGCGAGCCGATGCTCCGGCACTGCTATAGAAGAATTCGAATGACCCTAATTGTAGAGGCGCAAGGCGAGATGAGGAGAAAATCGTTTGTTTACATCAAAAATTCAAATTTTCGTCTTCAAAATTAACAAATATTTTGCCTTGGTAGTTGATATTTACCATTGGTAATGGCTTCCATTAACTTCATTCTTAATGCCCACGCCGACAGACACCGAATTGGCCAGCTAACAAAAAATCCGGAAGATCGTTCGCCGGAGGCATAGCAAGAGCTCTTCAAATTTATCATATAAATTGTTCGTAAGTACCGTAAACCGGGGTCAAATTGATCAGCGGGGTGAAATTGATCACTCGGGTACTACATTGTATTTCCATACTAGGAACTCTTAAGCGTCGTAATGATCTGAAACTTTTAACGTGATCGGATTCGTAGATGTTTAGAGATTAGTGTAGACTTTTAATTTGTTTAGGAAGAATTTAGTTTTGCCTTATTTTTTCAAGGAATTTGCAATGTATTTCTCATTTAGCTGAAATCATTGCTACTAAACAATCAATTGCTAATAGGACTTCCCGTGAATTCTCTGTTTTAACATTTTTGTGGAGCCTTGGTAGGGATGTAATGCAGCTAATCAGAAAATGAAATAGTTATAAAAAGTTCATTTTATGAAGAAATAATCATTTTTTGTGATAGATATCATTTATTTTAAATGAAATTGCCAACCTTTAGGCGTTTAAGGGGAAATTTCAAAATTTAATTTTGCATTTAAAGTAATAAATTCACTAGTTGTAATATTTTAGACGCGTTATTCGGTTTTAGAAGAGCAAAATTAAGCGGCGAAGGAAATTTTCCTTTCCAACCGATGCTTAATTGTATACTGATCAATTTCGCCCCAAAGTGGCATTTCCAATATTTTGATATTTGAAGTTATTTAACTTAAAGTTTAAATTTGTTGAACAAAATTCAGTCCCATGGTTCCATGGAGATCCACTGGGTACTGGTTTTACAGAAATTCTTTTGGCAATATTTGAACAGGCACTGATGTTATCCGCAAAAGTTGTTTTAAGGTGATCAATTTGACCCCGGATTACGGTACCTACTGGATCTAAGCGCATCTGAAAGAGAAGTAGGGTAATTCATGTATTTTGGACAGGCTGAGGACAACGTTGGAAAAAGCAATTGATTATCGTGCAAAGTTATTTGTACATTTATAATATGATTGTACTTTGCGTTCCTGGTGACAAAAACCTTAACGAAAGCATTTTAAGCTTAGAAAATCACAATTTCCAATCGCCTGTTAGAATTGCATTTTGGACACCGAATATATGTTTTGGACACCCTCAGGTATATATAATTTGGACAGTGCAATTATCTCAATGTTTAGCCATGAATACTGCTAAATCACAGAAGTAGCATAAATTAACAAATATTTTCTTGCAAAAAATCAAATTTCTCCGCTTAACAGGCTTCTATTTTGATAACTACATATTACAGTTTTTGTTAAAATCGAAGAAATATCGCTCGGATCAAAGTGTGCTGTGTAAGGAGGTGGACGCAAAATTTTCTCTGTCCGTCAATTTTGCCCTTTTTCCATGATTTTAGTTCAAGTTTAGTGTAATCACATAATTAAATTGGACGTAGGAAAGTTTTGTTGCCTGGATTTTCCTTCAAGTTTTATGTTGTGCAGGCGTCTGTTCCTGAAGAAAGATTCGATTTTATCTGCGATAATCCAGTACAAACAAACGAGAAGGAGACCGGTATACTCTTGCAAGTGGATCGAGAAAAAGGCTGTGTATATCTGGTTTAAGCCCTGAATTGCGTTCGGGCTTCTGGCATCACATGGAAAAACAGCACCCGGAAGCAAGTTGGACTCTAGGAAGGACACAAAACTAGATGCTTGATGACGACGATTGCACAACTTATGGCAGAAATTTCCCTAAATGGGGGAGAACGTGCCTCTGGAGCCGATCTACTGACGATGAAGACAACTAGCCGAAGGATGACTGCAAAGTTTGGTGAGATCAATCTAATTTTACCCTTCATTGTTTTTGTATGGCAACATTATACAATTTTCAGTTATATTTTACCTATTGCGGGGTTTACACACGGGGGGGTAGCCTAAGGTAGTTAAATGACCTGATGACCGGACTTAAGTTCGTGGAGTAGCCAGTCTTTTGTCATGAGATAGCAACTTTAAGTTGACTACCGAAGGGATTCAGTGATTTTAACTCACCCTGCTACAATAAACCATCAGGTAGATCATTCTTTTCCGGAGTGACTCTGCAGCCATAGGTAATCCTTGCGCTGATGGTGGGTACAATTTTATCATCATCATCATCATCATCAAATCGAAGAAATATCGCTAGACCCACAGAATACGCCTCCAAGTATGCAATCGCATAGCATCCCCATGTAGTTCGTCAGATGACCAAAATATATTTACAGTAGAAAACATGCAATGTATTTGGACACCTCATATTTTAAGCTTTCTAGATGAATGTTAAGAGATTGGATGCCTAATGCTTCATTATTAAACATTTTTTGTTGCAATAAGGCATTTATATTTCTTACAATTATTATTTTATCGATTTTGGGGTGAATATTGTATGTGACTGTGAAGTGTATGTTGTCTTGCATACCTGTGCATTTTAGTAAAATAATTTAAATTAAATCCAAAATAAGAGCCGGCCAGATGCCTCAAGCAGCAGCGAGTACTTTCCGAGAACATGTGCAACTGGCCTACCATCAGCACCACCTATGGTACACAGACGGTTCATTAGCAGATGGAAAAGTTGGCTTTGGCATAATTGGTCCAAATGTTAGGAAAGAAGGCGGTCTTCCGCACCAATGCTCAGTGTTTTCGGCAGAAGCAGCAGCTCTAGCATATGCAACTCGGTTAGTGGAAGGACCATCCGTTATATTCAGCGATTCTGCCAGTTGTCTGATGGCCCTGGAAGCTGGAAAATCAAGACATCCATACATACAAGCGTTAGGAAGAGAAGCGGAAGCAAAAGATGTTACATACTGCTGGATCCCGGGCCACTCGGGGATTTCCGGAAATGAGGAAGCTGATCAGGCAGCAAACCAAGGAAGACAACAGGAAAGAGTTACCAAGGCCGTTCCAGCAGCAGATATCGTAAGATGGAGCAAAACGGAAATATGGAAGGTATACCAACAAACATGGGACTCGACGGACAGAAGAACGACCAGAATAGTGAAATCGACGGTGACAAAATGGACAGATTTACCCAACAGAAGAGATCAAATCGTATTAACGCGCTTACGATTAGGACATACGTGGTTTACCAAGCACCATTTGTTCGAGAAAAAACCAGCGGAAGTATGCGAGCCCTGCAGGAGAGTGAAAAACATTCACCATATTTTAGTTAGTTGTCCGCAGTACACTCCACAAAGACAGGAAGTGGATCTTGCTGATAACTTGAAAGAAATCTTGAAAAATGACCTAGAATCTGAAGCAAAAGTGATTAGCTATCTAAGAAAAATTGGAATGTATAAATTTATATGAAATTCTTTACCATTGTTAGAAGGTAACAGCTTAGTTATGTAATAGGCAACAAATAATAAAGCATCAGAGTAGACCTGTGCGCCGACTATATTTTGCTCGGCGGCGGCGTGAGGGCCATTTTTGACCGGCGGCGGCGGCGTCATCGGCGTCACGCCGGTGGCAACTTTCGGCGGCGGCGACGGCGGCGTGAATCGGCGTGACCAAAATTTGCCCATAATTTCAACATTGGCAAAGCAAAGAAGTTGTCATTACGCTCTAGAATTTGTAGTCTGAGCATTTCATGGCCATTGATGACGTTAGAATGAATACTTTTTTTTATTTCTGTTCGGGTCCGTCACTGCGTGATTAGACAGTTTCTTATACTAAAGTTTTCTCAAGAGTTATTTTTGTTCCACTCCTGTACAGCTAAAATGTTTGTTGGGATTTTAAGTTGTTTACATTTTTCAAATTTTTAACTGCCTTAATACTATACTAGTTTGGGAAGCCGAAGAACTCGCGGCTGTTTCGAGGTTAGGGATAACACATATTTACAATTGGAAAGGAATATTGAGACATTACCGCTATCGTTAGTGTAATGAATATTGCATTACTCCATTGCAAATGAAGGGCAATTAAATATTTATTTTGCTACAGTTTTTATGTTTTTCAGAATCTACAGAAGCTATCAAACTTGATAATAAAGTTACACCATTTACACTTAGGAACCCCCGAATAATTTCAGGGAGGAATCTAAGAAGGAATCCTAGGAGGAGCCTGAAAGAAACTCCTGAAGAAATCCATGAAGAAAATTCTGGACTAATCTCTGTAAGAACTGCTGTATGAAACCCTGAAGAAACTTCTGCAGGAATCTCTAGCGGTTCAAGAATCTCTTTCAGAGATATTTGCAGAAAATTCTGAAGAAATCCGTGATTGAAGTTTTCGAGGAATTTAAGAAGGAAATCCAGGACGAATCTTCGAAAGAAATTTCAGGAGGATTCCCCAAATGAATTCAAGCAGGAATCCCAAGGGAATTACACCAGAAATTTCCGAAGGAATTCCAGATGGAATCCTTGACGGAATTCTAGCGGAAATTTCTAAACAATTTTGAGATGGAATCTTCAAATGATTTTAAGCAGAAATCAACGAAAAATATCGAAAAGCAATCTCTGAAGGAATTCCTGCAAAACTCCCTGAGAGAATACTAGGAGGAATTTCCGAAAGAATTCCATGAGGAATCCTTGAAGGAATTTCAGGAGGAATCCCATAAAGTATTCCGGCAGAAAATTCCGAAGGCATTCTAGGAAGAATTCTAGGAATTCTAAGACGGATCCTCGGAATAATTCTAAGCTGAGGAATTCCGTGAGGGATCCCCGAAAGAATTCTAGGAGGAATTTCCAAAGCTATTCGCAGAGGAATCACCATAGAAATTTCAAGATGGAATCCTGAAGGAAATCCAGAAAGAATCCCCTACAAAATATCAGGAGAAATCTTCGAAGGAATTTCAGAAGGAATCCTCGAAAGAAGAACCTCTAAAAAAAAAAACACCGAATGAATTCTTAAAGGAATTCTCGAAATTACTCTAGGAGGAATCTTCGAAGGAATTCCAAGAGAAATCCCCGACAGAATTCCAGGAGAAATTCTCGGAAGAATTCTAGGAAGAATCACCGAAGGAATTCCAGGAAGAAATCCTGCAGGAATTCTAGGAGAACTCCCGAAGCAATTCCAGCAGGAATCTCCGAAAAAATTGAAGAGAAATCACCACAGGAATTCCATAACAAAATCCCGGAGGAATTCTAGAAGTAATCTCCAAAAAATATCAGGAGGAATTCCCGAATGAATTTTGGGAGGAATCCGCGAAAGAAGTTAAGAAAGAATCCCCACAGAAATTACAGGAGAAATCCCTGGAGGAATCCCAGAGGTCACCTCCGAAGGAATTCCGGGAGGAATCTCCGAAAGAACTACAAGCGGATTCCTCAAAGAGGAAACCCCAAAGGAATTCTAAGACGAATCCCTAAAGGGAGTGGATGTTTCTCCAAAGAAATTTAAGAAGGAATTCTCGGAGGAATTCTAGGAGGAGTCCCCGAAGAAATGAAAGGAGAAATCCCTGCAGGAATCCCAGGGGGAACCTTTGAAAGAATTCTGGGAGGAATCTCCGAAGGATTTCCAAGCGGAATACTCGAAGGATATTCAAGAGAAATTTCCATAGGAAGTCCAGGAAAAATCTCCGAAGGGATTCCAGGGGGAATCCCTGAAGGAATTCTAGGAGAAATCACTGAACCAATTCCAGAAGGAAATCCCAAAGTAATTTCAGAAGGACTCCTGAAGGAATTCCATGAGGAATCGCTGAAGCAAATCCAGGAAGAATCTCCGAAGAAGTTCTAAGATAAATCATCAAAGAAATTCCAGGAGCAAACCCGGAAGAAATTTTAGGAGAAATCCACGTTAGAATATCAGGAGAAAGCCTCGAAAGAATTTCAGTAGGAATTTATGAAGGATGTCTAGAAGGAATACCCGAAGGAATTCCAAAAGGAATCCCCAAAGGAATTCCTGGAGACATTCCACTATGAATTCAAGGAGGAATCCCCGAAAGAAATCCAAGAGGAATCCCTAAATGAAGTGCAGTAAAAATCCCTGGAGGAATTCCATGAGCAATCTAGGTGGAATCTCCGAAAGAATTCTAAGAGGAACCACAAAGAAATTTCACGGAATATTAGAAGGAATCCCCGAAAGAATTTCAGGAGGAATCTTCGAAAAAGGTCTAGGAGGAAACCTCGGAGGAATTCCATTCGTCCTCGTTAGAATTCCAAGAAAAAGCCAGGAGGAATCTTCGAAGGAAGTTCAGGGGAACCCCTGAAGGAAGTTTAGGAGGAATCCACGAATAAATTATAGGAGAAATCCAGCAGGGATTCCAGGGAAATGCTCGAAGGAATTCTGGTAGGAATATCCATAGGGTTACCAGGCGGAATCCCCGAAGGATTTTCAGCTGATTTTTTTTTTTCCGAATAGGGGGAACGATTTGCAGGAGGTATTCTCCAAAGAATTTCAGAAAGGAATCCTTGAGGAATCCTTGTAGAAATTCCATGAAACGCCCCTCAAGAACATCCTGGAAATATGCCTGATTATAATTCTAAGGCAATTATTGAAGGAACTCCCACAAGATTCCATGAAAAAACTCCTGTAGGACTTCCTGAATCAGCGTCTGGAGAAATCTCTAATGTAACTTCTGAAAGCATCCGTGAGTCTTCCTGACAAAATCTCAATCTCAATCTACAATCTGAAAGAATCCCAGGAGCGATCCCTGGAAGAACTTCTGGAAGAATCCCTAGAGGAACTTCTCGAACAATCCTCTAAGGATATCCAGAAAAAAATCTTGAAAGGAACTCTTATATTGGAATCGCTGAATAAACTTCTGGGGGTAAGCCCTGAGTTCCTTGGATCTTCGTATAAGATGCTCTGAAGGAACTTCGTAATGATTTCTGAAAGATCTTCTGGGATCCCTGAAGAAATTCAGCAGGAATTCTGAAGAAACATCTGCAAGAATCCGTGAAACTCCTGGAGGAATCTCTGATGGAACTCCTGGAAAGAACTGATGGAATTTCTGATGGTGTTTCAGAAGAAATCCCTGCAGGAACTCCTAGATTGGTTTCTAAAGACCTCCTGCAGGAATTCCTGAAGAAACTTCTCATGGGATTTTTGATGGATCTTCAGGGGGCATTTATGAATACTCCTGAAAGAATATTTAAAGAGTCTTCTGAAAGGATATCTGAACGATCTCCCGTTGAAATAGCTTAGGGAACGTTGTTTTGGAATGGTTTTCGGCTTATGCAGTCGGAAGATCAGCTAAAACGTTATTTTTTAATTTTGATCCGACGTTTCGGGCCTTTATTGGTCCTTTTTCTGAGGATTAGAATGGGCTAACGGCTAATCCTCAGAAAAAGAACCAATAAAGGCCCGAAACGTCGGATCAGAATTAAAAAATAACGTTTTAGCTGGTCTTCCGACTGCATAAGCCGAAAACCATTCCAACATAAGCTTTCACAGCCGATAGCCCCCAAACTACCATAGCTTAGGGAACTTCTAAAGGAATTCCTAATGAACACATGGAGACATTCCTGAATCCTCCTGCAGCTATCAGAGAGATCATCGAAGGAACTTCTGGAGCAATCCTTGATGAACTCCTGAAAGAATCTCTGCAAATTTTTCTTGAGGCATCCCGGAGTAGAATTTCAGGAGGGATTCTTGAACAAATTCAAGGAATTTCTGATGGATCTCCTGGAGGAATCTCTGAGGAAACTCCTGGACTAGATCCTAGAGAAACTCCTGTGGGAATTCATGAAGGAATTCATGGAGGGACTCTCAGACTTACCTCCTTTAAGAATTCCTGAAGGATCTTCTGAATGAATTTCTGATGTATCTCTAGTAGGCATGCCTGAATTCTCCTGAAATAATTTTTGAAAGTACTGCTGTCTAGATCTTCCTAAGAGATCTTCTGAAAAAAAAAATCATCCTGGAGGCATACCTGAGGATTTTTCTGGAGAAATTCCAGGTGGATCTCCAGGAGGCATCACAAAATCTTTCTGGGAGATTCTCTGAGGAAACTTCTGAAGAGATGTGAATGTGTATTCTAAGAGTTGAGAAATCAATTATTGAAATCAAACTCTTATGATAGTGATCGTGAGATTTTTTATCTCAACTTTATATAAACTTAATTTTGTTCGTGCACTGATCACCGGCGCGAAAACTGAAAATCGGCGGCGTGACAAACAGCGGCGTATGGCGCGCCGCCGATACCTCGGTCGGCGTCGGCGTGGGACAAAAAGTGTCGGCGGCGGCGGCGTGGCGCGGCGGCGCACAGGTCTACATCAGAGACGAATGCCCCAGAGGTAAAGTCTCTCTAAACAAAAAAAAAAAAAAAATTACATTTTCGATAATTTTGAAGAAACCTGGGACGATTTTCGGCTTGGCAGTCGCAATTGCAATCAAACGATCAGATATTCTCCTTCATCCGACGTTTCGATGTTTATTACATCTTCTTCAGGGAATTAGAAGTGTTAATCGCTTTCGTTCTGAAAAGCTTTGTGAAAGCATAATCCGTCTAAAACAATATTTTTAAAAGACGTTGGGATCCACTTCTAGAACACTAATAATATTCGCAGAATTCGGTTCGCGCTTCTAACAACACTACCAACGGCCAATTTGTTTAAGCTAAGTTAGCTTAAACAAATTGGCCGTTGGTAGTGTTGTTAGAAGCGCGAACCGAATTCTGCGAATATTATTAGTGTTCTAGAAGTGGATCCCAACGTCTTTTAAAAATATTGTTTTAGACGGATTATGCTTTCACAAAGCTTTTCAGAACGAAAGCGATTAACACTTCTAATTCCCTGAAGAAGATGTAATAAACATCGAAACGTCGGATGAAGGAGAATATCTGATCGTTTGATTGCAATTGCGACTGCCAAGCCGAAAATCGTCCCAGGTTTCCAGATTCCTCAGTCGATAGCTACCTCCAGATAATTTTGAAGTAAATCCGCAATTGCTAAGCGTATTTGCAACGTAAGTCATCAGAATAGGGTCTGTTTGATGCGATAATCCATATTGAGCAGTATCTACTTTAATTAGCTCTCCGGAACAAGACATACATTGCCGTGCATGTCCAAATTATATACTTGTCTAAATTATATTGTTGTGAGAGCCGGCACTCATCCTTCGTCCGTATATGTATACACGAAAAAAAAATAAATATCCGGATGTGACTTGTGTTGGAGGCAACAAGTCGAAAATTTGTGACCATCGGTTACAGATACACACATCATTTATCCACTCAATAATACGATCCAGCAAGTTTGTGATTTTCCGCGAACCATCAAGTACAATTGCCCGAACGAATTCTGCGTTAAAACATAGGTAGTTCCCATTTCCTCAGAAAATATATTCACTAGATTTGATGTACAAATGCAAGTAGCGGTGTCGGTCCAGAATTTTTGCCTTCAAAGTATCCCATGTGACATTGAACTCGCCAGGAAACAGCAGATTTAAATCTGATGAGATATCTATAAAACGAAAGTGTTGTTAATCCTTATGAAAGAGTTGTTCGACAAGTTACCTTTACGATCTGCTTCTGGCCGTTTTGAAAGCGTTGAACTTCTCGTGACCGTAACTTGATTGGTCGCGTCGCTGGAAGAGACCTAACCATCTTTTCCTAAAATTTGTATTGTCCGTTGCCTTCACATCTTTGAATCTACAGCAAAACGACATTTGAGTTTTACAATTTCTTCAGTGGTTAACTTTCATTTTGATGAAGTCACAAACGCATCGAGCCGCTGTGATACAACCATGTTAATTTGGTCAATAACACTTTCACAGAATTCCAAACAGCAACCGAGGCCAACTTCCTTAGGGATTCAATAGAGGCGTCAAATAGTTAAATTTCGACCGGTTTTGTTGTCCCGATATATTGAATCGATACCGCGGTATTTTCTGCAATTTCCGAACTAGTAGTATACATATGCTGTCCACTTGAATTGCCAAACTTTCGATAAGACACGCGACATCCTTTGGAAGTGCAAGTGTAAAGCACCAGGTCCTTTCGGAAGTGGTTCAAATTTTTGTGCGAATGCTGGCGACAAAGTTCATTCACATACCCATCAACCAATTGTCGACAGTGTTATATACGGGATTTTAAGTCTTTAAATATAAGACGTTCTTCAGGGACGGGAATAATAAGACCGCTCGAGTCCATAGTCTATAACGTACTCTTTTTTTTCATCACAAATATACAATCTATTACATCTTCAGATGTACCTCTCTCTGAGTACCCGATTCATAGGTGTCACTCATATCAATCTAAAGTAAGGGGTTGTTAACGGTTATAACAGACAGAAAAAGCATTTAAGTCTATCGGCCTTTTTCGAATGAGTGCAATCAGTTCCGTACCTTTCAATTACGCCGGTACGAAACTGATAACACAAATTCGAACTGGGTATTCTGCTTGGAGGGTTCGAAGCAAGAACTGGCCCTTCTTCGTACTGTTGAGCTTTGACGATCAGAGTCGGTAGCTTTGTTTTGGTATAACTTGAAGCAAACTGGTGGACGTCGTCTTCCAGCTGAAAAAAAAACATATCGAAACACGAATATTATGATGTTAAATAATCCACTCAGTAATACATACGTTTGAGCTAGTATGTGATTTTCCGCGAACTATCAATAATGCGTTAAAGATATATAACAAATTTCCCATTGCCACAACAAATAATATCAATAGATTGATGTAGGTACAGAAGAAAGTTGTTGTGTCTGTCTTGAACTTCCGCCTAGCTTCCCATGTCACATTGAACTCGCCAGCATCAGGAAGCATCAGTTCAAAATCCTTTATTAGATATTAAATAATTCTTTATTATTCCTTTATCAAAGATTTGTTCGACAAATTACTTTTACAGTCTGCTTCTGCCCGTTTTGAAAGCTTTGAACTTCTCGCGATCCTGTTGGATGGCTTCGAGTAGAGCAACTTGACGCAATTCATCTGCCGCCTCCTGTAGCCTATACCTGCAAATGCGTCCGTTTTATCGTTCGACCAAAGCCGATATTGCGTACTGTTTTGTATAGATTGCGGATGCTGGGGGACGCTACCAATAAGCTGGGAGATCTGTCACAGAGAGCTGCAAGAAAGTATGGGAGACCTTCAATAAACAGGCTTATACAAACAGTGATAAAATGCACCCATTTGCGTGAACTAACACCCACTGCCGGAATGATCTATCCGACAGGGCAAACGCATGAAGCACTATGCCATGAACCACGAAAACATAGCCGATTTGACGGCCGATGATAGTTTTGACCCATCCGTTTTTAAAACAGAGAACGGCATCCATTCCCTTGCTGCATTCTTTGGCAGCTCCGGTGAATGGATTAGCACCATAAACTGGTAGACTCGGGAAAAGTGATATTCCAGTTTTGCTGGTGTGCACGGTGTATGGATCCACTCCAACTACCGACCGTAAAATGTGGTTATCACTGATCGGTTTGACCCTTTTCATGAAATGTTCAAACAAACAATTTTCATTGCATCAGTTTCTGCTAACGAATAGTTTTTCGTAATCTTTTACTATTTAACCACTAAAAACATCATATTCATGGAAATAAAGTTTCATAATTACATAAATAAATCGATTTTTCCCTAACTGTGTTTCGTAACGTAATGAGATACATTCTCAAACATTCATGCTTGACATGATTACTAGATAGAATATTAAGTTTGCAATTACTGTATAAGCTCAATATGCTATCCCAGAGTTGGATTTCATAAACAAAACTTTTATGAAAGCGCTTCTTTACAATAAAATCTACGATTTATTAAAAGTAGGCTTCAATTCCTTAAGCCATTGCCTACCTTTAGGCGTTATACTCGGTTTGGAGGATTTTATTCCTAAAATAACTCAAAAAGTACACAACTTGTAGGAATTTGGACAACATATTCGGAATCAGCGACCTCGAATTTAGTAAGTAGGGGTATTTTCAACACAACCGAACAATGATCACTGACTGACATGATCAATGTTACCCCAAATCAACAAAATCAAAAATTAGATTGAAAAGGCTATGTAAACATGTTTTAAAGTTAACAATACATTTTCGAGAAGCTTAACACATACTCAGAGGGCCAATACTTGTTTTAAAAATAGAAAATATGGAACGTTTGCTTTAACAAAAGTTACGCATTGTTTGGTCTTCTACTCGTCAGCCCGACGATACGGTGGGTACCGTACGTGCAGCATCTAGCGCTCTGCGATGCGCGCGACAATTGAATTAAATTGAACGTTATCACTCAGTACTGTGTCTGTCGCTTATAAAAGGCGGCAGAGAAATTGTAAATATATAATAAGTTTCTCGTTTACCGATCAAGCAATAAATCCCAAGTTTCAAACCAAGTTGTCCTTTGTTGCCTGGAGTTCCCTACCCCTCCATTCCACACAACGTAAAGGTCCACCCCAGACGAAATATGATGCCGTGACCAGGATACCCAGCAACCAACAACTACCTGGAAGCTTTAAACAGAGTCATAAAGGAGCACCACGCGGGAGTCTTTCGGTACCTTCATTCAAAACAAGAATAATGAACGTGATAGAGAAGTACGGCACGGACGAACGGCTCGTTTAAATTCAACGGTCGTACAAGCACCGACGAACCGACGTGACAGCTACAACAAATAAATTCAAATTTGTTGTCCGCGACGCCATGATGAAAAATAGCCGAACACTATCGCCACCTCTATAACGGCTCGCGATGATTTGATAGCTCGACACCGAACCCCCGTGTGTTCATATAGGAAACGGTTCGCGTCTGCGCTGATTTGACAGAAGCGATCGCTCGCTTTGCCGGTCGACCGTTAAATTTGGGAGGGGGGGGACACTTTTGAATCATCACTGTCACGTCGGTTCGTCGGTGGTACAAGCTCGAAGATGAACGGAGGGCTTTCAATTTCATCCGTACCGGCAAGTGAACGCGCACCGTGCACGATTGGTCCGACCGTGTCAAGTACATGTACTTGCCAACTGCAAGCAACACCGAGGTCACTTCAAGGGAGATAGAAGCATTCAATAACCCGGACCTCCGCAGCTTGGAGCATTACTTGAGAGAAATGGAGCTAGTCCATCGTGTTGGAGTAACAGGGGAGCATTGGAACACGTGTGGAATTGCTCGTGCTGCTGGTTCTTTAGGCACAACTCGTGTTTTCATGTTCTGGTTGCAGCGGTTACAACCAGAAAGTATCCTAACTACGCCCGGAGGCGAACATATCATCATTAACACAAAAACGTCCCCCCGGAAGACCGAAAAAAATGAGCAAAGCTCTTATAATTGACTAAGCCATTCACTAAGCCATGTTTTTTTTATTACTGCTTCCGCGAGCCATGATTCTTTTTTGACTTGTTGATGTTCTTGTTTTGTTTAGATTGGAAAATTATTGAACAACCTAAATTTTATGATGCCGAGTCTGAATAAGTTTTTGAAAATCTCACAACTGGTGTATTTTTTATGTTAAAACTAAATTAAAGTTCAGTAACAACCCACATTAAACGCCTAAAAGTAGGCAATTTCTTGAAAAATCGTCTTACTTTCTCAAAAACATGCTGTTTTTAAATAAAACTTATATGATAACATCAATTTTAACGCAAAGCTATGTTCAATAAGGCTACCATGAATGAATAAAAGTGTTTTGTGAGTCACCTGATAGCGTTGATGGGAGGCGATTTTTTTGAAAGACAATCTTTAAAAGTAGTATATGTTTATGTGAAATCTGACACAATTGGTGTAAAAACCTTCACACATTCTTTAAATATATGTATCCACACTATTGATTTACGTCAAAAATTCTTCCATTGAAACAGAATTGTAGCGCCCTCAGCCGTTGAAAGACGTGGATCCCATAGTTATCAACAGCACCTCGCTGATCAACTACCCCAGATTACGGTACATCGTATTTTTGCAAGCATAACGACTTCAGTAGCGTGGTTTCTTGGGTCCTCTCGGAAAAGTAGCCTAGGGGCTGTTCATAAACCACGTAGACCAAAATTTGGCCATCTCAGACCCCCCCCTCCCCCCTTGTAGACTTTTGTCCATACACAAATTTTGAAATTTGTATGGAGCGTTGACTTTGGCAAGACCGCCCCCCCCTCACCCCTAAAAGTCTACGTGGTTTATGAACGGCCCCCTAGAGTAATAGTGCTTCACTTCTTCAAAAAGATTCTGTTGTTCATGACCCCAAGGAGCCGTTCATAAACCACGTAGAGTTTTTGGGGGGAGTGGGTGGGTCTGGCCAAAGTCTACGCTCCATACAAATTTTAAAATTTTTGTATGGACAGAAGTCTACGAGGGGGAGGGGGGTGTGAGATGGCTACATTTTGGTCTACGTGGTTTATGAACAGTCCCCAACCAAGTTCATGTTTTGTTGAGTGGCTACTGACCATATCAGGCCCGTGAAGCTAAGTCAAGAATATTCGTACTATGAAAGCAATATTATACGAATTCAATGTAAAAAAATTACTGTTTTTGTAAATATTTAAGAGATTCTATTTTATTCACAGAGGTGAAATCGGCTAATACCTTCACAAGGATCACTCACATCCCAACCATGCCATCGAGATAGCCAAAGCAGAACTGAAACATGCATTAAAAAAAAAGAAACCTGCAGTAACCTTGACGGGTTCCGAAAAATCTTTGATAGAGTTTGTAATCTACCGGAGTAAGTACATAACGTAAATTTTATGCTAAACTGACTGTTTCTCCAAAACCTGATCGGTTTGACCCATTGTATTTATAACCTTAGCGCCCCTATAAATTGAACAAATCATTATATGACCGCGATATGTTGTTGTAAGCATTGGTGAATGGGCAAAATATGCACAAAATTTCGTTTCTTCAAGAATTACAGGTTTCAAATTTTGCACACAATACAAATGTTATTGCAGATTGGACTGAAACTTTAGAAGGTTTGTTTCTCTCTTTTTTTTCTCAGACAGCATACTATAGCCGCGTACACGTCATTCACGTCGATAAAAAATACCATGCGCAATGCAAGATTGGCCTGCTTTCCGAACAACCCGAAATCTGCAGTTGACTTCGGCTTTCGCTTAATGTTAACGGAGAAGGCTGAACCGTTTTCGGGTTGTTGATGGCAGTCTGTTCTACCGAGGCTTCATTGGGGATTCTGGATGTGTGACCCTTTTTTTCATTGTGCCAGCTACCGCAAACGCGATCCACGCTGGCTGCAGTTGGATTGCACGCTCAAAACGCCGTCAACACTGTTCAAGCAGCTGTTCATGGCGTATGCTGAGGTTTACGACCGAGGTCTGTTTTGTTAATGCTTCATTCTAGTTTGATAATCCACATTACATTATATCTATAGCCAATCCTAGCACCGAACAGCACACCAAAATAATAAACAAGCTGATGTCCCTGGTTCCGCTGCGTTAAAATATATTTCCGAGAAGATACGAAACATAGACTCCTTCAAATGCACAGAACAAATCATAAGCATACAACCGAGCATGCAACATCTAACATCTAATCATGTTCAGTTATCCAGATCAGACGGATTACGAAGCCTCGTCTGAATCCCAGGATGACGAGTTTTCAATATTGTTTTTAGTCCATGAATCAATCCTGCAGTCGTATTTTTTCTGGCTGATTCCCTTCAGTTTGCAGCGTTAAGTTGCTTACATGGCTTATGTTTGGTCTAGGAACTTCTAATTACAAACGGGCACTTCGATTAGGGCTTCAATACAAGATTAGATCGTCTACATTTTGATGTCTGTGTCAGGGGACGGCTTGCATGTCCTGTACTTTTCTCTCTGCCCGACTTGGCCAGAGCGCTACAAATGCTTAATTAGCGAACACAAACATATCAACAAGCAACGGTATAACACAGACAACACACTATGCAAAATGTTAACGAGCATACCGTAATCCGGGGTATCATTGATCAGAATTTTCGATTTTTCTTGAATAATTTACTTGTTAAAGCAAACGTTACACGTTTTTTTATTTCTAAAACAAATACTGGCCCTCTGAGTATGTGCTAAGCTACTCGAAAAAGCATTGTGAAACTTAAAATCATGTCTAAATAAGATTTTAATTTTTTTTTTTATTTTGTTGATTTGGGGTAACATTGATCATGCCAGTGATCAATGTTCGTTAGTGCTAAAAATACCCTTACTTTAATTGGGGTCTCTGATTTCAAATATGTTGTCCAAATTCTTACAATCCTCTAAACCGCGAATAACGCCTAAAGGTAGGCAATGGCTTACGGAAATGATAGCCTACTTTCGTATATTTTACTGGAAAAGAACACTTTCATAAATGTTTCGTTTATTAAATCTAATTCTATGATATCACATTGAAGTTATACAGTGATTTCTAACCTGATATTGTATCTAGTATTCATACCAAGCATGGATGTTAGACAATGCATCTCATTGCGTCACGAAACACAGTTAAGGAAAAATCGACTTACACACTAAGTTTTTTTCGCCGAATCTCGGCAAACCAATTGCCGAGAATGGCACCGCCGACTGCTCGGCAAAAATTGAATTTGCCGGGACTTCGGCAATCACAAAATTGACAGCTAGTGGTATTTTACCGAGATTCTCAGCAAATACATTTGCTGAAGCTCGGCAAAATCATTTGCCAGCATAAATGGATTTGCTGAAACTCGGCTTATTTTTTTGTTTTCTTTTGAAATAAATAAAAAAAAATAAATAAAAATAAAATTCTGATTTCTTAGCCTAGTCTTATTCCGTATGAAACCACAATAAAGAAATTGTATTCTCGAACATTTATTGGTCCATAAAATTATTAAAAATATAGAATTTGTTGCGCAAACATTCATTCATCTTAGGGTTCCTCTTTTCATTTCGAGATTGGTTACTCCTCAAAGACGGCTCCTTGACGAACAGCTACACATAGGCGTTACTGCGATTCTAGAATAAATTTAATATGAAGCAAATTAGCAATAGTTTACTTACAGAGTGTCTTTAATTCTTACACATTTGGACTTCGTTTAAAAAATGCACTTCATGTGCCTTCAGCACCACACACCACCACTGAATTGTTTTTTTTTTTTGCCAAACATGGCGGCTGCAAAAATGACAGTTGTATTACTGAAACTCAGCAAAGGATTACTTGATTGCTGATATCTCTGTAATCTCGTTTACTGATTTCGGGAAAATCCGTGATCACTGCCAGAATCAGTCAAAAATGCTGTCACTTTTACAATTTTTCAAGCAGTTTGCTGTTATTTCGGTAAAATATTTTGAACAATCTCGACAAAAACATTTTGTCAAGAAAAATTTTGAATTGCCGTTATGAACCAGCAAATATTTCTGCCGAGCTCGAGAATCAGTTTTAAGTGTGTATGTCAATGTTTATGAAATTCAATTTTGATGAATTCCATGTCATTTAATGGCTAAATAATAGCAGATTACGAAATACCATTCGTGAGCTGAAACTGATTTAATGTAAAATGCTTATTTGAACATTTCATGAGATCGGTCAAGCCGATCAATGTTACCCCGCTGATCAGTGAACCCGGTTTTACAGTATATTCAAATGTTGCTGTTAGAAAATTCTGGAATATTTGAGCCTAATTAAAGTTGCTATCCAGTACAACACCAGCCATTAAACCAGCCTTGTACTACAACATTTTTATACAGGAAGTTATCCAGTACCATACCAGCTGTGGTGATGCGAAGTCGCATTCGCACGCGAGTAGCTTGAAAAAACAAAAATGGAGTCCGACGAAGGTGAACTGGAGCCCGGCGGCCCTTCGGACGGCGGTTCCTCGGCGGAACACGACACCAGTCAATAAGTATGTATGATGAGGAAATCAACTTTACAAGTATACCATAATTTTCACAGACTGTAGACAAGCCTGTTGCAAAACAGAAATGTGTCGATATATTACGACGATGCAATACAAACAACATTGAAAGCAACTGGGGCACATCCAAGGAAGCTATCAGAACCAACATATTAGAACCAGGCAAAATGTCTTTTACAGCAGAAAAACTTGTTGGTGTTATGAAGGCGCAAACTTAGGCTGACATTGTGCGTTACAGATTAAACATTCCTAAAGAAAGGTCGAGCGCGGTAAACTTATTGGAAGAGGAAAAGCGAAACAGCGGTCAACAATTTAGTATGATTGGTATGTTGAACTGCCATTTTGACTTATTTTCCATTATCCTGAGTTATGACCAATTTTCAATATGTTTTTCATTGTTCGTAGTTTTCGTGAAACTCATGTAAAATAGGCTTTTTTTTAACGATTCTATATATAACTTTTTATTATTTATAACAACATTATTATTTTACAGACTCTATTGTCATTTGGTAAATCATCACCAAATAAACGTTTATTGTACTTTGATTCTACAGACTACAACAAAAATGTGCAAAGTGGAAGACAATTTAACCCTCGCCGAGATTCACGAGATGAAGCCTCAATGGGGCAGGACACCTAAGTGCGACAATACGTTCAAAAATCTAAAATCCTCAAAAAATACCGTCTACGTCTGATTTTGCAGCTATGTGTAATATCGCAAATGGTCGTCGTAGATTGTACTTTGGGCGCAAAACCTGCCTTCAAGGACAGTCAGCAAGACAGGACTCTGGGCTCCTCGCAGTAACCAGCGCAGGCCTGGTAGCGAGTCACTATTTAGTGACTTGGTCACTATTTTCGGGTCAGTCACTAAAAAGTCACTATTTTCAAGATGTTTCAACTAAAGTCACTTTTTCTGTTGAAAAGTCACTATTTTCAACTATTTTAATGTTTTGTGGCAAATGATAATCTAGTCAGAGAGAAAAATAAGATTTGAAGTGATAAAAAGTGCAAATCAAGCATTGTGTGGCTGGCCTGTGTTAGCAAATTTATCAATCGCCTATGTAGAGTGACTGATTTTGATTCGTGATATTGTTAAGTTAGGTGTCAGAGAGATTTCCAGTTCAAAACTTTTTCATCTATTCAGTGGAAGTGTTGTCTTTTCGTCCAAGATTCATGCGACTATTACTAGAAATCATTCTTTCCCATTTAGGTTTCTGGTCATTCTCCAGTAAAGTGATGAATGTTTTTGAACTATTACCGAAACAAATATGGGTGAAAAATCTGAATAAACTTGTAATGGCATCCTCGGAAAAAAGTAGAGAATTTTGATAATTGAATAATTGAGAAAACATTTGCCAGAACTCTTGAAGAAATTTTCGGCGGAATTAATGATTGTCGATGTATGCCTCGAAACATGCTCTTGTATAACCTCCATGACCATTTATGCATGAATTCATGCAGGATTTTGGCGAAAATCACTGAATACTACTTGTGAAATTTTATCTTTAGCAATAGCTAATGTTGAATTTCTGATGGTATGATTTCTGTAGGTATGATAATCTAGTTCAACGCCTGGAAAAATTTCCTGATGAAATTCTTTGACGAATGTTTGGAAAATAAATCTTCGAAATGATACCTTCCAGTAATCTTCAACAATTGGGCACTATTTTTGGCAAGAGTTTTTTTTTCTGGAAAATGTTCTGACTATTTTGTTGTGAAAAACTCAAATATGGGAGTTTTTGAAGAAGTTAGCAATTTTGTTGAAATTTTAATTAAGTGTTCGTCAATAAGCGTTCTTTGTAATCCCTCAAAAATGTTTGAAATGTATACGATAACAAATACTACAGGAATTCTATCACAATTGCCTAATCAATTTCTGTTTAATTTTCACCTTCTTATAGTTTCGAGGGGTTTCTCGCAAATAATTTCAAAGAAATTTGAGCAATTTTTTCATAAACCAGCCTACACATTCAATGTGTCACATTGTCTATTTATAAAAAAAAAACATTAAATAAATTCTCCAGGAATTTTTAAAAGAAATTTCTTATCCCAAGTATCGTCATTTCCTATCAGAACGATATAGAAACAAAAACTTTCATTTTGCATTTTTTTTTAACTTCTCCGGAAATTTTAGCAAACACCATTCCATGATTTTTGTCCGCAGTAAATCCATGAATTGAGCAGAATGCTCTTACAAATAAGGCTCAAGAATTTTACCCTGATTTTTTCTATAAAATGCAAAGCAAATATCCACAATAGTTTAGGAATTTGTTCAAACCTCTGAGTATTTCATCTAAAATTCTTTAATATATCAGCATTAACTAAAAAAGTGCCAGGAACTTGCGCCAATGTTTCCCCATTGATGTTCTACTGGAAACGACTAAAAAGAAGCTGTATGTGCCAAAAACCATTTTCGTTCATTTACTTAATATATATTTATCTAGTTCTGCACAATATCTGCTAACAGTTGTATACACATGCATTTTTGATAATTGTTTGTGGAGAAGGTTTTCCTGAAAATGTGTTTTATGCGGTACTCCAAAGTTTTCTGAATCAAGTTCGGCTCACAATTTTTGGTCGCTAATCATATTTTTTTTTGCCAGAAGTCACTATTTAGTCACTTTTTTGCCATTTGTAAGTCACTATTTGGTCACTATTTTCGTGAACTTGGTCACTAAAATAACTATTTCAACCATCAATCTTTGCTACCAGCCCTGCAGCGGCTGGTTTGCTGATTCTGTTGTGGAATGGATTTTAAGCGATGGAAGTTCCTAGCAGCAAGAAAAACATGAAAGTGGTGAAGCCATACGCTGCTGCTGCTCTTGTTTGTTCCTCAAACCATAGAAACGGCGAATTGGTGCTGACGGAGTACTGGGAAATAATGTTGTGCATAAGGAAGGGCTACTACTGGTACCATTCTGCAATGGTTATCACAAAGAACACAAAGAATTCATTTGCGTTGATTTGAAACGAACGGTCCAGTATTTGCACCAAGACTGCAGATTTCTTCAGACGAATACAAATAATTGGAGATTTGGCGAAAGATACGATCTGGGAACAACGAGAAGATTGGACAGTTGCAGATTCCCAATGCAGCCAACAAAGTGATGGAGAGAGCTGTGGAATTTATTTGACGGAATTTGCAAAGTAAACCGTGGGAGAACCCGCAGACAATTTTTGGATCAATCAGACCCTTTTTACGGACTTACGTTGAAAACACGCTTAACAATCACGAATTCACTTCAAAATTATTGAAAATGTAAATTGGGTCACTGAAACCCCTCAAATGTGATGGTATATAAGTGGACATACACTTCAAAGTCGAATGCAATATGCATCTCAAAATTGTTTAATTCATAATTGTAAGAAATTTAGAAGCCTTATTGCAATGAGAAATGTTTACTGAAGAGGATTTAGGCATTCATCTAGAACGCTTAAAATAGGTGGTATCCAAAACTAATAACAAGTTTTTCACTGTTCGTTCGGTCATGTTATGAACTACATGGGTATGCTGCGTGATTGCATACTGTTGGGCGTATTCTGTGGGTTGCAAACTGGGTACCCACTCCCAGCTGGCCCTATCGTGTTAAACGGTAACCTGGTAAGTGGAACCCTTTAAATGTCATACAAAAGAGGGATGTTTTATTTATTGCTTTGTGTTACCTATTTGCACTTTGAGGAATTAACTCAGGAAGAGCTGCAAGAGTACGCGTTGTTGATTGCATCCCCGGTGTCCGATTCATCCCTGTTCACCTCCTGTGCAACTTTGAAATAACGTGACCAGATAGCCTATCACCACGTGCATGGAGCGTTTGGCGAAAAACCTAGCAGACCAGATCTGCATTAGGCGAAAAACAAGGGCCCACTTAGAACTTTTGTTACACTTGTCGAGTTCGCAGAGGTGGAATTGATAGCTGATGCCTTATCGATACGGCTATAGACGTCGAACTGTTATGTGAATGTGAGAGAGGAGAAGAAGATGAAGCTGACGAGTCAGAAACCGAAATCGTTTTGAATAGACTCGAGGAAGGATTGCAGTTGGCTGAAAATCTAGCCCAGTTCTTCCTATGTGCATGATCCACATTTCGAAAACGCTGCTACACAAATCACCATTTCACCGGAAAAACCACGTTGTTTCGGATCATTCCTGTAACACATGTAGCCACATACTCTGAAATGACCGTTACAAAGTTTTACACAAGGCAGAAAGCTAAGATAGACGTCTGTTCTCGGTGGTATAACGCGGTAAATTATTGAAAACGTTACATCAAATATCTTTGTTGAGGCTAAAATTTGTTTTTTTTTTAAATTTTGTTGGTCAAATATGTTTTTTTCTCGTATTCACGCCGTAGTACGGAAAAAAATGCGCCGCTAAATGTAACACGCCAAGAAATAACGTGATTTGAGTGTTGCATACATCACGGCGTTTACTCGACGTTAGTGTGGCAGCTAATAACTCAATTAATAAACATTTGAATGGTTCTAATTTTCGTCTCTGTGTTACTACTGCAGTCATAATTCAAACGCCAACGGCTGTTTTGGAGTTGGGGAAGGCCGGCGCGTTTTGCCCAAGAGTACTCGCGTTTTTATTTACACTGTTTTAACACTTAAAACGGCACTTTTTTCGCGCAAATCATATTTTTTTCTTTGATATTGGTATCTGGCCGTGTTCGGCACACTTCGTCAAGAACTTGAACGCGGAAAATCATGCCGCCGCAGATGCCATAATCCGAAAACAATACGTTGACGATTACTTGGACAGCACAGCACTGACAACGTGGAAGAAGCAGTAAAGATGGAGAAGGATGTCAAACAAGTTCACCTCTCTAATCGGATTTCGTCTTCGAAACTGGCTTTCCAATTCCTAGGAAGTTCTGACATGTGTCGTGGAGATCGACCAAGCCACGGAGAAGTGTCACCAGCTGGACAAGAGCGGCACTACGGAACGCGTGCTTGGAATGTATCGGAAGCCTGACGAAGACATTTTCATGATCTCCGCGTTGAAGACCCGACCAAACGTCAGGCGCTATGTGTGATCATGAGCCCGTTTGACCCGGGAAGGTTGTTGTCCTTCTTCCTCTTCCACGGTAGGATATTAATACAAAATCTGTGGCGAGCCAAGACCAACCAGGGAGCAACAAAACTAACAAAACATAGGTTACAAAACTATCTCAAACCAGAATTAGAAAAGAAACCTTACCCGAACCACAGATAACAGATGTTTATGCTAGTACAAATTTTTCGCAGAATCCTGTGTAAATGTTCAAAACGATATACGTTGGCTCACTACCGCCATCTACTCAACTGATTGCGGCATTACATCTAACTTGAATGCAAAAATAGTTCAAAGTTCCAGTTTCATTCAAGATCGAATACAATCTTGAATGTAAAATTGCGTAGTGCATGCAATCTTGAAAGCGATCACTGACTATCGATCACTGCGCCATCTCTAAATGATTGCCACTTGAGTTTCAGCTGCTCGTTACATACGAAATGGCTGTTGAGCATTTTTACACACATTGCCAATATAAGCATAAACGTCTGTTATCTGTGCCCGAACATTTGTCCCAGACAGTGCTGAAATAGTAGTTTACGCAACAAGGTGCAGAATGAAGATTTTTACAGCAAGAGTCGTACATTTATCCAACGAGGCTTGCGAGTTGGATAATTACGATGAGTGCTGTAAAAATCGAGTTCTGCACCGAGTTGCGTACAACGCTTTTTGCAATTTCATAAATTACTACTTGAGGCAAGACATAAGGATAGTTTTAAACAAAATGATTTCATCAAACTCCACACTGATGTTCATAGCCATGTTTAAGAAAGTCTGATCATAGCAGGTTATGCTGTGCAGTTGTCACAAATTTTCAAACCTGCATCCAGAAAGCATCAAGAAGTTGATCAAAACTGAAAACAGTGCTGTAATGGTTCATTACGCAACGCAAATCAGTGCTGTAATGAACCATTACCGCACTGCTAATTTGGTGTGGGAAAGTAGGCCTTTTCCAGGCAGATTTGCGTGAGGTAAAACTGCCTATTACGATGAGAAATTGCAAAAAATTCATTTCGTCATATCTAAATTCAATCACCTACAGCTCATTTTGGAAGCTGAACCTGAGAATATGGTATATGTAAGACTTGTGCAGCTAGACCAGTTCTGTTAGAAAGTCACGAAAAAACCGCTATTTTTCGAATATTTAACGTAAATGTCACGGGCTTCCTTTGAAAAATGCCAAATGATATTCACGGTGAATATCATTTAGCATTTTTCGAAGGTAGTCCGTGACATTTACCTCAAATATTCGAAAAATATCGGTTTTTCCTTAGCTTTCTAGCAGAACTGGTCTAGCCGCACAAGTTTTTCATATACCATATTCTCAGGTTCAGCTTCTAAATTAGCTGTAGGCGATTGAATTTAGATATGACGAAATGAAATTTTCAACACTGGTCCCAGAAAACGAAACCAACAAGCCCTCAACCTGCAAGAGTACGGACCGTCTTCCTCGGCAAGAATGATTTCAGGCGTACTTGCGTCCGTTTTCGTACGTAGGTGTTGATCACTTCAGGCCAAATGCCGTGAGAGTGAACCGCAATACAGCTAGGCGATGGGTTGCACTATTTACGTGCCTGACGATCCGCGCGCTACATCTTGAGGTCGTCCTCACGCTTTCGGCTGAATTATGTAAGATGACGATAAGTCGTTTCATCGGACGCAAAGGAGCTCCCACGGAAATACGAAGAGACAGAGGAGGTATTTACGGACTTCGTAGGAGCCAGTAACATGTGAAGCATGAACTGAACGAGACCGATAACCAGTTAGTCGACTCCGAGGATGTTGGTAAACCCGTAGTTAGCTAATCGAAACGACTAGAACCTATGCCGAACCATGGTCGACCAATTTTGGCAACGGTGGGTACGAGAGTACCTTCCAACTATCGCACGTCGTACGAAATGATTCTAAGTGGTTAAGCCAACCGAGGTTGGAGACTTGGTCTTTATTACATCATGGAACACCCTGAAACCCCCTAAACATCCCTGAAACATCCTTGAAACGTCCTGTAACCCTTCGAAACGCCCTGAAACGTATTGGAACGCCCCCAAAACCGACCTAATACATTATGGAATCCCCTAAAACCTCCTTAAGCGCCTCTGAATCCTCTCTGAAACGCCCTGTAATCCTTTGAAACGCCCGTAAAAGACCCCTGAAACCCCCTAAAATTACTTAAAACACCTCTGAAGCCTCCCTGAAACGTCCTGTAACCCAAGTAACACACATGTTATATAAAAGTTACGACAGCGCAAGTTTTGGTTGCATAGAAGTTTATTTTACGTTATTTAAACACAATGTTAGAATTACGTAAAATAAACTTCTATACAACCAAAACTTGCGCTGTCGTAACTCTATTATAACATTTGTGTTGCTTGGGAACCTTTAACGTCCGTAAAACGCAATTCAAATTCCCCTGAAACCCTGTGGAACCCCTTAAATGCCTCTGAATCCACCCTGAAAGGTCCTGAAATCCCATGAAACACCCCTAAAACCCCCTGAAACATTCTTGAACTCTCTGAAACGTCTTGAAATGCATCTTAAATTTTTCTGATACGTCCTGTGATCCCTTGGAATGCTCTGAAATGCTTTGGAATGCCCCTAAAAACTCACCTGAAACACCCCATGAAGCCCACTAGAAGCCCATGACAGAGAAATAAAAATTTAAGAAAAGCCCATGACACGCATCTTAAACCTCTCTTGAGCGTACTGTAACTCATTGAAAGGCACTGACACGCCCCTAAAAGCCTACCCTCATCATCATGGAACACCCTGAAATCCCCTAAACACCTCTGAAGCATCCTTGAAGCGGACCTGGTGTGATGGTTAAAGCACGTGACTATCACGCCGAGGACCTGGGATCGAATCCCACTCCCGACACACTCGCTAAAAGTGAGTTTTTCCTTTGGAAGGGAAGTAAAGCGTGGGTCCCGAGATGAACTAGCCCAGGGCTAAAAATCTCGTTAATACAGATGAAAAAAACTTGAAACGTTTTGTAACTCTTGAAAACGCCCTGAAACGTATTGAAACGCCCCCAAAACCCCCTGATACATTTTGGAATCCCCAGAAGCCCCTGAAACCTCCTTAAGCGCCTCTGAATCCTCTCTGAAACGCCCTGTAACCCCTTGAAACGCCCCTAAAAGACCCATGAAACGTCCTGTAACCCTTTAAAACGTCCCTAAAACGCACCTCAAAGAAACTCTGTGGAACCCCTCTAATGCCTCTGAATCCACCCTGAAACGTCCTGTAACCCCATGAAACTCCCCTAAAAGCCCCCTGAAACGTTCTGGAACGTCCTTAAGTTCCCTCTGAACCCTTCCTGAAGCGTCACGCAACTCCTTGAGACGCCTCTAAATGACGCTTTACCTGGTCCGCTTATCGTGCTCTCTGCGCTTTACACCAACCTTGCAAGGCTGTTGTGCAGCATTCTTGCATCAAACCCTGCCAACCGTATCCTTCTAGCTTTTGCCACCTTCTGGATACTGGATTTGCCGTAGAGTTTTATTACAGAAGTGCATTTCGGATGATTGTAACTACAGTAATTTCACCATCTGTTGCTAGTTCACTGACTCTATTCGATATATTGCATTGCCAATTGTAATAACTAAATAATTTATTTGATCTCTGACCAATTTTCAGTTCTCGTGCTTACAATACTTTGATGTGAATACAACTCATAACGCAACACTTCATCTACAACTACTTTCAAACACCGAACTCTACACACTCATTTGAATCGCCCCGCAGAGGTTCCTTCACTTATTATTGAACACAAATCCAATCTTGTCCACGTTCATCATGCTGTTTCCGGATTTGATGTTGTGCATCCGTCCGACCGATACCGACTCTCGCCTCGATTCGGACTTGGACCGCATCGAACTCTTGGCCGACGAAGACTCGCTCAGCATGTTGTGCACCGGCTTGGTCGTTATCGAGAGGTTCAGCGCAAACTTCAGCTCCGCCTTCAACGCTTCCCATGGAGTAACCTAGATGAGGAAAAAATCAATAAGATACGTCTGTTATCACTGTTGTTATGAACAGTTCACCTTCTCTTCAACCGCCACCTTCCGTACGTTCCACAGGAACTCCAATATCCCTATGACGAATGCGCAGAAGCATCCAAACGCCAGAACCACGAAGACACCACCGACGTTGTCTATTCCAAGCTCGGCAGCACTATCCCCGGCCGCAGTAGTTGCTTGCTCATCGCAGCGACCTCCACCATACATCTCCTTCCACCATCGGGTCTTCAACTGGTGCAGCTTACCTTCCTCCTGCATCTTGAGCACTGCTCCGGAGATGGCCGTCCGATAGGGAGAGTCTACGGATGGGAATGATCAGGAATCATAAGATCAAGTTCTTCGAATGAACCAGGATACTTACTAACGGGCATGGCGATTCCGTATCCCTTAGAATCCAGCAGTCCCCCGATTTGGGTGAGTTCGCAATACCGCTCCGTGATATACTCCAATGAGGTGGACTCCATCAGGAAAGCATACAGCCCTCGTCCCTTCATGACGCGATCTCGCCCCTCGTCGTTGCTCTTCGTGAAGACTGAAGGTCGAGTTGATTCCATGGCGGCCCACATCCTCTGATACGTGGAGAAGTTGGAACTACGGAAGAAACTGAGCGTACTTCCGCCGAGCACAGCGCCGTACTTGATCTTGCTCTGCTTGGCCAGATCTTCAGCACTCTCGATGGAGGCGTCCATACGCTCCATAGTCAAGAACGCAGCCAGATTGGCAGTGTAGGACGAGAGCATGATCAGCGCGAAGAACCACCACATTCCGGCAACGACTCGGGTAGAAACAGCTTTCGGCAGGATATCGCAACCTTGACCCATGATGGATCCCATCGTAAGCCACAGGGCGTTCAGCATGTTCCAGATGTTCTCGACCTCTTCGACTTCCTCCTGCTTACAGGGGTGAGGGTTCTCCCAATCGGCAGGAGCCATTCGGGACAGGACGAAGAGCAATACGGATACGCCCAGATAGGCAGTGGCCATGTAGATCCACACATCCAGGGAAAGGGGAGACAGGAAAGAGAAGAGATCTTTGGGTTGCGGGACGGGCTTGGCGTATAGGATACTAATACCGAGGGTCATGAAAGGCATCGTGAAGTCTACGGCAGTGCGGCGTTCGTAGGTGATGGTGAGATCGCAGATGGCAAGATCGGCTTTCTGGAAGGTTCTCATGACTTGATTGCTCATGGAAGAAGATTCTTATAAGGTGACTTACCCGGTCCAGTAGATATTTCACCAATCCGTCCCATTTCTTCGTCTGCTTGTTGTACGATCCGTATTTCCCATCCGGAACGAGTTCCATGCGGTACTGGAAACCGAGGATCTTGGATATGCCGTCAATTAGCTCCAGAGAGTAGCCTTCGAAACGATTGTTACCTTCCAAGAATTCGCCTTCCTTCTTTTCCCTGAAAACATTCTGTTGAGAAAGATATCTGAGGAATAAAAGGCAACTTACTTCAACATCAGGAACGGGGCTCCTAGTCGGGACGCAACGACGAACGTCTTATTCTGGAGCGATTCAACGATCTGCAGGTGAACATCCTCTTGGCTACGAGTGTAGTTGATTTTCCCATTGGTCGGATCCCAAACGGCAATCTTCTTGAATCCGTCCTGCTGACTCAGTTCGATAATATCCAGCTGGAAGTGCGTACGTCGACCGTTGTCATCGAAGATGATCGGTCCTGTGATGCCGTGCTCAGTTTTCTACAAGGAAGAGTCGTTGTAAATGGAGTCGTTGAAATTATCTTTCACAACTTACAACTTTCATGTAGTTAACGATCCTCAGTCCGAACGGCCACTGCCGAAGGTTCTTGCTTCCGCACGACAACCTTGACGGTGTAATCTCCTCCGTAGCGTCCAGCTCCCTGATGGCGGTAGCGTAGAGCTTTACAGCATCGTGGTACAACGCCGACTCCGTCCGGACGTGCTCCGGAGAAACTCGGAAAACCTTCTTCATTCTGGCTTCACCCTGTTCCCAATCATGGACCGCGTTCTTGATCTCGAAACTCTTCGTGTCCATCAGCCGCAATGTGGTTATGTTCGATCTGGAGTACTTCAGCTCTTCAAAGTCCAAGGTATGAGCATCTAATGAAGTGATGATATAGCTCTGATACTCCTCAAGCATCTTGACCTCCTTCGCTTGCCGAAGCATCTCCAAGATTTTATTGGGGTGTACTTCCAGAATGATGTGACTTTCTCCAGAGGCTTGAATATCTTTCAGAAGAGGTCTGTAGTCCGGATCATCGTCGATTTGCCGCACCGTAATGGGATTGTCAGCAGGACCATGTATCTGTAGAATATCTTTCAGACGCATCAGACCATCGTCACTGTCGTATATGATCGTGAAGCTCTTCCAACTGTAGTCTACTATCAGATCTCGCAAAGCTCGAGACATGACATCCGCTTCCGGATAGAGATTGATGGTCATAGCCTGCATCTCCGGATCCCAACCTCCGATAGGTTCCGGATCCCAGTGGGTGATAATATGCGGAATCTCGATAGTCTTACAGATCGAACTCACAATACCCGAAGTCAACATCGAGCTTGGACCGAAGACGGCCGTGACACCTTCCGCTGCCAGCTCACAGACCTTCTTCTCCGTTTTGTAGCTATCCTCCGGAGAAACGTATCTTATCATCGGTAACAATTCGAAGTGTTTCTCATGCATGTTAACTCGTTCGATTGCATATTTGAAAGCGATCTCTGCCTCATAGTTGTCCTCGTGGAAAATCGCCCCTTAAACACGACACAGAAAACATGAGTATAATTACCATGGAAACCCGAAGTCCGTAGCCGAAGTTGCGACGCCGAGAAAACATGATCGTTCTGCGCATGCTACGATCCGAACGTTTTGTTTACAAACAAAACGTTCGGAAATTTTCGTACAAAACACGTGCATTCGGTTCCTTTCGTGGGTTAGAGGTGCGCGCGCATTTTTCACTGCAAAAAATGGCGCCTGGCATTCAGTCGATCATTTTCACCAGATAAATGCAATTCCCACGATCAAAAGTCGATTTCACGGAACAAAGCTTAAGATTTCCAGTTAGGAAGAAGCGTGGGTGACAATTTTCAACTATGAAATCCAATCTCACCGCTAGAAGCTGAAAAGGCGCCATTTTCCTTCGCATAATCAAACCACTAATTAATCGTTTTCCAGCCAATAACGTTCGATTTCCATTCTCAATCAAGCGTAAACAATTCACCTAATACTCACCAACGGGTATTTCCCGCTTTCCATCCGCCAAACAAATCAACAAACCAATCAAAATCAACCGAAATCGAATCATTTCGGACTATTTTCCAATATGGCGTCGTCCGCCAATTAAAGTAGTGCGTTGCACTATTCTTGCACCGACCGACCAATTGTAACTGGGTACTATAGTACTTGAGCTAGTGCGTTCTTAGATTAGCGAGTACTGTCTGTGTCCCGTGTGACGATCACGAACCGACTGCGATGCGATCGAGAACGCCGAGGAAAAGGTGGCTGTGAAGATGATTTGTGTTGTCACGACGACGACGACGACGATGACGACGGCATGGTGTCCTATGTTTTGGCGTGTGCCGCCAGCAACCGGCGGCTACTTTGATGCATGTGATGTGTGAAGAAGATGCGGGAAAATTGTGACCGAGTGACTGAGTTTTCCGCATGTGGGGGCGCGGCGAGAAGGGATTGGACGCTAGTAGGTTTACATATATTTTCACAGCTGATGAGTTGTTTGGTGGGCGAGTGAAATGGGGCGGCAGAAAACATGAGTTTATTTTTAAAGTCTGAATGTTGGTAAACAACTGGCAGCATCTAGGTACGATTGACTGTGACCAGTTTGTAAGTGTTGAATGGGTGCATTCAACGCTGAAGGCGGAGTTGGTGAGATACATAGGCCAGGCCAGAATGCATTGGGTGAAGGTCGCCGCACATCTTGTAGGTAGGTACTGTAGAAAAGCGAGTGTAGAATTTGACCTGGCTCACATATGACCGTTGGAAAGTACGCTGAATGAAACTCAATTTAATGGTAATTTCCGTGGCAGTTAAAGACTTGACCTGATGACATGCTTTGCAGAAGAAAATTGATAATGGAGCAATAAAAATACAAATCTTTTCTCATGTCGACAGAACATCTGACCATCGTAGGATTCAAAGAAAAGAAAAAGGCTTTGGCAAATAATGTCTGCACATAGTATTCCGTCGAAACGAATTGTGCTGATACGTAAATATTGTCGTCGCGGTTGAAACCCGAAGTTTCCCCACACCCGACAATCGAATTTTCTCAAAATCCGTACGTGAAAGCTAACGTCGGACGTAGTGCGCTGGACAGCGGACCTGGCCCTCTATCCAGCGCACTGTGCCCGACGTACGTCCGACACACGGTTTAGGAGAAACATCGATTTTCGCGTGTCAAAAATTCCGATTTTCAACTGCACGAACAATATAACGCAAAATAAATCAAAATCAATTGTTCGGATCGCAAACGATCCCAAGTAACATTTTGATGGCCAATCAGTCTTGTAGAGGTACTGAGAACCGCCATAAAGCCTAGCAACTTTTTATTTTGGATTTATGAAAGTTCTAAGAATCTCTTCTAGTCTATTTGACTGAAAATGTTCCTTGAGGAAGTGCCTATTTCATTTACGACCTTGGAAAGATTGAAACATACTTGCCTTACCGATCAGGCTAAGGCCGGGGTGGCCTCTGCTGTACACAGTAGCCTATTTCATTCCACTCGGTCCATAGCTGTTTGTCTCCAGTTTCGCACTCTGCGTAGAGTCCGCAGATCGTCCTCCACTTGGTCGACCCACCTAGCTCACTGTGCTCCACATCTTCTTGTACCGGTCGGATGACTCTCGAGAACCATTTTAGTCAGGTTTCTATCCGACATCCTGATGACGTGACCCGCCCACCGTAGCCTTCCGATTTTCGCGGTATGGACGATGATTGGTTCTCTCAACAGCTGATGCAGCTCGTACTTCATTCGCATTCTCCAAGTCCCGCCTTCCATCTACTGCACTCCGCCGTAGATGGTACGCAACACCTTCCGTTCGAAAACTCCAAGGGCGCGTTGGTCCTCTGCACGTAGGGTCCAAGTTTCGTGCCGATAGAGGACGACCGGTCTAATCAGCGTTTTGTAGATAGTTAACTTCGTGTTACGGCGAACTTCATTCGATCGTAGACTTCTGCGGAGTACAAAGTAAGCACGATTTCCTGCCCCAATGCGCCTCTGAATTTCTCTGCTGGTGTCGTTGTCGGCGGTACACGAATTCATCACCGTCGATATAAATTCGGGGTGGCGGGCGCGGTGATTCCTCCCTGGAGACCTTTACAATCACGTACTTTGTCTTCGACACATTAATGACTAATCCGATTCACCTGGCTTCACTCTTTAGTCGGATGTACGTTTCCGCCATCGTCTCAAATTTACGAGCTATAATATCAATATCATCAGCGAAACCAAACAGCTGAACGGACTTCGTGAAAATCGTTCCACTCGTGTTTATCCCCGCTCTCTTTGTAACACCCTCTAAAGCGATGTTGAACAGCAAGCACGAAAGACTATCACCTTGCCGTAACCCTCTGCGAGATTCGAAGGGACTCGAGAGTATCCCTGATACTCGAACTACGCACATCACTCGATCCATCGTCGCTTTGATCAACCGTGTATCCGTGTATCATACGCCGATTTGAAATCGATGAACAAGTGATGTGTGAGCACGTTGTATTCGCGGCATTTCTGCAACACCTGGCGGATGGCGAACATGTGGTCCGTTGTAGCGCGTTCATCCATAAATCCAGCCTGATATTGCCCCACGAACTCTCTTGCAATCGGTGATAGACGGCGGCATAACATTTGAGAGAGTATCTTGTAGGCAGCGCTCAGTAGTGTGATCGCGCGGTAGTTCCCGCAATCCAACTTGTCGCCCTTTTTGTGGATGGGACACACGATACCTTCCATCCATTCCTCCGGTAATACTTCCTCCTCCCAATTCTTGGCAATGACCCAGTGTAGTGCTCTCACCAGTGCTGCTTCTTCACCGTATTTTAGAAGCTCGCTTGGTAGTTGATCTGCTCCAGCGGCTTTGTTGTTTTTCGACCGGCCAACCTCCTCCTCCATCTCTTGGAGATTAGGGGCTGTAAACTTTTCGTCCTGCACACGTACTCCTAGAACTGTTACCACGTCACATTCGGTGCTTGCAACGTCGTCATTGAGGTGCTCATCGTAATGCTGCCGCCACCTCTCGACTACTTCACGCTCACTCGTGAGAAGATTCTCGTGATTATCTCGACATACACTGTGGTGCATAATTGATCGGACAAACGCCAATTTTCATACAAAATGGCCAAGTTTGAGATGCTGTAACTATGGTTTGCTTTGGTGGATTGAGCTCAATTTTTGACACGGAACTACGAATATGCTGAATTTTGTGTATACAAAGTATAAAATGTTTTCGTTCACAGGTCTGGGCGTGGCAAGGCGTTGAAAATATTGCAAAAGTGATCGGACAGCGGTACCCCTTTGATTTACACGCGTGCAATGGCAATGGCAATGGCAGGCAAAGAAAGCCCTTCAATTAATAACTGTGGAAGTGCTCTGAGAACACTAAGTTGAAGCGAGGCAGGCCAAGTTCCAATGCGAACGTCGAGCCATAAAGAAGAAGAAGAAGAATTATGCTGTTACAACCTGCGAGGCCAAGTGACTTGAAATTCCATGTTATAAGTTTCCTTTTGTAGTCCTTTTTTCGTCGCATGGGTCTTCTAGAAGTTTCTTTAGAGAGTACTCCACCCAGCTAACACAAAGTCCTATATGATGTTGAATAGGATGCTAAAGTGGAGACCATGTGGGTGCATGCTTACATTTAACCACGTGTAAAGTGTGTGTATATCGCCGCCACTTTCACAACTTATTCATCATCATATGCGATCGTGTGTTGACTGGGATGTTTCTTCCTGGGATCTTCCAGAAGTTTCTTCCTCCGACAATCCTCCAGGAATTTCTTTCGGAAATTCTAACGCAGTATCAGCTGGTAATCATTCAGGTTTTCCTTCCGGAAACCTTTTCGGAAACCCTTGACGGGTTTCTCTTGAGAATCCTCCAGAAATTCCTTCTGGGAATCCTACGCTAGTTCTTGTTTGAAATTATAAAAAGCTCATACTGATAGTCCTTTACGAGAACCTGCTGATAATCGGTCAGAAGTTTCTTCTGAGATTCCAGCTTGCATTTTTTGGGGAATCACCCGGAAATTGCTCATGGGAATCTTACAGGAATATTCTTACTCCCAATTCTGGTGGAAACCCCAGAAGACATCCCCAATAGCCATCAATAAATATCCTTAGTGAGTTTAGGAAGGAATCTCCATTATTACTTCCTGAAGAAATCTTAAAATGGAATCACTTGAGGAAACCCTACAAGAATCCCTAGAAGTTATTTCTGGAGTAACCCGCAGAAAAAAAACTCAAGTAAAAATCTTGGAGGAATCCCCAAGTGGAATTTCTAAAGGAATTGCTGCATAAAACTCTGCATGGAAAACCCTTGAAAGAATCTTCCAATTTTTGGAAGAATTCACAGATTGAGCCCCTGGGAAAATTATCCCATGAGAAACCCCGGAACTCAATCTTTCTCAACGAAACTCAAACTCAGTTGTCAAGCTACTAGAAAGTCATCGACTCAGATCAAAGTTTTATCAGATTCATGCCAGAGGCCAGAATTCCAGATTTCTAGTTAGAATTTTAGGATTCTTTTCACATTCATTCGTTGTTCACTGAATTCTTTCTGAATAGTGTGTAGTCCAACCCTTAAAGGATAGGATAGAATTGGAAAATGAACCATGTTTACTCGCACCAAGACTTCCACCTAGCATTCAGTGGCTCCCGAATTCAGGGGGGGGGGGCTCCAAATCAAGGAAGGTTTCTAACACTAGTTTGAATAAAGCTCTTTAAATAGCGAAAGATTCCTAGAAGTATACGTTCAATACTTCAGATCTGCTGATAAGCATTCAGAGACGCCTTAATGGTTATCAAGAGTTTTTTTTACGGGCACACAGATAGTCAATTTGAAGGCCTTTTATTGACAATTGTAAATGTACACATTTTATTCAAGTAGTTTGATATGTTTAGTTTTGTTTAGTTTGAATTACTCTTTAGCTATAGGAGCCCTAAATACAAGAAAGTTTTAGAAATCAGAGTTGAATTTTTCGAAATTCAGTACCAAGTAAATACTTACCTGGCCTCGGGGATATCTTTCTTGACATATCTAACAGTTGCTTCAAAAATTTCTACAAAAAATCCTTTTACTTTAGGGATTGCTTCCTAAATTTTTCTAAGCATTGATTTAGGAATACTTACATTTATTCGTTCAGGAACTCCTCCAAGCATTTATCCAGGAATTTCTTCAGAAAATGATCAAAAAATCCTTTAGGAATTCCTTTGATGTTTTTTTTTAGGAATTTATTCAAGCATTCGTTTAGGAATACCTTTTTGGATTCCTTCCTAAAGTCCATCAAGGATCATGTCATGAAGTTCTTCGACGAATTTTTCAGATGAACCTAAAATAACTTCTCCAAGAATTCCTTTAGATATTTCTCCAAGAAAGAATCTTGCAGGGTTTCCTCGTAGAACATATTTTTGATGAACTTCCTAAACGGATCTTTGGGAGATTTTCTAAAGGAATTTTGGAGGAATTCCCGAAGGAATCCTTGCAGGAATTTTTGAAGGAAATTATCTATAGGAATCCTTGAGGAATCGTCTAGATGAATTCTAAGATGTATTCGGAAAGAATCTTTGGGTTGGAGGTATATTTGAGGCCATTCTTGAAGGATTACTACAGCACTATGAAGAAGTACGTAAAGGATTCCTGAAGAAATTTTAAAAGCAAAGGGATTTAGATTATTTCTAGATTATTTCTTAAAGGAATCAATGACGTAAACCCCAAAGAATTCCAAATTCTTTGGTACAAATAAAAAAAAACAATATTCAAAAGAATGGCTATAAGTTTCCTTTGAGGAATTTCTAAAGAGGCTTTGGAGGAATTTCTGATGGACCCCCTGAGGAAATTTATGCAAGAACCCTTTGGAAATAAATGTGTTCACTCATGTAGGATTATCTAAAGGTAATCCTTGAACGATTCTTTGTAAGGTAGCTTGAAAAAAAAAATCCTTGAAGAGAAATATTATTCATTAGAATTTCTTATAGGATTCTTGAACGAATTGTTATAAAAACTTGAAAAAAACGCCTAAGGAATCTATGGACGATTTCCTACAGCAATTATTGAAGGAATTTCTGAAGAAATCTCTGAAGGTATAACTATAGAAACGCTTGAACAAATGCCTAAGAATTCGTTTAAAGGACTTCAAGAAAAAAACGTTTGAGGCATTCAAAAAAAAACTCTTGAAGAAATTAAAAAAAAAAGTCTTGAAGCAATTCCTAAAGGATCTGGAAAATTGAATCATTTGGGTTAGCCCCAAGGAATCTTTTGTGGAAATCTTTAAGAAACTCTACATGGAATTCTTGGGAATACATAATACTGAAGCAATCGCAGTAGCAATTTTCGAAGCAATTTTGTATAATTTGGATGCTTTGGATACTTTGTTTTATTTTGTAAAAAAAAATCCTTAAAGTAACTCCGACTGGTGAGATTACCAAACAGCAAATTGATGAGGCACTTGAGCATGTTCCTGCTGACGTCTGTGACATCAATATAACTAGCTTCTCGCTGCCTGAAATAGAGTCAGCCATCAGACAACTAAAACCATCTAACTCTCCTGGTCCTGACGGAATACCTTCCAATGTTATTCGTAACTGCGCCAACTCGCTAGTGAAGCCACTGGGGATGATTATCAATCAGTCACTTCTTCAAGGCATCTTCCCAAGCTGCTGGAAAAGATCTGTCATATTCCCGGTATACAAAAAAGGAAACCGCAATCTAGTCACCAACTACCGTGGGATTACTTCCCTTTGCGCTGCCTCGAAACTTTTTGAGATTCTTGTGAGCCAATCCATACAGCGTTCCGTTGCGCAGTATATTTCGATAGATCAACATGGATTCTACCCCGGTCGCTCGATTGAAACAAACTTAGTCGAATTCAGCTCCTTTTGTTTGCAGCACATAGAGAATGGCTCACAAATCGACACAGTTTATACAGACATTAAGGCTGCATTTGATCGAGTTAATCACACCATTTTGCTAGCTAAGCTTAAACGTATTGGAGCTTCCGATAACCTCGTTCGCTGGCTAGAATCATATCTTACCAACCGTTTACTCTCAGTAAAACTAGGAAACGCTGAGTCGTGGATCTTCCATAGTACGTCAGGTGTTCCACAAGGAAGCAACGTCAGACCGCTTCTTTTCTCGATCTTCTTCAACGATATATGCTTAGTGCTTCCGAAAGGGTGTAAAATCGTGTATGCCGATGATGTCAAAATTTATGTTGTTATACGTACGACTGAAGACTGTTGCAACCTGCAGAAACTAGTTGACAAATTCTCCGAATGGTGTTGTGCGAATCGACTTGACATCAGCGTTTCGAAATGTTCTGTTATCAGTTTCAACCGGAAGAAATCACCAATACTACATGGATACACCCTTGAAGGTGAACTGATCAAGCGAGAACTGGTTGTCAAGGACCTTGGAGTCCTTCTGGACTACAAGCTGACCTTCCACAACCATTACAACAGTATTATTGCAAAAGCTAATAAAAATCTGGGATTTATCATGAAGTCATCAAGAGAGTTTCGTGATCCCTACTGCCTTAGGGCGCTCTACTGTTCTCTTGTGCGATCAATTCTGGAAACAGCAGCTGTTGTATGGAGTCCATACACTGATGTTTGGACAACAAGAATTGAAGCAATACAGAAGAAGTTCATCAGGTACGCGCTACGACACCTTCCTTGGACGGACCCGGTTCATCTTCCTCCATATGAAAGCCGATGCTTGCTACTGGGCATGGAATCGCTAGCCAGAAGACGAAGAAACATTCACGCTTTATTCGTTGCGAAGCTGCTCTTAGGGAAAACTGATGCTCCAAATATCATGGCAAAATTGAACATAAATGCAACTTCGGTAGCTCTGCGAAACAGGCCCTTTTTTAGGCTTCCTTTCCATCCGACAACATATGGACAAAAGGAACCTATACGTGCAATGTGTGAAATTTTTAATTCTGTGTATAATCTTTTTGATTTTAATGTTAGTTGTGAAACTTTTAAAACTCGTCTACGTAGTCTTGTATAATGTTCTTGTTAGTTTTGTAACATTTTGTTTTGTTGTTTAGTTGCGTTAGTTTAGTCATGTAGACCTTTGTCGTCAGATGATGTAATTTTTTAAATAAATAAATAAATAAATAAATAAATAAATCGTAATAGATACCAGAGAAAGAGTGCTTAGAGTTCCTCACTTGGAACAAATGCTTGATGAAATCGTTAGAAAAGTTTCTTAGACGTTTCGTGAAGGAAGTTCGAACTAAACTGGAGTTATCGCTAAATAAATCTTAAAAGGTATCAAACATTTCTGATGGAAACCTTGGAAGAATACCTAAAGGATTCATTGAAGGAATTCCAGTAGAATTTCATAGAAGAATTTCTGTGAGAATTCTTGAAAGAATTTTTACATTTTTTATTGGAATTTCTGAAGCATTTCCTCGCAAATTTCTTTTGCATTTCTTTCAGTAATTGCTTTGGAAATCCGTGCAGCATTTTTTTTTGCTTAATCATTTATTTGTAGGCTCATGCGCCATCAGGCATAACGGAGCCAAGTTCATTTGAAACTGTTATTTTTACAATTTCATGTTAATTTCTTATACATTATGTTAGTTTTGAGGAACCGTAAAACTCGCGGTTTGGTCGAAATTAAGGAGAACAAAAAATGTTTTATGCAGGGTTGGGATTATGGGGACTTTCCGTTGACCTTCAGCAGCACCGAGGAGAGTTTTGGCATTTCGGTACTGGTTAAACGTAGAGTGGACAAACGACCTGTAACGAAACCTATTTTACCGAAATTATTTTACCAATTCCTTATGAATTCGGTTCGGTAACTCTGTTGGAAATTGTTTTGGCAATAATATTCAAAATTTAATTAGTGTGCGATTTTTGAAAATATCTACAACACTGCTTTTTGGAATTCTTTAGGCAATTGCTTATGAAATTTATCACGCAACTCCTACAGAATTCCAGCAATTACTTAGAAAGTTTCACCGGCAGTCGCTTTGCTGATAAACTAATATTTTGTAATTCCTTCAATGGTTTTTTAGAAATTCATTCGATAGGTACTTTGAAAATATCCTAGTCAATTCGTTTGTAAATTTCTTTTGATGATTCTTCACGGAATTCCATCTGTTATTGCTTTTGAAGTTCTATGAGATACACTCTTGCGAAGTAATAAAAATCCAAGAATTTATAACAGAACGGCCGAAGAAAATATCAAAAGAATTGCCTTCAAAAAAAAAAAGGTGATTACGAGAGAATTTCACAAAGCAATTCCTAAAAATGTTTGAAGAAATTTCAATAATTTTTTTGGAAGAATTTGTGTGAGAATTCTTAGACAAATTCTTATATATTATTATTGGACTTTCTAAAGCAGTGATCCTTAAGCCTATTTTTTCAACTGGCTGTATCCAAAAATCTAAATCGTTTTTTTTGGTGACCGCGGTTCTAAAGTATTTATTGGAGGAATTCTTGAATCCTTAAATGGCTTATTGGAAAAATTTCTGAAGGATTTCTAGTAAAAACACTCAAAGCATCCTCTGGAGAAATTCCTACAGAATTTTTTGGAGGAATTTGTGTAAGAATCTTCGAAAAATCTGGCAGGAGTAATTATACAAATACATAATGGAATGCTTGCATGAAAGAATTTCCAAAAGATTTCTTGTACAAAATTATTTGTAAAATAGCAGAGAAATCAGTTAAAGAATACCTTAATGAATGTAATCATTAAACCCTCCCTCCTAAGATGGTTAGGTTTTTCGCACCACGATGGCGTAGTACACGTTCAGCGCGGCTGTCTGGGCCATATTGAACCCAACATCCTACTAGGATTAAATAAATTCTAAGAGAATACTTGAATAAATTCAAAATGAATCTTTAGAGAAATCGCAAGAGAATGAGAGAATTTATTGGTTGATTTGGATTAACTACTTGAGAAATGTCTGGAAAAAAATCCTGAAGGAAGTTTTGAAAGAAATTTCTAAATGCCGCTTTGGAGGAATTTCTGTAGAATATTGAATAAATCCCTGGGAAAATCCCAAAAGTAATCCGCTGTAGAATTCTTGGAGAAGTTATTAACTAAATTAAACAAGAAATGCTTATCTACGTAAAAAAAAAGAAATGCTTATCCAATTGATGAAACCTTCACAGGAGTTTCTAACAAGATCCTTGAAGAAAATCTGGAAGAATCTTTTGATAATTTCCAAAAGATTTTTTTTTCAAGATTGTTTTGAAATTCTTGGTAAAATTCTTGAAGCGATTCCTGAAGAATTTCTGATGGATATTCTCTGTGAAATATTCAGGCCAAACATTTCAATAGGTCCTATCTGCATTCGAGAGGCTCTAGGGGTCGCAGTACCGACCACTTTTGGTTAGTACCGGTATTTCGGTACTGGGACTGACAGTACCGGTAGTACCGGTAAATTACCGGTACTGGGAAATTTTTCACTAAAATGAAGAGTAATGCACAGAAAATCAACAATTTACCAGGCATTTGAGAATTACGGTTTTTAGCTATCCAGCAAACAATAAATTAAAAAAAATATAGATAAATCAAAAAGATAGAAAGTAGTTTGTTGTATGAAACTTATTTTGGAGCTATTGTTTAGCTTCTGTGCAGTTTCACAAGCAGTATTTCGGTCAGTTTAGAATGAAAAAGGAACAGTCTTACATGTACAAAAATCAAATAGCTGCGAGGTGAAGACAGAAGATGATATAAATATTTTTTTCTTGATGATGCTATCAACGGATTATAAAAACTGAAGAAATAACAAGACACCCTGATCTAACAAAATTGGTTTTAAATGTTTCCATTGTATATTGGCTATACTAATGATTGGATTTCAGTACTTCGGGAGAGATTTCGCGGTACCGAAAGTACCGGTACCAATGCTCAGTCAGTACCGGTATTTCGGTACCAAAATCTGGTCGGTAATACCGGTATTTTCGGTACCGGTACTACCGGTACTACATCCCTAAGAGGCTCTCTTTGCTCACTTTCTCTTTCAATTATTACAATGTAATGATACACTTTTCAACTACTTTTGCAATACAAATCAAGAGACGATTGTTTTGACCATCGTTCCATGCAAGGAGATAATCATAATTCAAATAAACAGCTGAGAAAGAGAGGGAAACCAAAAAGAGCCTCTCTTCTGCAGATTGGACCTTTAAAAATGTTTGACCTGTATTAGCCTTGTATTAATCACTTAATGGATACTTCTAGGCATTTCTTGAGAATTCCTGAAGGAAGTGGCAAAACTCCTAGGAGGCATCCCTGGAGAAACTGCTGAAGATCTTTTTTGGTTAGATGTCATTTTCACACTTCTCAAAACAAAGGAATAAAGTGCATTTGGTTTTATCTATCTATATAAAAATGCAGTGGCATACGTGGGACCGCGCATAACTTGTGAACGGATGGTCCGATTTGGGTCGTCTAAGTTTTGTTCTGTTAGTTTTCACCCAAGGAAGGTTTATGAGGCCAAAAACATTGGAAAATTGCGAGTTTTTGAAAGTTGGGTTTTCATCCATTTTGAACGGGGACTTGGGCGCTTGGCCAATGACTTGAAACGTCAAAAAACGCAGTAGGCAAGACAAAGTTTGCCGGGGACAGCTAGTTTCTTATATTTGTATTGTTACTAAGTTCCTCTGAGATTTTGTTTTTGATTGAAGTTACATATCAGCAATTAGTTTCGCTAAATACAACTCGTCAACGACGCGGTGGCGGTTTGTAAAGATACTGAGCAAGCAACCATGCGTCTCCACTCTCCATGTGCCGTTGAGCTCTCTTTCAGACTATACTTATGTCGTTGCTAAGAGCTTTGCGACGAGAAAGCTTTATAGCCGTAAAGCTCGTAGTAAAAACAGCAGTGTGAACCAGGCATTAGATTTACTTCAAAATATGGCATTCCATTGCCAAATCTGCTCTCACCTATACGGAGACAATGCTTCCACCCCAAACATAATCCCCATCAGAGTGTGTTTGGAAACATTCACTCATACAGCCCCACCGGATGTAGATAAACAATTCTTATCAGCAGCGAGGATATTGCCAATGTTGTCCTATCCTCACAGGCATCTGACAGCCACATGGCCAGGACTCTCTCCGCGCATGCGATTTAACCATGCATCCCTAGCTCCAATGTCCCAATCCCCAGCTGGAAGCTGCGACCCCCAGCACTTCCTCCAGCAACAGAACGTAAACAGAGAGCATTTCCTGTCCATCCGCGGGTGGTCTGCTGCAATGGTATTGGTGGCTTCAGCAGACTCTCCGTTGAGGAATCTTTCACCAACAAGGACCACTCGCAGCATCCTCCCGTTCAGTTCGAGACGGACGCTCGCGGTGAGAGATTCTTCTGCGCTTTCGCTGACGGCTGCTGTTGGTCGTTGGGCTGTTGTTGGCCTTCCGCCTTTTGGTGTTCGGTGGTTTACTGGGAAGTTTTCCCCCTGTGTGTAACTTTTCCTGGCCTGCGACGGATCGCAAGCGCCATTTTTCCGAGTTGACGGAGGATTTCTTGAAATTAGGGATTTGGGTTTCGGGATTCGCGTCCGTGTTCTAACCGTGGTGTGGTGGGGTGCGTTGTGTGTCGTGTTTAGTGTTGGTGCCCCAGTGCCCGAGGGCCCGTGTGACACGGATGCTGGGCGCAGAAAAAAGTGGTGAAAAACCGACGGCAACTGGGGGAAGGAAAAGTGTCAAAAAGTGGGTGAATTTTTCACGTTCTGACGTTTGATGGCCTGCAGGAAGAGCCAGGAATAATCGGAATTCTGCCTTGCGGGGATAATCCGGCAGCTCGGTAGGTCGTTGTCGTCTTCGTCGCGGGTGTTTCGCTCGGTCGTTCGCGTAGCCGTCGCCGTCGTCGTGGATGCTTTGGCCGGAAGTGAAATTTGACGGAAGGTAGCTGTGGCATCCTCTGGCTGGATGCTGTGAAAAGCTGGGATGGAAGATGCTTTTTGCTCATGATAATTGATGTTGTGTTCCGTCGTAAAGTGTAGCGTAGTTCAAGTATTTTTTTTACGGGTAACAAAGTGTTCATCAATAGCTGGATGATTGTCGTATTGAAAGCCAGTGTCGTAGCTTCAACTAGCCCGGAAGTGGAGAGTAGTGAATAGTGTGTCTCTCCCTAGAAGTGTGAATGCCCTCCTAAGCAACAAAACTTCGATTCATCATGAAGCATTTGACATCGTTTGTGGCATATGCCGCATGGATTCTGCTGGTGGCTGAAGCCCTTCCGGACATCATCCGAATCGGTAAGTCTCGAGAAACGGAAACGTCACACAAAGCGAGAATGATTCACCGCACACAGATTTGGACTCTGTTATGTAGTTTGATATCCTTGTCTCGTCTCATCTCGTCCCGTTTGTGTCTGCCAGAGGGGCGCTACTAACACAGTCACGTATGCTCTGGGGTTCTTTTTTTTACGAATGGGAAGAAGCTGTGTGAACAAAGCACGGACAATGCAAAACATGATTCCAGTGATTTTTTTCTCGTGTAGTGATACAAAGTACCCGACTATGCTTGTGCCAACCGTAAACATAGAGGAACACGAGATCGGAACAACTGTTTTGCAACACATGAGTGATAGTGTTTTGTGTACCTATCTTTTTTTGTTATTCCCGATAGGGAAGAATCATAAAAGAAGATCAAATTTTGCCATGCAAGGATCATCGAATTTGTCAGATTTTGGGAATGGTAAATGATTCGAATTACAATTTGAATACTAAAGGGTGATACGGTCAAAATTTGGTCAAACAATTTTTTTCATAACTTGAAACTGCGTACACCAAAACAGCTAATTTTTGGACCAGTAATGCTACATTATATGTAGCTTATACCATAAAATTTTCATCAAAATCGATTATGTAATGGTTGATATATAGATTAAACTATCGACCTACCTTTTTAAAATTTTGTACAAAGGCGCTTCATAGTAAATTTTTGGAAATTTAAGGTCAGTAAAGCACAATTTTGATTATAAAACTACCAATTGCTCCGATTTTTATCAAAATTTTACAGTATAATACTATTATGTAAATATGTTCTTAGTAAAATTTTGAGCCATTTTGTATGAATACTTTCAAAGTTGTAGCAGTTTGAATATGAAAAAAAACTGACCGGGTGCCACTTAAGCAAATATAACTTTGTAACGGCTGGATCAAATTGAATGAAATTTTTACATTACATTTTGATATGCATACTTCACATACAGAAAAATTTTCATTGAAATCGGTTAAGTATCTCTGGCTCTATAAATAAAACAGTAAAACGTGTGAATCCTCTTTGCACAAAATTTTAAAATTGCAGATCTCACGGTTCAACAATATCTCCGCAAATACTAGACCGATTTTGATGAAAATTTTATGGTACAAGCTACATATAATGTACTATTACTGATCAAAAATCAGCTGTTTTGGTGTACGCAATCTAAAGTTATGAAAAAAATTGTGTGACCAAAATTTGACTTGACTTGACAAAATTTGACAAAATTTGACCACCTAAACAAATATAACTTTGTAACGGCTGGATTAAATTGAATGAAATTTTTACACGACATTTTGATATGTATACTTTACATACAAAAAAATTTTCATTGAAATTGGTTCAGTATTTCTGGCTCTATAAATAAAAGAGTAAAAATGTGTTTTTATTTTTTAATCCTCTTTGTACAAAATTTTAAAATTGCAGTTTTCAGGATTCACAATATCTCCGCAAATACTAAACCGATTTTGATGAAAATTTTATGGTATAAGCTTCATATAAAATACCATTACTGGTCCAAAATTCAGCTGTTTTGGTGTACGCAGTTTCAAGTTATGAAACAAATTGTTTGACCAAATTTTGACCGTATCACCCTTTAGAAAACGGCCGGAGTGTATATAGTATTTTTGGAATTATGTAGTTACTGTTTTGTTAACATTTGACTTCATCATATTTTTTTTTTCGTTTTAGGTAACATCTTATAACTTGGTTAAAGGCTGTCCATTCATTACGTAAGGGAATTTTCACGATTCCGGCGACAGAAAATCTTTAACATTATAGAGAAGTTCTTCTAGCAAATTCTTCAGAAGATTTATTAAAAATTACTCTACTTATATTTTTTGTAATTCCTTAAGAGATTCTTGTAGGACAGTCTCCAGAGGTTCTTCCAAGTATTTATCCCGAAATTTCTCCAGCGATTCCTTCTTAAATTCTGATTTTTTGCAGCAATGCTTTATGAAATTTTTGTTGGAGTTTCCAAAAGATTTTCCTCTAGAAATTCCTCTACAAAGTTTCCAAAAGATTCTTCTAGAAGGGGGTTCCTCGGATGTTTCATATTTCTCCAGAGATTGCACCATAAACTTCTCTTGGGACATCTCTTAAGGAATTCTTGAAGAAATTTTTCAGGGGCCCTTTAAGAAATCCCTTCAGAGAGTATTTCAGGGATTCTTTCAGAAACCACTTCCGGATTTATTTCTTTGCGTTTCTCCAGGAATATCTCTAGAAATTCTTTATGGAATAACTGCAGAGCATACTCCAGATTTCCTGCCATTTTTTAAGAAATGCCTCGGAAAAATTAAATTTCGTTAGAAATATATTAAAGTGATTTCTTTAAAAATTCTTCCAGATTTGTTTCAAATTTCTGCTGGATTTCCTCCGCTCTAGCGATTATTCAAGAAAATGTTTGTCCACTTACATCTTATTTAGGGATTTATTCACGAACTCTTTCAATATTTTTGTCTGCAGTTTCCGTTCGGATTCCTAAAGAAATTATTTCAAGGATTCCATGAGAATTTTTTCCTAGTTTATTTCAGAAATTTCTCAAGAGTGTCTTTCAGAAATCTCTTCAGGGATTGTTTTTTCCCGTAACTACTCTAAGAACTTTTCCCTGAATTCCTCAGAAGATTTATAATAAAATTCTTGTAGTAATTCCTCCTGTCTATCTATCCTATCTAAGCTATCTCAAGGGGTTCCTTAAGGTATTCCCCAGGGGTTCCAGCAGAGCCTCTTGCATAGATTACTTCAGATTTTTTCTCTCATAAAATTCTTCCTCCAGGTGTTCCCTAGAGATTCCTGTAGAAACTTTCCCAGAGATTACTTAAGAAATTGCTTCGGAGAAATTTTGTTCAGGAAATTTTCAAAAAAAAAAAATGCTGGAATCCATATTTCCTCCAAGAATAACTATAGAAACCTTTGAAACATTTCTCCAGTATTAGTTATTTCATGAAATACTTTTGTAAAATCCGTGAAGAAATATCTGGAATAGTTCCTTGAAAAATCTCTGGAGGAATAACAGGAGATACTTCTAAAGGGACCACAGGAGCAGTATCAGAAAGAAACCTTCTAGAGGTTTTTTTAGTAACCCCTGACAAAATTTGCCAAGGGTTTCCTGACGGAGCACTTGGAAAAAATCGGAAAGAATTTCTACAGAATTTTTGAAAAACTCTAGATCAATTCCTAAAAAAAAATCTTTAAAACAAAAATTCTTAAAAAATCCCGTACTGACTTTCATGAAAAAAAGCCTTGTGCTACTTAAACAGTTTATGGAAATATATCTGGGGAATTTTCTGACAAAGTTTCAGAAAGAATTTGTGGAGGAGCTTCTGGAGGAATTCCTGTAGCAGATTTTGAATAAATATTGAGCGATTCCAAGCAACAGCATCAAAATTAAGGAAATTTTTTAATTCATGATTTTCTATTGAACTGAAACTTTGCACAGTTTTTAAGTTCCATCTAAATCGTCATTTTCCGATATCAAATTTTTATTTTGAATCACGACTAACTTTTCAAAAGGGTGTATGTGAAAATGGTTCAAAAATATTCAAAAATCTGCACAGCCAAAATGGTTCTTTCGATTGCAATAAATTTTTCAGCAAAGTTAGATAACTAAATGGTGATTCCTAAGAAAATATACACTGTGAAAAAACATCTTTTTTAACATTAAAAAATATCATTTTTGTCACAAAAACTCAAATATCTCAAAACCCTATCTTTTTACCAACGTAATTTTTTTAGGGAAGACGGTCCATTGTATTAGCAATCTACCATAAAAATTTGGTGATGGTAAACTAATAAACAAAAAAGTTATAACATTTCAAACATTTCACAATTTTCACATTTGGTAAATATTTTTTTCTGTGTAAATTATTTCGATCAGAAATCGCAGTTAGATGCAGATTTTATTGTTCAGCAAAGTTAGATAACTAAATGGTGATTCCTAAGAAAATGTACACTGTGAAAAAAAAACTTTTTTTAACATTAAAAAATATCATTTTTGTCACAAAAACTCAAATATCTCAAAACCCTATCTTTTTACCAATGTAATTTTTTAGGGAAAACGGTCCATTGTATTAGCAATCTACCATAAAAAATTTGGTGATGATAAACTAATAAACAAAAAAGTTATGACAATTCTAACATTCCACAATTTTCACATTTAGTAATAATTTTTTTTAGTGTAAATTATTTCGGCCGGAAAGCGCAGTTTGATGCTGATTTTATTGTTAATGGCCTTGCGTGAGTAAAACAATCTGTTTTTATTATGTATTATGTATATTATATGTACAGTACTGTTCCGATTTTATCACGCCCTCCGCGCATTAGTCATTTATTTATTATTTGCTGTTACATTTGAGGACAAGTGTTTTCCCTCTTCTTCAAGATGAATGTTGAAAGCGTGTTTTGCAACGTTAAAAATATTGAAATGGGTATAAATGTTGAAGTATATTTCAAAGCATTTTTGAAAAGAGGCGTGATTAAATTGTTTAAACAGATGTCGCTGATGGTACGGTGGCATGACTCTCTGCACTTAGCACTTCTGGCAATTTCTCAGTTGTTGTCGTTTTCGAACTTCCTGCGCCCTGCTTTACCGATGATATACAGATGGCTCGTTTGTCAAAGTCTAGACGGCAGGACGTGCAAATGCGTAAATTTGTATTCAATTTGGGCATAACCAGTCTCTTTCAGTTTATCTATGAGATTTCGTAACTCTTTTGAACATTTTTTTTCACAAGCGGTCTACAAGAGAGCGTTGAGTTGAAGACCTTTGAGAAAGCGACTGTTCATGTTGTTCGTTAGATTATAATAAACAAAATCACTTATTAGTTTTAACTGACTAGTTTGGTGTTGTTTGCTTGGACGAAGAAAAAATTTACTATAACATTTTTAATATCCATAGCGGTAGTATTTTTTTGCTTTTTCGTGAGCATTTTCATGGTATGTATACAGTAAGGTGGCCCACACTTATATGAAAAACAAAAATTTCGAAAAATGCCAAGTCTTACCTTCTAAATCAGTTGTTTTGGAGTCCCAGAAGCTACGTTCAAAATTTGAGCAAAATCGGTTGAGCCTAAGGGGGCGCTCAAAACGCTTGAAGTTTGTATGGGAAAACTTGGCCAAATGTATGCAGAAATTTTAAGTTTTCGAATTTTGCCGCCAGGTGGCGCTGTAAGCGTTCAATAATCAAACCCTTTGGTCTTATTGTAGGTGACTATATGCCAAACAACTTTGTCGAAGACCGCAAAGTGATCCAACTTCTGTGAAAAAAGTTATACCCTTGGTAAAGTGAGGATAAACTTTATTGTTGTTTTTCCAATACATGTAAACGAATAATATCAATAATGAAATCTCACTACTTTGCCTCACTTTGCCTAGGGTATAACTTTTTTCACAGGCGTCGGATCACTTTGCGGTCTTCGACAAAGTTGTTTGGCATATAGTCACCTACAATAATACCAAAGGGTTTGATTATTGAACGCTTACAGCGCCACCTAGCGGCAAAATTAGAAAACTTAAAATTTCTACATACATTTGGCCAAGTTTTCCCATATAAACTTCAAGCGTTTTGAGCGCCCCCTTAGGCTCAACCGATTTTACTCAAATTTTGAACGTAGCTTCTGGGAGTCCAAAACAACTTATTTAGGAGGTAAGACTTAGCATTTTTCGAAATTTTTGTTTTTCATATAAGTGTGGGCCACCCTAGTATACAGACAAACAAACGTAACACTGACGAAATTTTCATTGACCACGCCTTTAACGATCATTTTGAATCTTGGTTGTGGCTTTCATAACCAGAAGAGTGCCCATCGTTTTTCTTTGCGTTTGACGTTTCACACTAGCGCCTTCTGATGACGATATTGCACAACGCAGTGTTTCGTGAAACATTTCCACCAGGTGGTGGTAGTGTGAACTGGGCGATGGATTTTCACGAAAATTGTTCTAGGCGTTTTGTCTGTTTGTCTGTGGTATGTACCTCTCATGCATTTGTTGTTGTTGAAGTTACTCGCATTTTTCCGATCATAAAGTCTGTTCTCTAAGGGCCGATTTCTTCACCTCGGCTTAACCCGTAAGCCAGGCTTACCCATATAGTTAAACCTGGCTTAACGCCTAAGCCAGGGTGAAGAAATCGACCCTAAGAGGTATTTTTTTGCAGATCAACTAGACGTATACGCGTATATATAAAACTTTTATTATGCAGCTTTCGTCTTCAAAATAAGTTTAATTCCATTTTTCTCATGATCAACAGCTTTTCAACACTATCAAGGGATTTTTTCACCAGTCACGTACAATAAAAAGTATGACAATCTCAATATTTTTGATCACAACACTGGATCGCGTGTAAGGTTCAAATAGATACTATAGTAATTATAAATAATCAAACAAAAATATCATGAAAACAACTTGTTTAATTCATGCGGTAGCCTTTACAATAAAATCAGCATCAAAATATAGTTCTCGAAATAATTTACACAGAAAAAAAATTTTTTTTTGTTGCTAAATATAAAAATTGTGAAATGTTTGAAATGTCATAACTTTTTTGTTTATCAGTTTACCATCACCAAAATTTTATGGTAGATAGCTGATATAATGGGCCATTTTCCCTAAAAAATTGACGTTGGTAAAAAGATAGGGTTCTGAGATATTTGAGTTTTTGTGACAAAGATCATATTTTTTATAGTAAAAAAAGAAATTTTTTACAGTGTATATTTTCTAAGGAATCATCATTTAGTTATCTAACTTTGCTGAAAAATTCATAACAATCGAACAATCCGTTTTTGCTGTACAGCTTTTAGAATATTTTTGAACTATTTTCGCATACACCCTTTTGAAAAGTTAGTCGTGAGTGAATATGAAGGTTTGATATCGAAAAATGGCGATTTAGATGAAATTGAAAAACTGTGCAAAGTTTCAGATATTTTTGAAATGGTCGCTCAGGATCGACTGACATGACTCCGTGAAATTCCTCTATTATGTCTAATTTCTCTAGAAATTCTTGAGAATCACTTCAATTTCTTGAGGTATGTGCTAACGTAAGAACCTCGACAATACACATAAAACGCGACGCGAGACAGGACACAACACTTATAGTTCTTACAACAAATTAAAATGAATTAAATTTACCTTTTAAGTCGACCGGTTTCGGACTCGACGTTGCCCATCGATAGGCGCCGCTATTTTTCAGCTACGACTTAAATTTCATGTTCATGACATCATTGTATATGGAATGTGAGTGTCAAAACGTATCATTGATCGTCGAAAAATCCCTCCCACAGTAAATTCCTGGCTACGTCATTGTATCAAAAAAACTCGGTTTCGTTCTTCTAATTCATTTTTTTTTTCTAAAAACTTTCATTGGGCTCCAGATGTTTTGACAATTCTTAAAGGGGGTCGCCACCTGAAAAAGGTTGGGAACCCCTGATCCAGTGTGTCCGTTCGAGTTTCCTCCCAAATTTTTTTTATGGATTTCTGGCAGTTTTTTTTTCGAGACTCTTTCAGCGATATCACCATCATTATTGATCCTATCTGGGTTTTCTTTAGGAATTTTCCCCAAGATTCCTTCTTGGAATTCTTTGGTATTCCTTCAGAGTCATTTTTCGACATTCCATCAGGGATTCTTCCAAGGACTCCTTAATTGATTCCTCCCAGGATTTCCCAAGGAACTTCTTCTTTCTTTCAGAAATAATTCCCAAAACTACATCAGGGATTTCTTCAGAATTATTCCTGCGTTTCCTCCAGGGATTCCTTTAGGTACTTCTTCCGGGCTTTCTCCAAGGTTTCCTTTAGAGATTCCTCTCGAGGTTCGTTCAGGCATTCTATCAAGGCTTTGTTCCCGGAATTCCTTTAGGGATTTGTTCCGGAATTTCTTCTGTGATTCCTTCATTGATTGTTCCCGGCTTTCCTTTAGAAATTTATCGCAGTATTCCTCCTGGGACTCCTGCCTAAGTTTTTTGTTTAGTTTTTCAGGGACCCTTTCGGGGATTCCCCCAAAATTCCTTTACAGGTTTCTCCTGGGATCTCTTCAGAGCCTGCTTCTAAGATTACTCTCTGGAATCCTTGTGTGATTTCTTTCGGGACTTATTCATTGATTCCTCCGAAGATTTCTATCGGGATCCTTCCTGGGTATTCTTAGATTTCTTCCGGACATTCATTAGGAATCACTTCCAGAATTTATATCCCGCAAAATTTCATCATTTATTTTTACGTGGTTTCTCATAGGAATTCCTTTCAAGATTCATTTAGGGATTCTTTCCTTTGGAGATTTCTGAATATTTTCAGGGATACCTTTTTCTGCTGGGGTCCCTTCATGGATTTCTCATATGATTTATTTGAAAATTTCTCTCGGGATTTGTTCAGAAATGTCTGTCGAGTTTCCGTCAAGGATTTCTTCAGTGACTCCTTCGGGAATTCCTCCCGGGATTCCTTCTGGGATTCCTCTCGAGATGTCTTCAGGGATTCATTCCAGAGTCCCTCAAGGAGTTTCTGCCGAGATTCCTACATAGTTTTTTTTTCAGGAATTTCTCCTGGGATTGCTTCAAGGCTTATTTTGGCGATCCCTCCCGGAACGGGGATTCCTTCAAGGATTCCTCTAGGATGTTCAAAAGGACTTCTTTTGAGATTCTTTCACGGAACACTTCAAAGTATTTTTTTTATGGATTCCTTCGTGGATTCCTTTCGGCCTTCTATCAGGTAATCCTTCCAAGATTCATCTAGGCATTCCTCTATAGATTCCTCCCGCGAGTTGATTATTCACAGATTTCCAGTAACGATTTTGTTCAGGTACTTTCTCCAGGTTTCTCCAGAAATTATTTCAGGGAGTTTTTAAGATTATTTTAGGTTTTAAGGTTTCTCTCCTGGGTTTCTTCTATAGGATTCCTTCCGAGATATCACCAGGATTTTCTCAGAGACTTCTCTTGAAATTACTTCAGAATTTTTTAATAGATTGTTTTTCCGCGATTTTTGCTGGGATTCCCTGTTGAAAAGACAATTACACCGTCTTCGAACTTGCGGCCTCTACAGACTGAACATTGCCAACATTCGACAACGGACAACACATATAACACTCGGTGGCCCAGTTGAAAATGTTTCGTTTGACGACAAGTTTTGCCCGACTGGAGCGGGAATCGAACCCACACTCCGAGGCTTATGAGACACCTAAACGACTGACGCCGCTAACCGCTCGGCCTCGAAGCCTAGATTCTTTCAAGGATTATTCCAGGGATTCTTCCCGGGATTCCCTCTAGACATCATCCTGGATTTTTTCCGGAATTCCTCCTTGAATTTCTCCCATTTTTTTACTGGATTCCTCCCGATAATATTTACGGAATTCCTGCGACGACTTCTCTATTGCTGTACGGTGGAGAAGGGGTGGTGGTTTGATTGGTATTACTCGCCAATGTAACGTGCCATTTATCATTAATGGAAGCATTTGTTACAAGGTGCGGGGAAATGTTATGGATTCTTCCTCAAAATAATGCTGGACCAACTGGAAGTCGAACCCAGACCTTCCCAGCATCGACTTACTGAATAAAAAAAATCCAAAATATTGAATAAAATTACTCTACGTTCCCTCTGGAACTTGGCCTGCCTTATCTTTAACTTAATATTGATTGAGCGCTTTCACGGTTATTAATTGAAGGGCTTTCTTTCAGACCATTGCACGAATTTGTATATTGTGAGGCAAGGACAATGATACACTATGCCCAAGGAATTCGAGAAAAGTTCCAGACCAGAACGGGAATCGAACCCCGGATTGGCGATCCAAAGTCTTATCCACACTTGGGGTGATGATCGACGCTATGCACTCCTTTGATTGCTACGTCGATTACAGCTGCGAGTGAGCCTCCACAGCTGTAATGGTACTGTTTAGGATGATGTCCAGTAGGGCAGTTCAGATTTCAAACATGTTGAAAATTCAATGTTCACATATGTTCATTACAATCCTTGGTGCAAAACTAGAGTCCTGTCAAATTTTCAGCCATATCGGTGGTGATTTAATGGTGGCCCAAGAGTAAAGTAGGTTTGTATGGGAATTACTATGGAGAATTTAAAAAAAAAAGTTCTCCGCGTTGTAGAGCATTCACACATGGATAAAGTCATAGGGTCAAAGTAAAATTGAGTTCTTCACATCTCAATGATGAATGTTGCCGAATACCGGAAATTCCAGTCAGTAAGCGTATGCCAGTGGCTGGCCAACACTTTAATTACTTAAGCCGGCTTAGGTCACGGCACTCATGAAATTTTGTCACAATAGATCTACTAGCTGGTCGCAGTGACTTATATTTGTTCGGTATATGTCACGGCACTACGTATATACAGCAGCCATGGTAAGCTAGAAAGTACGTGAGGCTTTTTTTGTGGTCCGTGTACTATTTTAATCTGTTACGCTCTGGAGTATCATGAGATCTCATCAGTCACCCCTTGATCGCCTACTTTTAAATCATTTCGGGAAATGATTGACTTGAAGACATGTATAAACCCTTCTCTAACAGTGGGACATCAAAGTGTAGACGTCTCATGTTCAAAACTGAATGAAGAAGTCTCTTTAGGATTATAAATTCCTAGGCAAAACTCAGCAACTAAGCAACTAACGCTGCAATCATTAGGCAACTTGCCAGAGAAAAAAAAACGAATACAGGATTGACTGATGGACCAACAACAGTTATGAAACCTCGTCATCCGTGGTTCGGAAATTGTATCTACTAGGGTGACTGACGGGTAAAATATTGTGTGGTGTATATGTGCATATGTGACGTCCTAGTTTATTGCGCATTTGTAGTGTTCCACGACAAGATGTTCTATTTTAATATACATTTGTAGTGCTTTATGAGATGAGATTTAATGATGTTCTATTAATTCAGAGCACTACAAATGTGAATATCATTTAGGGAATTATCAACAGGTTAAAATTGAATGCGTATCACAATAATAAAACTTATAATATAGTGTGGCATACGTTGTGCACCGTACCGTTGCCTGGAATGCTATTAGCTCGGCGATCACTGTAGTCCATATTGTCTCAGGGGCCCTTCAGTGTGTAAGCCAACAACGGGAAGGTACTATTGTAATACATGGGATACTAGTGACTTCTGCTGCGCGTACTAGCAGTAGCCTACGTTTCTTCTTGCGGTGATTTCGAAAAGACGATGGGTATGCACTATGCATTTAAGAACTCTGGTGGTCGGGAAGTTAGTACTGCCTCCTTCGATGTTGTCGGAGATAGTTACAGCTCAACACACTGTATGAAGTTATCTTCTCAGGTCTGTTGAGAAAGTTTACACGGGATTCTATGTGGTGTTGAACAGGATTCTATACTTGATATGAACTTGATTAGGATTGATAACTTGATAAGGACTGCAGAAGTACAGTCACCGAAAAATGCAGATAGTCGAGCTTAAAACAATCTGTAAGCTATATAGTCAACAGATGTCCTGCCAATGTCCCTGCGCGAGCCGGTCCGAACTCTTCCCAAGCAACACACTTGGACATTAACAAGTTCCTGTAATTTGTATGCAACTATATTGAAAGTTATGCCTTTTGAACCAATCGTCTTATTAACGACTAAATTGCAACCAAAAAAGCGCAAGAGGTGGAGCCAATATAAAACATCCATTCGTTATATGAACGGTTTTAATACGCAATCGATTTATAACCGAGATACAACTTATAGTCGACTTAAAAAATGGTGACCGATTCGACAACTAGTCAGCTAGTCACCACATTCGTCACTGCCAGTAATAATGCATCAACAGTTTCGTTCATGTGATTAATAAATTGTGTGTATAAATAGGGTATTGGTTCCCTTATAAAGCATGTGGCTCCCATTTTCATCCTACGAAAAACAAAGGATTGACGCGCTGTTTGTTTTGTTTCTTATTTTTGTATTTTTTGTTAGAAGTGAGCACCCACGAAAACACAAAGAACGGAATCAATCGGTGCCGTAATCGCTCGTATTCGAATAGGATGAATATGGGAGCGTGAGATTACTGATGGTACACATACCCTATACCGCAAATAAGGCTGACCGAGTGCCGTTCCAGATTTATCGGTAAGTTACGCATTTTAGCTCCGTATTCTCAACGCGCCTCAGTCTACCTATCATTTTGCGAGTGAAAATTTAGGCATTTGTGGTAAAAATTTACTCGCCATTTTGCTTTGACGGAGTGCATTTCAGCAGCTTATTTAATGCACCCATAAAATGCTGAAAATTAATTTTAGAATTTAGGAAGATACTATTTGCTTAATCATGTCTATGGGAATCCGAATTTACAAAGTACAACAATGCTGCACGCGGTACACGGAACCACCAAACTACCCAAAATTGAATGCCTTTGATAGCAATCCCATAGTTCGGCCCAATAAGTCAACATTTGAAATCGATTAAACTCACGCAAGGTAAATTTCCTTTACCTCCAGCTAAAAATGTACTCAAGAGTAGGTAAATTCAACCCAAGACCCCCTTCATTCAACCCAAATTTGGGTAAATCTACATTTACCCAAAATTGGCTTATTGGCCTAAAGGACTCCCGTTGGATATACGCATCTCTGTTTATTTACGACAACATCTGTGGGGGAGAGAGGAAAAACAACCTTATTTTGGGTAGCTAATCAATTTGTTATACTCATTTTAGGGTAAAATCGACCCAAAATAAGGTAGTTTAAATTTTCCGTGCAGGACATAAGCAACCAAAAAGCAGACACTTGGACGTATACTTCTCATTTACGTCGACAAGAGGCTGTCCATTTATTATGTATCGAAAATTTCACGTTTTTTGTAAAAAATGTAAACCCATTGTAAAATTTTTCGTGGAAAACTCCCAATATTTTTGTACGTTACGTAAGATTTCTCAAAACCCCGTATATTCAAATCTTCCCAGTGGTAGATACCAGTCGTTCAGTACTGCGAAAATGAGGCAGAATTTTTTTTATTGGGTCAATATTATACTTCCAATCAGTTTTTTTTTTAATTTTACCACTTAAATTTTATAAAATTTGGAATATGTCGATAAATTTATGAAGAAAAGGCTACATTTTATTTGTTTTGTTTGTTATTTTATTTTTTAAAGCACATTTTATATTTTTCATGGTCACAAAAACATTTTGCTGTACATTTTGGAACTTCTACCTCTCCTGTCAAAATTCTTCGTTATGTTCTAAATAAGTTCCAGGTGCAACATGTTTATAACAATCAGAATCAATGGTTTGGTTGATTTGGTTTGTAAACGGTTGTAACTAAGATTCGTTGAAACAAACAGATTATACTTCAGTTACAAATTGGTTTCGCAAGTTTCTACTAGTGATGACCTTTGTCTTCATTTTGGTAGTTATTATAAAACTGTTACACCTCAGTTTGGCATTAAGGTGAAACGGGACGCCGTGTTATTTTTCCTATCTTGCCTCTCTTTCTAACAATTTGCCTCGCGTTTTTGAAGATGGTAATCTCGAGTTCTATCGCACTGAAGATGCTGAAAAACAATCAGCATATGCACTGCAAGTGAGCATACACAGTGATAGGTTTTTGTTGAAAAATATGAAGTAGAATCTGAGATTACCATCTTAGTAGCAACAGAGCAATGGCGGATATTTCCCCGACCGTCCCGTCCGCCCTTAACAACAGGATTTTATTAGGTTTTAATTTTGTTTGTTTCATGTAAACTCAGTTGCAACATGTTTCCAACGATGATCATTTCCATTTTAGTTGCAGGTGCTACTTGGGTTCGGATGTTTGAACGCTCATGCTGATTGGTGGCACAACGCATTTTGGCCCACGGAAACCGTCTTCGGCTCTGTAAAAAAATGCATCTTCATCAAGCGTAGACAAACAGCTTATGATGATTTGAGAATTCCGGCTACCCCCGTTGGTTTGACTGCATCAATCTAAACACTTTTCAATTTGACCACCGCTAATCCATACATCGTTTACTAAAAATGGTTCAAACCGGTTGAATTAAACGTCATTCCGCTTATAGAACGGGATGAAACGGATCGCAGAATCAAAACAAAGCTGCCAAAATAAGGTTATCAGCAACTGGCGGATATGAGGCACTGCCCCTCAAGCTGAATCTGAAAAAAAAAACGCAACAACAAACAACAATAAATAAGGTTATCAGTTGTGTGAAAGCCTCAATTCGGCACCGACATTTCAAAGGGTGTTACTTCTTTTGCAATCAATGCCATCTCTCAGAGCTGTGAAATGTTAACATTAATCTTCACACCCACCCACTAAACAAAAGAGGAGGATATTATCACAGACAAACAGACGTAACACTTGCGAAATTTCCATCGACCACGCTTTTAACGATCATTTTAAATTTTCATAGTTGTGGCTTTCACAACCAGAGGCGCACGCATCGTTTTTCTATGCGTTTGACGTTTCACACTAGCGCCTTCTGTTGACGATATTGCACAACACAGTGATTCGTGCAACTTTCCCACCAGGTGCTGGTAGTGTGAACTGGGCGATGGATTTCCATGAAAATCGTTCAAGGTGTTACGTCTGTTTGTCTGTGATAATATCTTTCTATTTGTGCTAATGAATTATTGAGAGGGCATTGGTTGCTAATGCAGTTACTCCCTTTTGAAATGTTGGTGTTGAATTATGGTGCGATAACAGTGTCCGCTAATTTTGAGCGTGCCAAAATTTGTTTACTTAGCAAAAAACAGTAGGTAAACACCGTTATCAGCTACGGGGAACACAACGATGCTAAAGTGAAGATGAGCATTGTCCAGGAGGAGTACAGTGTCAAGTCAACATGCGGTCATGCTACTGGTGACCTGCTTGTTGTTGTTCAGTAATTATGTGATAACTTGTAATCGAGTGAATTTTAAACACCGTATCTCTCCAAGATTTCCTTCTCCAGGAATTTATTGAGGGATTCTTCGATCCATCAAGGTTTTCTACTATAGGTCATCCAATGATTTATCTGGAAGTTCTTTAAGAGATTCCTCTAGGATTTTTTTTTTCAGATTAATAGGAGTTTCTTTAAACTCTTCTAGATTTTTTTTTGTTGAATTCATTAAGAATTCATCAAGAGTTTTCAAGGATTCTTCCGGAAAATTGTTTAGGGACTGCTCGGGGAATTTTTCACGGATTGCTTCAGGGGTTCATTCATAAGTTCCTTCAGGGATTTTTTTAGAAGCTCCGTCAGTTGTTTATGATTGAGTTCATTAAGAAATTCCCCCAAGAAGTTCTTCAGCGATTCCTCCAGGAATTTATACAGGGACTTATTCAGGAGGAGCTCCTTCAGGCATTATTCTTGAAGTTTCTTCAGTGGTCAGTTTCAGTAGGAATTCATACAGGAGCATAGTCAAAGTTTCAAGGGATTTCTTTCGGGAAAACTCGAGGATTTTTTTAAAGGGATTCCTTTAGAAATTTCTTCAGGGATTCGCGTACGAGTTCTCTCAGGAATTTCTCTAAAAATCCACTAAGGGTTCTTCAGGGATTCCTCCTTCATTTCTTTTATGGATTTCTCCAGGAATTTCTCCAGGAATTCTTTCGGAGATTTCTCCTAGAATTTTTTGAGGAGTTCCTTCTGGAGTATTTTGAGTAGCTTTTCCTTGTACTCCTTGAAAAGTTTCTTCAGGAACTTCTTCAAGGATTTCTCAAGGAACTGCTTTAGAGATTGCTGGGTGAACTCCTTTATGGACTTCCAAAGGCAGTTCCTTTGGTCATCCAGGAATTTCTTCAAGAATTTCTCTTGATTTTTTTTGGAGATTCCTGCTGGAGTTTTTGGAGTAATATGTCCTGGAATTCCTTGAGCGATTTTTATCAAAAACTTCTTCAAGGATAATTCCACAAACTGCTTCAAAGATTGCTTGAGGATTTCCTTCATGGATATCTCCAGGGACTTTTACAGCTATTTCTCCTGGAATTCCTTCAGAGATTTATGCAGAAAACTTCACAAAAAAAAAATCAGATTATCTCCCAGGATTTTTTAAAGGGTACATCCAGGAATTTCTTTATGAAATCTTTTAGAATTTTTCCTAGAATTCTTTGAGATTTTTCTTTAAATTGAGATTGACACTTTAAAATGCTAGAGTGATTTCTCCTAGAATTTTTGGAGGGTCTTCTGATGGATTTTTAAACTTTTTTCACTGCTATTTCTCGAGAAATTTCTTCAGGAACCTATTCAGAGAATTCTCGTGAAACTTCTTCAAAGATGGCTCAATGAACTTCTTCAGGTATACCTCCAGGGACTCCTTCAGAGATTCCTCAAGAAACACCTTAGAAGAACACTATCAGGGATCCCTTCAGGTACTCCTTGAGGGAGCCCCTCAGAAACTCCTTCGGGGATCCCTTTAGGAAATCCTTCAGGAATTCCTCCAGAAAATCCTGGGAATTCCGCAGGAGGTCTTTCACGGATTCCTGAAGCGATTTCTCCATAAATTCCCCATAGAATTTTTGAAGGGAATTCCATCAGGAATACTTTCAGGAGTTCCTCCTATAGTTCCTTTTGAATTTTCTTAGGGATTTTTCCAAGACGTGCTCCAGAGATTCCTCCAAAGTTTTTAGGGACTTTTCATGGATAGTTCGTTTCGCGAACCCTTCTGAAATTCCTTTTGTGATTTATCTAGCAATTTCTTCAGTAATCCTTCCTGAAGTTCCTTTAGAAGTACCTTCATAAATTCCTTCAGGCATTTTTTTGGGATTTTCACAGGAGATCCTTCAAGGATTCTTACAAAAGGTTTTTCAAGGAATCCTTCAGGAGCTCCTTCAGGAATTCCCTACAAACGGATTATTTTATGGATTCACGTAAGTTTTCGTGGATCTACACAGACCTTCGGCGACCTTTCAGAGTTTTATGTACCGTTGCAAGTATTACAAATGATGTAACCTTCACATGCCTCAATTCAAGTTCACGTATCTTCAAATGCCATTGTGGGTCTTCAATGACCTTCGCGAGTACTGGACGACGTCGTACTAAGATATTACCAGGAAGAAGGGAAAATAATGAAGAAGAAAAACAAGATAAATACGAAGTAAAAATAAGAAGCAAAAGATGACGAAGAAGAAGAGCAAAAGAATAGAAGAAAAGAAGACGAAACAGACTGTCACTTTCAATGTATTACAGTTTAGACAACAATCAATAGCAAAACTCACAATCATTTTGTCCGTGATTTGCTATCCACTTTTACCCGGGGTGCGGGGGCAATGTTCATCCGGTTGTTGCTATTTTGTTGTCCATCCGCTCGCTTTGCTGGCAGTTAGGAAAGCTTTCGGCGACAGACAGCCAACCATCCAACACAACGCTATGAAAAATTGTACTTTTTGATGGAACCGTAGCAAATCGTCCGGAATGATGAATTGATGGAGGAAGATAGTCGTCCTCGTCGTGTTGGTGGTGGGCAATAGAAGCCAGACGTGCTCTACAGCCAGCAGCCGGGTGGCTGGCGTGAAGCAGAACTGGAAAGGGAAATGCTTTATTGCCACCATAAGTGCCTATGAGCGATGATGTATGCGATGTGGTTTGTTGCTAGCTAGCGGGAGTGGAAATCGTTGGAAGTTTTGTGATTTGACTTCGTGTACTACCAACGATCGTCGTCGCGTCACTTCGTCGGTCGGCTGACGGAACGACGATGATGGGTTGGGAATTTCTCTGATTATGATTTGGAATATTCATTATCGGTTTGATGAATTGGAAATGTTCCGACGAAATATCGCTCATCTTGAGTTTCAAGCGATGAGTGTCGTAAACTTTACCAATTTGCATACTGATGAGCACGTGCTCTTTTGTGGGAAAGACGTGTCCTTTTTGTTGTGCTGTATAGAGGACATTGTCTCATATCAGCAAATTAAGAACACTTTCTATGCTTTTTTCATTGGCCATTTCTTGCTATTAAGGCGAGGTAAAGCGAAGGATTTGAGTGAAACGGTTTATCTTGTAATGATGAACCGGTTTTTGCAATCCAAACATATCATATATATAAAATCCCAGAGTTGTCTGTCCTTCCGTCACGCTTTGAAATGTTTCATTGAAATGTTCCACAGAATGAAAGCTACAATAATCATAACACTGTGGCATTGTACCTATGTTGACTTGTTGCATACTTGAATTGGTGCCTCATTGCATTGATTCATCGTTGCATAGGTGCATCGTTGCATTGGTGCATCGCTGCATTTTTCGTACATAAATGCATCGTAGGATTTTTAAAAGCATTGTTTTGTTAAATCAATTCAGCAGTTTCTAGAATTTTATTTCCATTCTATGGATCAGAACCCTACAACAGTCATTTACAGTCAAAAGGTGGATGCTTGGAAGTATACCTTCTGGCGCTTCCCGATGAGATGTCCAATGCTGTGAAATTTTTCACATATACATTGATGTAATAGCTTTCGTGGAATCTTTTAAAAAGTTTCCTTCTAGAAGATTCTGTGAATAAAAATTATAGATATGAAATCCCAGAGTTGTCCGTTCTTCCGTCAAGTTTGAAATGTTTCGTTGAACTGTTTCACATGGTTATACGAGTATTATCTTTCCATTGTTCCGTCGTATATTGGTGCATTGTTGTATTTTTGCATTGGTGTATCGTATTGTTGCATCGCTTCATTAGTGTATCGCTGCATTGTTTTATCTTTTCTTGATGCATCGCCATTGTTTTATCTTTTCTTGATGCATCGCTGCATTTTTGCATTGGTGCATCAATCCTGTAGAAAGATCTAGAAGTTTCTTTCATTCTATGAATAAGAGCCCTATAACAGTAATATACAAGCCAATGTTGGATATGTAATAGTATACCTTCTGGCGCTTTCCAAAGAGGTTCACCATGCGGAGTGAAATATTTCATATATGCACAAGAAAGCTTCTAGAAAATTCCTTCTAGGAGATTCTAGGATTTTCTTGATTGTATAAAAAAAAACTACTTTTTTAGGAACGTAGCTAGCCACGTTGGGTCTGCTAGTCAATGATAAGAGAATATAGATGGGTAATATAATTTAGCTTTTGGAATGCAAAATGGTGACTCAACAAAACGTTGATCCTCACAAGTTCCTTTTCCATACTTCCACGAGTTATCGACAGCTACGAATTGTGTGCTTACCTGGTCGTGCAACTTAGGCACCATACCAAAAAAAAGTTATAGAAATAGGAAATTCAAGAAATTACAAAATTACATCTCAATACCATAAATGTAAATGTCAAGTGTGGCTAATATGTTAAAAACTATATCGTAATAAAAACGATATTTTAATCTTTCATTGTGATGAGCATAATTTTCTCGCATAAGAACACGAGCGAATTTACGAAGTAACGTTTAAATGCGCATAATTGCATACACTTCAAATGAACCCTTGAAACCCCTTGATGAAGGTCTCAGAACTTTATTGTCTTTCAGATGTATTTCAAAGGGGTTACGGAGATTTCAATAGCTCAATAGTATGAAGTGCCCGAAGGCTCTCTTAAAACTCTCTGGGACTCCTGAAACCCCGTAAGATCCCGTGAAACTCTCTGAAACCTCCTGAAACGGCACCTCCAGATGCTCCCTGAGACACTCTGAAACATTCCTGAAACCTCCAAGCATCTTTGGGAGCCCCTTGCGATTCTCTGAAATGCTCGTAAGACTCCCTAAAATACCCCTGAACACTTCCTGGAACCCTCTTGAAACCCCTGGAACCACCTTATACAGCATTGAAACCCCTTCAAATTCCCCTCAGACTGAATTTGACCCTGAATTTTTTGAGGCGCCCCAAGGATCTCCAGTGACTCCTTTCAATTTGCCAAATAATTATCGTTCTGCGTCTTCTAATCTCAAGTTTTTCCAAGTATGTGCCGCCCTGAAAAGCTCCTGAAACCCCTAGATACTACTGAACTTAGCCATCAGTAATGCATTTGAAGAATATAATTCAAAAACTGAAAGCGAAATAAAGTCCTGTCCAAAGAACTTCTTCAACTACGTAAAATCCAAATTAAAATCTGACAATTTTCCATCCGTTATGCATCTTGATGAATCTGTTGGTGATAACTCGGAAAAAATTTGCAATCTTTTTGCAAATTTCTTCCAAGAAATCTATACAACATTTTCTGAAGAAGATCGTGACCGCGATTATTTTGCATTTACCCCAGAATTCCCTAGGGACATTGGCGTAAACAAACTCCAAGTGCAGGATATTTTACATGCTCTTAAGAATCTAGACACCTCAAAAGGTCCTGGTCCTGACGGGATCCCCCCAGTATTCATGAAAACTTTAGCACAGGAACTGACTGCTCCTTTGTTTTGGCTTTTTAATATGTCGCTGGAATCTGGTAATTTCCCAAAACTATGGAAAAGCTCTTTTCTAGTACCTATTTTCAAATCTGGCCGAAAATCAGACGTACGTAATTATCGTGGTATAGCCATTATCTCTTGCATTCCGAAACTTTTCGAGGCAATTGTCAACGAAAAGCTATTTCTCCAAACCAAAAACAGAATTACTGATATGCAACACGGCTTCTTCAAAGGTCGGTCGACCTCAACAAATTTACTGCAATTCATAGACTATTCATTAAACGCAATGGATAATGGAAACCACGTGGAAGCTCTCTACACGGACTTTAGTAAGGCATTTGATCGCATTGACATACCAATGCTACTTTTCAAACTACAAAAAATCGGAATTGAGCCAATTCTCCTGAAATGGCTTGAATCATACCTAACTGACCGTCAACAAATAATTAAATTCAATGGAAACAAGTCAAACCCAATTCAAGTCACTTCAGGTGTCCCCCAAGGCTCTCATTTAGGACCTCTTCTCTTTATTATGTATGTAAACGACATTTCCTTCATTTTAAACAAACTAAAAGTTGGAAATACGAAATGAAGAAGACATCAATGTATTCCACAATGAAATTCACATATTCTACGTATGGTGCAAAAAAAGCCTTTTAGAATTAAATGTAAAAAAATGCAACTTAATATCATTTAGCAGAAAACGAACAACACCAAACATTTCAGTTGCATTAGGAAATCAAAATGTGGAAAAATGTGAAAGAGTAAGAGACTTAGGAGTAATCTTAGACTCTAAGCTTACTTTCGTAGACCACTACAACACAATAATTCACAGGGCTAATAACATGCTAGGGTTTATTAAGCGTTTCTGCTACAACTTTAATGACCCATACACAATCAAAACTCTGTATATTGCATATGTAAGATCAATACTGGAATATTGCAGCATTGTATGGTCTCCTTTTTCAATCACGCACGAAGAAAGATTAGAATCAGTACAAAAGCAATTTCTATTATATGCTCTTCGTAAATTAGGTTGGACTTCATTTCCACTTCCATCATATGAAGCACGCTGCAAGCTTATCGACATACAAACATTGAAAGAGCGGCGTGAAATTGCAATGGTTTCTTTTGTTAACGATATCGTTTCACAACGTATTGATTCAACAAAAATCTTATTCTCATTAAATTTTTACATACCTTCTCGGCAACTACGAAATCGAAACATATTCATAACAAACCACCGTAGAACAAACTACGCCAAATTTGGGCCTCTTAATCGAATGATGGACATTTATAATCAACACTGCGAAACCATTGACTTTACAATGTCTCGGCATAACCTTAGAAAATACTTTTACAGTCTTCGAAGTCCCAACACCTAAAAACATTATAAATACACTACCTATCCTAATTTAATTTTTTAATATTTTTTATGTATTTCTTAGACTAAACTATAGCATTAAGAAACAAAAAATATGTATATGTAAATGTACTAGTCTACGTCGGTTGACGAAATAAATAAATAAATAAATAAATAAATAAATAAATAAATAAATAAATTCCTCTTGGGGCCCCGAAACGCCATTGATACTCCTAAAGGCGCCCCTAGAACCCCTTGGAACCCCTGCGAAACCCTCTGGGACTCTTGAAATACCCCTGAGCCTCTCTAAAACGCCCCTGAGACCACTGGGATGCTACTGTGACCTGTTAAAGCGCCGCTGAGTTTCCTTGAAACGAATCTGAAGCGCCCCTGAGCCCCATACTACCCTCTTTTTTTTCCTGCTAAACCATAGGGGGATAAATCTGCTCATCAGACACCCTAACAGGAAGGTTAGGGTAGTGTGGGGTTAAGGCCGTCTTCTACAACACAAGTTGTTGGAAATAGTGTAACGATTTCCTCCAGTGGTTAGTGAGTCCCGAGTTCCGCATTGTGTACCGAATAACATCTGCTGCATTCTCTCACTTTCATAAAAACTGGTTGGATAGAGAATGTTAAAGCAATCATAGGCGATTTGTTGGGATTATTAGATTAGACGGTCAGTGTCCAGATAGGTGCACGACAGTGAATCTGATATATTTCTGTAGTAACATGTACGCATAAGGTTAGGGAAGTTGCATCTGGGGAGATTTCCAATGTCACTAAAATGTAAGATTGTGTTAATTGCATTATAATGTATGTGAATAAATATTGAATTCCTTGCAGTTTTGAAGCTGCAGAAACAGTGAGCTGCTATCAAAAAGTTTCATTCTCCCCAAGAAGTTGCATCCGTAACAAACTTCAAAAATTTTATGGGCTACCTGAGTCGAGGTAGGGATGGATTCCGGCGGGAGCAGTACCCGCAGAGAAAGGATGGAGAAACGTCTAAAGTTGCTAGAAGAGCAGCATCGACTACGGATTGCACAGCTTGAAGAAGAAAGCAGGCTTTCACGGGAAGAATACGAACGAGGTCTGGAACGGATCGACCAAGCGACAGATGAGGCTGTTAGAAGGATCGCCTTGTACAAAAGCACAGCAAAGAGGGACGCAAGGGCGAGGAAGTGTAATAGGGAAAATGTCGGCGAAACAATACCAGTTGTGTACAATTCGTTGAGTGACGGAACCCATATTAAGATCACTTATAGTCCGCCTGTACAACTCGATGGAATAGATCGTGATCCGCATTTGTCGAGAGATCAAATGGCTCAGTCGAATGTTCTGCCCCACTCCGAGGCTGCTACTGAGTATGAGGCCGAGGACCTACATACAATATCTAGTTCTGAGTTACCCGACGAAATCGGCGAGATTGGAGACTTCCGTAGTAAGGAATAGTCGGCTGCGCAAGAAGTGATGTACTTTACTGCTAGTGGCAAGTCAAGCTGCCACAGTATCGTCCAGTATGATGTCAGTAGTATTGATGAAATTCACATTTCATCCGAGGCAAGTAGTTCCCGTAGTATGGGTAATTACGAAGTATTAAATACATGCAGCAATCAGCTCATCACTCAAGCGAGTGCAGAATCGAAATACGCTCAACCAGATATCACTTATCACTACCATCATCTAGAAAACCCAGCTTCACAAACTCGCATATGCGACAGAGATTATACACAAATGCCTCTTGTTTTGGTGATACGCAAACCTTTCCGATATGCCGCCGTGGTGGAAATCAGTTTTATTCGGGCACGAACGATGGATGCAGCATTCGGGATTAAAGTGCAGGCCTTTCTTTTCTGTTGCGGTAGATGTATTCCACTGACAAAAACTGATCATTTGGCATTCGACCCGGGGGGCAGAACGACAACGCGTGGGATACTGTGGAATTCTAACTACCTGCTGAATAGTATATAGGCATGTATGTCGGCATCTGCAACACATACCTATACGGTGATCAAGCAGAAATCTTTCGGGTCCGTGTTCAACCTCTCATCACATTGGGAGTGCGACGACGGTGATAAATTTGAGAGAGTCGAGATTCTGTTACTGTGTGCGCTACACCGAGTTCAACGTAGAAACGAGACGTAATACAGTAGTTTCGTTGTGGAAGTTTTCTACGGAAGTATCAATGGCTACAGCAGTATTGAGTAATCCCATTAAAGTAACCAATGAATTATTTTATTATGAAAATCATTTCGTGGAAGTCTGCGGTCAGATCTCGATGTATCTTGGGAAGCATAAGAGTAGGAACATGGTCTATAGGTTATTCATATGGAATGGTAGCAAGAGTGTTCAAGTTACTCCGTACACAATGGAGAAGTCGGAACTACACGGGTGGGGGTATGTTGGAAATAGTGTAACGATTTCCTCCAGTGGTTAGTGAGTCCCGAGTTCCGCATTGTGTACCGAATAACATCTGCTGCATTCCCTCACTTTCATAAAAACTGGTTGGATAGAGAATGTTAAAGCAATCATAGGCGATTTGTTGGGATTATTAGATTAGACGGTCAGTGTCCAGATAGGTGCACGACAGTGAATCTGATATATTTCTGTAGTAACATGTACGCATAAGGTTAGGGAAGTTGCATCTGGGGAGATTTCCAATGTCACTAAAATGTAAGATTGTGTTAATTGCATTATAATGTATGTGAATAAATATTGAATTCCTTGCAGTTTTGAAGCTGCAGAAACAGTGAGCTGCTATCAAAAAGTTTCATTCTCCCCAAAAAGTTGCATCCGTAACACAAGTAAAAGCCAGGACTACTCTCTCCTCGACCCACTTAAACACATTCCTATGGTCGCCAAACCCTACGTCTCTCCGGAACCACCAAGAAGGTATTGCTTCAGAGAGGGGCTAGTGCATATCGCACCCTCAAGGTTAGCTGCCGTAGCCTAGCAGCAACGAACATCGATGACTCGCTCTGGAGAGTCCATCACGGTAACATGCTGGCGCTTAGCCAGTTTCCCGAGTGGTCCTCGCCACTCCCTTTGTCCTCGGAAGGCGGGCAGGGTCAACCCCGCCCGTGCCCAACTGCTTTGCAGACATCAAGAACCGATGCCCACGTGCAACCCGATCTGACCTGCTGAAGGCAAGGGTATCACTACCCTTCAGGCCCTATCAGCTGCACCAGAAGGTTGCTGACAGCAGGGTCTCCACCTGCTCCGACCCTTGCCGGAGACCCCTTTCCAAACGCGGGCTCGGATCCAACCCAGTAGACCGACGCCACGACAGCACCGCTACCGGGACTTCCTCTCCGCGGCCACTTAATCGCTGTAAGGGTCGATCTCGACTGCAGGGCACCGGTATGACCTACGAAGCCGACTTCGAACCCCTGGACCACCTCTTGTACTGCATCTGAACTAGCCATTCTCCGAGTCCACGTGCCACCTTCTCTGTAGCTCCCAGACAAAATGGGTGATAGCCGTTGAAACGGCGTTCCAGCCAAACTCATCCCTACAAATCCTCTGGACCAAGTTGTCCGGGTTTGTGTCCTCCCCGCATGTGGCAAGCATGCGGTCACGCATTGTGCGAAAACGCGGGCACACGAACAGAACCCCCACTGAGTGGAACGCCTCTGAGACCCTCCGGAGCCTCCTGCTATCTTCTGGGAAAACCTTAAACGCTATTAAAACCTACAAGTACCGCCTGAAACTCCCTGGAACCTTCTTGAAACGCCTCTGAGATCCCGTGGTATTGCCCTGAAACCCCTTTGAAATCTATGAAAGGCCTATGAGACTTCCTGAAACACCTCTGAGCCCCCCTGAAATGCTCCCGGGATCCCATGAAACGCCCTGAAATCTCCTGAAGCACCCCTGAGACCCCCTGGAACTCCCCAGGAACTTCCTTGTACTCCCTGAAACCCCCGAAAACGTCCCTGAAATGCTCCTAAGACCCTCTGAAACTCCAGTGGAATCCCCTGAAACCCTTTGAAGCATCCCTGAGGCCCCCTGGAACCTCCTAATTTCTCGTGAAACTCCCTGGGACTAATTACCCCTAGCGATCCCCTGAAACGCCCCTATAACCTCCCTCTGCTCTCCCCTTATAAACGCCCCCTGGCCACTGTTGCCATAGTTACCGTCATTATTACATTCTCTCATGCTCAAAATTTGTTCTGAACAGCTCTACCTCTTTGTTTTTTTTTTCTTTTCTCAGTCAGTAACTTGCTCGTAACTTGGTATTGTTTATAAAATCCTCCAAAATCTCCTCCAAACCAAAAGATCAAACAAATCTTCTAACCTTTTCATAGCATTTTTTTACGATTTTTTCTGGGATTCTTTGTTTAGTCATTGCTTCAAAAATATCTTGAAGAACTACCCATTTTTTTTTTAAATTTTACATTAATTTTCTGCGTCATTTCTACAAAATAAGTGCACATATGCGCCTGGGAAATTCTTCAGAAACTTTTTTTTTTTCAAATTGTCACCTACTCTCTAAATACTATTATCTTCAGTTTCCTCCACGTTTCTGCCTGAGTTTTGTTGTTCCTTTTTTCTTTAAATTTGCCTTGGATTTGGAGAAAGTTTCGAATAAATTGGAGGAATCTTCTCAGCAATTTTTAGGGCGAATTTCTTGAGAAATTCTCAGATGAACCTCTTCGCATTGGTGTATGAATGAATAAAAAGAAAAAAAAAAGAAAAAAAAAACAAAAAAAAAAGAAATAATAAAAGAAAGGCAAAAAAAAATTAACTAGTATAAAAAAATAAATTAATCCGTTTAAGTATGTATACAAAATCACATGAATCGTTTTCTGAAGCCAAGGCAAGACTTAGCATAGTTCATTACATATTCTTAAGAATAGTTGTGAGAGACCGTTTTATTGATACACGATGGGATATGGATTTACGTAGTGCACAGAGGTCCCACACAATTTAAAACATGTGATGGCTGTTCATTACCTGCTCATTGTTCTTAAGGCCTAACTTCAACCAGAACATCTGCAGTATTCAGGAATCTTGTCTATGGAGCTTACCGTTTTTTTCAACGTGCAAACGACTCTAATTATGGTCTATAACGCTTCTCTGAAGCCAAGGCATGACTTCGCTTAGATCATTTAGTTTGCTAGGTGGAAAATGAGCTAATGTAGCGCACAGGGTTCTACATAGTTCATGCATGTGATTATCTGAAACTCATTGAACAACATTCATCCATGCCATTTCGGGTACTCTGAAATCATGTCAAACAGCTTACTTACTCCTATTTGATGCAATGTTGATTTATGGAGCAAACCGTTGTTTTCCGAACGCAAGTCACTCTAATTGTTGTCTATCAATGGTTACCTGAAGACAAGGTCTGACTTCCAGTAGATCGTCCAAATGTTTTGCAGATTTTCAAGTTAAGTGCAAGAAAGAACGATAAAAACATTTGAAAATAATCTTTGATGATTATTTCGAGTTTTCATGTTTTGTATATGGATGAATACAGACAACTCATCGAGATATCCAGAAAATATAAAAAGTAATAGAAGTGCCAAAAAGCTTCTTTCAGAGATTCTCAGGGATTTCATTACGTTTGTGGGTGTATCAGAGAGTCGCAGGTGACTTTTGGGATATTCAAGGAACTGGCCGCGGAGTTTTAGGAGGTCTTAACGGGGATTTCATAGGGGTTTCGAGACGTTTCAGATGATTTCAGTGGCTTTGCAGAGGGTCTCATGGGTTCTAATGGGTACTCTTGGGTTTCATGGGCTTTGTGGGCATTTGAAAGCGATTTACAATGTTTTACGGGATATCTTCGGGTTTCAGGGACATTTCAGGTGACCTCAGATGGGCTTACTGACGATTTATTGGATTCAGGGGTGTTTTAGGTGGTCGCAGGTTTTCAGAAGTGTTTCCGAGGCGTTCAAGCGATGCTCCATGTGATCTAAGAAGCGCTCATGGGCGTTTCAGCAGATTTTGATAGGTTTCCGGAGATTTCAAAGTTTTCAAAGACGTGAGGGGGTTTCGGTAAGTTTGATAGGTGTTTCAGAGATATTTAAGGGGTGTTTGAAGGGGTCACAGGGGCGTTTCAGGAGATTTTATGGGCATTCCTGGGGATTCCGGGATGTTTTGAAGGTCGTTTAAGAGTGTTTCAGGGGATTTTAGAGGATTCAAATGCGGTTACAACATACAACCCAAGTAACAGTAGAGTCACGGCGGCGCAGGTTTTTGTTGCGCAGAGGTCATTGTGACTTACTTATGACAAATAAACACTTACTTTCTAGAAGTAAGTCACAGTGACTTCTGCGCAACAATATACCTGCGCCGCCGTGACTCTACTGTGACGAGTGTGTTATTTGGGAAAGGTGGTCACAACGGGTTTCAACGGGTATCAGCGATTTTCTGGGGGCTTCAGGAGGTTTAGGAGTGTTTTTATGAAAGTTTTAGACCTTGTCAGGGAGTTCAACCCTTAGGAGACGGATGGGTCACGTTTGCCCAGCCGTGAAAATCGACCTTTACAAATGTGGTCTAGACCAGCAAGGTTACATCCAGAAAGGCAAAAGTATTGTTTCCAAAGGGTTAAGGTGAACCCGCTGGAGCTGGATGCTCTCTTTTCAGACTCCCATGAAACTCCTTAAAATCTCGTTGATCCATACCTGATCCTCATTCAAAGCAGGAAATCGTAGAGGGTCTCTAGAGAGTTCAGGGGGCCTCAGGGGTGTTTCAGGAGGTCTCAAGGGGTATCCGGGGCGTTACAGGATTGTTCAGAAGGTTTTAGATATTGCAGGGGTTTCAGAGGATTTTGAAATAGTTTTAGGCGTTTTAGGGTGTTTCAGAGGTTCCAGAGACGTTTCAGATGGTCTTAATGGATTTCAACGGATTTCAGAGGCGTTCGAGGGGTTCATGAGGTTTTATAAGCGTTTTTATAAGAGTTTTAGAGCGTGTCAGAGTGTTTCAGGTGAATCCCCTGGAATGTTCTCTTTTAAGGCTACCCTGAAACTCCTGAAATCATCTGTGGCCCATATCAATCCCCAGGGAGCAACATTTATTCGTACGTAAAAAGTTCTCCAATTCCTTTAATTTTTGCATGAAATGCTTTCTTTTTATGGACTGTTTTAATTTATTCACTTCTCAAATTATACTCTCTCGGGCCATGAAATAAATCAAATCAATGGTTTTAGGGCTTTTGAATGGACCCCCAGGGCTGAAAATCTCGTAAATAAAGATAATAATAATAATAATAATTTTTAAATAGTATCCTTGAATTCAAAGGGGTCTCGGGTGCATTTTAGGGGGTCTCAGTTGGATTTAAATGGGTTTCAGAGTAGTTTCAGAGTAGGGGCATTTTGGGGGTCTCAGAAAGATTTAAGGGGTTTGAGGGGATCTTAAGAGTAATCAGTAGGGTATGAGAGGATTCCAGGAGCGTTTGAGAGGATTTCAGGGAATGTCATGGGGCTACCGGTTGTTTGTTCTTAGGGGGCTACAGGGAGTTTCGGGGTCTCCAGTTAGCCCAATGGTGAAGGCTATAGATCGCCAATCCGGAGACGGAAGGTTCGATTCCCGTTCCAGTCGGGAAAATTTTCTCGATTCCCTGGGCATAGTGTACCATTGTACTTGCCTCACAATATACAAATTCATGCAATGGCAGGCATAGAAAGCCCTTCAATTAATAACTGTGGAAGTGCTCAAAGAACACTAAGTTGAATCGAGGCAGGCCAGGTCCCAGTGGGGACGTCGAGCCATGAAGAAGAAGAAGAAGAAGAAGAAGAAGAAGAAGAAGAAGAAGAAGAAGAAGAAGAAGAAGGGAGTTTCGAAGGAACTCAGGCGCGTTTTAGGGAGTTAAAGAGGCCTTTCAAGTAGAGGTGGGTTTCATGTACGTATTGAGGAGTCTCAGGTAGGCTATAAGGAGTCTCACGGGGATTTCAAGGGGTTTCAGAATCACGTCAGAGGGGTTTGAGGGTGTCCCAGAGATGTTTTAGGAGGATTTAGAGGTCGGCGATCTAAAACTTCTTGAAACCACCTCAAGCCCTCTGAAGTTCCCTGTAGCCGCTCAAAATACCCCTTGGGAATCAACTACGGTGCTACAGGAAGCGCAATAGTTCATCATCACAGTGCTTCATAGAGCATGTAATAGACATGCATAGCTTTACTACTTAGCATATATCAAACATTTTCACTTCATGGAAGCTCATTTCACTAGCATGTTGATTATTTGCTCTCATACTCTCATACTATTGAAATAAATAAATGAAAAAGAAATAAATGTAATCACATCATAATTGGTACACATTTACTCTCCAACCAGCATTGAAAAGTATCTAATTGCACAGTCGTAATTACAAATCTGTAAAAAGCAAAGCGTGAACCAATAATGCTGACCTGAGTTCCAACACAAACGTTGATTTTAGCTTGCATCAAAGCCCCATGACTGGCCCGACCAGCGCAGCGTCAGCTTGATAACTCCGACCGGCACACCTAAACATATTTTCTCTACGGGGTCAAATAACAGTGTTATTTTTCAAACTTCATTATCGACAACCATGGAGATTGCCACGTGTCTGTTTGTATCAGCACTACTGGAGCATACCATCATACCTACATTTATATTAGAGTGGATCAACGTTGTATGGAGAAACTTTAAATTTGATCGCATCAACCCGGAACAAAGCTTTTTTAATCTGTATTGGCGTCCAAAACAACTGTGCAAAATTTGGAAGCGATTGGTTGCGTCCCCGTATTCCGCATTGCGATTGAAATTTGTATGGAAGTTAGTATGTATTGGAAATCGTACTTTTTTGCATTTTATTCATAAGTTGAATTCTTTTGTCTAATATTATGTAACTAATAACGTTAAAGTATAGGCTAGGATATGCCGAAAAACTTTGCCGAAGACCGCAAAGTGATTCGACACTTGTGAAAAAGTTATTCGCTTGGTAACTTATTATTGTTGCTATTCCTTTACATGTTAAATGTTAGGCACCACCAGGCAATCTGTACGTTATAACTTTTTTCACAAGTGCCGGATCACTTTGCGGTCTTCGGTAAAGTTTTTCGGAATATCCTAGGCTATATTTCAACGACATTACTTAGGGGCCGTTCATAAACCACGTAGAATTTGGGAGGGGGGGGGGGGTCTTGCCAAAGTCTACGTGGTTTATGAACAGTCCCTTAGATCGTTTTAGACAAAAAAAAATCAATTCTGGAGAAAAATGCTAAAAAGCACGTTTTCCCATACTAAATTTCATACAAATTTCAATCGCAATGTGGAATACGGAGACGTAACCAATCGCTCCCAAATTTTGCACAGTTGTTTGGGACGCCAAAGCTTTGTTCCAAAAAATCGACTTTGTTGACCCAGTCTAAATGGATGTTTTTTTTATCACATCGTCTATTTGCCGACAAAAACTTGTTCATCATATTTGTTACGGGTAATTTAATATTTTTCAGCTTCACTCTCGCAGTCGAGTTGATTATAGCAACAAATTGATTGAATCGCATTGAAAAATTCTCTATGCTCAATTAGGACTGATAAGAGAATACATATACATACGCACACTCGCACACACCGACGCGACCGGATGAACCATCGTTGAGCAATTAAAGGATTATATCCGGTGCAAACTGGGCTGGATAACATCAATCATCTTTATTGTTATTTGATCCAATTAGTTTATCTAAACAATTTGTTTCACCCCTCGGGTCCGTGGAAAACGGGGACAGGCAGACAGAGGTAGTCAGGCTGTATTTTAAACTAGCTTTTGGATGGCCTAGTCCTACCACATTGCTCGTCTACATGGACCGTATTGTGAACTGATGGAGTACGACATAAATAAAAAACCCGATTTAATCCACCTATGGTGAACAGAACCCTTCTTACACTTATTAAAATTATTGTTGTATTATTTGTATTTAACATATTTATTTTGTGTAATTGACCAAAAGTTCTAGAAAATATTGTGGATTTGGCATCTAGTGGATTGGTTTCCAAAATAGCATCATGGGCCATGGACTAAACTATTAGAAATGCCAGACACCTCCTAGAATCTTGTGTGGAATGTTTAAAAAATAGCTAACATATTCTGGAATATTGTATCTTGCCATAAGATAACTGCCAAAAGATCTTGAATCGATTAACAAATGGGTAAGAAAATCAGCGAAATACACTTTGTCTAATATCTCTTAATCAGTCGATTAAATTAGCTCCGAAGTACTTGGTATTCATGGTTATGGTGTAGAAAGGACAAAAATGATGTACCTACTAAGTTAATCAGTTTTGGCATTAGCTAGTTATTTTTGCTGTCCGGTTCTGGCATTTTACCCACAGTATATAGAATCAAAGCTTTCATTTAACATATTGTTAGTTTTCAAAGAATTCCTGTGTGCAATTGTAATTTGTTATTTATAATTTTGTTGAAAACAATAACCTGCTAGTATAGACTTTGTGTCAGCATTATTTATTTAAAAATAATTTCCCTTAGACTGGTCAAAAACTAATGCAAGATAACAAATGAATTGAATAATAAAAAAATAATTTATTGAAATACTCTTCGTAAGATATCTCAGTAATCAAATGTCGAATCGAAATAAAATTTCAGGGCCTTTTACAAGGATACTGTAGCTTTCATTTGGTGCTTAGAGAACCCAAATCGGTTGACAGACGGCTGAGATATTTATTATGGTACACTTGGTCAAAAATCTCTCAAAAAGTTATCCTGTATTACTCCGAAGTACTCTTTGAAAGATATCTCGGTAACCAAATGTCCAATCCTAATGAAATTGTATGGGGTTTTACTAGAATGTTGTAGCTTTCATTTGGTGCCAGGATAACCGAAATAGGTTGACAGACGGCTAAGATATTTATTATGATACACTTGGTCAAAAATCTCTAAAGGTTTTGTTGTATAAATCCGAAGCACTCTTCGAAAAATATCTCTGTAACCAAATGTCCAATCGAATTAAAATTTCTGGGCGACCTACTAGGATGCTGTAGCTTTCATTTGGTGCCAAGAGAACCCAAATCGATTGACAAACGGCCGAAATATTCATTATGATACACTTGGTCAAAAATCTTAAAAAGTTTAGATGTATGACTCATAAGTACTCTTCGTGAGATATCTCGGTAACCAAACGTCCAATCGAAAAAAAAATCAATAGCGTTCTACTGGGATGTAGTAGCTTTCATTTGCTTCCTAGAGAACTCAAATCGGTTGACAGACGGCTGAGAAACGTGCGTGACTTTTTTTTGTAACGCACATACACACACACACACATACACACATACACACACACACATACAGACATTTGCTCAGTTCGTCGAGCTGAGTTGATTGGTATTAGAGACTCGGCCCTCCGGGCCTCGGATCGAAAGTCGGTTTTTCGAGCGATATTTATACCCTTCTTATGGGTGTAAGAAGGGTAAAAAGGCTTTTCCTACATACATTCCGTGATATTTTTGCTACTGTTTATTAAGCTCAAATATTACAAAGAGATAGTAGCTTTTATGTATTTGATGCAATTGCATTTTCATGTATAACTAACTTGTGTAACCAAATATGATCATAAAAAATCTGTTGACAAACGGCTGAGAAATGTATTATGATACATTTTATCAAAAATCTCTCAAAAGCGTAAATTTCATTACTCCTTAGTACTCGTGGAAAGATATCTCAGAAACAAAATGTCCAAACGGCATGAAATTTAATCGCATACTACTTGGATGCTGTAGCTTTCATTTGATGCTGAGAGAACTCAAATCGATTGACACACGGCTGATTCATTTATTATGAAGCATTTTGTCAAAGACCTCTTAAAAAGTTAAGTTGTATTACTCCAAAGTACTCCCCGAAAGATATCTCGGTTACAAAATGTCCAATCGGAATGAAATTCAAAAGCGTTCTTCTAGGGTGCAGTAGCTTTCGTTTCGAGCCTTAAGAACCCGATTCGGTTGATAGACGGCTGAGAAATTTATGGTGATACACTTTGTCAAAAATATCTAAAATAATTAAGTTGTACTACTCCCTAGCACTCTTTGAAAGATATCTCGGTAACCGAACGTCCAATCAAAAAAAAAAATTCAATAGCGTTCTACTAGGATGTAGTAGCTTTCGTTTGGGGCCTTAAGAACCTAAATTGGTTGATAGACGGCTGAGAAATTTATGGTGATACACTTTGTCAAAAATATCTAAAATAATTAAGTTGTACTACTCCCTAGCACTCTTTGAAAGATATCGCGGTAACCGAACGTCCAATCAAAAAAAATTCAATAGCGTTCTACTAGGATGTAGTAGCTTTCGTTTGGGGCCTTAAGAACCCAAATCGGTTGATAGACGGCTGAGAAATTTATGGTGATACACTTTGTCAAAAATATCTAAAATAATTAAGTTGTACTACTCCCTAGCACTCTTTGAAAGATATCTCGGTAACCGAACGTCCAATCAAAATAAAATTCAATAGCGTTCTACTAGGATGTAGTAGCTTTCATTTGCTTCCAAGAGAACTCAAATCGGTCAACAGACGGCTGAGAACCGTGAGTGACATTTTTTTGTAACATACATACACACACACACACACACACACATACACACACACGCACATACAGACATTTGCTCAATTCGTCGAGCTGAGTTGATTGGTATATGTGACTCGGCCCTGCGGGCCTCGGATCGAAAGTCGGTTTTCCAAGCGGTATTTATACCCTTCTTATGGGTGTAAGAAGGGTAAAAAGGGGAAATGACCCAAACTACTGGACGCCGAGTAAAAAAAAATATTTCAACACCCACAAATTTTAGAGTTCCGGCAAGAAAACAATTGGTTTCTTTAGCGATGTTGAGTTTGTTCCATGTTCTGAATCTGGATGCTAAACTGGGCTTGAAAGTATTTTTGGCAAGATATCTGAAAAAAAAAAACCCTGATTAATTCCAAGCGGCATCCCTGGGGTTACTGCCCAAAAAATCTGTTGGCGTATCTTTAAAATTCCTAGATGACTTCCATTAACAGTTCTGGGAGAATCTGCGGGATGCTGCAGAGCTTTAGAAGAAATTCATGGATTCTTTTGAAGTTTTGAGAAACTCGAAGAATAATTTTTGTAGTACATGATTCCATCCCTTGAAATAAAAATACTCCATAATTTCTAGAGACTCCAAGAGGAGCAACTCTTGGAAAGATACCATAAAGAGCTCTAAAAGGAACCTTTTTATTTGGAGTCCACGAGAACTTTAAAAAATAATTTCAGGGCTAACCTTTAGAGAAGTTCCTAGCAGAAGCTTCAAAAACTCAAAGATGAACCCATGGAGAAGCAATAAGAGAAAGCTCTATAGAAACTTCATACAAAATCCCTGGAGGAACCGCAAGTATAGCCCCTGAACAAACTTTAAGATAAATTCCTAGGAAAACTCCAGGTGAAATTCCTGGAGAAACTCTAGGAAGAACCCGCTGGTGAAGTTCAAGAAAAATGTTTCTATTAATTTCAAGACCAGACCCTAAAAAATCAAGTTAGTATTAGTAAAACTTTTAAATGAGTTCTTGCAGAAACTGGTTATGGTGCCCATTCAATCGATTCTATAGTTACAATACTCTGAGCCGAAGCCAGGGAATCGTAACCACAAGAAAAGACATCAGGTTCATCCGAAGATGTAATATCCACACATCCAGGGAAGTGTGTGCTGAATAAGCATTCCAGAACTTCCTCATCAGAGGAAGTCAGATCACCATTTGGCAATCGAAGTTCGTTCACTCGAAAATCCTTAGATTTCGCAAGGATTTTTTTAACCGACTAACTTCACTCAACCAGGAAACATTTGTAAAAAAGTTTTTCCAGCCGGATCGTTCAGCAGACCGGAGAGCTTTCCTGTAGGCCTTGGGAGCCGACCTGAAAGCCTCCGATCCAGCAGAATGTCGTCTGTTCCAACTCTTTCTACATTGTTTCCTGAGCTTCGCCAGATCAGAGTTCCGCCAAGGGGTTCCTCTTGTGATCTTCACAGACCGCAGAGGGAAAGCTTCTTCAAAAGCTTCCATGATGTAGTATCAACGGCATTATCTAAATCACTTGGATTGTCAATGGATGATGAGTATCCATGAAATTTGGCTGCAACCAAATCGTTTAAGAAATCCCAGTTGGTTGACCGGGGATTGCTGAAACGCATAGTTTGCGATGTAATATTTAAATGTTCAAAAAAAAAAAAGATGTAGCGATGGTCATATAAAGATTGCTCATCTTACACATCCATGGTCATCTCGTGATTAATTCTACTAAAGCAACATTTTAAACTAACTATAAGAGGGTGGTTTGCTCCTGCAAGCCTGAATAATTGTGCTCCAGGTGTTAGAAGGGGCACATACTAGCGTCTTTTTTTCTCATATTAGGAGCGGCTGATCAACGGCTGATCAAGCTCAACTGTGCACAATATTTATCAACTTCATTGCTGGGAGCATCAGCACATTCACCGATCTACTGAGGAACCTCGGATTCAGCGTCGAAGCACTGCAGGGTCCATGGTACTAAGTTTCAAGGCATTTTAGAACGATTCATGAAATTTCGGAGGGTTTCAGTGGGCTATACAGGCTCTTCAATGCGCTTTATGGCGGGTTCAAGGCGTTTCATGAGGTTTAATTGGGGGTTTAGTAAGGCGTTTCATGGCAGTACAATGTGTTTTAGGAAGTTTCAGACGAGTCTTAGGGAGCTTCATAGAAGATTTCAGAGGATGCCAGAGGCATTTCAAATGCCTTTCAGAGTATTTCAGAAGGTTTTGGAGTTGGTTTAGAGTGCTTCACGGGTTTTCAGGTGGCCATCACGGAGATTTCTGGGCATTTCAAGGCGTTACAATGCGTTCCAAACATTTCAGGAGGTTTCACAGCGGTCTATGCAGGTTTCTCAGGCTTTCGGAAGAAGCATGACCGGTGATTCAGAGGCGTTTCAAGGTGTTTAGTTGACGTTTCATACGATTTCAGAATAGCTTCGAGACGTTCCAAATTATGCTTGTAGGCTGCCCAGTCTAAAAAAATCAGGGATTCCAATGCTGATGTTCGAGATATTAGGCTGTATAAAAGTATGCTCAAGATAAAGACATACAAAATGCATGCAACATCATGAAAAAATGTTCAAGGGATCGAAAGCCCGTATCATCTTTAGTGTCAAATATCGATATGTGGTCCAATTACCCCTATTCCCATATAAGCCGCAATTTTTAAAATTTCGATTCAAAACAATGTACAATTTCGCTAAAGAAATTAAAAAGTGATGGTATACTACGTAAAAATGTCCAAGAAGTCGAATGCGGGTAAACTCTGTATTCTCAAATATCGGTATGTGACCCAATTCACCCCTTTTTCTCTATAGGTTGAAATAACATAAGTTGAAATATCGATGTTTGACAATAAAGAGGAACCGGCTTTCGATCCCTTGAACTATTTTTCGCAAGCTAAATACTCGTTTCTGAATTGCGTCGTTTTTTTTTTGTTCGAAATAAGCCACTGTGCGTTGCTTTGATCAGTCTAGTCCGCCTTCTACTAAGGAAAGCCGTTTTCGTATATATTTTTGAATAGTTTTGTGCGTACGGAGAAGATCTGATCCGTTGTCGAGCGGCCATCGACGAAGCCGACTTGATAAGCTCCCACCAACTCATTCACTTTAGGTGAAAGATGAAGGAAGATGATCCGGGATAGCACTTTGTAGGCGGCATTCAGACTTGTGATCGCTCAGAAGTTCGCATCAGCAAATGGTCGCTTTTCTTGTAAATGGGGCAGATTACTACTTCCTTCCAGTCCTCCGGTAGCTGTTTGGTTTACCAGATCCTGACTATCAGCCGATGCAGACAGGTGGCCAACTTTTCTGGGCCCACCTTGATGAGTTCAGCAGCGAAATCACCCTTACCAGCTGCTTTGTTGGTTTTGAGCTGGTGAATGGCATCATTAACTTCCCTCAGCGTGGGAGTTGGTTCATTTCAGTGCTCCGTTGTACTGGCATCGTCGTTTTCTCCGTTGCCGTGGTCTCCCGTGTCTACGTTGTCCACGCCATTTAGGTGTTGATCGAAGTGCTGCTTCCGCCTTTCGATCATCTCACGTCCGTCCGTCAAGAGGCTTTCGTGTTTATCACTGCATATTTCGGCTCTCGGCACGAAGCCGTTGCGGGATGCGATGAGCTTCTAGTAGAACTTCCGTGTTTCTTGGGAACGGCACAGCAGTTACATTTCTTCGCACTCCGCTTCTTCCAGGCGGCGCTTTTTCTCCCGAAAGAGGCGGGTCTGCTGTTTCCGCTTCTGTTTGTAACGTTCCACGTTATGTCGGGTCCCTTGCTGCAGCTTTACCGCCCTCGCTGCGTCCTTCTCCTCCAAAGCCGTTCTGCACTCTTCGTCGAACCAGTCGTTCCGTCGATTCCGTTCCATGTACCCGATGGCTCTCGGCTGCGGGCTGCTTCACTGTACTCCACACGGGAAAAAATCCGCTGCTTGAAACCTGCTAAATGAGTCATGATATCGCGTAAAATGTGTGTTTTCATGTTATAAATATACACCACAAAAAAGGTCATACTTTCATGACCCATATTGCCGTAACGTCACCTTGGCGTTACGTTTTTCATATTTATTGACAAAAATTCGTAAGTTAAGTCATGATATCATGCCCATGAATACCAGAACTATTAACTAGATTCATAAAACCAGAAGCGGTATTCATAGAACTTGTAGTTGTCATTTATGGTTCCAGTTTTATTAGCGAAATTTGGTAAGTCGGTTCATATTATCATGAAGTACGTACTCAAACTATGAACTAAATTTATGAAAGCTTGAGCATTATTCATGGTGCAAGTATTTGTCATTTATGGTACTGGATCGATTTGCGAAAAATGGTAGTACTGGTCATGTTATCATAAAGCATGTTCTAAATTTATTACCTAATGTTATAAAAACATAAGCAGTTTGCATGATTCTAGTATTTTTGTAATTTATACTATCGGATTAATTGGTGCAAAGTGGCATTTAAGGTCATGTTATCGTGAAGCACGCACTCTGAAATCATGAACAAGGTTCCTGAATATTGAAGTAATTTTTATGATTCTGGTATCTGTCAATAATGATGCCCGTTTTATTAGCAAAATGCCGTACATAGAGTCATGATACTATGAAGCATGCATGCTGTAATCATGATTCGCCTTCATGGAATCATAAGAAGTACTCATGATTATAATATTTCGCCCTCATTCTTGTTTACGGATGTATCCACTTTCGATCGAATTTGATTAGTTCGAATCTTTCGCTCATTTGATTATGCTGACGTAAACGGCAATACACACGAAATACTTTCGAAAGTGGATTCGAACGTAAACAATACAGACTCTCTTTCGCACGGCATCACGTTTTCTGTCTTGTCTCACTGCTTGCTCCTTACGAGCTTTGCTCGTTTGGCTGCACTTTTTGAGATTTCTTTTGTCTTGTTTGGCTGCAAAAAAACAAAGTCTATTCTTCATTACACCACGCAAGTCTATTCTTCATTACACCACAAAACCTAACCTCGAAATGTTTGACATTTTTTTTTCTTTTTTTTTCCTCATCTGTAGAGCCTTTTAACCACTGCGTCCATTATTTAGGAACATTGTGGTATGACCCATATTTAATTTGGTGCTAGTCAAATATCCTGTCACAATTGAGCTGTGATGGACAATGGTTGATGTAACACCTGATCCCAACTAAGCACAACTCGTTTTATGAAGTTTATTACCCTGTTGGGATTACTTCGCCAAATTACCAAGGGCTCTAGAAACCCTTTACCAAAAACCGCCAATCTCTGATTGGATAGTACTCCACAGTTGCAGAGTAAATGTTCAGCAGTTTCGTTTTCCGTTTGACAGAAACGACACTCGGAGGATTGGATTTTTCCAATCTTACTTAGATGATATTTACTTGGGCAGTGACCAGTCATCAGACCAGTAATTACCCTGAGATCTTTTTTGTTTAGATTTAATAAGGACCTGGCTTTTTCTGCACTGGGTTTTATAAACCTTTTCGCTTGCTTGGATGTATCCGTGGCATTCCAATTAGATTCTACCGTGGACATTTCCCAAGTTTTTAGTTTCATCCGAAGAGCACACTCAGGAACTCCACAGAAAGATTCAGGGCCTACAAAGCTTGATGCTGCACCCTGTCTGGCTAAATTGTCGGCGTTTGACATTAGCCAGGTCATTTTGACAGATCACACACATGCAAGAAAGAGACGAACAATTTTCTTGCAGTTTGCCGACCTTTTCTTGCTCGTGTGAGATCTGGTGAAATGACCTGGCTCCATACTGTCAAATTTTCATTCATAAAATGAGCGATCAGTTGTTCTGAACCGTCTCGTAAAATGGTCCATAGACATAGGATGCGTCCATAGATTACGTCATGCATTTAGCCAAAATTTTGTGCCGGAATTGTGCGAGAGCTTGATTGTTCTGCTGCTGATGAAGCTGGCCGGAGTTTTGTGCCGGAATATGGAGTTTTTCCACTTTCAACTTCTGGAATGTAGTTCAATAATTATATAGTTTACTACTATTTAAGTAAGAACAATTCACTACACTTTTTCGAAAACCAAAAAAAATCTCACCGGAAAACACTGCCGCTCGCAAAAGGCGCCTTGACAGAAGTGACACAAATGGCGTAGGTGATTCTGCGCGAGGGTTTGCGTAACGCTTACAGTGCCCAAATTCGTTTGTTGTGATTCATGATTTTATGACTCTGCGTTATGTTTATACGACTCAGTGTCTGGTTAAGATGACTCAGCGTCATAGTTTTATGACTCAGAGGTATGCTACCATGACTCAGCTTTATGGTATTCAATTTATGAAAACGAGCTTAATTTTTTCATAACGCTTTTGACGGCCACGGCTTTTGTTGATGGAATCAGTTATTATTATTCATGATAATCGTTGTTAACGTCACGATATCATGACTTGTAGTTACAATATCATGAAGCGACAAGTTTTATGATTTCATAACATTTTAGTCATGGATCCGGCAATGAATTTTTTCCCGTGCAGCAGTCCTTTAGAGGGGCATCATTGAGTTTGCCCTCGTCTGGCAACGCAGCCTCAAGATTCTGCGCGTATGCGGTGGCGACATCCGGTTGTTTTAGTCGCTGTAGGTCGTACATTGTTGATAAGGGAACGTCCATAAATTACGTCACGCAAAAATCTACCATTTTCAACCCCCCCTCCCCCATGTGTCACACTTTTTGTATGAGACCTCTGAAATTTTTGTTTGGGTTGTCACACTTTGTTGAACCCCCCCTCCCCCCTCAGAGCGTGACGTAATTTATGGACGTTCCCTAACGGTGAGTCTTAGGCGCAGTTTGACCATCACTAGGTAGTGTTCGGAGTCGATGTTGGCGCCACGATAGGTCCTCACGTCGATAATGTCGGAAAAGTGCCGTCCGTCAAACAGAACGTGGTTGATTTGAGATTCCGTCTGCTTTGGTGATCGCCAGGTGTAACGGGAAGGGAGCATGTGTTAGAAAAAGGTGCTACGTATGACCAAGTTTATGGAGACGGTGAAATCAATGAGTCGTAGGCCGTTTTCGTTTCCAGCTGGTGGGCGCTGTACTTCCCCCCTTAAGCGTTTAGGTCTCCCATAATTATCTTGACATCGTAGCTTGGGCAGTGATCGAACTCGTATTCAAGCTGCGCGTAGAATGCGTCTTTGCCAACATCAGTGCTTCTGGAGTGTAGCCTGTGTACATTGATTATGTTGAAGCTGAAGAATCGGCAACTGATCCTCAACCTGCACACTCTTTCATCGATTGTCCACTAAACGATTACGCGCCTCTGCATGTCGCCCGCCCATCATGACAAGTGTTGTTTCCAGCTCATTTGTATTGCCACAACTCTGGTAGAAGGTATGATTACCCCTAAAAGTTCGCACCATGGATCCTGTCAAACACACCTCCTGCAGCGCTATGATGTCGAACCCCCGAAGTATGAAATATGCGGGTGCTAGCCAGCCAGTACGAAAACATTGCAATATCTGGTATCCTTGCAACCTTTACGAACCCTGTTACAAAAATAAAAGAAATTAATTATTACAAAGAATTAACATTTCACGATACACATAAAACCTTACAAATTCACAAATTAGGAACATTACAAATTGACGCAGCACAACACATAACATAAATGTGCCCTGTTATCCAAATGAATAACTTCTTCCGATCACAGGATGACGAGGTTTCACTTATTGGTTTGGGTCCTTCAGTCATCCTGGAATTGTATTTTAGTTGGCATTTTGCCATTTAGTTCACAGCATTTGTTGCTGTATTCTGTATTCATAGCTTGGTTTTGTCTAGGAAAACTAATCCTAATCGGGCATCCCGTTTCGGGTTTCGATACTAGAGCTCTATCACTTGAAGTCTGTGTCAGGGAAAGGTTTACGTCTCTAGTATTTAATCGCGGCCCGAAATGGCCTGAATGTTGGCAATCGAAATAGGATTGCACTTCATTGGCCTCTATCCTGCCAGAACCCTATAAATGTTAATTAATACTAGGGGAATATTGACAAGTTAAAATTCAACATGTAACACAAAGGACGCAAGAATATTAAACTTTGAACACATTAAACAATTATTCTGTCTTATTAATGTAACAAATATTTATACCCGTAACACAATCCAACGTTTGAGCAAGAATTTTTCGTGAATCGTTCACCGATTTACGAAAAATTCAGCTCCCATATGCTTCATATCCTTCATAACAATAGTGTTAAGGCCATACACTTAACACTACGATAAAGATAAATAACTTAACCTAAACTCAAAACGAAACCAAAACGAGTTTTGCTACCCGAAAGCCACAGTGCTTTCCAGAAACGTAGCGGTGAACAGGACTAACAAGTCCCCAAAAAACACCTCAACTCAAAAAAGATTTATGTTACCCGAAAGCCAAACTGCTCTCCAGATTTTGTAACGAATAAATCTTACCTCAACTAAACTTTACTTTTATGGACGAGCTCTGGTCCACAAAAATAAAATGGCCTTAAAACTGTAGTTATAATCCATCCAACTAGCTTTCATTTGCATACACGGGGTTTTTTAGTTGGGCGCCATGTTACAAAAATAAAAGAAATTAATTATTACAAAGTATCACGATACACAGAGAACCTTACAAATGCACATTATACAGACATCACAAATCCACACAGCACAACATATAACATAAATGTGCCCTGTTATCCAGATGGATAACATCTTCCGATCACAGGATGACGAGGTTTCATTTATTGGTTTAGGTCCATCAGTCATCCTGGAATTGTATTTTAGTTGGCAGTATGCCTTTTAGTTCACAGCATTTGTTGCTGTGTTCATAGCTTGGTTTTGTCTAGGAAAACTAATCCTAATCGGGCATCCCGTTTCGGGTTTCGATACTAGAGCTCTATCACTTGAAGTCTGTGTCAGGGAAAGGTTTACGTCTCTAGTATTTAATCGCGGCCCGAAATGGCCTGAATGTTGGCAATCGAAATAGGATTGCACTTCATTGGCCTCTATCCTGCCAGAACCCTATAAATGTTAATTAATACTAGGGGAATATTGACAAGTTAAAATTCAACATGTAACACAAAGGACGCAAGAATATTAAACTTTGAACACATTAAACAATTATTCTGTCTTATTAATGTAACAAATATTTATACCCGTAACAACCCACAAGCCCCCTGACCAAAAAAAAAAACTTCTACTCGGCCATCACCAACTACCGAACCGATAGCTCGATGAATTTTATTGTTTATCCAATGAACGGTGCCGTCATCGCCACAGGCCACGTGCTCCGAAGCATTTCTCCCGTACGGCCATCCGTCCATCTATGCTGCAGCTTGCATGGTATCAATTCCTGTCGGATGCTAAATTGATTCAATTACCGGAAGAGAATTGAAAGCGAGTCCCCACTTTTAATTGGTATATCAGACGGATGTGCCTCTCTCTGTGTGTGCGCCATAGTATGTGTTTGTAAAAACTCACCCAGAAGGTGCAGTTCATTGAGTAGAACTTACTGATCCCATCCATTCCACATGGTGGCCAATCTATAGAGGTACTTGAATGGGCACAAAAAGTGCTGCCTCCGGCGCGGCGTTGGGAAAAAGCTCAGTGCTCTTCCACTTATCCCCGCCACGCTTTTTGTTGAACAGTAATCAACAACGTTCGACGATGGACGGAAAACAGAGAGAGACCAGGCCATGGAACTCACGTACCGAAGCTAAAATGGCAGGATACTAAAATTTTCAATTTTCGACCACGTCCACACTTATTACCGCCACCACCAACAGTGTGGTGCTAGCTCAAAGCTAGGAGGAGATTCCGGAGAAAGCTCCGAGCTGGACAGAACATTAAATTAATGTTTGACTGATACTGACTTGTGCTACCCACTTTGTACTACTGGGTACTGGCTGGCTGGTGCTTTTACAAAGAACGAAACGGTGACGTTCGTTGGCCAAAGTTGTGCCCATGGGTGCGTGACTTTTGTGTCCGGAGTTGGTTGTCGATTTCGAAACCCAGGCCAGCCAGCCCAGAGCAGACGCAACCAACACGCTTCGGAGAAGCGGAGAAGAATGGGAACTACATCAACGGACCAAGGGCTGCTAATGAACCACGTCGTCGTCGTCGCCATCGAGATGGTTCTTATTCAGAACAGAGGTTCACAATCTATAGGAAGAGGAGTCCATTTTGATGGTTTCGATCGATTTTGATGTGATAATTTACACTTTAAATAGCATACGCAATTTACTTTCATTTTTTTTAACTTCTTCAGTTTGTAGATTTACTTTAGTAAAGTATCTGAAACACTCAAATTCTTATTGATCGTTTTGATGTGATGAGATGTGATGTGATGTGATATCACTATTTATGAATGGACTTTTCTGAGCCCATGGCTCTAACGAATCCAGATACTTGAATTCTTTAGTTGGAAACTGTGGTCATCTATCGGCAAAATTACCAACCAATTGATGAATTATTGTTCTTGACATCATGAAGAACTTTGCCGAAGACAACACTTACGTTGCGTCTCTATCGGTCAAATTGCCAACTTATTGAAGGTTAGTTAGCATTGTACTTACTTGATACTTGATGGGCTACAACACGTAGCGGTGAGTCTACGCCGAATGAAGTATTCGCCTCCACTGCCCTCGGTCATGGGCCAATCGCTTCCAGCCGCCCTGAACGTTTAGAGTCCTTAGGTCCTTCTCAACTGCAAAAAGCCAACGTGTGCGCGGCCTTCCACGAAGCCGACGACCCCTTCCTGGTTCTCTGCTGAATATAATTTTAGCTTGTCGTTCCTCCGGCATACGAGCTACGTGTCCAACCCACCGCAGCCTGCCGTGTTGTATTCGCTTCACTATATCCATCTCTTTATATACCTGGTACAATTCGTAGTTCATGCGACGCCGCTTGATGCCGTCCTCCAGTTTACCGCCGAGTATTGTTCGCAGCACTTTACGTTCAAAGACTCCAAAAGCTCTCCGATCAACTTCTTTCAACGTCCACGTTTCATGACCGTATAAAGCGACCGGGATAATCAGAGACCTTTACAACGCGAGTTTTGTCTTCGTTTACAGCCTGCGGGATTTCAGCTGGTTTCGCAGACCGTAAAAGGCCCGATTTGCAGCCGCAATCCTTCCAATGCTATGTTGAACAGTAAGTTCGAAAGAGCATCGCCCTGCTTCAGTCCGTCAAAAGTTACGAACAATGACGAAATTTCATCCGCAACCCGTACACTTGATTTCGATCCGTCAAGCGTCGCACGAATCAGTCTAATCAGCTTCGCCGGAAATCCATGTTCGATCATAATCTGCCATAACTCGTTTCTCTTCACTGAATCGTTTGCCGCCTTGAAATCAATAAACAGATTATGGGTCTGCAAGTTGTACTCCCGAAATTTATCGAGAATCTGCCGCAGGGTGAACATTTGGTCCGTCGTTGATCGGCCCTCACGAAATCCTGCCTGATATTCGCCGACGAAGTTCTCCTCAAACGGCCTCAGCCTGTGGAACAGAACTCCGGACAAAATTTTGTACGCTGAATGGAGGAGTGTTATTCCTCTGTAATTCGCGCACTCCAGTCGATGCCCTTTCTTGAAAAGAGGGCAATATAATACAGTAAAGGGTTGATACAGCTACTCACTACCGTGCTTGAGAAGCTCGGCCGGGAGTTCATCCTTCCTAGCAACCTTCAGTCCCCTAATGGCTGTTTTGACCTCGTCTAGTGTTGGAGGGTCCACAGCTTGTCCATCGTCGTCGATTCGAATGTTATCCGTCGCTCTTCCACTCCCACCGTTCAACAATACCTCGAAGTGCTCTCTCCACCTGGCAGCCACAATTTTCTTGTCTGTCAGCAACTTTCCATTACGGTCGTTGCACATGACGGGAAAAGGCGCTGTTTTTCTCGTCCGATTCCCTCCAGGAATTTCTAAGGGAATTCCTTTAAGACTCCCATCAGCAATTCCTCCGATGATTCCTTCAGTAATTTCTCCTGGACTTTTTCCGGGATATTTCCAGGAATTCTATCGGGTATTTCTCCAGGAATTCTTCCGGGGATTCCTCCAGGAATTCCCTCAGGGGATTCCTCCAGAGATTCTTCCAGGAATTTCCTTTAGGGAATCCCCCAGGAGGGAGGATTCCCTGAAGAATCTTCCAGAGGAATTGCTGGAGAAATCACCCGAGGAATGCCTAGAGACATTTCCTGGGGAATTCCTGGAGGAAATCCTAGAGGGATTCTCAGAGAAATACTTGGTGAAATTCCCAGAGGATTTCCTGGAGAAATTCCCCGAGACATTCTCAGAGTAATTCCGGGAGAAATTCCCGGAGGAATTACAGGATAAATTTCCGGAGGTATTCGTAAAGGAAGTCCTAGAGGAATTCCGGGAGAAATTCTTGAGGGTTTTGTGAAAAAAAAAATGCTTCCTGGAGAAATTACCAGAGGATTTTCTTGAAAAAAAACGACAGTTTTCCTTAGAAAATTCTCGAATGATATTCCTGAAGAAACTCCTTGAAAAATTTCCGGAGAAATTCCTAGAGAAATTCTTGGAGCAATTCCTATAGAACATCCCGGTAGAATTCTTGAAGAAATTCCCGGAGGAGTTCATGGAGGAATTCCCGGAGGCACTCATGGACGAATTTCTAGGGGGATTGTCAGTGAAATTCAAGGAGAAAATCTTGGAAAAAAAGTTTGGAGGAATTTCTGGAAAAAATCCTAGGAGAATTTCCGTAGAAATTGCCGAAGGAATTCTTGAAGGAGTTCCAAATGGGAGTCCTAGATGAAATCCTGGTGAAATTTCCGGAGGAATACCCGGAGGAATTTCTGGAGGATTTCCTTGAGGATTTCCCGGAGGAAATTCTGGAGAATGTCCTAGAAGAATTCCCGGAAGATTTCCTGAAGAAAATCCTGAAGGTATTTCTTCATGAATTTCCAGTGGAATGCTTGGATAAATTCCCGGTTGAATTCCCGGAGAAATTCCTCGAAAAATTCCCGGAAGAGTTCCTGTAGAAATTCCCAGAGACATATCCGAAAGAAAAAACGGAGTAAAATAAGCAATTCGTCTGCAGGGGGTCAAAGACGGTGTTAAAGTATTGCCTCTTGTACCACCATACTCGACCGTCTACTATCCCGCCAAATGGCTTTTAGCTAGCTGAACAACTATGTTGAAGATGGAATTCTTCTTGTTCATTAGGGTTTGCATACAAATATTTTCTAGATACTAGACGGAACCTATAAAATAATATCAGAACCAAAGACACCAGATACGTCTAACTGCCTTTTAACTTTCGGAAAAAAACGCTGGACGTTTTCCGATTTTTGAGATAAAATTATTTGAATGTTTTGATTGCTGGAGTCACCTAGCGTTGCCATTGCCGGATAGATCTCAACCTGCCGAACAATTTTACAGAAAACGCCATGCTTTTAGCTTATTACAGTAACGAGATACACGTGTTTAAATATTATACACAAGCTGCCATCTAGCGAATAAATCACGAATCAAAGATTCAACTATCAGACAGTTTTTAGCTTGCTGAAGAACTTTGTTGCAGACGGCATCATTCTATCTTATCAGGATTCTGAGATATGGAAGTTTGAAGATTTTTAACACTGGCGCCACCTAGCGGACGATTTTTGAACCAAAGACGCCACACCCAGTTAGTTCTTAACCTGCTGAACAACTTTGCTGAAAACGGGTTGCTTGTACCTCATTAGGGTATCGAGATAAACGCGTTTGAGTTTTTCAGACACAATGCGCCACCTAGCGGACAAATCCCAAACCAAAGACTTTACTATCAGATAGTTCTGAGCTTGCTGAAGAATTTTGCCGAAGACAGTTCTATCTTATCAGGTTTCTGAGATATGAGGGATTGAACATTGTTGACACTGGCGCCGCCTAGCGGCCGAATCGCGAACCAAAGTTGCTGTTGCCAGTTAGTTATTAACCTGCCGAACAAATTCGCCGAAGACACTATAATTCTACCTCATCGGGATCTTAAGATATACGTTGCGCAAAGTATGTGGCCAATTTTGGTACCCCAAGACAATCCGGAATTACTCCGGAACCATGTGGACCAGGCTCCCATGTCCCCGGCATAATAAACTAGAAGAGTTTTTCGGGAAGTTGTGAAAATTTCATCAAAATCCATCGAAAAACAAAACAGTTATGACCATTTTTGTGCTTTTCCGAAGGTGAAATATATACGTTGGCTGGATGAAGGTTAATAATGAATTTCTTTTTTTTTTCAATTTTGTGGATAATAGTTTTTGTTACTAATCTTACAGGCAACCTAATAGAATTCCGGCAGTAATTTCTCCAGGAATTATCACAAAATATACTCCTGAAGAAATACAAATTGATTCTCAGGCTGAGTGTGAATGTTTGCATCCAATATTACAAAAACAATCTTGAGAATTACTTATTTCTAGAAATCCGTGGAATTTTGTTTTGCAGAATATTTTTTTGGCACAGTTTCATAAAAAATATAATAATAAATACTTTAAAAAGTTCATATTTGAGAATGTCTGAAGCATTTCGTGATTCGTTTGGGAAATTCTTTAGTGCTGAAATTTATAAAAAAAGTTTTGGTAAAATAAATGTAAAGAGAACAATGAAGTCTATTGACAATTGACAATGAAGTCTAGGAATAATTCCTTGAGGAATCCTAAAACAGTCTTCTAAGATTTCTTTCTTTTCAATTGCAAATGTTTGTGACGATTGCTTTACGTCGTGATCCAGAGCACATTTAACGCTTATATTTCCAGCAAGATATAGGGGATAGACAAAATGATCGGGGCAGGCAAAATTTTCCCTTCTCAAACAATTTGAAATAACTGTAACTTTTCGAAAAGGGGATCAAATATTCTCAAATTTTCACTGTAAGTTTATCAACTAGTTGTGTATTAGTGAACAAAATTTGGAAAAGATCGGGTTGTTCTGCATGATGTTATAAAGATTCTAGAAAAGGTATAATTATCCGATAGCCAACTTTGAGCCGTTATATCTCCGGATTTAATAAACCGAACGTAATGAAATTTTGAACATTTATGACTTACATAATTAGCTTTGAAAAACTTTTGACTTTACTTAAAATTCTTAACACGGAAGAAAATTATAACGATTAGATTATTTTCCTAATAAAACACTAAATTTTCTTGAATTTCAATTTCACTAAATTTTCTTAAATTCAAGATGCTTATTATAGTTCATTTAAATTCACTCTTATTGTCTTAATGCAGATATGTTTTGAAAGAAAGTAACAACATAGTCAGCAATTCATTGAAAAAGTGATGGAATGCATATTAAAAACAGACCAATTTATTAAAAAAATCATAAAACCAATGAAATTGCTATAACTTTTTCTCTTGCTAATAATTTCAAGCTGAGTCAAACGTTTTTCAGAGCTCAGTATATGAGTCATAAATGGTCAAAATTGCATTGCATTCGGTTTATTGAATCCGGAGGTATAACTGCTCAAAGTTGGCTATCGGACAATTCTACCTTTTTCTAAAATGCTTCCAACTTCGTGCAGAATACCCCAATCTTTTCCAAATTTTGTCTACTGATACACAACTAGTTGATCCACTTACAGTAAAAATTTGAGAATATTTGATGCACTTTTCGAAAAGTTACAGCTAATTGGACATTTTTTGAAAAGTGAAAGTTTTGCCTGTCCCTTTCATTTTGTCTACCTCCTGTAGTTCCCCGGCAAAATGCCGTATTTGATATTCAATAGGATGACCGAATGGAATCCTTGGAGGAATTCTTCAAGAAACAGAAAGAAAGCCTGAGACAAATTTCTGTAGAAATCATTAAAAAATTCCTGAAAAAAAATGTTTGAAAGATTTTTTTACTGTATTTTCTGAAGAAATACTTGGAGGAAGTTTTGAAGGAATTCTCGGAAGAATTTTCGAAGAACTCTGCAGGGAATTCCATGAAGCAATCAATAGATGAAATTTGGAATGAATAATTGGAAAACTTTGTGATCGAATTTATGAAGGAATTCTTATAGAAATTCCTTAACGAATTTTAGAAAAACTCCTCAAGGAAACTATCCGGTCATATTTTGGATAGAATCCTTGGAAAGAATTGTAGAGAAATTCTTGAGGAAATTTCTGGTGGAACCCTGAACTTTGAATTTCTGACTGATCCTCGAAAGAAAGTCCTGAATAAATCTTTAGGGAATTCTCGAAAAAGTCCTTGGTGAAAAACCCGCAACAGTCTTCAAAAAAAAAAATTAAGAAATCCTCGGAGAAATGCCTGAAAATTTCTTAGTTGAATTTCTGAAGAAAACATTAGATGGAATTCCTGGAGGAGCTCCTAAAGGAATATCGAAAGGAATTACCGAAGCAATCATTTGAAGAATTCTCAAAAAAGTCTGTGGAAGATTTCCATTAAAAATTTTTTTGAAATTATTCCTGGAGCAACCTTTGCTGAATATTCCGGAATAAATCTTTGGAGAGTTGTCGTCAAAATTTATGAAGGAATTTATTTTAACTTCAGGAAAAAATACTAAAGAAACCTTGGAGAAATTCCTGAAGCAACTCCAGAATCCTGCGGAACTTCTGATATAAATCTTGAAGGAATTTCCGAAATAATACATTAACCCTCTAATACCTAATCCCGCCTTTAGACGGGGTATAGTTTGAGCATTTTTGTAATTTTTGTTTCGTGGAAAATCAATTTTTTTATATTTTTGGCCCATATTTAGGACTGTTCTGTATATCTCAAAATGGTTTTGGTATATTTCAAAGCGTATTTACATTTTTTAAAAATCATTGAAAAATTGATGTTTTAGTCACCTTTTAGAAGTCATTGTTTATTTTGTAATGAATCGGTACAATTAACGTATTTTAAATTTTTCCCGAATCATTCTATCCTTGTTTAATAGTTTAAGGGAATCGAATACACTCTAAAATTATTTCCCTTAAAATTACACGGAAAATAAAATTTTCTGTGAAAAAAATTTAAAACAATAACATTTCAACAGAAATCATAAAATCTCAAAATGTTTTCATCCCAAAAAATCCGTTCCCCAAATTGGCTTCCAGGAAAAATATAAAAGTGTGGGGATGTTCAAAAATAAAAATTAGAAAAATCAAAAACTGAAATTCACGAAATCGAGAATTAAAAAGAATCATCTTCCAAAACATGTTTAAATCGATTTTAGATGACGAAAAATGATATTTAGATCAAAATAAAAAATTTGGGTATTAGAGGGTTAAGAAACGTTTGAAAAGAACTCTGCATTGGAAGATTTATTGAATATTTTTTTTGCAGAAATTCTAACTAGTATCCTTTAAGAAATACTCGAATAAACGTTTGGAGCAATTCCTGATGGAATTCTTGGAAGAATTCGTAGGAATTCATGAAAATATCTTTAGGGAAATTCCAGAACTATTCCTCGAACAAATACCTGAAGAATCCTTGTAAGAATTTCAGAAGAAATCTGTTGTTTCTGCAGAAACCCCTGCAAGGAACTTTTGTGAAAGAGTTTCTGAAGGAAAATATGAAGGAATCACTCCTGCAATCTTTGAAGGAACTTTGGAAAGACTACTTGGAGGAATTTTTTAAGCAATCAATGCAATGATGGCATTCCTAACGGAATAGAATCAGAGTAAATGAAGGAATGTATGGAGCTGAAGGCGTTTTAGGCAGAATTCCCGAAGGAATTCTTAATGGATTGGAGGAATCCCAGATTCCTGAAGGTGTTGCTTAATTAATCATTGATAGATTAAAAAAAATCTTTGGGAAAAAATCCTACAAAAGACAATTTTCGATAGAATCGTTGGAGAATTTACTGAAAGAATCTTTGAAGAAACACTTGAAAGAATCTCAGGCGAAATTTCTGTAGGAATCCTTGGAGAAATTGTTGATTGATTTTTTTGGAGAAATTGCTTCATGAATTCTGCAAGGGATCCCGGAAAGATTTTCTGGAAGATATAAAGTCTTGGGGGAACTGCTGATAGCATATTTGGAGGAATTTTTGAAGTATCTTTGAAAAACTTGCAGAAATCTTTTGAGAAATTCCCAAAAAAATACTTGAAGGATTTTTTTCAGGAACCCTTTGCCAAATTCTTTTGTGGAATTCCTGTAGAAATCTTTCGAGAAACTTTTCAAGAAATTCTGGAATAAAAACGTAATTGAATACTTGGCGAAAAATTTCATAGTATCCATAAATATTCTTTCAATAGCTTCGAATGATTCACTGGAGAAATTCTTTGAGAAATTTCTTAAGGTATTTCTGAAAGAGTTCCTGACACTTTCGTTCAGGAATTTTTTCAAGCATTCGTTGAAAAAAATTCTAGAAGAACCTGTGAAAAAAATGATTTTTTGGAATACTTCTGAATTCCTTGCAGCAATTGTTTTTAACCTTCCTTTTGCATCACGTTGGGAACAGCTCGCTGGGGTAGTGTACGGTTTGGGTCAAAAAATGACCCTTATGGCAAAAGAGGGTTAAGGGATCCTTGGAGAAATTTATGAAGGAAGTTATAGAGGCATTTGTGATGCCTAAGAAATCTCAAGAAAAACAGGACTCTGAAATTAACCTATGGAGTAATTTTAAAAATCTTTGGGGAGATTTCTGAAGGAATCATTAGAAGATTTCAACAAAAAAGTTCTAGAGAAATCTCAGAAAAATGTCGCGGAGTAACTTCTGTAATGTAATTCTGGGATCCGTGAAACAACACTTGGCGAAATTCCCGAAACATTTGTTGAAGGGTTATCCTGAAGATTTTTTTTTGCGAAAACTCCTGGACTAATCCTTGTAGGTATGCCTGCAGAAATCTAAAAAACTCCTTAGATCCCAGAAATCTTCGGAGACTTTCCTGAAGATGCACTTGGATGACTTCCTGAAGGAAATATTCCTAAAAAGGTTCCTGAAGATAGCGTATAGTTTTGGAAGGAAAAAAACTGTAGTTTCCGAAAAAAAAACAAAAAAAAGGAAGAAGAATTCGAAGAAATCTTCTAAGTATTCCATAGAGGGTTTCCATTAAGAGCTCCTGTGGGAGTTATGAGAATTCCTCTGCAAGTATTTTTTCACTTTCTCATGGAGTTCCTCTGATTTTTTTCAAAAACTTTTCTGAGGAGTAATTTCTTAAAAAATGCAAGAAGTTGCTTAACGTTTCTTTAAGAATTCCTTGAAATGCGCTTCCTGGAATTCTTTTAGGAATTTATACATGGTTTACCTGGGAATTCTATAAGAAGTTCTTCAGAGAGTTCCTTCAAGAGTCTTTCCAGAAAATTCAAACCATTGCAATAAACTTATTGTGCTGTATGTTCTTCAACTCATTACACTGAGATTATCTCCAGTTGCGAAAAAAATCTTGAAGAACTTCCTGAAACAGTTTTCTGATAAACTCCTGAATGACTTCATATAGGAATTTCTGGAAGAATTCCCAAACAAACTTTTTTTTTAAAGAAATTTCGTTGAAACTCCCTAAAATGCTGATAGGTACTTTAGGCAGCTTCTGTTGTGGATCTCCTGGTGACATTCTCGACAAAATTTCTAAGAAATTTTTAAAAATAGACTTGAAGGAACTTTTGAAATCAAATTAAAAAGGAAACTTTGTAGGAACTCCTGAAGAAGTTTCAAGAGAAACTTATACAGATATGCTTGCACAAATTCCTTGTAAAATATTGCAGAAATACACGGGGAACTCGAGCAAAAACTCACGGTGAACTTCTAAAAGAACTTTCGAATGAACACTTTCAAGGATGCAAGTTTTGAGAAACCTCTTGGATAAATCTTCGCAAAGGTTCCTGGATGAATTTCCGGGGGAATCGCTAGAAGAATTCTGAGAAGGATTGCTTAGGGGCATCCCTAGGAACGCTTGGAAGAATATTGGAAGGAAATCCTGGAAAGAATTTTGGGAAATTCACGAAGAATTAGCAGAAGGAATTCTCGGAGAAATTCATGAAGAAACTCCTGTGAAATTTCGTTGAGGATCTACTATGTTTTACAGTTACAGCATCGAAAGTTGCATAAATAATTCTCAAAGTAACTCCGGAAAGAACTTTTTGAGAAACTCTTGAAAAACTTTTCAAAATAACTCCTGCACTAGCAGCACACATGTCACAGAAGAGTCACGACAGTGTAAGTTTTTAGTTGCATAGGAGCTATACTGCCCCCACTCGCATAACAGTCCCATCTTTGCTGGGTTTCCTATTCATATGGGACTGTTATTAGAGTGAGGGCACTATAGTTGGTAATTATAACCTAATTCTAGAATAACTTGACATTGGCTCATGTTCAACCATGTGTGCTATCTTGACTCTGTTGTGACATACAGGGGATAGATAAAATAATCGGGATAGGCAAAATTTTCACTTTTCAAAAAATGTTAAAGTGACTGTAACTTTTTGAAAAGTGCATTAAATATTCTCAAATTTACACTGTATGTTGATCAACTGGTTGTGTATCAGTGGTCGGAATGTGGAAAGGATCGGACTATTAAACACGAAGTTAAAAAAATTCTAAAAATAAATGATAATTATCCGATAGCTAATTTAGAGTTGTTAAATCTCCGAAACCATTGAGCCGAATGCAGTGAAATTTTAAGCGTTTATGACTTTTGTAATTAGCTTTGACTAAACTAAAAATTATTAACACGGATGAAAATAATAACGATTAGATTACTTTTCTAATATAACACCAAATTATCCAAAACTTCAATATCGTTTCAAAATTCAAGATGCTAGTTATAGTTCATTTAAATTCTCTCTTATTAACTCGGATATAGATATGTTTTGAAAGGATGTTACAACGTTGCCGGCAATAAATTGAATAAAGTAATGGGATGCATAAAAAAAATAAACCAATTTACTAAAAAACCATAAAATAAATGAAATCGCTATAACTTTTTCTCTAATAGAAAATTTCAAGTTAAGTAAAACGTTTTTTAAAGCTCATAATATAAGTCATAAATGGTCAAAATTTCATTGCATTCGGTTCATTGATTCCGGAGGTATAGCAGCACAAAGTTAACTATCGAATAATTTTACCTTTTCTATCTATCTATCTTCTTGGCGTAACGTCCTCATTGGGACAAAGCCTGCTTCTCAGCTTAGTGTTCTATGAGCACTTCCACAGTTATTAACTGAGAGCTTCCTCTGCCAATGACCATTTTGCATGCGTATATCGTGTGGCAGGCACGAAGATACTCTATGCCCAAGGAAGTCAAGGAAATTTCCTTTACGAAAAGATCCTGGACCGACCGGGAATCGAACCCGTCACCCTCAGCATGGTCATGCTGAATACCCGTGCGTTTACCGCCTCGGCTATATGGGCTACCTTTTCTAAAATCTGTATAACTTCGTGCAGAATAGCCCGATCTTTTCCAAATTTTGACCACTGATACACAACTTTAGTCGTTAATCTAACGACAGTGAAAATTTAAGAATATTTTATGCACTTTTCGAAAAGTTACAGATACTTGAACATTTTTTGAAAAGTGAAAAATTTGCCAGTCCCGATCATTTTGTCTATCCCAAGGTCTATCATCTGTATATCCTACTTTAGTTGAAAGATCTGGAGGAATTCACGTTGAAGTTCCTGGACGTTTTTATGGAGGAACTATAGGAAAAACTAGTGGAGGAACTTCTGCAGAAACTTTCAGAGGGACTTCTGAAGAAGTTTTTGAAGGAACCCCTGATAAAAAAGCTTGGGGACTTTTGAGACAGAATTTCTGGAAGAATCCCGAACTTTTGGTGGAAATTTCAGTAATGTTCAGAACCTACAAAGCTTTTAAAAATGAATTTGTAAAAAGAAAATAACATTTTAACTAGAAAACGGAAAAACCAGAAAATAATTGAAGAGAAATACAAAAAGAGTCAACATAGTGCTTCTTAACAATTTCTAATTAAATTACCGAACAAGTTCTCAAATAAAAATATATAAAAACATTGCTTACCCAATTCCAAAGAAATGCTTTTTTTAGGAATTTCAAAGGAGATCACTATGGGAGTTAGCAAAGTAATTATCAAAGAAATTTGTAGGAGGGAATTCCAAACAAATAAAAGCAGAAATTGTCGGAAGGATTGCCAAAAAAATAAGGAAGAAAATGCCAAACGTATAACTGGATGAATTCCAAAACAATTGATGAAAAATCTGGCGAAAACATTCCAATAGAAATTTGCTTATTGTCGGAATTGTTGGAGAAATTGCAAATGGAATTGCTCAATAAAAAAAATGGAATTCCAAACAAAATGCTGAAACGAATAACATAAAATTAGTAAAAATACATAAAAGTTGGCAAAGTGATTTTCCTAATGGAATCCCAAAAGATATTATCAAAGATACGTCTGAAATTAGAACTGCACACGTAAAGTAATCAAGAAATTAAAAAAAAAACAAAAGAAAATAAACTGACAAATCAAAGAAACAGCGCTATAATATCATAAATTTGCCGAAGGAAATTTCAAACTAATAATCGACAGGATTGTCAAAAAGAATTTCTGACAGAATTACTTAAAAATTAATGAAGAAAGAATTAAAAAAAATTGAGAGAATTAATTAAGAATTCCCGAATGAATCACTGAACTCAGTCCCAAAAGAATTACTCAATAAATTTACGAAAAAAAAATCTCCAAATGCAATATACCAAGAAATGCCCTAAGGATTATTGAAAAATATAAGGAATATCTGTACAAATTTGCAAAAGAGTTTTGGAGAAAAATCAGCAAACGAGGTTCCCAAGGAATTGCCAGTTATAATTCTAAAGGAATGGTAGAATTCTCACAGGAACTTATGAAGAAATTTTCAGAAAATTGACCAGCGGAATCACCGAAGAAACTGTTAAAGGAATTCCTGAAATTAACGAAATAATTTCCAAATACAGAACAGGTCTTAAAGTAATTATTGAATATATTCATCACAGGAATTTTTCAGCGAGTTATGGAGGAATTCCCGAAGAATTTACAAAGGCCAGTAAGTTAATTTCTTGGTTTATAGCATAGCATAGGCAATTGTACACATCGTGAGTGGCTAAACAATGCTCAGCTTCATATATTTTGAAAAATTTAACACGTAGTGTCACTAAAAAAACGTTTGGGATTAACGCCTTTTCAACGTGTTAGAGTTGGTCAAAACAAGCGTCACATTGTATAGCTGGCCACGTCTTTCAATCGCTAGGAAAGGGTAGGAATGTTAGTTTAACGTCTACTTTAAGATACACGGTACCCAAACTATCTCCATAGACGTTAAGGAAAAGGAATTGTTGTTGGTAGGTTGGGATTGTTATGTGGTGCTCTATTCGACAATCTAGAGTGCAGTTGACATTTGATGGATGGTTTACAGATCTGTTAAATGAACTTACCTTTATATTTCCTAAAGAAAAAAAAGAAAGTTAGTTAATTTCTTGGTTTATCGCAAAAATTTGTATTTTTTGCCAAGGTCGCATTACGCTATGTTTCTTGATTTAATCGAAGGCGCTATTCATAAACAACGTAAACTCATTTTTGATTATCGTAGACCTCCTCGTCCATCCTCGTTGACTATCGTCGTACCAAGGTCCATATAAAATTATCAAAATTAGTGTGGACTGTAGACTCTTCTCAAGACTAGTGTTTCCCCCATCCCTTAGAGTATACGTAGTTTAAAGACGGGCCCACAAAAGCTTTCGGCTCCGTGAAGCCCCACATCAGCTAAACCTACCAAAGTAAACTAATTTCTAGGCGAAACGTTTGAATAACTGAAATCGCTTGCAAATTCCGTTCTGTGTTAACAACACAAGTCCATCTTATGGGTATCACATATAGCCCCCAAGTCGCAGTTTGACAACCCCTGCATAGATGATGGGAAAGATCACGAGAGGATTAGCGGGACGAACCGGGGGAAAAGAACTCTCAGGAATGCCAGCCAGTTCCGTCACGTGCCATCACAAGGGGAAAGTTGAGACGCCGAACGAATGGTCGCATGGTGGCATTTTTGATGTTGTGCCCATAGCTAGTCTCGCCTCTCCTTGCCTCGGTTGTCTACAAGTAGGCTCGTGTATGATAGATATCTTGTGCCGCAGGCCGGCTGTGTATTCGAGAGAGCCTTGTCGCGGATGAAAGATGGATGGAGCAGTTGTAGTGGGAGTTTGTCTTGAGCCCGATTAAATGGAACAAAGGAAACTGAAGGAACTCTGAACGAACGTTTAATTTCGCCTGCTTTGTGACGCTCTGGGTGTGAAGTAATGAGCTCAAGAGAGTAAACTGATTTAGTGCTGCTCATTGTTGCGATGGTTACTGGCATAAGTGTGTGAAAAGTTTTTTTTCTGAAACGGAATGATGTTTAAATTTGTATTTATTTGTTGAGAACCAACTAACGTCCGAATAATGCTGGTGAGCTCGTTTCATGCTATTTTATTACTTTTCCTTTATTTCTGAGATTTTTAGCCCTAAGGTGATTTATTGTTTTGTTTCCTTAAATTGCTTAGAACTTTGGAAAAGTTATGATGGAAAACTATGTTGCTCGAAATGGTCTTTATGTTAGTTTGAAGAACTCTATACAGCAAATTCAAAAGCACATTTCTCAAAACCGACCACCCGGATCCTAGACACGATTGGCGTCAAAACTAATTATTTCTACCATTTGCCGTTCCACAGTGTCGTCACCACAACCTCTCGAATCGACTTCAAAGCAAGACACGTAATTAAACTCACCAAGTGATAAAACCACCACCGACATTCCAATTCTTCACTCTCTGGCCACATATTGTAGGTGCCGTCCCGGCATCCTGTCAGGATCTATTTCGCAAGCAATTATTTTTGTCCACATGAGCACGTGTTTCCATTCATAGTGGAGGAGCAACTTCGCCACCGGTTTCCGTGCGAGTGTGTGTACTATATGCAGTACGAAAGTCGTATCATCATATCGTAGCGTTTTTTTCCCTGTTTCGTTTTTAGATGGTGTTTTTTCATCTTTCGAGGTCCAACGGACACTGAATGCAATCCAAACAAAGTTGCACATTTTTCTTGCTGCCTTGTTTGGTCGGACAGACTTGGAGATATGTGTGTCCATGTGATGGGGGGAGATCGGTTCGAAAAGCACTGCTGGTGTTTAACTTACCAGTTCACTTAGACTAGAAGGCATAAAGAATAACATCAGAAAACCTGAAGAACAATAGTCCAGACAACCAGAAGACAAGAATACCAGCAAATTAGAATACATGAAGACCAGAAGACCAGAAATCCAGAAGACTAGAAGACCAGAAGACCAGAAGACTAGAAGACCAGAAGACCAGAAGACCAGAAGACTAGAAGATCGGAAGATCAGAAAATCAGAAGATCAGAAGATCAGAAGACCAGAAGACTAGAAGACCAGAAGACCAGAAGACCAGAAGACTAGAAGATCGGAAGATCAGAAAATCAGAAGATCAGAAGATCAGAAGACGGGAACACCAGAACACCAGAATTCCAGAAAACCAGAAGACCAGAAGACCAGAAGACCAGAAGACCAGAAGCCCAGAAGATCAGAAGACCAGAAGACCAGAAGACCAGAAGACCAGAAGTCCAGAAGACAAGAAGACCAGAAGACCAGAAGACCAGAAGACCAGAAGACCAGAAGACCAGAAGACCAGAAGACCAGAAGACCAGAAGACCAGAAGACCAGAAGACCAGAAGACAAGAAGACCAGAAGACCAGAAGACTAGAAGACCAGAAGACCAGAAGACCAGAAGACCAGAAGATCAGAAGACCAGAAGATCAGAAGACCAGAAGACCAGAAGACCAGAAGACCAGAAGACCAGAAGACCAGAAGACCAGAAGACCAGAAGACCAGAAGACCAGAAGACCAGAAGACCAGAAGACCAGAAGACCAGAAGACCAGAAGACCAGAAGACCAGAAGACCAGAAGACCAGAAGACCAGAAGACCAGAAGACCAGAAGACCAGAAGACCAGAAGACCAGAAGACCAGAAGACCAGAAGACCAGAAGACCAGAAGACCAGAAGACCAGAAGACCAGAAGACCAGAAGACCAGAAGACCAGAAGACCAGAAGACCAGAAGACCAGAAGACCAGAAGACCAGAAGACCAGAAGATCAGAAGACCAGAAGATCAGAAGACCAGAAGACCAGAAGACCAGAAGACCAGAAGACCAGAAGACCAGAAGACCAGAAGACCAGAAGACCAGAAGACCAGAAGACCAGAAGACCAGAAGACCAGAAGACCAGAAGACCAGAAGACCAGAAGACCAGAAGACCAGAAGACCAGAAGACCAGAAGACCAGAAGACCAGAAGACCAGAAGACCAGAAGACCAGAAGACCAGAAGACCAGAAGACCAGAAGACCAGAAGACCAGAAGACCAGAAGACCAGAAGACCAGAAGACCAGAAGACCAGAAGACCAGAAGACCAGAAGACCAGAAGACCAGAAGACCAGAAGACCAGAAGACCAGAAGACCAGAAGACCAGAAGACCAGAAGACCAGAAGACCAGAAGACCAGAAGACCAGAAGACCAGAAGACCAGAAGACCAGAAGACCAGAAGACCAGAAGACAAGAAGACCAGAAGACCAGAAGACTAGAAGACCAGAAGACCAGAAGACCAGAAGACCAGAAGATCAGAAGACCAGAAGATCAGAAGACCAGAAGACCAGAAGACCAGAAGACCAGAAGACCAGAAGACCAGAAGACCAGAAGACCAGAAGACCAGAAGACCAGAAGACCAGAAGACCAGAAGACCAGAAGACCAGAAGACCAGAAGACCAGAAGACCAGAAGACCAGAAGACCAGAAGACCAGAAGACCAGAAGACCAGAAGACCAGAAGACCAGAAGACCAGAAGACCAGAAGACCAGAAGACCAGAAGACCAGAAGACCAGAAGACCAGAAGACCAGAAGACCAGAAGACCAGAAGACCAGAAGACCAGAAGACCAGAAGACCAGAAGACCAGAAGACCAGAAGACCAGAAGACCAGAAGACCAGAAGACCAGAAGACCAGAAGACCAGAAGACCAGAAGACAAGAAGACCAGAAGACCAGAAGACTAGAAGACCAGAAGACCAGAAGACCAGAAGACCAGAAGATCAGAAGACCAGAAGACCAGAAGACCAGAAGACCAGAAGACCAGAAGACCAGAAGACCAGAAGACCAGAAGACCAGAAGACCAGAAGACCAGAAGACCAGAAGACCAGAAGACCAGAAGACCAGAAGACCAGAAGACCAGAAGACCAGAAGACCAGAAGACCAGAAGACCAGAAGACCAGAAGACCAGAAGACCAGAAGACCAGAAGACCAGAAGACCAGAAGACCAGAAGACCAGAAGACCAGAAGACCAGAAGACCAGAAGACCAGAAGACCAGAAGACCAGAAGACCAGAAGACCAGAAGACCAGAAGACCAGAAGACCAGAAGACCAGAAGACCAGAAGACCAGAAAACCAGAAGACCAGAAGACCAGAAGACCAGAAGACCAGAAGACCAGAAGACGAGAAAACTGGAAAACCAGAAGACTAGGAGATCAAAAATTCCAGGAAAGATTTTGAAAGAATCCTTGATCGATATTTTTTTAAAGATTGCAATCGAGTTAGTACTTCACAAGAGGCCATTTGCCTCGCTCCCCCACACACATCCTGGTTGCTAGTTTGCTCCAACAGCCTTGCATGCCTAACCGGCTGGCTGTTACTCCGCAGCTATAGCCTAAAGCGCAAATGAACTTAGGCGAATAAAAAACCCGGAGCCTGAAAATGGGAAAATGCAAAACTTGAGAATGCAAACAACAGAATAATAAGCACGTCTGGGTGTAGTTCAGTCATATGAATCATACATGTAGTACGGACAGACAAGCACAGGAAAAAGTAACTGAGAACAAGCATGGAGCATGATGTTACTTTACTTTGAATGAAAGCTTGTTTGAATATGCGAGAAGAACGCAAAGACGAGCAAGTAATTACACGAATGAAGTTTCCGTGGTGGAGACTAGGGGTCCATCAGTTAGTTCCCATGTAATTTTGCAGTGATAAACTTATGGTACAGGAAGTATTCGTAACGTTAATTCCCTTGATTTCTCTATTAAATTCAAAGCATTGCAAGGATTAAATAAAGTTCTAAGCTATTATCTGTTGAAGTGAAGTACACACTGCACATAGCCAGGCCCGTAGCGGATTATTGTAAATTTTAAGTTATTCTGGGTCATCAAAATCGTCCTGGAGATTTGTCCTATCCAGAGCTATTACAGCAATTACATTGTTTCCGCTATAAACTGCGAAATTACGAAACCAATTTCATCTGAAGATCCCCTGAAATCTGAAGTCCAGAACATCGGTTGAACGCTTATGTCAGTAATCATTTCCGCTACATTGTGTGACGTTATATGTAGCCATGTTTATAGAAGCTCCTTATAGAGCAATATATATACATTGTTACGCATTTTTAGGATGTTCTCCGTTGTCCAAACGCAGCCTTTGGAGCTCCCAGTGACTGCGGAAGAACATTCCTGAAGGTTTAAGAGAAATTTATAGGAGTCCTAGAAGAGATTTTAGAGGAGGTTCAATTCTCTTCGAGGCGGTTTGGGGTCTCCTGAGGGCTTCAATTAAACTCTAGGGGGTCCCAGGAGGGTCCATAGGGGTTTTGAGAAGCGTTTCAAGGCATTTTAGCGAGTTTAAGTGCATTTTAGGGAGCTTCTTGAGGTTACCGAGGGTTTCGGAGTATTTTAGGAGAAGTTTCTGGGTCTTTCAGTGGGGATTTAGAGGGCATGAATGGTGTGTCAATGCATTTCATGGGACTTGGAGAGGTTCCTGGGGGTTACATAGGAATTTCTCGGGTGTTTAGAAGATGTTTCTAAGGGTTTCAGGGGATTTAAAGAGAAGCCCATTTTCGAAGTCATGTGAGATATATATCTATGCACAGAACCAAAATAAATCAGTAGCTCCAAATCGTTGTATGAGGAAAACATAACATTTGAAGAATTCCACTAAATGAAGGTGGAGGCCATGGACCTTGACAGACCCACGTCTGGACGGGCATTTTGATTACAGTCCATTAAGTTAAGTCTATGACAGAGAGGACTCAATGCATTTCAAGGTCCTCCATGGGGTCCCAGAGGGCGTTTCAAGGACTTCCAGGCAGTTTCAGTGGGCTCCAGGGGGCGCCAGGGGCTGCGGGGGATTAAGGAGGCTTCAGATAACTTCTGGAGGGCACCCGAAGGTTACAGTAAGTGTTGATACTTAAGAAATTGCCACCAGAGCACGTGGATTTCTTTCAAAATTTAAATCTCAATTTGTTCTTCAAAATGTATTTTTGTATTGTTTTAAATTACCTTTTTATCTGGAAGATATGAAATAAGTTTATTTTTTCATACTTTCAATATGCATTCGTAACACAATTGTTGAACACTGTCATTGCCGAAACTGTTAGCATGACAGCATTTTTGTTTTCGGTTTCAGGGGCGTTCTATGGGTATTCCAGATGGTTTCAACGGCTTGCACTGGCGTTCCAGAGATGCTCCCGGGAGTTTTAGGGGCGTTACATAGTTATCCCTGTGGCGTTTCAGGGAATGGGGGCTTGCTGGAGGTTTAAAGAGTGTTTCAGCGATGCTCCAGGGGGTTTCAAGAGCATTTCAGTGGTGTTTCAGGGGATTTCATGAGTGTTTCCCTTTTCCAAGAATTTTCCAAGCGTTTCAGAGATATTCCAGAGATTTTAGAGGCGTTCTGAAGATGTTTCAGTGGATTTCAGGGGTGTTTCAGGGATTTTCAAGTGGTTTCAAGGGCGTTCCAAAGAGTTTCAAGGGCGTTCCAGTCATTTTTAAGGGATTCCAGAGGCGTTCCAGGGGACTTAAGGGTTGCATAAGGGGTTTCAAGGGATGTAACAGGGCGTTTCAGAGGGGTTATAGAGGGTTCCATGGGCGTTCTAGGGGTTTTCAAGGTGTATCAGGGTGCTCCGCTACCACTCGTACGAAGCTGGTGAATTTAATGTTTTTGGTTCGAATCCGGTTTCCAACAAAAACTTTTTTTAATTGTAAATCGGGTCCATGGTAAATTTGAAAGCATAAAACTGTTGAATTGAAACGAAACTCAGTCTGCACAAATTTAGTGGCGTTGTGTAATTAAATTGACCCTCAAAATAGTTATTTCAACCGCGAGCCGTCTTTCAGTGTGTGGATTTAAACAGCGTTTCAAGAGTTTTCAAGGGGTTTCAGTGGCATTCCAGGGAGTTCCAGGGGATTGCTGGATTTTTAATAAGTGTAACAGCGGTGCTCCAGGAGATTTCAGGAGCGTTTCAGTGGTGTTTAAAGGAAGTCCAGATGCGATACTCTTTTGCAGGAGTTTTCAAAAGGTTTCACAGGCATTCTAGGAGCTACAGAGGAGGTGGCGCTTGGACTCAGAGAACGGCTAGTTCAGATGCGGTACAAGAGGTGGTCCAGGGGTTCGGAGTCGGCTCTGTAGGTTATACCGATCGAAATCAACCCTTACAGCAATTAAGTGACCGCGGAGAGGAAGTCCGGTGCTGTCGTGGCGTCGGTCTACTGGGTTAGATCCGAGCTCGCGGTTGGAAAGGGCCGGATCAGGTGGAGATCTTGCTGTCAGCAACCTTCTGGTGCATCTGATAGGGCCTGATGGATAGTAATACCTTTCCTTGCGGGCAGGTCAGATCGGATTGCACGTGGGCATCAGTTCTTGATGTCTGCAAAACAGTTGGGTGCGGGCGGGGTTGACCCTGCCCGCCTTCCGAGGACGTCCGGAGGGACGACGGGTTTGGCGACCATAGGAATGTGTTTAGTGGGTCGAGGAGAGAGTAGTCCTGGCTTTTACTTTTGTTGTAGAAGACGGCCTTAACCCCACACTACCTTAATCTTCTTTTTAGGGTGTCTGTTGAGCAGATTCTCCCCCTATGGTTTAGAAGGCAAAAAGAGGCATTCTATAGGGTTTCAGGGACGTTACATAAATGTTCCAGTGGGCATTCCAAGGTTTTCATATGGCTACATGAGTATTTCAGTGAACTCCAGAGGCATTCTAGGCAGTTTTAAAGGCGTTCCAGAGGTTTTCAGAGGCGTTCCAGGGGATTTAAGAGTTGATTCAGGGGTTTTCAAGGGGTTTCAAGAGTGTTGCAAGAAGTTTCAGGGCGTTTCAGGGGATTCCAAGGGGTTTCAATGGGTATAAGCGGTATTCTGGGAGGATTCACAATATTCCAGGAGTGCTCCAGAGGATCTCAGTGTGCTTCAAGGACGTTTCAAAGGGTTGGACACGCTTTCATAAAAGTTTCAGGGTACTTCAGGGGGTTGCAGGGGCGGTCCTTTGGATTACACGAGATTTTAGGAGCGATACTGGGATCGCTCTGAGGGAGTTGCAGGGGCATTCTAGTGGATTCCAGGGGCGTTTCGGAGGTTCCAAGGGTATTACAGTGGATTTCAAGTAGTTTTAATAGTGTTCTAGGAGTTCCAAAAAGTTTAAAAAGGTTTAAAGAGATTTCAAGGGCATTTTAGAGAAATTTCGGATACAGTGACCTCACAATTTATGAATCGGCAAAAATTACCACAGTTTATGGATCACTCATTTGATCAACATGGTGATTCATAAATAGTGTACAAAATTAAGGTGATTCATCGGTGTGGGGTCACTGTAGTTTCAAGGAATTCCGAGGGGTTCAGGAACACACTAGAGGTTTTCAAGGTGCTTTTAAGGGTGTCACGGACGTTTCAGGGGGATTCAGACAAGTTCCAGATGGATTTCGGTGTTTTCTGGAGCGTTTCAAGACTATTCCAGGAGGTTTCAGGGGATTTAAGGAGTTTTCAGAAAGTTTCAGGCGCGTCTTGAATCTCTCTGAAATCACATGAAATGCGTTGAGACCCCTCCGATACTCCCTCTAAAGCTCTCTTGAAAATCCCGTAATATGCTCTGAATCATCTTGAATCGTTTTGGTACGCCTTGAAATCCCTCTGAAACATCCTTGAAACGTCCTTGCAAGCATCCTGAAATCTTTGGAAAATAATTTCATACCGCCTTTAAACACATTGAAACCAACTGAAATTCTCTATAATGCCTTGTCATGCTTTCAAACTGATCTGGAAAACTCTCGAAATATCATGGAACGCCTTTAGGCCCCCCCCCCTCCTGAAAAAAAAACAGTAACTTCTTTGAGAACTGCAATCACCGTTAACACCTTCCAAATTCTCCAGAAATCTCCTGAAACCACCCGAAATGCCTTGATACGCCTCTGAAACATACCTGATACCCCTTTGGAAGCTCCCTGGAACCCCCTGAAGTTTTCTGTAAGTTTTTTTTAATGCAAAAACATTTTAATAGGAATTCCTTGATTGATTTCAGCAAAAAATCCTCCATTTATTACCCCAGGTATCCCTTCGGAATATATTCCTGTCCATGCCTTTCTTTGAAAATTACTCCAGGAATTCCTCGAAGGTTTCTTTCACGAATTTCACCAGCAACTTTCCTTGGGATTTCTTCAGGAGTTTCACAAGAAATTATTTATAAGATCCTTCTAGGCACTAGTCCACGGGCTTCTCCATGCATTCGTCCAGAGATTCTAAAAAAATGCAATGTTTCTTAACAGTTTCATTATGGAATTTATCTAAAGGTTTCCGCAAAAGTTCTTTCAGAGATTAAGTCATAGATTTTTACAGGAATTCTTCTAGAAGTTTCGTCAGAATTTTTTTTTCAGAAATTCTTTTAGAAACTCTTGTTGGAATTCCTCAAGAGGTTCCTACAGGTATTATCTGTTATAATTCTCCAGAGATACCTTCTAGAATTCCTCCAGAAGTCCTCCAGGGGTTGCTCCTGAATTTATTGTTTGATATCTCTCCAGACTTGGAATTCTTAAAAAAATCTATTCTTCCAAAAAAATCTAGAATGATTTCTTCAAGAATTTTTCAGTATCTTTTTACTTCATTTTCTTTTTTCTTCTGGAATTCTTTCAGGAATTACCTCAGAAATTGCTTCTGGGATTATTGTCCACTCTTAATCCGCTCGGAAACTATACAACAAAAATCTTCAAAGAATTCCTCCTGAGGTATCTCCAGGAATTTTTCCAGGGAATCATTCAGGAAATCCTCCAGAGCTCTCTTCAGAAATTTATTCAGGGTTTCCTCCAGGAATTTCTCCACTACATTTGTCTGGATTATCTACATGAATTCCTAATGAACGCTTTTCTGCAAATCCTTCAAAAATTGCTCTTCCGTTTCCTTTGGAATTCCTTCAAAGGTATCTTGTAAATCTGTTCAGGATTTTTTTTTAAACTTCAAGAATTTCTCCCAGTAATATTCTCTTGAAATCACTACCAAAGTTCCTCCTGAAAATTATCAAGATATTCTTTAGTTTCTGCAAAAGTATCTCAAGGATTTATTGAAGAACTCCTCCAGATATTGTTTCAGAGAATGCCTGTCGAAAATTTTCAAGAAATTCATCGAGGAATCTGCAGAAATATGTCAAGGAGTTCTTCCAATAATAACTTCAGAAAGTTCAGCAGGGATTCCTTCAAAAATTTCTCCAGTCATTTTTGTGGAATTTCTCCAACAGCTTCCGCAAAAAGTAATAACTGGAGGAATCCACGAAGAAATCTCAAGAAATATTTGTATCAGAATAAATCCTTGTAGGAATTTCGGCAGGAAACCCAGAAGGAATTCATAGGGGAATCTCTGAAAAAAAATCCGTGAAAGAACATTTTAAGAAATCTCTTACTGAAATTCACGAGTTTTTAAGATGCAAAAAGAGTCGCTGGGAATATTTCTGAAAGAACTCCTGGAGAAATTTTGAGATGAATCCGTGAAAGAATTTCTGGAAGAGTCACTGAAGTAATTTCTGAAAAAAAAAACTTTAAAATTCTTGCGGATATTCTAGGAAGAATTTTCGTGGGAATGTCTGAAGAAACTCCTTGGGAAACCCTTGGAGGAATTCGTTAAAGAATTTAGTGAGTAATTAGGAAAATCCCGGAGAAGTTTTCTAGTAAAGTAACTGGAAAATTTTCTGAAACTACTCATGAAGTAGACGCATTTTTAAAGGAAACCCTTTTGAAATATCTTGAGAAACAATTTTAAAAACGTCTGCGAAGATTGCTGGACAAATCTCTTCGAACATTTCTAAAAACAATCATTTAGAGTGTCTTAGGACTATTTTTGCTGATATTTTCTGAACGAATTCCTTAAAGCACTCGTAAAAAAATCTGAAACAATTACTAATGGAATATTTGTATAAATTTCTGCAAGTATCTCTAGTGAAATTCCTGCTGGAATCACTTAAAATTATTTAGATCTTTTTGAAAGTTTTCCCTAATATTAGAAGCAATTTCTGAATTAATCCCTGGCAGAGTTTTTGCAATAAATCCACGGAATATTTCCTTAAGAAAGACATTTATGGATATTCAAGGAAATATTTAAAGAAAGCCCAGAAAAAATGGCCTTGGAGATTCCCTGGAAAAAAAAATCTAAAGAAGCCACTGGAGCAATTATGGAAAGAATGCATGGAATATTGAATAAACAAATGTCTTGAGTAACTTCAGAAAAAAAAATCATGGAGTGATTTTAAAAGGAACCCATAATAGATTTTCTGAAGAAATATTGAAGACATTTCCAAAGGAAACTATAATGAAGTTTCTCTTGAGAAATTTAGAAGTAATTCTTGGAAGGGTTTATACAGAAATAATCTAGCTCCTTATTCAGCGAGTAACTTGGCCGTATCTTCGATGACAGTGTTCGGCCGAAAGCGGGGAAAAAATGTGAAAGACAAACCCGGCTTGGGTGGTACTTTGAATCCAGTTGAACTTTCTATTCCGTGAAAGGTAACTTGTCCTGTGGCTTAGTTAGTTAAAACGCCGGACTAGCGATATGGAGTCGTTGATTAGAATCCCAGTAAAACAAGTGTTAGTCTTTTTTTCACAAATTAATGCTATCTTTTTCAAATAGGCGCATTGCCCTCATGTCCGGATATTGCTTCAAGTTTTGCGTTCTTCGGACATACTAGCTGACCTTTTTACCCTTCTTACACCCATAAGAAGGGTATAAATATCGCTCGAAAAACCGACTTTCGATCCGAGGCCCGGAGGTTCGAGTCTCATATACCAATGAACTCAGCTCGACGAACTGAGCAAATGTCTGTGTGTGTGTGTGTGTGTGTGTGTGTGTGTGTGTGTGTGTGTGTGTGTGTGTGTGTGTGTGTGTGTGTGTGTGTGTGTGTGTGTGTGTGTGTGTGTGTGTGTGTGTGTGTGTGTGTGTGTGTGTTTTTTTATTCTAGGAGTCCAAAAATCTTCTAAAGACGCTGTGTGGGATTCGAATGTGCGCCTACCCACTAAAAACACTCTCCTAGTTCACCTCCACCTTAAATTCCCCTCCGGTACCACCATGCAGTATTTCTTCGGAGGGGAGGCGTTATGTGCCTTGTGCACCATCACCAATTCGTTATTCTAGTCGGTGTGTGTGTGTGTGTGTGTGTGTGTGTGTGTGTGTGTGTGTGTGTGTGTGTGTGTGTGTGTGTGTGTGTGTGTGTGTGTGTGTGTGTGTGTGTGTGTGTGTGTGTGTGTGTGTGTATGTGTGTATGTGTGTGTGTGTGTGTATGTGCGTTACAAAAAAAGTCACGCACGTTTCTCAGCCGTCTGTCAACCGATTTGAGTTCTCTTGGAAGCAAATGAAAGCTACTACATCCTAGTAGAACGCTATCGATTTTTTTTTCGATTGGACGTTTGGTTACCGAGATATCTCTCGAAGAGTACTTATGAGTCACACATCTAAACTTTTTAAGATATTTGACCAAATGTATCATAATAAATATCTCGGCCGTTTGTCAACTGATTTGGGTTCTCTTGGCACCAAATGAAAGCTACAGCATCCTAGTAGATCGCCCAGAAATTTAATTTCGATTGGACATTTGGTTTCAGAGATATCTTTCGAAGAGTACTTAGGATTTATACAACAAAACTTTGAGATTTTTGACCAAGTGTATCATAATAAATATCTCAGCCGTCTGTTAATTGATTTCGGTTCTCCTGCACCACATGAAAGCTAAAACATTCTAGTGGAACCCTACACAATTTCATTAGGATTGGACATTTGGTTACTGAGATAGCTTTCAAAGAGTACTTGGGAGTAATACAGGTTAACTTTTAGGGAGATTTTTGACCAAGGGTACCTTAATAGATATCTCAGCCGTCTGTCAATCGATTTGGGTTCTCTTAGCACTAAATGAAAGCTACAATATCCTTGTAAAAGGCCCTTAAATTTTATTTCTATTCGACATTTGATTAATGAGATATTTTACGAAGAGTATTTCAATGAATTCTTTTTTATTATTATATTCACTTGTTATCTCGCATGAGTTTTTGACCAGTTTATGGGAGATTATTTTTCAATAAATAATGCTGACCTTATATAAAGTGTATACTAGCAGGTTATTGTTTTCAACAAAATTATAAATAACAAATTACAAATAAGCAGGAATTCTATGTAAACTAACAATATGTTAAATGAAAGCTCTGAATTTATATATTGTGGGAAAAATGCACGAACCAGACAGCCAAAATAACTAGCTAATGAAAAACTGATTAACTTAGTAGATATATCATTTTTGTCCTTTCTACACCATAACCATGAATACCAAGTACTTCGAAGCTAATTTAATCGACTGATTAAGAAATATTAGACAAAGTGTATCTCGCTGATTTTCTTACCCATTTGTTAATCGATTCAAGATCTTTTGGCAGTTTACAAGAGATACAATATTCCAGAATATGTAAGCTATTTTATAAACATTTCTTACAAGACTCTAGGAGGTTTCTGACATTTCTGGTAGTTTAGTCGATGGTCCATGATGCTATTTTGGAAACCAATCCACTAGATGCCAAATCCACAATATTTTCTAGAACTTTTGGTCAATTACACAAAATAAATATGTTAAATACAAATAATACTAAAATAGTGTAAGAAGGGTTCTGTTTCTATTCTGGGAACCTGCTGCTATTTTCAAACCAATTGACTTGATTTTTTGTACATGACCAGACATTCCCGTGCACAGAAAAGGCGAAATGTAGAGGAGTTTTAACCAATTTTGGTAAAATTACTGAGTTATAGGAGCAAAAGGTTCCCTGCTAAATGCTACTAGATCCTATCTAAATATAATTTAGTTAGATATCCGGATATTAATTGAATTCGGTAGAATGTGAATGGATATTTTAGGATGCAAAATGTTGTTGCATCACGCTATTTGTGCAGAACACTTAGTTACACTTTCCCTATTTGGGAGATAACGAGTTCAACCCGGGAGAAGTCGCGGCATGTACTCAGTACATGTACCATGAAAAAAGCTCGCTCTTGGTACACAGAGAGTGCACGATGTCGCTGAGGGTGGTCGAAGACGTGACTGCTCGAGGGTTAAAGTCTAGAAACTTATCGTTTTTCAAAATCTTATAACTTACGGAACGTTATCATAAGACTTTCCTTTATTTCCACTGCGACTGACCCCTGGGGATACAATTTATTTAAAGTTTTAATCGTTTACGCTAACATTACCCACATTCCACCAAAACGGTTTAACACTGCTGCCCCCGGAAAAAAGTTTACGCCATTTCGCGTGCAGCAGCATCTTGCATCTTGCTGCTGCTGCTGCTGGTAACGTACCCGAAAAACGCATCTCGACAGAAATCTTACGAAGAGCCGCGCCACACAAAATGAATGGCACTTTAGCCATCTTTCGCGAGCACTTTGGCGTGGACCTTTTGGCGTTTGTTCTTGCGCTCGATTTTTCCACCACTTAAACTTCCAAGTGGTTCGTCGTTTTCGTTTTTCCGTGCAACAAGAAGTATGAAACTCTGTCTGAGTGGGATATCCACCAAACCAAACTAACCATCGCCGCCGTACGAAGGTACAAAGAGGGCTTCTTGTGTACGGAAGCACCACCATCACCGTCAGCAACATAAGAGAAGCAGCAGTTTGCGCAATAAACATAATTGGTGTTTTAGCGCACGAACAAGCTGTACTTACAAGGCATCCCTTGGAATTCACTGCCCGTTTGTTGTCTGCATACCCCGCGTCGAAGGCCCGAACGGACGCTTTGCAGGGAATTTCCCACAGGAATCCTCCTCAAAAGTGGTGCGCTTTTTATTCGGTCTCTATCTGAGACCAAACGACGACGACGACAACGACCAAGGAGCAAATTTAACGCTAATCGTAAAATGTGATACAAATGGGACATTCAAGTTTTGAAAGCGGACAAAACTATACACGGGGTCGTTTCGGGCAATGGTTCTGAGTACCACGTGACAGTCGTACCGTAGAATGGTGTAGTATTAAACTAGTTTACAGCATTTTTGAATTCGAGACAAGCTGATGAGTAACATTTTTAGTCAAACGGAGTACAGGAGATTGTGAGACGCATCACAAATCAAAAATAAAATGCAGTAGGGTTCTCAAAACTTCTACAATACTAATTGGTCATCACAATGTTCCCTGAGGCATATGCCTAGAGTTCAAAAACGCGAAGAAAAAAAAAACATAGAAGAGCGAAATTTTGTTGATTTCCCTAACAATGCAGAAGATTTGGAATCGATTTTTGTTCTATTTTCAAGTGAAGTCGCTCACTGGGGATTTTTTTTATTATCCAACAAATTGGTACAAAGGTTCTCAGAATTTAATGAACTTTCTTTCACAGGAAGGGTTCATATTTATATCAGTGAACGAAAACTGAGTTGGAAAAAGTCAGGGTCGCCTAACTTTCCGGATAACTCCAGTGGAAAACAAACATTTTCCACAGACTAGGTGGTGTCTTTGGAAAATCATAACTCAAGAACGAAGCATCGTAGACACATTTTTTGTGAAATCATAAGCAAATTTTCTCAGCAATTAAAAAAAACTATAAAACCACAAAAATTTCCACAGTTGAGGAAAATCGGTTGGAAAAATCGGAAAAACTATTAATGAAGTCCGGAAAAAATCTCAATAAAATATTTTTGGAAGGAAGCTATACATAAGCTATACTCTGTGAAATTTTCAAGATATGGGTTTTCTCCGTTCATGAGTTTTGGCCAATTTTGTGAAAATTGTCCAGATGTGTTATATGCGCCGTTTTATTTAAAAAATCATAACTTAAGGACAGACTTGTTAGAATCCCAATATGGCCGCCACAATGGCCGACTTTGGCACCTACTCACGATTTTAAGGGCACAAATCTCTTCGTAAACAAAACCAGTGCACCTGATCTTTTTATTTTAGGCTTATTTCAAGTGAGCAAGAACAGAATAATAAAATACACTGTTGTTTGAAGTTTGCTTCTTGAGATTTGTGCGTATGAAATTCTGATGCACTATTGAAGCGGGATTTTTTGACGTTTGTCCTTAAGAACGAACCATCGTAGACACAATGTTTTTGCCTTATTCGTACACTAAGTGTACTGGAAAGGCCATATGTTCACTCCAAAAATGACCTCTTGATAGGAAGCCCGGAGGGTCAAGTCACATATACCAATCAACTCAGCTCGACGAGTTGAGGTGATGTCTGTGTATGTGTATGTGTGTGTGTACAAAATAAAATCACATCACTTTTAGACAGTAATCCTCAACCGATTTTAATGACCGATGGTTCATTCGACGCGGAATCTGGTCCCATTGTTTCCTATTGAAAATGGTTTGAGTCGGTCCAGCGGTTCCGGAGTTATGGCCATTTAGGAGTTCCGGACCGGTACCCCAGGAAGGGGCCAGATATGAAAACGCTCCAAACTCATCCATGTGACCCAAAAAACTACGAAATTTTCGTTAACCTGATGAACGGTAAGCAAAAAAATGGCCTCAGACCATATCTGAACCGGTAGTGTCCCGGAACTGGTTCCGGGTGTCCCGCCGGAAGTAGCCAAACATAAATGTGAACTAAACCCATGCATGCGACAAATCAAACCGCGGCTTTTTCGATAACCCGATGAACAGTAAGCAGGATAATATACTCAGACCATATCGGAACCGGTAGTATTCCAAAACCGGTTCCAGATGACCTGCCGGAGGTGGCCACGAATAAAAGTTACCCAAACCTATGCATGCGACACATCAAATAGTGGCTTTTTTGATATCCTGAAGAACAGTAAGCAGGAAAATATTTTCAAAATATATCTGAACCGGTAGATCCGGAATCGGTTCCGGGTGTCTCACCGGAAATGGTCAAACATAAAAGTGAACAAAACCCATGCATGCGACACATGAAATCGCGGATTTTAGGTATCTTGATTTGGCAAAAAAAAGTTTCTGGCCATATTTGGGACAACCGGTAGTTTTCCGCAACCGATTACGGGTGTCCCACCGGAAGTGGTCAAATATAAAGGAGAACCAAACCCATAAATGCGACAATTTAAATGACTTTTAAGGTAACCTGATGAACGGTTAACACGAAGAAAAGTCATAGACTATACTTAGGAAAACCAATAGTATGCTGAAACCGGTTCCAGGTGCCTCGCCGGAAGTGTGGTCAAATGTAGAACAGAACCAAACGCAGCCCACATTTAAGACTACCGGTAGTGTTCCGGAACAACTTTCGAATGTCTCGCCGGAACTGGCGAAATGCACAAATGCACCTCACCCATGCATGCGGTACATCAATTCGCGAATTTTCAGGAAAACTGATTAACCTTCATCCAGCCAACGTACATTTTCCACCTTCGGAAAAGCACAAAAATGGCCATAACTCTGTGGCCATAACTGTGAGAAGGCATTGGTTTCAAAAGCAGTTACGCCCTTTTGAAATGTTGGTGCCGAACTTTTTTGTTTTGTATTTGATGAAATTTTCACAACTTCCCGAAAAACTCTATGAACTTTAACAATAAAATAGTCTCAGACTATACTTGGGAGACCCGGTAGTGATCTGGAACCTGTTCCGGTACCGCATCGACAGTAATAAAATATACCATGCGACACATCACATTCCGGCTTTTTTATTAACCTGAGGAACGGTTTACTAGAAAATAGGCTCATACCACATTAGAGACAACCGGTAGCCGGAAACCAGCAATCAAAAAAAAAATACAAAATGAATAATTTTCATTTTCACTAAATTTTTCACTTTTTAGAATAATTGGTTGGAAAATTCGAAAAATTATTTAGAAAGTCTGGAAAAATTCTCAAAAATAATATTTTTGGGAGGAAATTACAAAAGCTATAATCTGAAAATTTTTTAAGATGTGTTCTTTTTTTTCGTTCCTGAGCAATGACCATTTTTTTTTTGAAAATTGTCCAGGTGTAGGTTGATTTTTGACCGTCTTGATTATTAATTTGCACAAAAATGATCATTACTCAGGAACGAAAAAAACCACACCTTGAAAATTTCACAGAATATTACTTATAAAATTTTCATCCAAAAAATTGTTTGGGTATTTTTTCCGGACTTCCTAAATACCTAGTTTTCCCGACTTTTCTAACCAGTGGAAAATTTTGCGGAAAACTATTTTCATTTTGTATTTTTTTGGATTGCTGAGAAAATATGCTCACGATTTTACAAAAAAGACATTGTGTCTGTTTATGCTTTATTCTTAAGTTATGATTTTTTAAACAAACGCCTTATATAGCATATCTGGACAATTTACACAAAATTGGTCATAACTCAGGAACGGAGAAAAACCACATCTTGAAAGTTTCACAGAATATAGCTTAGGTATGTAATTTCCTTCCAAAAACATTTTTTTTTGAGAATTTTTCCGAATTTCTTAAATAGTTTTCCGACTTTTCCAACCGATTTTCCTCAACTGTGGAAAATTTTGTGAAAAACAATTTTCACTTTGTATTCTTTTTTCAATTGCTGAGAAAATTTTCTAATGATTGCACAAGAAATTGTATTTATAATGCTTTGTTCTTGAGTTATGATTTTCCAAAAGAGGTAGTGCTTGTGGGAAATGTTTGTTTTCCACTGGAATTTCTCGGAAAATTGGGCGTTCCTGATTTTTTTCAATTTAGTTTTTGTTCATATACAGGGGGTGGCCAAAATGTTTGGGATAGGCAACTTTTTTTTCTCTCACAAAAAAGTTCAACATGTTGTTACTTTTTAAAGAGTGCATCAAAAATTCTCGAATTTTGGCTGTTTGTCAAACTATTATATGTGCTTCATTGGTACAAATTTGGGCTCGATTGGTTAATCTTTCGCGAAGCTAGAACCGTTCTCGTAAAACACTATTTTTTGAAGAACTTTTTTTGAACTGTCATATCTCGGAAACCAGTCAACTGGTTTGAATGACTTTTGGCCGGGGTTCTGCTAAACCGAACTAAAAGCCAAAAAGTTTATTCCGAGATATTTAAGTTTAAAGTTCAACCACTCACAAATAAACAACAAGCTAAGATTATTTTGAAACTTTTCCGCACACATGTAACTTACAAGCCTTTATTAACCATCAGAAATGAAGAATATATGTAAATTAATTGAAATCATTGATATCATTACATTTAATTTCTCAGTACTCTGCACTCAGTTCACTCTGGCTGAACAAAAACATTGGAATATGGTTTATAGTTCAGTGTGGCTGACTGTGTTTCTTTGGTTCAGAGAAAACCAGTCGGATTGTGAAAAAATCTCGATTTTTCATCGTCTATGAAGTTTGAAATCGATATCACTCACAATCCTTTACATGAATCAGAGAGGACGCGTATAGTATGGTAGCACGGAGGTTTCAAAATAAGTTTGAAATATAAACAGCGGACGCCAATCCAATTCAGCCCTTCCCACCCACGTTTTTTTTTCATAGGCAGTGCATGTGCACTGTTCCGGCACAGAGCAAGAGTGAATATGTCAAATGATGTCCTTGCATGTCCTGAAGTCCTGAGATGTGAAGGTGGAGCGATTTGTGTACTTCAAATTTATGCTGGTCGAAGAAAACCATGAAAATGTTCTGCCAAAGTGAACTAAGACAAAAATCAACAATCAAAAATATGAAAGAGATTCAAACTTGGATCATTTCAGTGATAACCAAGCGCCTTACCTCTAGGTCATTTCATCTAGCTGAAGGTCAGCCGTTAAGTCTGAATCAAGTTCTAAACATTCTTCTTAAGGATGGTTTTCGCGAAAACGCTATTTTTCGATCAGCCAAAGTGAACCAAGTGTTTGATTTTTTTTTCAAGCTCTATTATTCTAATTAGCCTTGTTGTTCAATGACGGCTTCTGTGTTAAATTATCAGTATGAGGAGTGTCGACATATTGCAGGTATTCAAAACCAGTTGATTTTTGCATTTCTAATTACGTGTTCAATTCTATTAAAGATTGTTACTATGAGTCGGTTAGAAGTAAGAAATCTGACGGTGATGAGAAGAACTTGAAATGTTCATCTTCTGGACCAAAACTGAAACATTTCACTGATTCTATAGAATGGTTTACAGTTCACTCTGGTTGGATGCAATTTTATTTTTTGTATGTTCTGCCACACAGAAATTTTAAATTTACTCCACGACGAGCTGTCAGAATTACTGGATTTTTACATGGAAGGAAGATCATCTCATTCTTCATCCAATGGTTGAGAAAACTCAATTTTTCAAAAAATGGTCTTTGGTTCGGTTTAGCAGAACCCCGACCATTTTTAACGTTTATCAACAATATATTGATACTTAATACGATGTTCTTCTTCCTTTTCCTCTTCTTCTTTATGGCTCTATGTCCCCACTGGGACTTGGCCTGCATTGCTTCAACTTAGTGTTCTTTGAGCACTTCCACAGTTATTAATTGAAGGGCTTTCTTTGCCTGCCATTGCATGAATTTGTATATTATAAGGCAAGTACAATGATACACTATGCCCAGGGAGTCGAGAAAATTATCTCAACCGGAACGGGAATCGACCCCACCGTCTCCGGATTGGCGATCCATAGCCTTAACCACTAGGCTAACTGGAGACCCAATTTGATACGACGTTATAAAATGTTATATTTTCTCACGTCGAATAAGGTTATAGTGGTTTGACATTTTCACCCATATAGAGGAAAATAACACAAATTTACAATATTACACAAAAATTACTAAATATGTTCTTCCTTTCATCCAAATAGGCTCAACTATATCTTATTAAACATATCTTAATAACAGAAGTAGAAAATTTTTGAATAAGGTACACCGGGGCAAGTTGAAACGGGTGGGGCAAGATGAAACAGCGGGTTAACATGATATTTTCTAATAATGATAAACAATTCGATCGCCATAACACATAGTTTTTGATTCAAACAATCTTTAAGCGAAGGATAAATTTCCAAATTGTATTGAAATTCATTTCACAACTTCGTGTTTCATCTTGCCCCACCCGTTTCAATCTGTCCCGGTGTACCTTATCGAAACTAAAAATTTATGAACGTATGTAAAAAAATTAATAATTTTCGAGAAAGATCAAAAAAGAGTCAGTCTATCACAACTTTTTTCAACGTTCAAAAAGTACCTATGTTTTGAAGCCATTTCAAGCACTATTACACTGTTGATAAACGTTCAAAATTTCATTCAATTCGGTTCACTGGTTTCCGAGATATGACAGTTCAAAAATAAGTTCTCTAAAAAATAGTGTTTCACTAGAACAGTTCTAGCTTCGCGAAAGATTAATCAATGAAGCTCAAATTGGTACATATAATAGGTTAATAATCAGTCAAAATTCGAGAATTTTTGATGCACTCTATGAGAAGTTACAGCTTGTTGAACTTTTTTGTGAGATAGAAAGAAGTTACCTATCCCAAACATTTTGGCCATCCCCTGTATATCCCTTTCGTGACGAACCAGCACAATTGTGCTGTTGAGTGGTAACAGTTTTGCATATTTTTTTTTCATCTGTTTAGACTTTGTTTTATTGATGTAAACCGTTTCTATGATTCAGGCATTACTTATACTTGTTTGTGTGTAAACACATTTTTGTTTACGTTGCCTGTGAGATCTACCACAACAAGGTAAACAAAAAGTGGACAAAAACAGTAAAACATGAAAAAGTTTTATCGGTCGCATATTTTTTATATCCGATTTATCTAGGTAGTCAAAGCTAGAAATAGAAAGATAAAGAATAGTTCTTTCAAATGAAGTAAAATAATTGTTGTTTTGTTGGGAAATCTTACGAGTTCTGGAGAGCCAAAGTTGAGCAATTTGGCTTTTTATTCACTTTTTTGCGCTCCGTCACGAAAGGGATATGTGAACCCTATCTGTGAAAAAAATTTCATTGAATCTGTGAACCTTCGTACAAATTTGTACGATAATAAAAAAAATCCCCTCTAGAAACATGATTGGATGCGATCCATTCAGATGACCTGAAGTTTCAGATGATATTAGAGGAAATACGGTGTCTTACACATATCAAGCTGTGTCTCAAATGCTCACTTTTCTTTGTGGGTTCTGTTAACGTGGAACATTTAGAAAGCTCGTATGGCCTGATCTCTAGGATAATTTGGAAAACCTATAAAATGCAAAACAAGTTGGAGCTCTTTGTATTTACTCTTTATGCAATTCAGTATCATAATTTACATTTTATATAACTCATTTGGGTATCATAATGGCCAATTTTTCCGAATTGGCTCATTATGCAACTGACATAAGTTGCATAATGAAAAATAATTGTATAATGTTCATAATGCAACTCATTTGAGTTGCATTATGAACATTATGCAACTCAAATGGGTTGCATTATGAAAAAATCATTGCATAAAATTTTGTATGGAAAACTCAATTTTCTCAGCACTCTTCGTATTTATCCAACTCGGAAAAGCCTCGTTGGATAAATGTGCGACTCGTGCTGAAAAAATAAACTTTTTGCAACTCGTTACATAAATAACTATTTTGCAATTACGTGCCATAAGATTGGACTTTTCAATCGTCGAAAGTGTGCCGAAACGGCCTACTTTTCTTCACTAGATTAAGAGTGCCGAAAAGTACTACTTTTCAACACTCTTAAGAGTGCCTCGGCAAGCCTCGGCAAGCCTCGTTGGATAAACGTACGGCTCGTGCTGAAAAAATCATCATTTTGCAACTTGTTGCATAAATAACCATTGTCCCATCGAAGGTGGGCTTATATAACCCATCCGTCTCAAAATGGTTAGAACGCCACTGTAAACCCCCTGACGGTAATCTGGAAGCAGTTTCAAAATGTATTTTCAAAAACTGTTGACCTTCTGGACTCCTCTCTAACAAAGCTCTTGAGACCCTCTGACGCTCGCTCCTTTAGACCAAGCCCACTCATGGGCTCAATCAAGCGTTTTAACGTTAAGTAGAGCCCCGAACAAAGAAGTGAACCGCACCGGTCGCTGCTAAGGAGGGCTCGAAAGCGAAAAGTTTACGTACGGTTCGTAACAGGGCTTAGAATATAGAGACACGCAAAGTACGGTCTCTATCCGTAGGCTCGTGCGCTCTCTCGCGTTTAGCTCTCTGGGTAGCGTAAAGAGGAGACGAAAGAACATGAGTATGGATTTGTTGCCAATCGGTTCAGTTTGTTGTAGGTATATAGTTTCTAGAGAATGATTTTCTTGTTTTGTATAGGTAGGAATTTATTTTAGTTTGCATCAAATATTTAAAATTTTTATTTTTACTTGCTTTGAAATTTTCAAACAAACAATATCATAGATCATTACACGAATAACCCAATAAATTGTCTGACATACAATTGTGATAGAGTGACAATACAAACGCAGAAAAATAATAGGTTTAAATTGACAAGCTTTGCTTAAGTATGTTATGAATAAAGTTTTCTCTTCTTCGCCAATTTTAGGATCATGCATAACGAAAATGTATTGATTTTCTTATAAAAATAGTTACGATTGTTCATAATCACACCTTTAGTTTTTGATTCGGTCGATCGTTTCGAAACTAATATTTGAAGAAATGTATAGTGATTCAGTGAGTTTTGCTATTTTTACACGTACATGTTTGAGCCGGGGTTGCTACGCAGCAAGTAAAGTTTGGTTTCGCACATTTAGAAAAATGTCCAAATAAATAACTCGCGAAGTTCGTTCCAACAAGTTCCAAAATTATCGTCATCCGTCGCAGATTACGGTGAGAAGATGTGCGTATTTTCTAACCCGGAAAGATACCATTTGACGGTAATAAGTGACCACAAGGTTTTCTTTCTTCACTTTCCGGGCTGAGATCCCCCGCTTTGAAAGAGCTGTGCCTCGCCTTTCGTTTTGTCGTGAATATTTCGAAAAAGGCAAAGGAGTTTTGGTTTGACTGCTGTTTTTGAAAATGGTGGTCGTCAGTGGGTGGTTTATTAAATATAAATTTAAAAATATAAATTAAATAAACGAGACATTAGGAAGAAAGTGTGCGAAATGGGTAACTCCACCCTTGTAGAAACAATAAGGCAAAGAAGAAAAAAACTGCGAAGAACCCATGCGAATAACACCGATCTTACAGAATAGGAGATTCGACATTAGATCTTATAAAAAACCCAACAATTGGGGAGATCTTTCCAATATTACACATTTATTTACAGCTCTTTTATCCACATTTTCATATATTTAAAACATATTCATCAACATGTTATCAGGATCGTTTGGTACAATATGTCCACGCATCCTTCCTCCCCTGTAAATTCGAGAAGTACCTTGCCGAAAGAAAATATTCTGTACTCCAAGTATTTCGAAGAATCATCTTTGCGCGTAAATACAACGCAGTAGACCTGGCCGCTTTGATGCATGTGTCATATCTATGATTTGCTGCAAGCATCAATATTGACAAGAAAAGTAACACGATTGCTTCCAGGGTGATTTCGTACTGGCTGCGTATGTATAAGATTAGATAAGAGTAGTTACGATTTTTCAAAGATGCTTTGACTGTACCTAACTCAATTCAGATATCATAGAAACACAGTAGTTTTTTTTTTGTAAAAAAGAACTTTAATCATACCGATAATAATCTAAAAAAAATGTAGTCGAGCTGCCAAGTTTCATCAATTAAAATAGGCGGTGTGCAGGACTGCCATATTGTAGGTTCCTCGTTATAGAAAAAGCAAGGTGTTGGATGTTAAAATACATCAATTGTTGTATGAAGTGCCAAAAAGGAGAGTGGGATCATTATGTACTTTGACAATTAAGTAGTCTACTTCAAGCGCATAGAATCTGCTTCCAACAAAATATTCATATACCAGCATCCAAAGGATCGCAATATATATTAAGATTTCCGATTGATGCTTTGTAACTAAAAGGTTGTGACTGAGTATAGAATAAGCTGAAGTTAAAATAGACGTTAATGAAAAAAGGATGCGCAAACTTATCACAGACTGTTAGAAGACAGCTTCTACTATGACCAGGATTCAAAAATCTTGACCTACGTGAAGTTGTAAAGGAGACAACTACGTTATAAATGTGTTGGAAATGCAAGGGATGTAATAATTCAATAAACCTAATTATTAAAAAGATGCCCAAAATCTCAAATTCAGATAAATTTCTTGCGAGAAAGGCAACATGGATATCGAAGAGATGGATATTATTTTAGATAAAAATTAAACCTACAAGTCATACAGTAAGCAACAAACACATAATTTAAAAAAAGATTGCTTGAATTCCGAGATTAAATACAATCATACAATATTGAGAAAATAATATCTTTAAACGCACCAAAACTGGTACAAATCTCCAAGGGAATTATTTATTTGAGTTCAATTTTTACTAACTGTTTTCAGTCTTATCCAAAGCCCCTTCTTTCAAAATATGAGCACAGATTATTATACTGCATAAGATTTGCAATAACACCATAGAAATACACAAAATATTGCGATGATTTACAGAAGTGCAAAGGCGACCGATCATTATTTTACTCACATGGAAACGAACGACCGGTGCGAAAATGGGTGGATAACGAAATTAAAAATCGTTAACGACGTGCTGTTGCGTGTGTAGTATGAAGCCCACGAGTGGGCTTGGTCTTATGCCTATTGAACCACCTAAAATCCTCTGACACTACCTCACATTCTTCCGAGCACCCCATTATGCCTCCTCGGACCCTCTGTAACGCACATGAGAGTGTTTCGAGAGGTTTCGGAAGCATTTCAAGAAGTTTAGGAGGCGTAAAGGAACGTTTTCGTGGGCTTTGGATGGTCTCAGGTGCTTTCCATGGGGTCCAAAGGGGTATATGGAGGTATTTAAGGATGGTCAGAGGATTTTTAGGAGTTTCCGGAGGTGGTATGGGGTCATCTCTGGGTGTTACAAACCGCTCGGACCTAAAGCACCTTATACCCTCCGAACCCCACGAAAATGTCCCTGATCCTCCCTTCTTGAAACTTCCTTGAAGGTCCTATTAAGTTCTGCATGACCCCCTCTAATAATTCTCCTAGCCGTTCGCCTTTTTTTAACCCTTCTTGTGCATTAGGGTGATTTTTGACCCAACCTACACTACGTCAGCTAGTTGTTTCCAAGTTAATGCATTAGAAAGGTTAACTTCTTTCCTTCCTTGAAATCCATTTAGGTAAGAATATTTTTAGCAATCGCTACTCATTGGCGGTTCCAGTGTACAATGTTGCATTTGAATTCAAGAAGGGTGATTGACTAAGAGATTTCAAGGCGGACTTGCAGAATGCTTTCAGGGGATTTATTGGTGTGCTTCAGAGGTGTTTTAAGGTTTTTTTGGGGGTTGGTTTGATAGGCGTTACCAGAAGTTTCAGAGGGCTTCATGGGATTTCTAGGTATTTAAGAGGGTGTCAGGCGCTTCAGGTCTTCGGGGGGTTCAGGAGAGCTTCAGGCGTTTCAGTGGGTTTCAGGTGGATCTATCCCCCATAGTTTCTGGGGCCCCCCATTTTCTAGGACATTTCTGAGTTACTGATTGAAGTTCATAAGAGATTATGCGCGTAATGAATGGCAAAACTTCTGTGTAAATGTCAACAATTGAATATCTTGAAATGCACTTCGTATCCAATCAAATCCGCCCCTTACCACGGTACAAACGATAAGCACATGCTTTTCTTTCAAGTAGCACTATCATCCTCAGCTCACGAGCCGCTCGGATAAATACGTATGTTTATCCTAATTGCGGCTTTCCGGCTGTTGTTGTTGTTAGTTGTTGCTGATGATATTGTCGGGGAGCAAAGTTGACCCTCTTCAACTCGTGATAAGTGGCAAGTAGTTTTCCCTCCGGAGCCTTACCGACACAATCAGTGCTTCCGTGCTGCTACGGAAAATCTGGCACTTTAGCACGGGAAATTCCCTCTCGATTAACATATACACACACCGACACACAAACACGTTTCGGTCCGGAAAACAATGATAACGGTTCCTTCCGACTTTCGAGGGATGAGGACAATCTTATAATTGATTATCGGGGACCCTTTTCTCCGGCCGACATAAACACACCAAACTAATGGTTTCTTCCCAGAAGTTCGCAAAAACCAACTCCAAAAGAACGTCCTCCGACTAATAGATTTGGATTTCCCGAGCCAGATTTTTCAATTTAAGCATCAGGGTGGTGCCTTTTTGGGCGGCCGAAGCCCGAAATGGAAATCCACCTTTCATTAAAATGCTGGCGTCGTCGGCCCGGCTTGGGCTGCGCTGGTTTCGTAGGGGTAGGAGACTTTTGAAAGAAAATAATTATTTTAGCATGTTTGGCGTTGGTTGTGGTGGCTTTGACAGGACAACGAATATTACGAGCTGTATGGGTGAACTAGGAGAGGGGGGTTAGAAGAAAATGTTGTTTCAAGGGGACTGTTGCCGAAATTGTATAGCAAAAAGGAAACTTTTCTCAGCAGGATGTTTTCACACTCGTCGGATGAGGTTTTGTGTGCGGTGGGTATTGTGTTACCTGTTTAAAAGCAAGCGAGAAAGTTGAAAAAGCGCCATGTAAAATGGGTTTCATAGTTTCACTCTGAGCCCCTTTTCTACAATACAAGATTATCACATTCTTTGGAAAACAAAAGGGCGGCGTTTCATCTTCTACAAATGTATACCTCTCTAGCTCTTGACATATTGTTGCCTAGTTTTTGCCAATTCTGAAGAATTTTACGCGAGGATCCAGATAAACCGTAAATAATTTACGACTCAATCCTGTTCGATGTTCCAACATATTTATTTCTGATTGGGATGATGAATAGAGTTTGTGGATTCTGGACGAACCCTGGAAGAATCCTGAACGAATCCTGGATTCTGGCAAAGATTTCTGGACGAATCCTGAGAGCAGGATCGTGGACGGATCTTGAGCAAGATTCTTGTCGAATCCTGAGCAGGATTCCAGGCGAATCCTGAGCAGGATTGAGGACGAATCCTGAAAGCAGGAATCTGAACGAATCCTGAGTAGGATTCTGGACGAATTTAGAGCAGAATTCTGCATGAATCCGGAACAGGATTCTGGGCGAATTCTGAGCAGGATTCTGGACGAATCCTGAGCAGGATTCTGAACGAACCCTGAGCAAAATTCTAGACGAATCCTGAGCAGGATTCTGGACGAATCCTAAGAAGGATTCCGGGCGAATCCTGAGCAGGATTGTGAACGAACCCTGAGCAGGATTTTGAACGAATCCTGAGCAGGATTCTGGGCGAATTCTGAGCAGGATTCTGGGCGAATCCTGAGCAGGATTCTGGACGAATCCTGAGCAGGATTTTGGACGAATCCTGAGCAGGATTCTGGACGAATCCTGAGCAGGATTCTGGACGAATCCTGAGCAGGATTCTGGACGAATCCTGAGCAGGATTCTGGACGAATCCTGAGCAGGATTCTGGACGAATCCTGAGCAGGATTCTGAACGAATCCTGAGCAAAATTCTAGACGAATCCTGAGCAGGATTCTGGACGAATCCTGAGCAGGATTCTGGACGAATCCTGAGCAGGATTCTGGACGAATCCTGAGCAGGATTCTGGACGAATCCTGAGCAGGATTCTGGACGAATCCTGTGCAGGATTCTGGACGAATCCTGTGCAGGATTCTGGACGAATCCTGTGCAGGACTCTGGACGAATCCTGAGCAGGATTCTGGACGAATCCTGAGCAGGATTCTGGACGAATCCTGAGCAGGATTCTGGACGAATCCTGAGCAGGATTCTGGACGAATCCTGAGCAGGATTCTGGACGAATCCTGAGCAGGATTCTAGACGAATCCTGAGCAGGATTCTGGACGAATCCTGAGCAGGATTCTGGGCGAATTCTGAGCAGGATTCTGGGCTAATCCTGAGCAAGATTCTGGACGAATCCTGAGCAGGATTCAGAACGCACCCTGAGCAGGATTCTGGGCGAATTCTGAGCAGGATTCTGGACGAATCCTGAGCAGGATTCTGGACGAATCCTGAGCAGGATTCTGGACGAATCCTGAGCAGGATTCTGAACAAACCCTGAGCTGGATTCTGAACGAACCCTGAGCAAGATTCTGGACGAATCCTGAGCAGGATTCTGGACGAATCCTGAGCAGGATTCTGAACGAACCCAGCAGGATTCTGGATGAATCCTGAGCAAGATTGTGGACGAATCCTGAGCAGGATTCTGGACGAATTCTGAGCAGGATTCTGGACGAATCCTGAGCAGGATTCTGGACGAATCCTGAGCAGGATTCTGGACGAATCCTGAGCAGGATTCTGGACGAATCCTGAGCAGGATTCTGGACGAATCCTGAGCAGGATTCTGGACGAATCCTGAGCAGGATTCTGGACGAATCCTGAGCAGGATTCTGGACGAATCCTGAGCAGGATTCTGGACGAATCCTGAGCAGGATTCTAGACGAATCCTGAGCAGGATTTTGGACGAATCCTGAGCAGGATTCTGGACAAATCCTGAGCAGGATTCTGGACGAATCCTGAGCAGGATTCTGGACGAATCCTGAGCAGGATTCTGGACGAATCCTGAGCAGGATTCTGGACGAATCCTGAGCAGCATTCTGGACGAATCCTGAGCAGGATTCTGGACGAATCCTGAGCAGGATTCTGGACGAATCCTGAACAGGATTCTGGACGAATCCTGAGCAGCATTCTGGACGAATCCTGAGCAGCATTCTGGACGAATCCTGAGCAGCATTCTGGACGAATCCTGAGCAGGATTCTGGACGAATCCTGAGCAGGATTCTGGACGAATCCTGAGCAGGATTCTGGACGAATCCTGAGCAGGATTCTGGACGAATCCTGAGCAGGATTCTGGACGAATCCTGAGCAGGATTCTGGACGAATCCTGAGCAGGATTCTGGACAAATCTTGAGCAGGATTTTGGACGAACCCTGAGCAGGATTCTGGACAAATCCTGAGCAGGATTCTGGACGAATCCTGAGCAGGATTCTGGACGAATCCTGAGCAGGATTCTGGACGAATCCTGAGCAGGATTCTGGACGAATCCTGAGCAGGATTCTGGACGAATCCTGAGCAGGATTCTGGACGAATCTTGAGCAGGATTCTGGACGAATCCTGAGCAGGATTCTGGACGAATCCTGAGCAGGATTCTGGACGAATCCTGAGCAGGATTCTGGACGAATCCTGAGCAGGATTCTGGACGAATCCTGAGCAGGATTCTGGACGAATCCTGAGCAGGATTCTGGACGAATCCTGGACAGGATTCTGGACGAATCCTGGACAGGATTCTGGACGAATCCTGGACAGGATTCTGGACGAATCCTGGACAGGATTCTGGACGAATCCTGGACAGGATTCTGGACGAATCCTGGACAGGATTCTGGACGAATCCTGGACAGGATTCTGGACGAATCCTGGACTGGATTCTGGACGAATCCTGGACAGGATTCTGGACGAATCCTGGACAGGATTCTGGACGAATCCTGGACAGGATTCTGGACGAATCCTGGACAGGATTCTGGACGAATCCTGGACAGGATTCTGGACGAATCCTGGACAGGATTCTGGACGAATCCTGGACTGGATTCTGGACGAATCCTGGACTGGATTCTGGACGAATCCTGGACAGGATTCTGGACGAATCCTGGACAGGATTCTGGACGAATCCTGGACAGGATTCTGGACGAATCCTGGACAGGATTCTGGACGAATCCTGGACAGGATTCTGGACGAATCCTGGACAGGATTCTGGACGAATCCTGGACAGGATTCTGGACGAATCCTGGACAGGATTCTGGACGAATCCTGGACAGGATTCTGGACGAATCCTGGACAGGATTCTGGACGAATCCTGGACAGGATTCTGGACGAATCCTGGACAGGATTCTGGACGAATCCTGGACAGGATTCTGGACGAATCCTGGACAGGATTCTGGACGAATCCTGGACAGGATTCTGGACGAATCCTGGACAGGATTCTGGACGAATCCTGGACAGGATTCTGGACGAATCCTGGACAGGATTCTGGGCGAATCCTGGACAGGATTCTGGACGAATCCTGGACAGGATTCTGGACGAATCCTGGACAGGATTCTGGACAAATCCTGGACAGGATTCTGGACAAATCCTGGACAGGATTCTGGACGAATCCTGGACAGGATTCTGGACGAATCCTGGACAGGATTCTGGACGAATCCTGGACAGGATTCTGGACGAATCCTGGACAGGATTCTGGACGAATCCTGAACAGGATTCTGGACGAATCCTGAACAGGATTCTGGACGAATCCTGAACAGGATTCTGGACGAACCCTGAACAGGATTCTGGACGAATCCTGGACCAGTTATGGCACTAAATAAGGAAAACAATTTCTACAAAAATAAGAAGAAGACCTACGAATGTTGTCAATATGTTAAATGATTTCTTTGTTTCCATACTTTACGGGATAAATGAAGAAACGGGGCCAAAACTACTTTTAGTATTTATTAAGGCGTGTGCTAATGATAGGAACCCTGTAGCAGTTATGGACACATTTGTTTATTTGGGTTCCACTTCGCACTATTTACATGCATTCCTTATGGGATTTGCCATAACTGGTACACTTTGGCGAAATAGGGTGCAAGGAGGCCGAAAAGTTAAGGAAAATGATTTATTTCTATCATAATATAAGCAAATTGTGAAGTTTGAATGGTTGTAATCGTCTTTTGTGAACGTGATCTGTTGTTCACGAAATTTTTTTTGTTGATTTGCATCATTAAAGGTTTAAAATCGACTATGACGAATTTGAAGTACTATAGCCATAACTGGTACACTGAGCCTAGTTTGTAACTTTGAGTTTCCGATTCATAGCTTATTGTCATTCGATTGCAATTCTTTTTTGAATTCTTTTGGGGGGTTTTCCTTGCAATAAATAACACAACACACACTTCATAACTCGATTCATACCACACGTCTGAAACTCCTTTTCAGAACTCGCTTGTTTTCGCTTAATTGTGTTCCTTTGTTCATCCAAAAACTGAAAACACTTCTCCAGCATGCTGCCACCCACCACCACGTCCGAAAGGCACAATTGGAAACAGATTTTCCCCGTTTGTGCTCCAATATTTTTTCCCATTTCCCGTCTAAACCAGCTCCAGATTTCTTACCAGCAACAGAGAAATGCAACGGGTGGTGGCGGCGAAGGAGAATTGACCTCTTGGCAATTGTTGTACAGATTCTCAAAAGCATACACATTCGGAAAGCGAGAGAAGCGAAAAGTGGAAACAGCCAAAAAGGCAATAAAAATGGGCAAAATGCATGCAAACGATTTTCCAATTGTGTGTCTGGCACTCTGGCAGGCTGAGCTTGTATTGCAGCAGAAGCTGTGCCTGTGGGCCCTCGGGTTCGGACTTGGGGTGAAACACTCGAAACAAAAATGGTCATTAATTTTTGCCTGTTTCATTCATACTTTGCACCTCTGCTGGTTCGACGATGGCGGTGCGGTGCGATGGAGGTGGGTGGTCTAGCCTCGAAGGCGTTTTGCTTTGTGCAATTAAACGCTCAAGTGCAGAAAGAAATTAGTGATTTAAATGGTTTTCTTTTCGGTGGGTTTATGACTGCAGGGTATTGTTTGGAAAATTTTGATAAAGTTTTAAAAAGTGCCAAAATCGGAATATATATATGGAGACAAGATCCTCTTCCTTGAACAAATTTTGCTTACAATTTCTATCGTGTCATTAATAAATTAAATGCACTTAAGGTATCAAAACTTAATTTGCTATATCTCCGAACAAAGCATTATTCGTCATTCCTATGTTTCATTTTTTTCTTATGAATCACTGCTACTTTCCTCGAATTTCAGACGGATTTGTATCATCGTAAAAATCCGACGCTTGTTTAGCTGGAATAATGTTGCTTACACAAGATTCCAGAGCAACGTTTTTCGCTGTCCGTCTGCTGTCCTGTCTTTCATCATTATGGTAATTTCCAGACGGAAAATTGAATTTATCCACCCCGGCTATTCGTTTTCTTCACGCTACTTAAGAGAACACATTAATTTCAAGGCGAATGCAAGCCGATGAACGATAAGATTTGGTGAAGACAAATTCCTTTCAAGGTTCAACGGACACATAGCTTTGAAATTTAGATAAGTAAGCAGCATCGGAGTTCGAATTTGTATTTGGTCATTAATATACGGAGAACATGGCACTATAAGAATTTCCTCATTTAAAAATTGTTGGTAAGTCATCCCTTCCAGTAATAATTCCATTTTTGGTTTCTGGTAGCCAACGCCACAATTATCAGACCAGTTTTCAAGAATCCAGGGTGGCATAGGCTGAAAGCTAACTTTTCCACCCAATTATATTATCCTTTCAATCTTTTCGCAGTCGACCACGTGCCTCCAACAGGGTAGGTTAAAACGTAGAATTTCAAGCTTTTACTGTGACCACCGTGGCCACTGTTTTTTATGTAAGAATCATCATCAACATTGACAAGGATTCGCCTAGAATCCTGTCCAGGATTCTTCCAAAATCCTGTCCAGGATTAGCTTAGAATCCTGTTCAGGATTCGCATAGAATCCTGTCCAGGATTCGCTTAGAATCCTGTTGGGCCTGTTCTAAGCGAATCCTGAATAGGATTCTAAGCGAATCTTGAACGTTTTTCAAAAACAAACGACAAATCTTTGTTAAATCCTCAATCGAGATAAGAACCAGGTTGCAGTTGGTATTGTAGGCAACGATCAGTTATGTTCACTTTTACGCTCATATATAATGAAACAATGGAATTTGGTTGACCTACACGCTAACTTGAAACTACCCATCGCCCGGGTTGATTCTATCCGGATTTTCATGTTCTTAGCATTTGTCAAAATCCGGGTAACCCGAAAACCCAGATTTCTTGAATCTGGGTAAAGATCTGGGTAATCGGCACTTTGTCATTGTCCGGTTCGAGAATATGGCAGCGGTTAGGAGAACGCTGGAAATTGAGGTTTCCGCGAAAAATATGCGAATAAATGACGGGAAAACAGAGAAATTCTTCCGGGGAACTGTTTTCCTGCATCAGGTAAGTGAACAGAACATGTAAATTAGGAGCTTTTTATCAAAAATCTAAATTGGAAATAAATTAACAAAATCAAAGCCCCGGAGGAGCTGGGTACCGGTTACCCAGATTTAGCCACCAACATCGGTAACCCAGATTTGAGTAAAGGTGCCTTTACTCAGATTAGAGTAACTGCAGTTTTGCTCAATCTGGGTCGCTTTGACACCAATCTGGGTAACTGAGGGTTAGCGTGTACCAGGGCGCGATGACGCAACATTTTCGCTTCCCGTATCTTGTACTAATGTTAAGGGAACCCAAATGCATTGTCAATGGGGGAACCCAATTGATGTTGGCTGCAAACAATCCTATTGGGTGGGAATAGAGATGTCATATACGTGGGTTGACCAAATCCTCCCGTTGTGTATAAAAGCCAAAATAGTTCAAAAGGAAGTTGTTTGAGTCCCATAATAAACACTGTTTGTTGTGATTTCAGTAATCGAGCCTACGATATTTGCGCTACGATCAACTTTTACAATGTTTTCCCTTAAGGACAGACTTGTTAGAATCCCAAAATGGCCGCCACATTGGCCAACTTTCGGACTTACTCACGATTTCGAATGGCACAAATCTCTTCGTAAACAAAACCAGCGCATCTGATCTTCCTATTTTAAGCTTATTGCAAGTGAGCAAGAACAAAATAATATAATGCACTGTTGTTTGAAGCTTGCTTTTTGAGATTTGTGCGTTTGAAGTTCTGATGCACTGTTGAAGCGGGATTTCAAGACGTTTGTCCTTAAGGGGTTATATGTGTTGAGGTCGAGCACTAAATCGATTTTTTTTATTCTTTTATATTAAAGTATGGGTTCTTAAGAATGCAGTGTCAGATTTCGTAGAGATCCAAGCAGTACAAGCAAAGATATAGCGTTTCGCGTCTCGCTCCCTTACGGGCGTGTAGTGCAAACTTGAAACTTTAAACGCGATTATCTCGGAATTATGTTTTTCCAAAAACGTCGATGCGGTGACTACGATTGCTCTCAGCCGATTTCAACCAAATTTTATTTGAGTGTTCGCTCTTCATGTGTCGTGTCCTTGAACGATCAACATTTTTCAAAAAAAAAAAAAAAAGTAAAAAATAAAAATGTATCAGTGTTATAATTTTTTATACATTTTTTACAAGAAAAAAAAATGATTTTTTTTGTGCAAAAAAATTTCCATTTGAAACATGTTTTTATATTCTGATCGTGTTCTCACTGAATTTTCTAGCGCGGAACCACAAACGCAATAGTTTCAGGGCAACTTTAACTGGAATATATTTTTAGTTAGTTTTACCATTTTGCATGAATAGATATGATTACTTACAAATCTTCAATACTGAACTTCACCTGAATCCCTCTCGTAGCTGGTAGCTTCTAGGTTAAGTTTTAACTGTTTAGGGTATAATTTAATATAGTGCATGCTTATTTGTAATTCATTTATGTATGTGCCTTTTACTTACAGTATTTCCTTGATCGAGTAAGATAAATTGTATTTTAGAGTATGTCCGTCCTATGAGATTGGTTATTCAATAACTGCACGTGTGAGAAACTGTAGAGAAACGGTAGATGACGATAACAAATTGTTCGAAGTTTTAACGTTTTAAACTATACCTCCCGAGTACACTATAGAAAAATAATATAATAATTCACCAAAACTACCCGTAGATAACGAGTTCAATTAATAATAATAAAGATTTTTTTTTGGTGTTTCTTGACGGAGTTTTCTTAACAGATCGTTTAAGGACACCACAAGGTCCTCTAGTAACTGTTTTATTTTGGGTTTGTGCTTTCAGTTGAGCCGTTAGACTGTAATCATAGTCACGGCAAACTTCTTTAAAGATAACACGTTTTACAGAAAATGTTATAACTATGGTAATTAGTATAGTTTTTTCATGTTCTCACGCTGATTTTACACATTGAATATTGTATTATGTATGACGTAAAACGTTAACAAAAGTTTAAACTTTTCCCCAAAATTAGATAGTTTTCATGGATGAAAACTATCTAATTTTGGTTTCATAATAAGATTATGAAACTATAGATTTAATTCTACGATCACAAATAAAACACTTCTGAGTAGATTCAGTTTTGATAAAAAAATTGTTAGATATTTCACTCCATCAAAACACATCCAATGAATTTCGTCAGCAATCGTCCATTCAGCTTTCGAGCCACGATTATTCATATTGTTCTGCGTCAAATCACTGGTTTCTTGTATACCTATACTATTCGTGTAGTATCCTTCCCGTATGCGTATTTGCCGAACTAAAGTTTACCCAAAAACAGTTTTTTTACCTTAAATATCTATGCAAGCCTTTGATTTTCCATAAAACCCTTCTAAGAATTACCATAGCTGTATTTGACATTTAAGGCTTCTTACGGCATCATCAGCATCGGCAGCCATGTTGGATATGTGGCTCAAAATTTCAAAGTGATAATTCTCTGCCACCAAAGCGAATATTCGTATGAAAAAGTATCATCCTATATGCTCACTCGCAGTGAATACGATGATACTTTTTCTGCTGCGCTACTGCAGAATTGACAGTTTTTTATCACTTCAAAAACGCGAGGCAAACAATCATTGAAAAGCAAAAAGTCAATGATTCGTTTGAAAGCTTAGTGATGCATCATGACACCTTAAAATACCCATGGAATATTTTACCTCCCTTAATCAACAATCATAATACCTACAACGATTCTATACTGCGTTATTGGTAGGTTTAATAATTATATATTCCTACACAAATCTTGAATCTGACGATGGTTGATTTTTGCTCAATGTGTGCAGAAAAAAACTGGCGTTTTTACGAATTCAGATCAATAGTTCATCTAAAAAAATAAAAACAGCAAATTTTATATTTTTCCTACAAACTGCAATAGATAAGCTTCAATTGCTTCTAACAACACTTTTTTCTCAGTGACACCGTTTTTGATCTGCAGCCGGTTGAAAGTGTACCGATTCTAAAGTGCGCAGGCTTTACGTCTGTTTGTCTGTGGTTTACCGCTACATTTTTAATTTATTTATGGAGAAAGCTGTGCATTTTATCGGCAGCTTGCTTAATTATTAATGTGGCATTTTTATTTTACTATGGAGCATTTTCATTTACCTATGGATGTATTAAATAGGCTGCCGAAAAAAACGCCTATGTGATTTATTTTTTCCCAAATTTTGATCGCTCTCATAAATTTCAGAAAAAAAACCTCTGCCATTTTACTATTTTTTCTGCTTCACTTTTCGAAACTGGGTAAGGCCAATGCAAATATTTAATTTGTTTTATGTCAACCCGCCCAGGGGCGACCCATGGCAACCAATGGCTTCATTTTCAATAGAAAAACTGTTTTCAAGAAATCAAAAGAAAGATGGGATACATCCATACTGGTGTACATTGTTTGGAGATCCATTGTTCTCTTGAATGGCCGCTATTCAAAGAATAAAATCTGGCTATTGTGATAATGATCGTTTTATTCATGCACAATACCGATCGCAAAATAGTCACACAATTCAATGAAACGTTCACTTTTCAGGCTTTTTCAGTTGAAGCGTTCGCGCACTAGTAATATGGTATCTAGAAACTTTTCACTTTACGGGTCACGCTATGTCTGAACCAGCAGATTATAAAAAAAATGAATGTACATTGGATTTCTTTCCACATAATATCATAATTCATGCTATTTTATCATATGCGGAAACTTTTAAAATATTTCATCGGGGAAATTTTGATTTTTTCATCTCCTTAGCTGTTTTTCATACAAATTTGCATGGAATTCTCATTATCGGCCAATTTCTCTCTCTGGGAAAATTTTCACCGATAGAATATTTTGAAACCTTCTGCACATGAAAATATACCTTGAATGCCGCTGTTTGGTGCAAAGAAACCCGATGTACATTCGATTTTTATAATCTGCTGGTTCAGACATAGCGTGCGTGTGGGAATAAATTCGTGCTACCGGCTCGAAATCACTATCTTTGCAAATTGAATTCTAAAGAAATCAATTGTTCTAATTGGATAACCTACTTTTTATGCAATCACGCGTTTTTGAAATTCACTAATTTGATAACCTATTTTTTCTGCATTCACTTGAATTCTTGACCTGAGCTATTTGAGTTGGGCGCCAATTGTTACTTGACGGGTCGGAAGGACCACGCCTAGCGAGCGAGACTCTTAGGGTCGGCACGTTTCGCTGGTCAAGAACCCAAGTAAAACACACTTTTAGCTTTTTCACTATTTTTTTTTTTCAAACTTACTGTGTGTGTGGAGTGTCGGTGTGTGGTGTGGAACGTTTCGGCCGGCCGGAAGTGGAGCACTGAGGGGGGTTTCCTATGGGTTTCCTGGGCGTTCGATGGACCACCGGGACTTGGACGGGATAACGGGGTGCGCGGCACAACCTTCGCGCTTGAAATTATCAACGGTGTGGCGTGGTGTGTGATGTCCAGGGGTCTCAACGGGGGATGCCGAGGTCTGCGGGTGTTCACGGCACGTTCTGGGAGTCGGAGGGTCCTCAACGACAGGCGGGGCTTCTGGCTGTTCGGGAGAGGCATTAACCGAACGAAAGGCGTTGTTCGGGCCTCCTAGGCGGTGGACGGGATGCCTTACAGGTGTTCACGGGCCACGGGTGGCCACTACCAGGCCGAATAGGCCTATGATAATGGGTCCTGAGGAAAGTAGTTTTATACACAGGGCTACTACTGGGCGTCTCACTTATTGCTGAATCACTCTTTCAACGGCTGAACCATACCTGATTCGATAATTCCTAATTCACAGATCACTTTCTCTTTCGACTAAATATTCGACTATAACTTTAACTTTAACTCGATAGATCAACGGTTAAATTGATTCTGGCGGGCGGATATCTCTACTAACGAATTAGTTGCCTCGAGAGGTCAGAGTCGAAAGACTTTGCTCTTGACTATCTTCGACCCAGTAGGCTGTCCACTATGCCTTTTCCCAATTTCCCTTTTTCTTTCTTCTTCTGACGTGGATGTATCATGGCGTCCACTTCTCCCCTTTTTGGCTCATTTTGTGTATGTGTTGTCTTAGATCTGTTCAGTGTTGGGTGCATGTGTGTTATCAAATTTTGTTCTGATTTATATTAATTATATCTAACAATTTACTAACTTATAACAAATAACAAAATAACAATTTTATCTAGTTTCTACTAACAAATACTAAACAATTAACAAATTTATTCTCAAAAAACAACGTAATAAACAAAGTTAGCGTTTCTCAACGGTAACACGGTGAATGGTGACCTACCACGGAATCAGACGACCTTACTACACTCTACTAATTGTACTATATCACCAAATTTTGTGAACAATTTTCTACCTCTGTGGATATTGCTTTAATTTTAACCTTTAATGAAGGCAATTAAAAGCGGCACCAACAATGTTTATGAGACTGGTGTCAAATGACAGCCCTTATTTGCCCCGAATCCTCTTAGATCCACGGTGAATGGTACCTTGACGGTACATAAATTAATAATAATAAGAAATAAATTTACCACGGTGTACAATATTTAGAAGGTGATACCTTCCGGAAATCTGACAGTTTTTTGATGACGTAATTCAAATCGTTCAAAGGCTTTTCCACAATGATCTAGTACTCCTCACCAATTTTATCAACGTAAAACGATAAGAACGAAGTCAAATGTTTACATCTTAAAATGATGTTTACATAGGTTACTAGCCTGCCTTGTGATATTTATGCCGTGTAAATTTACAGTATTGAAGCTGCTGTCGATAAGTGGTCTATGTTCCGACGGCGACAATATCCTAATACTAGTGTTACACAGTTAAAAATTGTTACATCGAGTTCGCTGTAACAAAATGACCTCCATCGCTTTCAACACAATTCTCCATCGGATTGTAAAATTACAGGTGGTCTGCGAAGTATGGAGCTTGCTTACAATTTTGCTTACAAGAAATTCTTTGATGTAAAATCGAATTAAATTAAATAGAAATTTAAACGTTGCAATTTTTACGTCATGTGTAGTTTTCAGAATTTCTTTCTGTGTATGAAAAGAAATCCTCGTACTCCGGTGAGACTCGAACTCACGACTCCCAATTCGCTAGACGGGTGCATCTATTCCTTCAAGCTACGGAGTCACTCGACAATTTCCGTCGCCAGTAGGCCTAGAACTGAACTCGATTCCACAATCGCACATGATTATCTTCTTTTCACAATCCGAACCTCCTTCGGATGGGATTAGATGAACATCTAACACATGCACTGTTGTGCACAGGTTAAAGAAAACCAATAAGTGATTGAAAGACGGTGCACGAAGCTCTTGACAATAAAAAATAATTTCCTCTCTCGTTTTGACACACATGTGCGGCTGGCTTCCAGGGTCTGACATCAACCTATCAGCAGGATTTTCGGTGAACTGTTCGGTAAAATTTGTGGTTCACCGAACGATCTGTAAAGATTGAAAATTTGCATCTGTCAAAAGCACCGAACAGTTCGGTGGTTTTTCTACATTATTTCTGTGAATTCATTGTTTATACTTTTAGATTTCACAGAACTTTTCGATGAATTTTCTACAAACTTACGGTGATTTTTCAGTTAAATGCTTTGCGGTTCACCGAAGTTTTCTGTGAATTTTCACAGTTTATTTTTGCAGAAATGAAATTTATTGTATTCGGTTAAAAAAAATATTGTTAAATATATTGCCCTAAGAATCCTCCACAAAATCGTCCATGAAATTGTAAACATTTGCACCAAACTACAAAAAAATGGACATCCTTTTGTCTGGTATGTGCCAAAAACCCATGCAATAATTCATTCGGAAATGTAACCATTTCTTCATGAATTGCGTCAGAAATGCCTGCAGGAAATTTCAGTCGAAGAGTTTAGGGTTCAGCACAGCCGATTCTTTCGGAACCATCTGAACTTGTATGAACATTTTAATTTGGTTTTCACTTTCCACCTTTCCTACCATCACGAAATAACAATATAATCCAATCGATTCCGTTTTGGCAACCCGTACTTGGCAATATGACTGCCTGCGTGTTTTACAGAAATTTGGTGAAAATTCCAATGTACGGCTGACATTTTTATGTTTACCGAACAGTAATGTTTAAAAATTACAAAATTCGGTGTTTTGTTCGTCTTCGCCGAAATTTTGACAGTTGGATTGGAAGACTTCGGAATTTACAGAAATTTCGGTTAAAACATATTTCACAGTTTAGTTTCGGTGAAATCTTTCACAGAATTCTGCGATTCATTCTTAGTGTGCAGAGAACCCAGAGCACTGGGCTTACCTTCCTGGAAGCTACGGGTTCTGCATTGGAATTTCATCCAAAGTGCTAAATATCTAGACTTAAGCGCCAGTCTTCGCCGGGGTGGTGTTTTTCAAAGGGCTTTATTTATTTTATTCAACATCAAAACCTCCCTGAAGAAGACCCAAACCAAGGGTCGAAACGTCGGATGAAATAGTATCACCCCGCTTATAATTTATCCGGACCGAAAAGCCAACCATAGAGGGACAACTCCATCAAATTAATGTTAACACTGAATCAACAATTTGCCACCATAAATAATACTCGATTTGCAGCTGCAGTTCTCTAACGTCGGCCACGCCCAACGCTCGCCAGATCACTTTCCACCTGGTCCACCCATTGTCCTCTCTGCGCTCCTCGTCTTCTTGTACCATTCGGATGGTTAGCAAACACCAACTTCGCAGGGTTATTGTCCAGCATTCTTGAATCATGCTCTGTCCACCGTATCCGTCCCGCTTTAGCCACTTTCAGGATGTCGCGTTGACCGTAGAATGCAGCGAGCTCGTGGTTCATCCTTCGCCGCCACCACCGATCTCCTGCACACCGCCAAAAATCGTCCTTAGCACGCGTCGCTTGAAAGCTACGAGAGCTTTCAAAGGGTTCTTAGAAGTTAATATTTCCTCTGAGCTTCTATCCCCACATTTAACGAAGGATGGATATTCTTTGAAATTTGAGTTGATACATTGTAAATACTGAATCGTAAATGCCCAATAATCCCAAATTGAATCGGAAAAATCATGTTCTACCAGTGATCAATCAGGTCCCCCAAAAGAATCTTCCATTATTCTTCCCTGGTCCTAGTCGTGGACTCGCTGCGGACCACTTGACTACTACAAATCACACCGTTTCCACTTGTCTAGCGGAAACCGCAGTCAGAAGCCATAAATCTACCAAGCCACAGAAGTAAACCCGTGTCTCCGCCATCATTGCTGTGCTCGGAGACGAAAACAGAAGCACAACATAGCTTTCCAGCGCTAGCGTGAAGCCAGACGACCAGAACCGGGATCCCATTTTGTCACTTCAATTTGCGGACTAGCTTGACAAACGACACCTCGGCGGCGGCGCCACCATCGCACCGTACTACGTACTCATCGTAGCCGTTGCGTCGTTGTTGGTTGGCGGGTGTGTCCGCTTCTATAATGAAGACAAAATCGCGGCCCATCTTTTCCAACCACACAAAATGAAAGTGTCCATTCACCCTCTGGGCCACGCTCTTCTGAGAGGACGCGCCTCCGCCGGGCCGTGTCGACGAACGCACCAACTAACCGGAGTCCATTTATTGTCGACCACCACCGCGACCGTCACCGCACAGCACAGTCATTCTGGAGGACCAGACAGAAGCCAAACGCCCGTCCAACTCCGACCGCAAGGGTTTTATAGTAGAGAGCGTCGTCGTCATACTCCACGCCACTGGCGCTGTTGGTTAGTGGACCATCTGCTATGATGCAGCTCTCATTCCTGTTTCGGTTTCGCGTTTCGTATTATGGGTCTTGGTTTGGCAGTTGCTAGCCAGCAGCAGCGCGCGAGTGGCTAAAAGCAAAACCGAAAAAGTTCATCGTTCACTTTGACACAGTTCCAGTAATTTTCGCATTTAAATTGAATTTTTATGCGGATTGGTTCTGATCGACCAAAATAAGAAGATTAGGAGTTGTCGGGTAAAAGCAGTTTACGCGTGTTTGCGCTTTGCTACACAATGAAGACACAGTAATGTTCCAATCTATGCTCACAAATGCCACGATGTGCGGCCATACTGATAATTTGTTCTCAATTTCTATTTATTTGCAGGTAAGCATCGCCTTCGTTTACGTGAGAAAGAATAAGCATTTCATTCAAATATGAGGAACTCTGAAGGAAGGATCAACGTAAATAGTATTCCAGATTCGACTATTACATAGCGATGGAGCTTTTGTCAGGTTGGTTAAAATTGATAGAACGATGCCGAATATGTTGGGTATTAGTACTCATATTCATCTAAGGAGTCGTCTCTTTGTATACACGTGGGCAATTTGTAGAGTGGTTTGTCCCCTGAGAAGGGGAAGGGGGCCTGTCGAGTGTCTACCTGAATGGCATTGACTAAGAATAAAACAAATCATCAACGAAACCCATCATGTCGTCCCTGGACAGAAGAAAATTACCAAAGAAGATACAATTTTGCCATAGAAATGGCTGATTGGCAAAATTTGTTACTGGTTTGTTGGTAATAAGAGCTAAAAGAGTAAAAATAAAAACTGACATTGTGTCTAAAAATCAAAATCCGGTAATTCTTTTAGAAATACCTTCTACAATTACTTTGAGAATTCAATTTTCAATTTCCTTAGGAATCCACAGACAATTTCTTCTATGACTCCTCCAGCAGTTTTGCTTATAATTCCTTTGTGCAAAGTTTTCCTAGATTTTTTTAGGAATCCCTCCGTCAATTCCTTGAGCAATTCCGCCGAAAAATTGTTGGGAAAAACTTCTGGTATATATTTGTTGACAGATCCCGAGCAGAGGAGAATATCAAATTGATAACAACGGAACAACAAAACCTGTTTTTATATTTTGTTTTGTTGCGTTGCGTGGCGTTGCGTTGCGTTGCGTGGTAACGGAGTAATTCGTAGATTGCATACTGAAAGTTGTCATGTTAAAACTTTAATACTCCTGTCAATTTCTTGATTTTGCTTTGGCTGACCAAGCCATGTGGGAAATTACACTGTTTAATACTCCTATTATAATTGCTTATGGAATGCTATTTGGGAAGGAATAGCTATCCAATTAGAAGTTGAAATAAAAAGACATGAGAACTTCCATTGCCGGCCACGCCCATCTTCTCCGTTACGAGGATAGGAAAGGATGTGATGATATGACACCTACTTTATGAAAGGCCAGCGACTCACCGGCGCCCCCATAGGTGTCAAGGAGTTGGATATTTGGAATGGGTTGATTTGGGGTTCACTATAAGCGAGTGATACGACAAGATTTTGTGAGTGTATTTGAAGAGTATATGCAGATGTGTTCATGTGAGTGTAAGTGTTTTAGTATGTCTAAACACCAACGTTGGGAGTGACGTAGCTAAAAAGGTTTTGTCACTCCTTGGGCCATCTTGCTTCAGGGATGGGGCACAGGCATTTACACTGTGTTCTGGCTAAAAAGCCTAGGCTTAAGCGCCATTGCTCGCTCTGTTTTTATATTTTGTTTTGTTATTACTAACTTATCACGGCATTGTATTTCCATAACTTGTATTGTTAGACAACCTAATTGTGTTATGATCAAGCTATTGATATAGACTAGTTAGATAACATTCCTATAACATGTTTCGTTATGAAACAAACTTAGTAATTATTGTACTATTGACAGTGTACAAATATTTGGTAAATAATAACACAACAATAACAATTTTAAAATTCATAGCTACATCATTAAAAATTAATGTTGTTCACAGAGTTCCGTGATTGGGAGCATATGCTTATTTTCTCACCAATTCCTCTTCCTCTTCTTTCTGGCACTACATCCTCTCAGCTCAACTGTGAAACTATGTATCAAAAAGAACATGATGCCACGATTCCAACAACACCAATGAGCCATTTTACAAGACGTTTGGAATCAGCTGATAGCTATTCATTTTATAAATAGAAATTTAACAGGAGGCATCGGCGTAGGACATGATGTAATATTATAGACTCACTTCAAGACCTGAAGGTGAATATATGACGAAGCCACACCTCGAATTTTCAAGAGCACAAATCTGAAGAACCGAATATCGGTTTGAGCTGAATAGTTGATCGATTGGTTACCCGCTGGTGGTGACCAATCGATCAACTTTTCAGCTCAAACCGATATTCGGTTCTTCAGATTTGTGCTCTTGAAAATTCGAGGTATGGCTTCGTCATATATTCACCTGAAAGTACCAATGAAAACCATTGAATTTTGTGTGTCCAATCGAACTCAATCGATTTGATACCATCTGGTTTGGTTAGCAAATGGACAGAGACTGAAGAAAATTCATCCGTACTAAGATTACATGATTGCTTTGATTAACCTTCACATACTCGACACCTGACAACTTATTTTGAAAATGCTGGCATTTCGTCAATTTTCATCCGATTTTTTTGAAGTCGCCCTTAATCGATCATAAATTGGTCCAAGTTTATTACACTGAAGTGGTCATGTAATATCCGGAATCATTCCAGAGATATTCTGGAATGTACTGGGGTCAGGGGGTGGGGGAGTTGTCTGTTTTGGAAAATGACCAAAAGTGATTATTTCGTGTGTTATTGTGTTTGAGAGGCCCTCGCTGAACCTGTTTCAGGTATTCCGGAGCTGCCATATCAGTTGCTTCATACTTCAGTAAATTTTTTCAGCACCATTCTCTTGAAATCAGTTTGATAAGTCGCTCGGCATGTTTTAGTTGCAAACCAGACATGTCCCCGCTGTCACCCCCGTGGAACCTATGCTAGATGTTCCAGGGTGGCCATATTAGTTGATACAGACTTCAGGGTATCGTTTCTGACTCAGTCATTCGAAATCATGAAGTTTGACATGTTTTGGATGAAAATCAGAAGTGACCCCAATGAGGCCCCTGCGAAACCTGTCACGGTGATCCGGATGATTCAACTCTACTTATCGCAGTTGTGTTTTATTGTTCGCAATGAAAATTCCGCTGAAAATCGATGGTTCAAACACAATAACACACGAAATAATCATTTTTAGCCATTTCGGCACCCTTCCTGACCCCAGTACAATCCGGAATATCTCCGGAATGGTTCCGGATATTGCATGGCCACTTGAGTGTAATAAACTTGCACCAATTTATGATCGATTGAGGGCGGCTTCAAAAAAGTTGGATGAAAACTGACGAAATGCCAGCATTTTGAAAATGAGATGTTAGGGGTCTGGTACGTGAAGGTTAAAATCATATTATTTGTTGGTTGCATAACGTTCGGCACCCAGGTCCCGGTGTCGCTCCAACTTCACGCGTTCCAACGGCTTGGTCATCAGATCGGCTGCGGCTTCCATCTTATCGGTCGGTAGATACTGTAGGCCGATGACACCTGTTTTTATTACCGGGTGCCCGGGTGGTTACGCATGCTGCAATCACTGCATGTTACGTACGATTTGAATTTAAATCATATGAAACAAGTGGTGAATGGTGGCCTCATGGTAATTTATAACTCATTTTGTTATAAGTTTGTCAACTTTTGTTTTTGGTATGTTATCAATAACATTTAAATATCAAAATGTGTTATGGACATATTTTTCAATGCACTGTTATTAAGTTGTTTTTGCACTAACAAAATATGTTATTGAATTGGTCTTTCAGGAACATTTTTTGTTATGATATTTGTTATTTTGCCGCTTATGACAGACAAGTTTATAACACAATTTGTTATGTTAATAACACAAAAATCACTGATTCCATTACAGTACTTTTTCGATTATATCACGAATGAAAAAAAAATTCGCGTGATATATTGGAGCGTGATATAATTGAAATATCTTTTTTCCGAAGGCGTTTATCAATCAAAATACATTTGCACACGAAAAAATCAAACAAAAACGCACAAAATATCAAACCCGGTAATGGAAGTCTAATATTCTTGTATGTAATTATTTTTTAATGTCTCTGTAAATAAGATCAAACAATGGAGGTATTATTTGTACATCTACAGCAAAGTTTTTTAACTTCATGGAACAATGTTTCCATATGTTTCCAATCTTTACACAGCAAAATAAAGATAATTGCTTAAATTTATCGTCGAGTACTTAACATTTTCTAAAGTGTTTCCAGAAGGTTAGGAATTTCTGGTTGAAAAATCAAAATTTGACATTTTTGTGATGTTGTCGCGTTACTGTTTGTTGTACCATTGTCACGAAGTTTGAATGTTCTGTCTTTAATTTCTGATCGTTCGATATGCTGGTTGGCGTTAATTGAACAACATATCAACTTTTAAAAGCCGATAAATTTACAAAATGTTAGTTATCCCTTCGGAAGTGAAGTGAAACCGTGGGTCCCGACATGAACGAGCCCCGGGTTAAAAAGCTCGTTAATAATAATTAAAATACAAAAAAAAAATAGAATTAAAGTAAGATTCTAACGTAAAACGCCTTTTCTTCTTCTACTTCTTCTTTGTGACTCTACGTTCCCAATGGAACTTGGGCTGCCTCTCTTCAACATAGTGTTCTTTGAGTACTACTATAGTTATTAATTGATGAGCTTTTTTTGCCTGCCATTGTATGCATTTGTATATTGTGGGGCATACACTACACAGTTAAAAATTGTTACATCGAGTTCGCTGTAACAAAATGACCCATCGCTTTCAACACAATTCTCCATCGGATTGTAAAATTACAGGTTGTCTGCAGTATGAAGCTTGCTTACAACTTTGTGTTCAAGAAATTATTTTCTGTTAAATCGAATAAAATGAAATGAAAATTTAAATGTTCTCATATTTACGTCACGTGTAGTTTTCAAAATTTCTTTCTGTGTATGCATAGGAAAGTCTATAAAAGTTCCTGACCGGAATGGGAATCGAACCCGCCGTCTCTGAATTGGCGATCCAAAACATCACAAAGGCTAACCGGAGATCTCTGATGGAAAACGTAATGCGTGGAATTGACGCATACAGACCGGACTCGATGCAGAGCAAAGCATGGGAATGTGACTCTAGATAATCGAATCCTGTGTCCGGCCTGTCATCAATGGCACTATAATCGTATACTAATGTGCAAAATATCTTACATATGACGATTCATGTATCCTATATAGTTTGGAAAATGTGCTTAGGAATATTTGTATCGATTATCATAGCGTGGTATAATCGAAAAAAATAGCGTACTAAAATCGAGTGTGATAAAATGGAGCGTGATTAAATAGAACCGTGACAAAATCGAAAAACCACTGTATTCAGTTATTTTGTCAAAATAACTAATTTTGTTATGCTGTTGTTATTCTCTTCTGCTCGGGATAGATTTTTGAAAGTTATTCTAGTCCACCAGTTTGTTGATGCAGGTCTGGTACTCCACCAGACAAGCAACCTTCTACCATGAATTCCACAATTATTGCAATACATTTAACATATGTATTAGTTCTAATATTGGATTTGCTTAGTTTCGACTCAATGTCATGATTAAGCGCAAATGCTTTTAAAATAATTTCAGTTTAAGAATGTCCTGAGAAAAAAATATTTTATTTTGAAGTTCGAAGAGCTTCTGATAGATGCTTTCAAGTGCTTTCAAGTGCTTCTGAAAGAGAATTCCAGGAGCATTTGAAAGAGACATCCAAGAGCTCCCAGGCTCTAAGACTAAGGCTTCTAAGAGATTCTGAAAGAGGTTTACAAGTGCTTCTGAAAAAGACTTCCAAATGCTTCAGAGAGAGGCTTCCAAGAGCATCTGAGAAAGGTTTCCAATAGCTTCTGAAATGAGAACCCAAGAGCTGCTGCAGGAGGCTCCCAAGTGCTTCTAAAAAAGGCTTCCAAGATCATATGAAAGAGGCTTACTATCCGAGCAGGAACGAAAACTGACACATAACAGCCACACACCAATATTCGGTATCATACCAAGACGAGATATTGGTCGGTTAGTCTAAATAGGTAGCTTATTTCGGTATTGTGTTGTGTAGGTGTTTAGACACCTACCAAAAATATCTCAACGAGTTATTGGTTTGGTATTGGGAGACTGCATCCCGAGCAGGAATAACTGAAACTTAACTGCAGCATATCAAAGTCAGGTATCATTCCAAGACAAGGTACCGTGATTTCGGGTGAAATTGATCACTTTTTGTAGTAGGGTGGGGCGGGGCAAGATGGGTCACCTAAGAATGCATCACCATAACTTTGTAAATACAAATCGTATTGGTTTGTATTCGTCCGCTACTCTTCAATACACTAGTTAGCTATGCTAAAAGTCGATAAAAAGATCATTAAATACAGAATATGATGTTAAACAAGCAGTTTTAAAAAGTGATCGATTTTGCGCCGTGAAAAAAGGGCGAGGCAAGATGGGTCACCTTTTAGGTAATTCACATTTTCTCAACGAAAAACGTCAAAATATAAGATTTGTTCCGCATTCATATATGCTCCATATCCATACTGAGTAAACAAGAGCTACTAGTAAACATTTTACAAATTTATTTGGAATATAAAAAACTTTACGATTCGAGTGGTCATCAGGCGACTTGAAAATCGATGTTTTCACTAAAAAATATCATAATTTTATGTTATAATTTTAAGCGTTCATTCCGCGTGATTGAAGTCAGTTATGGGATAGTCTTGTAATAAAAAATAAATAACTTTTGAATGCTCCAAAAATACGTTCAAAATTGAAGGTGACCCATCTTGCCCCGCGGCCGTTTATATGGAGATTATATGGGATGTATCGCATAAGAAAAATGGCTAAAAACCATTTTATTTTTTATTTCCAATGAGAGTGAATAATTTTTCAATCAATGCCACATAACATAAGTGGAACTCCATGGTCAGAGCGATGGGAAAAAATGTATCTTTTTACAGCACGCGAAACTGTTATATCTTTCATAAAAGGCGTCGAACTGTCACTTATTTTGGTAAACAAAAAATATCTGATTCAACCAGTATTCCAGTTTTGGCAAAGAATACAGGAACAAAGATTGGCATCTGAGATATGCGCAAAACTAGCTGCTGGAAATCAACTTATTATGTTGTCATAAATTCATTGAAATCTTCGAAATAACACATCCGCGTTCCATATATCGATGTCCTATTATATTTTAATCCATAAACCGTACTTTCGACTCGAGTTTACAAAGTTTTATTACAATTTATGTCCTGTTTTAGATCTCCGCGTGCTGCCAGTCTAGATCTATGAGATCTTTGTTTTACTTCACGGCAATGAAAAATGGTATACATGCTGAAAAATTGTATGGCAATAATGTTATAATGCATTTGATATTTCGATGCCCTGTATACCAGCGTATGAGCTCGGAAAGGCATCAACTTTTTGAGGCAGAGTTCCACTTATGTTATGTGTCAATGCCCCAATCTTTTGTATATTCGTGCTGGTCATCTAACAAAATTATAAACATAATCAAAACATGAGTAATGCGCCCGAAAATGGCACTGACCCATCTTGCCCCGTGACCCATCTTGCCCCGCCCCACCCTATTTGGCAAATAATTTTTGAATACTTATCCATATGGTTAAATTTAATACTTTAAAATAAGTACGACCATGGTTTTCATCAGTCAAAGTGGTTGAAAATTCTACTGCAAATCATTTTATTACAAAACATATAATTTGAAATAAAAAATCAAAAATTTTACTTCCGGGGTGAAATTGATGAGTCAGTGAAATGTTGTTGTATGTGCTGAAAATATTTTTTCCACCTAAACTAACCACCCATGAATGCGAAAAGCTATGCAAAACTTTTACAAGTTTACTAAATTTTAAATTATTTAAGTTTGCAGTTTAATGAATCTGAAGAAAACGCCTGAAAGTATGCAATTTTCATACTAAATATGATATAACTTCCAGAAAAGTGCAACTTTATGCATACATTTCAATATTTATAAAGCTTTCGATGACGAACTCGGGTTAAGCGAATACTTGGCAGCTAGAAACATTCATTCGAATATTCATTACATGTGCGATACAGCTACGGTAACAAAAGTTTGAAAATGTCTTTGAAGTTTCGGAAAATGTTGAATTTTATACAGAAATATGTGACTTATTGACTGTAAAACATGTAAACTCATCATTCAATAACCTTTGAGCCAGATGATGATCATTTTTAACAAATTGTTTAAAGTTTAAAGCGTTATTTTTAACAAATAAAAATGGCCCTCTCGTCGATCAATTTCACCCCACTGATCAATTTCACCCGAAATCACGGTATTGACAATAGCTTATTTTGGTATTACGTAGTTATTGACACAGCGACAAAAAATAACTCAACAAGTTATTGGTTTGGTATTGAGGACTGCTTGAGGTATTGTTGAATTGTAGAAAAATCACTATTCCCGAGCAGGAGAAAATAGCTGAAGAATACCAAACTCAGGTATGGAAAACCGAATACCTACAACCTGAATGAGGTATTGAGAAGCCCTGCATAAGAGGTAAAATACCTAAAATAATAACTGATGTGCTTTCTGTGCATAACACGCGAATAATGCCATCAGATATGGTGATACCTAAATAATAAATGCTGATTTTTCCATACAAAATAGTGATTTTTCCATAATTGAATACTACCTCAAGCAGTCCTCAAAACCAAAATAATAACTCGTTGAGGTATTCCATCAATACCTATAAAATACTAAAATAAGTTATTTTTAATACCTGGACTTTGTTATGCTCCAGTTATGTGTCAGTTATTTACAGTGACCCCACAATTTATGAATCGGCAAAAATGACCACAGTTTATGGATCACTCATTTGATCAACATGGTGATTAATATTGCGGATTTTTACAAAATTTTCCACTCTGCGGTAGCCGCCGAGTTTTACCGCAGCTGTCAAAGTCCTACCGCAGCCATGAAAATGATCGCATCATTGAAAAGTTTGGTCAAATCAAAGCATGCTTGCAAAGTGAAATGTTCTGAAAAGCAACAACAAACAATGATCATCGACGCCGTATCCAAGGCTTGATCCAAGGTAGGTATCCTTGGACTGATTGATGATGCATTGGTGAAAATCATCAGTCTGACAGCTGCGGTAGCTTTTCAATCTACCGTAGAGTTGAAAGTTTTCTCTAAATTAGCAATAAATAGTGTTCAAAATTAAGGTGATTCATCGTTGTGGGGTCACTGTATTCCTGTTCGGGTTTGAATGGAAAAACTGCCGATTATAAACAATTGTCCGTACAGCAAATTTTTTGTCAAAATATTTTTTCTTTCAAATGTTTGAAACTTTTTTATACGTCAATCAAAAACCCTGAAATTTTGAGCAATAATGAATCATATATTAATGTTCCATTGGGGAAATTTTGAGCGAGATCGAATAAGTTTTCTGAAAATTATAGAACTTTTAGGAAAACTTGTGAGACACATTATATCTCAATATGTACTCGAAGAATCTTTTTCATTTTTTTTTGTGTTACAGCTTAAACCTAAGGCTTTTTTATGGAGCTACGTTTGAGGTTTTGTATTTACTACAAAAAATATGAAAAATGTGATTATGTAGTTGACGATATTTAAAAAAATACCATATTTTGCACATATAATCTGCCAAACGTTTTCCACCAATAAAAGTGCATTAACTTAACGAAAAATGCATAGGTTCTACTCTTTATATGTAGTTTAGTGGGTCCTGTATAAACATATTACATTGAGATAGTTTAAAAAAGTTGAAAACACTTGGCACTTTTATTGATCAAAATATGATAAATTTCCAAATAATACTCTGAACATATACGTATTTTTCATATTTTTTGTAGTTAATATAAAACCTTAAACGAAGCTGCATATGAAAGCCTCAGGTAAAAGCTGTAACACAAAAAAAATTGAAAAAGTTTCATCGAGTATACACTCCCGTTCAAAAGTTTGGGGTCACCCCCTCAAAAACATGTCATTTTTTTAGGCCCATATCTCCGTCAATTTGCGTCCGATTTCAAAACCCTAGGTCTCATTCAAAAGATAATAAGTCAAAGAAACTTTGAACATGATTTAAAAGAATTTTTTCCAAAAAATTTTGTATGTAAACTTAACCCAAAGTTGCCAAATTTTCTAAAAAATGAATATAAACTTACAGCAGTGTCGCTGGAAGTTGGGTCGACCAAATTTCAAGTTGAGAGCGGTAATATGACCCATTTTCTATTAGCTTTCAACTGCTTTTTACGGAACTTAGCTAAAAAATCTAGAAAAAAGTTATTAAGTAAATTAATCCATGATGTCATCGACCAAAAGTTTGGGGTCACCCCTCAAAATGCTGTATCGGTCAAAAGTTTGGGGTCACTATCGTAAAACATGGAAAAGTGATTTGTTGATATCTTTGTCATCTTTCATTCAATTTTAATTCTTCTTGGCTTATTTGAAGCAAAATGAATGATTCTTACTGCATAGACATTGAACCACACATATTTGTTGAAATTTACATACTAAAACTTAACGTAAAGTTGCCTCATTTTTTGAAGCGTGGTAAAATGTGCTAACTTTACATAACATTTTTATACACAAAAATCGTTAAATACGTTAAGTTGAAGACATCAAACGTAAATTTAGTTAATTATCTTTGAAATGAGCCAAACATAATTAAAATTGAACTATAGATGACGAAGATATCAACAAATCACTTTTCCATGTTTTACGAAAGTGACCCCAAACTTTTGGCCGATACATCATATTGAGGGGTGACCCCAAACTTTTGGTCGATGACATCAAGGATTAATTTACTTAATAACTTTTTTTCTAGATTTTTTAGCTAAGTTCTGTAAAAAGCAGTTGAAAGCTAATAGAAAATGGGTCATATTATCGCTCTCATCTTAAAATTTGATCGACCCAACTTCCAGCGACACTGCCGTAAGTTTATATTCATTTTTTAGAAAATTGGCCACTTTGGGTTAAGTTTACATACAATTTTTTTTTGAAAAAGTTTCTTTTAAATCATGTTCAAAGTTTCTTTGACTTATTATCTTTTGAATGAAACCTAGGGTTTTGAAATCGGACGCAAATTGGCGGAGATATGGGCCTAAAAAAATGACATGTTTTTGAGGGGGTGACCCCAAACTTTTGAACGGGAGTGTATATTGAGATAAATTGTTTTAGAAATGTGTTCTAAAATCTTATAAGTTTTACTAAAAGTTCTATAATTTTCGGAAAACTAATTCGATTTCTCTCAAAATTTTACCAATGGAGCTTCAACATATCGTTTATGGTTGGTAAACATTTCAGCTTTTTTGATTGACGTATAAAAAACATTTGAATGAAAAATTGCTCTACGGATAATTGTTTGATACACTATTGTAATAATTGATGTTATTATTCACGTGGTATACGTAGAATACACACTAGTTATTGATTAACCCCACCTAGTCGTGCATTAGGGTCATTATGACCCCAAAACTTGCACTGCGTCAGCGAAGTGAGCGTTAGCAAATGCACGGAGAAGGCTAAGGTATTTTACCTCTTATGCAGAGCTTCTCAATGCCTGATTCAGGTTGTAGTTATCTGGTATTGCATACCTGAGTTTGGTATTCTACAGCTATTTTCTCCTGCTCGGGTAGAGTTTTGAAAGCGGCCTCAAGAGCACCTGGAAGATGCTTCTAAGAGTTTATGAAAATACTCACAAGGGCTTCTTAATCAAGCTCACAAGAGCTTCCGAAAATGGCTCGAAAGAGATTCTGAGAGAGGCTAACAAATGTATAAATGTAAGGCTTCGATGAGCGTCTGAGAAAGTTTTCTAGGAGCTTCTGAATGAGGTTTCCAATAGCTTATGAAAGAGGCTTCGAAGTGCTTCTGAAGGAGGCTACCAAGTGATTCTGAAAAAGGCTTCCAAAATCATATGAAAGAGGCTTACTAGAGTTTTAAATGCGGCTTCCAAAAGCATCTGGAAGATGCATCCAAGTGTTTATGAAAAGGCTTACGTGATTCTGAATGAGGCTCACAACAGATTCCGAAAAAAACTCCTAGCCTTCCAAGACTTTCTGAAAAAGGCTTCTAAGAACTTCTGAAAGATTACTTAAAGCTTCTTAAAGAGGTTTTCAAGAGCACCTGAAAGAGACTTCCCAATGCTTCTGAGAGAGGCTTGCAAGAGCTTCTAGAAGAGGTTTCCAGTAGCTTCTGAAAGAGACTTCCAAGTGCATTTGAAAGATGCTTACCAGAATTTTGAAAGCGGCTTCCAAGTGCATCTGGAAGATGCTTTCAAGAATATTTGAAAAATACTTACAAGGGCTTCTGAATGAGGCTCACAAGAGCTTCTGAATATGGCTCCCAGGTTTTAAAGGCGTTATGAAAACGGCTTCTAAGAACTTCTGAAAAAGGTGTCCAAAAGCTTCCGAAAAAGACTTCAACTAGTATTTGAAAGAGACATCCAAGAGCTTACGAACATGGCTTTTTAGAGGTTCTGAAAGAGGCCCAATAGTGCTTTTTCAAACGGTTTCCAAAAGCTTCTAAAAGTGGTTTATAACAGCTTCTGTATCCAAAATCATCTGAAAGAGGCTTACCAAAATTTTGAAAAAGGCTTCCAAGAACATCTGGAAGATTCTTACAAGAGTTTATGAAAGAGGCTTACACACTCTCTCTCTCTCTATTCTTGGCGTAACGTCCTCATTGGGACAAAGCCTGCTTCTCAGCTTAGTGTTCTATGAGCACTTCCACAGTTTTTAACTGAGAGCTCCCTCTGCCAATGACCATTTTGCATGCGTATATCGTGTGGCAGGCACGAAGATACTCTATGTCCAAGGAAGTCAAGGAAATTTCCTTTACGAAAAGATCCTGGACCGACCGGGAATCGAACCCGTCACCCTCAGCATGTTCATGCTGAATACCCGTGCGTTTACCGCCTCGGCTATATGGGTCCTCGCCCTCGGAAAGAGCCTTACAAGGGCTTCTGAATTAGACTTTCAAGAGCTTCTGAAAATGGTTCCCAGGCTTCCTAAAATTTCTTCAGAAGCCTTCCAATAGTTCCAGAAATAGGCTTTCCGAGCATCTTTATGTGATATTTTAAGCACCCGAAAAAGCGTTCAGAGCTTTTGAAATAGGTTTTCAGAGCTTCAGAAAGAGGCTCTTAGAGCATATAAAAGGCTTTCAAGCACCTGAACAATCTTTCAATGCATCAGTTATTGCATTGGTCATGTGTTTTTCGAAGAAGCAACCGTTCCTTCTATTTCCGGTGCAAGGAAGCAAATGATGCTGCAACGACCGAACCGAACTAAACGTAGAGCCGGAAGCCTAAAGTTCTCAAAATGTATAAGGCCTTGGTATGAACATGTACATGTATGAGGCTAAAAAACATGAAAATTTAAGAAATTATCAAAAAAAAATTGAAATGCCTGATTCTAATAAAACAAGAGATTTCAGGACCCTTCAGGGCAAAAAATGTGCTTAGAATTGTTGTATATTAACTTGCTTTAAAGTAATGAAGACTACCCAAAAATCAAATCATGGCAAATAACGTCAAGATTTCCTTGATCATTTTTTTAAGGATTCTTTCTAGTGATATCTTTAGAAATTTCTCAGGCAATACTTATAGAATTTTCCCCAGGAATTTGTTATATGATTGTTTTAAGAAATCTTTCGAATATTCCCTTAGACTTTTCTTTGACTCAATATCTCTGGTGGCAAATTGTTTAAAGTTTCCTGTGGCAGTTTTTTTTAAATCAAATCTCTAGTAATTATTTTGAAACTTCGTTGTAAAATTTCAATGTTTCCTTTGCAAAATTTTTTGAAATTTTTCCAGCAATTTCAAGAGGAATTGTTACGGATTTTTTTAGACATTTCTTTGAAAAATCCCGGAATGTCTTTGGGAAATTCTTTGAAAATCCTATATCAATTACTGCAGGAGCTCCTCTACCTTTATCAAAAAAAAAATCATAGGGTATTTTTTATAGAATTTTCTTAGGGAATGCCTTTAGAAAATTCTCCGAAATGTCCTCCAGGAATTCTATAGGCAATTGTTTTGGGAATTTTCTCGGCAAGTTATAGATGGAAATTATTTTAGAAATTTGTCCGGCCGTTTTTTTTAAATATACCGACAATTTCTTCAAGAACTCTTCTATGAGTTCCGTTTAGAAATCTCCAAGATACAGGGGATAGACAAAATGATCGGGACAGGCAAAATTTTCAATTTTCAAAAAATGTCCATTTAGCTGTAACTTTTCGAAAAGTGCATAAAATGTTTGTTCTTACCGGGAACGCTGGAGAATACCCTGGATTCGGACTTGTGGGGAAATTCGTTTAAGCACTGGACACACGCGGCGTAGGTAAATCGAAAAACACTTTTATTGCGACGATTTAGAACAAAACTACAACGTTTATTAGAGCTTGACGGATTATATTAAATTGCTGTTTTGATGCTCATGCGCGCGAGATCGAGAGCTAACTAACTGCCCTGTGTATATGGAACAATACACCAGGGTCAGGGTGGTGAGTATACGCGCGAATATAACCGATCGCGGGTCGATTCGGTCTCACCAAAAACTACCTAGACTACATCTATTGTTAAGCGCAATAGCAATAACGAATCGATAAGGGTGAGCGAGAATACTATGGTTTCGAGATTGTGGAACATGTTAGGGTTGCCAGGGAAGCTACTCCTGAACATGCCGGCCGCCTTGAAATCATAGGGATGTCAATCAAAACCTAGGCTAGCTGTTTCGGCCGACACTGTAGTGTACCTAACTGAATCCCGAATGTTCATTGCTACCTGCTACCTGCTATCTGCTAGTTTGTTTTGATTTTGTACATCTTATATACTATCACTTTCGGCATTGTTGAACTGGAGAACGATGACCTGGCTAGTGTTGATGCCACTGCCGGGCGGTTGTTGTTTTACGCTGGATGGGACTACGTCCTGACGATGTTGATGGTGGCGGCTATTGGATTCTGATGTACGACATCGACGACGGCGACGAATTTCGTTTCTTTTGACTTGGCTTGGAAGGACGATGACTTCGATGGATGGTTCTACGCTGCTATGCTGCCGTTCTCGCGTCACGGTCGACCAATACCGTTTCTATTCGTGGGTGGCTTCGCTGACGGTGCCCTACGTCCTCGGGTGTACAAGGGTGACATCAATCGACGCTATAAATTAACGGGTGCTTTTTACCTTGAATTTATGAACTAAAACAGAACTTGCCTGGAGCGGAGGCCTCCTGGCCTCCGCGGGTGCCCCAGGCACCGATGACGACGACTGGAATGTCGCTTCGAGGGGTTTGGGTTGGTCATTAGCGGTCTACGATGATACGATGCTGCGACGACAACGACAGTGCTCCGGTCGGGTTGATCAGGCCCAGTGGACGACTTGTTGGTTGCGAGTGCAGCGATGCCGAGCAATGGTACCAATTACTCGGGTGGAAATTGACGATGGTTGAACGGTTGATGCGCTATGACCTTTCAGCGAGAGTGGTTAATTCATGGCTGATACAAATTGACGTCACAACGAGAATTTGATGATTGGACGGACGATATGGACATCATGGATAGGACATGCTGGACGACTACATGACGAATCACAGCGTGATTGACGGATTGGGACAGCTTGGACCAGATAACAGCGCGACATCTTCGTGGTAACGGGCGTAAGTTGATGTAAGTTGATCAACTAGTTGTGTATCAGTGGACAAAATTTGGAAAAGATCGGGCTATTCTGCACGAAGTTATAAGCATTTTAGAAAAAGGTAGAATTATCCGATAGCCAACTTTGAGCTGTTATATCTCCGAATTCAATGAACCGAATGACACGAAATTTTGACCATTTATGACTTACATAATGAACTCTGAAAAACGTTTGACTCGACTTGAAATTATTAACAAGAGAAAAAGTTATACCGATTTCATTAATTTTATGATTTTTTGGTATATTTGTCTATTTTTAATAGGCATCCCATTATTTTTCCAATGAATTGCCGCCTATTTTGTTATTTTCTTTCAAAACATATCTGTATTCAAGACAATCAGAGGGAATTTAAATTAATTATAATTAGCATCTTAAATTTTGAAACGATGTTGAAATTTAATGAAATTTGGTGTTTCATTAGAAAAATAATCCAATTGTTATAATTTTCTTCCGTGTTAAGTATTTTAAGTTGAGTCAAAAGTTTTTCAAAGCTTATTATATAAGTCATAAATGATCAAAATTTCATTGCATTGGGTTCATTGAATCTGGAGATATAACAGCTCGAAGTTGGCTATCGGATAATTATAGCTTTTTTTTAGAATCTTTATAACTACGTGCAGAATAGTCCGATCTTTTCCAAATTTTGTCCACTGATACACAAATAGTTGATCAACTTCAGTAAACATTTGAGAATAGTTCATGCACTTTTCGAAAAGTTACAGCTTTTTGAAATTTTTTTGAGAAGGGAAAATTTTGCCTGTCCCGATCATTTTGTCTATCCCCTGTATTACCGGAGAAGTTTCTTTAGGATTTGGAAAACAGAAAAGGACTATTTTTTAATGGAAATACCCGATTGCTTCATGAACAAATTGTCGGAGACAAAAGAATCACCAAAAAAAAGCTCTAAAACAATTACTCAAGGAAATTTTGGAAGAGTTTCCAAGATGATTTTCAAATAAATTCCTAAAATAATTACTGGAGGAATTTCTAAAAAAAATCCATGGGGGAAATCCCGAAAAAAATTGTGGAACAAATCCAAGAGACTTTGTCCGAGAAGTTCCCAAAAATAATCTGAAATTTTTCTTCTCTTAAGAGGATTTTTATTAACAATTCCTTAAAAAAATTCCGGTTTCTCTGAAATTTTCTTCAACAATCATGTTAGAAATTATTTAGGCAATCCTCTAGAATTTTTACCTGTAATTTCTTTCGGGTTTCCTCTGAATATTTCTGCAGGAATTCATCCAGAATTTCCATTACCAATTCCTTCGGAAATTCCTTTAGTTAATTCTCCATCAATAGTTAGAAGATTTAGAGAATTTTTCAGCCGTTCTTAAAAATTAAAATGTCAGAGTAATTTCTTCGGAAATATAAAAAGAAATTTTCGGGTTCCCAAATTTCTAAAAATAATGTCGAACTTATTATAGAATTTCTTGAAGAACTTACTGACACTACCTGAATAGACTGCCAGAGAAGCTTTTGTAAAAATTGCCTGGGGCATTCTTCAATGAATTGTAGGAGAGTATCTAAAGAGAAATGGTGAGAGGTATTTCCAAAAGTATTTCTAACATAATGTCGGAAAGTTGTTAAGTGGGCCATTGCCAAAATGATTTCTACAGCCATTTGCCTGAAGGTGTTAAATACGTTTCTAAAAGTATTTCTCAAAAAAAAAACCATACTTCATTAAAAAAAAATGTTGGAATAATTATTAAATAACTTGTAAAAAATCCAAATTATTTTCCTTAAAAATTCCTGAAGAAATTTCTGAAAAGAAGACATAAAATCCTCATTGTTTGTGTAGTTTGACAGTCTTAAAGTAAAGTCGGTTTTACAGTTCAGGATAGTTCAAGCTTCAATTTCATTGATTAGTTTTATATTATTGGGTTACGTACAAAAGGCTGAATTACGAAAAGCTGAAATAACAAAAGGCTGAAACACGAAAGGCTGAAACAGTGATTCGACTAGTTTTCAAACGCATCAGCCTAAACGCTAATCTCAACACTAACAACTCAGACAAACAGATCACGCCAATTGGGAATAATTACATACATTGATTGATTTTACGACCTATTTGAAAATTTGCTTGTTGGTCGATTACCCAGCCGTGGCACTCGTATTGGTTTTGCTTGAGCTTGACGATTAATTGTCCCTAGTTCATGGTTAGCCAAACTAATCCATTATGTGGGAACATGCTTCGGTTACTATGCATAGTTATGTTCTGAATCGAAAAGTTTTACGACAAATTCTAAGACAGTATTTTCCAGCAGAATAGCATATAGTTCAAAGAAGGGAAAATCTCTGATGATATTGTTTTAGAAGCCGTAATGACAACCATCTCCAAAACAACATAACTCAAAATAATAGTTCATGTTTAAAGAAGGATAAATTAATGATATGAATATTATCAGTTCCTTTCTGTGTTCGTTGGTATGCACCATTAGCCTTTTCACTATGAGATCAGTTTCGAAACTAGGGCCCGTGCTGAGGGCTACGCGTACGATTCGCGTTCGGACCAAGAACTTTTTATTAAGAAAATTTTCTTGACTCCCTTTGGTATTGAGTATCTTCTTGCCTGTTACATGATTTGCCAAAGCTGAGAAGCAGGCTCAATCTCAGTTCGGACGTTACTCCAAGAAAAGGAAGACGTGCTATAACTTATACATGCGTTTTCGAATTTTCAGCCTTTTGTAATTTCAGCCTTATGTTACGCTTTCTTGATTTCAGCCTTTCGTATTCAGCCTTTTGAAATTCAGCCTTATGTTACAATTCCAACTTATTGCTCGGAACTTACAATTTAGTGTTTGAACACCACAGGCGACGAACACATATTTAGAATAATGATTGAGATGATCTAGAATGAAATATTGTTATACATTACCTAGTAGGAACAGCAACGAGCACAAATAAGACAAAAACATACTATCATTATTAACTTTAGTTGGCTTTTTCAGCTGATATGAATACTACTCGAAGTAAGAGGGAGTAAGGAAAGTAATGAAAGAAATTGAAATTGACAGAGTGCCATTGTTGAACAACACAATCACAACGAATCGCGCTTGAACGATTCGCAAGAAAGATCAACACGGTACAATAGAAGCATGTGAGATGAAAACGCAAAAAAAACCTAATTAGTAACGTTTGCTGCACATGAATTTCTGAACATGTACCACCGATCGAAAGAACCGAAAATATCGCCGAATATCATTTAACAGATCACAACCACGATCTTTTTTCCTGTCTAGGGATAGTAGTATGTATTCATCTAACTACTATTACATAGCCGTCCAATACGAGGGCGTAAGGCAAAAAAATAGTCGTTGTGATTGCCCTCTGTTAATTTCAATTCTCTTATCGCTCGCTTGCGTATCCATCCACAGTATTTTTTCATTACTATCCTTACTCTCTCTGACTTCGAGTAGTATTTATATCACCGAAAAAGCCAAATATAGTTCATATTGATAAAGTCATGCGGTGATTGAACCTAGTAGAATAAAAAACTTACTAGTTCGAACGATATAGCTTCTAGTTATCAGAACGACGACTGGTTCTAAATGGTGTACAATGTTGTGACATTAGCCTTCCTTATCTTTTCAGATAATCGCTTGGATAGATAATACGTTGGCACAAATTTGGCATAAGTTTGGCTCTTCAGCCGGGTAGCTTGCATGTTACAACCTACCTCACATGTCGCGTTTGGTTTCGAAAGAACGTTAACCTCTTTGGAGCCACCATTCTTCGTCACGCTTGGTTTCGCAAGCACCTCATCCTCTTTGGAGTCACCATCCTCTGGCATTTCTTCCAATAACGGCAATAGGTCTTCTCAAGGCATCATCTGATGTAAAAGCATCTGCTTGATATGTGCGTATTACACGACTCGATCCATGATTTTCTGATTCTGATGTAACCACCAACTTTCCTTCACTAAACGGACGAACTCTTTGAAAGCATTTGGTTCTTCTTGTTATCATCGGAAGATACTGGGTGATCCACCACTATCAAAATATGTCCAATGTTTTCTGCCTACAGACAATCTTCTTGAAATTTATTTTTATTTTATTTATTTTCTCAGAGATTTTACCCGGTTTTCTTGTCAAGACTACAACTCGAGTTCTCTCGGAATTTTTCCGAGATTCAACAGGGATTTATTCCACAGATTTCAAAAAAATCGGGCTAAGTACTATTTTGCCCCAGTGGGTACGATACGTCATGAAGAAGTAAAAGATTCTACAAATCTCCAATGTGATTTGTCACCAAAACTTCTTGGTCATTACATATGGAAGGCGCAGTCTTGTGCTGCGCACCAATCACAGTTTTGAAATACCTCCGCATATCGCTCCGATCCATGCTTTCCTGCGCTCAGCAATCATAGAGTCTTCGTATTGCAGTAGCTTGCTGCAACGGATACGTTTTTCTAGCCACCCTTTGCTATCATCTAGTGGCATTCTCCTCGTTCTTCCAACTGTTGGGGAAATCAGTGAAGTACATCCTTAACCGCTGTAACGCGTTGCCCAAGAACTCAATAATTTCCGTCCTTCCATAGAACGTTATTTTCGACAACCACAATTACCGCGCGTATTAATTAAACATTGCACGCATTTCGGTTTGTGGATTTGGCGTTCTTCGTTTTCCCGCGAGCATCAAGTTTAATGATGTCATTAATTTTTCGGTTCATCACTTCCACATCCTCACTTCAAAAGCAACACTGCCTGGGACTGCTGGTCGCTGGAAGAGGAAAAAAAAAAATACTTTTCAACTCCACCGCTCTCAACGGTGCCCGGCGGGCAGCCAGCGGCCGGCCATCCCCATCATAATCTCATCTGTTGGACTCTGACGGTTATGCGCGTGCGGCCATATCAACGGTATTTTCTCATTATGTTGTCCTCTTGAAAGTTCAACACCCACCGCCTCCATCGCGGTCGTCGTCATCGCTGCTGGGCGCCACAAAAACAACAGGAACAATTGGATTTTGGGTCCGGTGCGGTGCTCGAAAAATATAATTTCCACCATAATTACAATTTATTCGGAGGCTTACCTTCGCCGTTTTCCTGCCCGTTGCGCTTGTGGATGCTTTCGTTCTGAGAAATTCATATTGCAGAAAAAAATAACATCACATAGACACCAACCATCGCAGGTTGGTCGTCATGCCGCTGCCGAACTAACCGTTCAAGCTTCCCAAGCTGGTCTGGGCGTGCGACGGTTGAAGGACTGCCTTCGGAGCCCGGAGAGAGTTTTGAATTTTTAATCCCCCTTGTAGATTGGAACTAATCCGATTTTGAGGGAGAGTTAATATTTTTTACTCGACAGTATCAGAATGTATAATACAGCGAGATATCCTTGTCCATATTTCACGGACTTGTTGGATCGCACAAGATGAGCCGTGCCGATAAGGTGTAGAATTGGGGAAAGAACATAAATTCCGTGCCATTTTTTTGTCATGCCTGGTTCCAAAGAAAATGAAGATAATCAACCCGAAGCAGAATTTATCCAGCCACACAGGAACGGATGACTTTGTTCGAAAAGTTTGGTAGATTGTCCTTTTCTTTGACTGGGTGGTCGGTGGTTAGTAGAAAACTTTCTGGTCACTGCTAACTAACGATTACGTGGAAGCAGAAGCGGAAATGTTAAGGGAAAATTCTAGGGTAATTGGGCGGAAAATCGAACGAACTTGGCGTGAAACTTTGACATATCTCATAGTTTGTTTCATGAGCAGTTCAGCGAAGGAGAATTAATATTTGGGATGCCTAGGTAGTACTAGAAGCAAAAAAGTGGTTGAAGAGTTTGAGCACCGATAATAGTTTGAGACGTGGTGTTTGTGACATTATACTCATGATGATGGCATATCAAAGCTTATGGAGCTAAAGGGATTGCTAATTTCTGCTCTTTTCGTTATTTGTGTGTCAAAGAGGTGAAAGTTCAACAATAAGTTAAAATTGTTAAATGCATTGGCTGTTTTCCTTCTTACCGTATCGACCAATCTGGCAAAACCATCTAGTTGCAAAAAAATCGCTAAAAGTAAAGCAAAGCAAAGGTAACCGTACACATCGTAGTTGCTACTCCGTGATTGACCAGAACAATCGAAGCTGCAGAGAGAACTAATGAATGGAGGGAATGGCGGGAACTAGCTACACGCTCTCAATGTGCACAAATCGAGAGTTCAAAATTTTAAATTCAATAACAGCACCGGTCACGTTCTTACGGCCATCGGGAAAGGGAAGGAATGTTAGTTCGACAACCGTTGTTACTAGAAACCGTGGAATCCACAGCATCCCCACAGGTCTCGGGAAGGAGTATTTGTTAGTAGGGTAGGATAAGGTGTGGATCTTGGAGCCACCTTTGGTAGGTGATATGATCCACTAGTTAAATAAAGCTACACGTTACGGTATTCATCTCGATTATGATTTATTTGGTCTATATAAACGATTAAAATATGCAACGTGACTGAGAGGTAGTTATTAATCGAGAGAGTTGGGGCTGCAAAATGGTATGTCGAAAAGGAGAGCGTCCTACATAGCTCTGGTCCTCACAAGTTTCTACCTCATGCTTCCACGGGTCAAACGATGACAAAGACCGCCAGCTAAGAGTTGTGTGCTTAGCTGGTAGTGCAGCCTGGGCACTGTTGTCCTTCTGACTTCAGCTAGATTGAGGAGGTACGATCCGAGCGTCTGTTCACCAAGGAGGTGCGGCTCAAACAGCGTCTGTTCTGGCATCCAGCGGCTGAGTAAGAAATGCTGTATTGCGTCAGCTATACCTAAGAAGGCAGCCCCTTCAACGCAATGTAGGCAGCGCGGCCCCGGTAAGGTAGCCTGCTGAAAACCTTCAAACACCCAGAAAAGCAATAATAGAGTAAACGGATTGATTCAACGGCAACAGACCCGGCAACGAATAAAGGACAACGATTGGAAAGTCGAATCTTGGAAAGTGAGAACTTTGAATGAACCCGCACGTGTTGGGCTCCTGGCTCGTGAACTGCGGAATGTCGGCGTTAATGTGGCCGCTGTCCAGGAGATACGCTGGCCCAAAACTGGAGAACGCGAATTCCGAGCGGTGGATCCCATCGCCAACACTTCATTCAACTACCACATCTACTACAGCGGCGGCGATAAGGCAGAACGCGGAGTTGGCTTTATAGTGACCGGGAAGCAGATGAAGCGAGTTATTCGGTGGAAGCCGATAAGCGACCGAATCTGTGTGTTGAGGATGAAGGGCAAGTTCTTCAACTACAGCCTGATCAGCATCTATGCGCCAACGAACGACAAACCCGATGACATGAAGGATGAGTTCTATGAGAGCCTTGATAAGGCCTACGGAGAGTGCCCAAAACAAGATGTCAAAATAGTCATCGGAGATGCAAATGCGCAGATCGGCAGAGAAAGTTTCTTTCGGCCTGTCATTGGAACGGAAAGCCTTCATTCTGTTACCAACGATAATGGTCTGCGCCTTGTGACATTCGCTGCTGCTAGACGGATGGCAATCAGCAGTACCTACTTCGCACGTAAGAATATCCGAAAACACACCTGGTGACACCCGAGTGGTGACACTTGCTCCCAGATAGACCACGTGCTGGTCGACGGGCGACATTTCTCGGACGTCATAGATGTGAGGTCCTACAGAGGCCCGAACATCGACTCGGATCATTATCTTGTAGCCGCTAAAATTCGGGCGCGATTATCCAGCATCACGAGTTCAAGAAACAACAGGACGATGCGTTTCAATATCCAGCGCTTGTCAGCCGAAGGGGTTGCTGCACAGTACCATCAGAAGCTAGACGAGAGGATAGGAGAGACCAACGGATCTGGAGATGTCAACAGCTTGTGGGGAAGTATCCACGAAGCAGTGACAACAACAGCGCAAGAGGTGTTTGGTACCGCTCAGCGACGCCAACGTAATGGTTGGTTTGACGAGGACTGCCAACGAGCGACGAACGAAAAGAATGCCGCCAGAAGTCGAATGCTAGTGGCCGGTACCCGGCAGAACAGGAAGCGGTACAGGGTTGCAAGAGCAGAAGAGAAACGAATCCACCGCAGGAAAAAACGGCAACACGAAGAGAGTGTTATTGCTGAAGCGCAGGAAAGTATGGACAGGAACGATATGCGGAGATTTTATGCAACTGTCAATGGCGCGCGGCACAAGACTGCGCCAGTGCCCGCCATGTGCAATGACCGGGAAGGAAATTTGCTGACAGACAAAACAATGGTGGCAGCCAGGTGGAAGGAGCACTTCGAAGATTTGTTGAATGGTAGCAGCGAAGGAGCACCCAGGAACAGGATTAACATAATGGATGACAGTCAAGCAGTGGAACCGCCAACACTGGATGAGGTTAAAAAGGCCCTTAAGGAGCTGAAAAACAGCAAGACTGCTGGGAAGGACGAGATCCCGGTCGAACTTCTTAAGCACGGAAGCGAGCAACTACATCAATCAATCCATCAGATTATTATAAAGATTTGGGAGGATGAAGAATTGCCCACCAGTTGATTGGATGGCCTCATATGCCCAATCTACAAGAAAGGGCACAGACTGGAGTGTGCCAATTACAGAGGGATTACCCTTTTAAATTCGGCGTATAAGATACTGTCGCGTGTCCTGTTCAACAGACTGCGACCTCTTGAGGAGTCCTTCGTCGGCGAATACCAGGCTGGTTTTCGTGAGGGTCGATCAACGACGGATCAAATTTTTACCCTGCGGATGATCCTAGATAAATTTCGGGAATATAACTTGCAGACTCACCATCTGTTCATCATTGGCGTAACTAGGATTTTTTCCTGGAGGGGGCCCAGGGGGGGCCTAACCTGAGATGAATTTTAAGCGGGATGGGCGCCCGATAGCATAGCATAGCATAGCATAGCATAGCATGTATACTTGCACAAATCTTGGATGGAGTTGCAAAGTTGAATATTTCCATTGACATTGCTGATGTCGCTACTATCTACAATGTCATAGATTCACTCAGCTCCACACACCTGGCCAAGTCCTTGCAAGCATTTATAAATCCCTTCATCAACTTAGAAAGAGCCCAGAACTGAAGCATCTTCCAATAGATGAAAGGATGTTGAAAATAGCGAATTTTCAACTTATATGCAGTTATAAAGTAAATATACTGAAATAGAAGTATTTATAAATAAATATTATTGGAAAGATCTCACCAATTGTTGTGGGATTTTTGTGGTTCAATGCCGATCATCTAATTGTCTTGATTAATGTTCTTCTCTGTAAAGAACAACACAATACTCAGCAAAGAACAACACAATACTGAACACTAAACACCCGCGCATCTATTATTTTGATTTTCACTCGAGACAATAGCGAACGCGATCGATTATGCTGCCATACTCACCCCTACAGGAGTGATGTATGCACAGCCAAGAACAACACAATACTAAACACTAAACACCCGCGCATCTATTGTTTTTTTTTAAGCGGGATGGGCGCCCGATATGTGAATATGCAAATCAGTATTGTAGTTTTGAGTAATCAAAATGACTGTTTCCGATTTGTTCATAGTTTTGTAAACTATATAAGTACGAACAATTCCTCCAAGATTTTTTTTCCATAGCTTAGTTCAGTGATTCCATCTGGGCTTCTTCCAGAAATTCAATCAAGAATTCATCTAGGGATTCCACTAGACATTTTTTCGGGGATTTGTCCTGGGATATCTTTAGGGGTTCCTCCAGTAATTGTTCCAGTGCTTTTTTCGAAGTTTCCTTCAGGAATTTCTCCAGAGATCCTTTAAGGTATTTCTGCAGGTATTCAGAGATTTATACAGGGATATCTCCATATATGCCTTCCAAAATTCCACTAGAGATTGCTCCAATAATTGCATTTGGAATGATTCGAAGTATTTCTGCAGGAATGTATTCCAGAAATTCTTTTAGAAATTTTTACTTAGAGATTCTTAAAAAAACACTCCAAGAATTGATCTTGTTCCAACTTTTCGAACCCTCTAAGCAGAATTCCCTCTTTGAATGAGTGTAATCAGTTTCGTACCTTTTAATTCCGCCCTATGTTGCTTATACTTTGACAGATACGCGTATTTCGACTACCACTTGTAATCTTCCTCAGTGTCAAAGGATAAGCAACATTGGGCGGAATTAAAAGGTACGAAACTGATTACACTCATTCACTCCAAGAATTGTTTGTAAAATTTGTACAAAAAACCTTTAGGGATCCTAGTTATTTTTTATCTGTATTAACGAGATTTTTAGCCCTAGGCTAGTTCATCTCGAGACCCACGCTTTACTTCCCTTCCGAAAGAAGAACTCACATTTTGCGAGTTTGTCGGGAGTGGGATTCGATCCCAGGTCCTCGGCGTGATAGTCAAGTGTTCTAACCATCCCACCAGGTCCACTCCACTAGGGTTCCTAGTATTCCTTCAACAATTACTGCAGACATTGATTCCTTCATTTTTTTATCCAGGAATATTCTTACAAAAATTCTTCCAGGTATTCGCTAAGATAGCTCTCCTGAGATTCCATAAAGAGTTCCTAATGGGGCTTGCTTCCGGGATTCCTCATCGGGTTTCTTCAGAAATTACTTCAAGAGTTCCTCCAGGGATTCACCGGAAATTTCTTCTGTTATTCTTACCAAGAAATATTCTAAGAATTTCTCCAGGTATTACCCCAGGTATTTCCTCAGGAATTACTCCAGGAATTCATTCAAGTTTGGATCCAGGAATTCTTCCATGAATTCGTCCGTAAATTCTTCCAGGAATTTCTTCTCTAGGGTTCCCTCTGCACATTCCTTTAGTATTTATTTCATGGATCCCTCCAGGAATTCCACCGATGATTCCTGCAGTAATTCCTCCAGAAAATCCTCCCGGAACTCCACCAGAAATTCCTTTCTGAATTCCTCTAAAAATTTCTCCAGGAATTCCTTCAGAAATTTCTCCATGAATTCCTTTCAGAATTCCTCTAGAGATTCTTCCAGGAATTCATTCAGGGATTCTCAAGATATTCATTTTGGCATTCCTCCTACAGTTCTTCCATGAATAGTTCCACGGATTTTCCCCAAGATTTCCTATAGAGATTTGTCCAGGAATTCTTCCTGAGGTTCTCCCAGAAATTGTTTCAGGGATTCCTCCAGGTTTTTTTTTTTGCAAGAATTCCCCCAGGGATTCTTCCAAGTAATTCTCTAGAAATTCCTCTAAGGAAGCCTCCAGGAATTCCTCAAGAGGTTACTTAAGTATTACCCCAAGAATCCCTTCAGAAAGTCCTCCAGGAATTGATCCAGGAACTCCCATAAGAATTCCCTCAGAAATTACTACCACAATTCCTTCAGGAATTCCTCCTGGAATTCCTCCAAAAATTCCTCTGAGAATTCCTCTAGAAATTTCTCTTGGATTTTCTTCAGAAGTTTCTCTTGGAGTTTCTTCAGAAATTTCTCTTGAAATTTCTTCAGAAATTTCATTTGGAATTTCTTCAGAAATTCCTCCATTAAATGCTTCCAGAATTTCTCTCGAGATTCCTCCAGGAATAGTTCCAAGGAATTTCCACAAAAATTCCCTTACAGATTAATCCAGGAATTTTTCCTGGGATTCCACAAGGAATTTATCCAGAACTTCCTGCAGGAATTTGTCCAGAACTTTCCAGGCATTCCTCCTGAGGTTTCTCCACACATTGCCTCAGGGATTCTTCCAGGGATTTTTCAAAGAATTTTCCCAGGGATTCTTCCAAGAATTTCTCTAGAAATTTCTCTAAGGATTCCTCTAGGAATTTTTCAAGAGGTTTCTTTAGAAATTTCTCCTGGGAGTTTCTCCATGGACTCATCCCAGGATTTCTCCAGCAAATCATGTAGAGATTGCTTCGGGAGTTCTTCTAAAAACTTCAAACTCCACTAGATTGCTCCCAGAATTCTTCTGAAAACTCCACTCCATCTAGAAATGTATCCAGAGATTACTCCAGGCATTAGTCCAGGAATTTCTCCAGGGATTTTTCAAGGAAATTCCCCAGGGTTTCCTCCAGGGATTTCTTAAGGAATTTCTCGAGAGATTCCTCCAGGAATTGATACAGGCATGTCTCCAGGAATTTATGCAGGGGTTACTCCAGGCATTTCTCCAGAAGTTCCTCCAGAGATTTCTCTAGGGATTCCTCCAGGCATTAATCCAGGATTCCTTCAGAAATTACTACCGCGATTTCTCCTAGAATTTATCTAGAAAATCCTCCAGGGATTAATTTAGAAACTACCCCAAGAATTCCTCCCAGAGTTTATCCAAGAAATATTCCAATAATTCTTCCTGGGATTCCTGAATGATTCCTCCTGAGATATCTCTAGGAATTCCTTCAAATATTTTTACAGGAATCCTCCAGGAAATCCTCAAGGGATTCTTTTAAAAATTTCCCCACAAATTCTTTCTGGAATTTATTCAAGAATTATTCCAGGTATTCCTCCTGACATTCTTCCAGGATTTCATCCAGGCATTTCTCCAGGGACTCCTCCAGGAGTTCTACCACGAATTTCACCAAAAATTACACCAGGTATTTCTTCAGGAATACTTTCGGTAATTTATTCGGGAATGGATCCAGGAATTCCTCCAGGAATTTCTTCGGAAATTTGTACAGCAATTCCTTCAGGAATTGTTCCAGGAATTCCTCCAGAAATCCTTCCAGGGTTTCCCCCAAGAATTAGTCCAGGAATTTCTTCGCGGTTTCCTCTACACATTTCTCCAGGAATTATTTCATGGATTCCTCCAGAAATTCCTCCGATAATTTCTCCAGTAATTCTTCCAGAAATTCCTTCTGAAATTGCTCCTGTAAGTCCTCCAGAAATTCCTCAAATTTCTCCTGGAACTCCATAAGAAATTCCTCTCATAATTCCTCTAGGAATTTCTCCAGGAATTTCTTTAGGAATTTCTCTATGAATATATTCAGAAGTTTCTCCATGGATTCCTTCCAGAATTCCTCTAGAGATTCTTCCAGAAATTCATTGAAGGATTCCTCCTGGAATTCATCCATGAATAGTTCCATGGAATTTCCCCAAGATTTCCTCTAAAGATTTGTCCAGAAATTCCTCCTGAAATTCCACCTGGAACTTGTCCGGTAGTTCCTCCAGGAATCCCTCCTAAGGTTCCTCCAGAAATTTGTTTCAGGGATTTCTCCAGGATTCTTTCCAAGAATATCTCCAGGGATTCTTTCAAGAATTTTTGTAGAAATTTCTCTAAGAAATTTTGCGGGAATTCCTTACGAGGTTTCTTCAGAAATACCCCAGGAATTCCTTCAGGAATTCATATAGAAAATCCCTCAAGAATTCCTCTGGGAATTCCTCAGAAATTACTACCGCAGTGTCTCCAGGGCCTCCTCAAGAAATTCCACCAAGATTTACCGTAGGTATTTCTTCAGAAATTCCTACAGGAATTTCTTCAGAAATTGATTCAGGAATCCCTCCAGGAATTTCTTCGGAAATTCCTACAGCATTCCTCCAGGAAATCCTTTAGAGATTGCTTCCGATATTCTTTCAGGAGATTCTTCAGGAAATTCTATAGGAATTTTTCCAAGGGATTCCTCCGGAAATTCTTTCAGGTTTCATCTAGGAATTAATCCATGAATTTCAACTCCAGGGATTCCTCTAGAAATCCGTCCAGGAGTTATTTCACGGGTTCTTCTAGAAATTCCACCAGGAATTCCTCCAAGAATATACCAGAAATTCCTGCAGGGATTCCTCTAAGGATTCTTCCGTGAGATTCCTCCAAGAATTCCTCCTGGAATTCCTCCAGAAATTCCTCTGGGAATTCTTCTAGAAATTTATCTTGGAATTTTATCAGAAATTTCTCTGATGCTTCAGGCATTAAACTCGAAGAACTTCTACAGGGATGCCTCCTTCAGAAATTTATCCATTAACTTTGGAGCCAAGGGCTGAAAGTCTCTTTAAAAAAGGCAAATCAATCAATCAATCCATTAACTTTTCCAGGCAATCCGCCAGGAATGTGTCCAAAAAATTTTCAAGGATATCCTCAAGAAATCCATCTTGGAGTTGCTGAAAAAAATTGCTTATGATTTCACAAAAAAAAAAATGTGCCTATGATGCTTCGTTCCATGATTTTTCAAAGTAGGTGGTGTCTGTGGAGAATGTTTGATTTTCACTGGAGTTTTCCGGAAAATTAGGCGACCCTGATTTTTTTCAATTTAGTTTTTCAAATATATATGATCGCTACCTAATTTCATTAACCTTCAGAAACTTCATACCAATTTGTACGATAATAAAAAAATCCCCTTATGCTCCAGGCATTAGTCCAGGAACTTTTCCAGAGATTCCGCATGGAATGTTTCCAGAAGGTTCTCCCGGATATCCTCCAGAAATACATCTAGGAACTCATCCTGTGATTTCTTGAAGAATTCCTCTAAGGATTCCTCCAGGAATGCATCCTGAAATTCCTCCAAGGATTCATCTAAAAAAATTTCTAGTAATTTCTACAGGCATTCTAAGGCGGATTCTTTAGATTTTTTTTCCTGAAATTCCTTGAAATTGCTCTTCGGATTCCTCCAGGAATTCATCCAGGGATTCCTCCAGGTATACTTTAACAAATTACTCCAGGGGTTCCTGCAGGTATTGCTCCGAGAATCCTTGTAATGATTTCCTCCGAAATTTCTCTCGGGATTATTTTAAAAATTTATTCAGCGGTTAGTCAAAAAAATTACAGTATTCCGTTCATAATGTTTTTCAGGGATTCACCCCAGGGTTTTTTAGGATTACTTGTAGATTGTTTGAATAATTTGAAGGATTTCTAGAGGAATTCCTCCAGCGATTTGTATTGAAATTCTTTTAGATAATTTTAGAGGGACATAGAAGCCAAGAAATTCTCCAAGATGTCATCCAGGAATGCTTTCACAATTATCTCATGAATACCAAGTCTTTTACAAGTCCAATCATGAATACCTTCAAACCTACGATTACATCTTGCAGCACCAGCTTCCTCAATGACCATTTGAATTTGTGCGTTGTTTGATAGACGCAAAAATACACCTGGCCCACGAAATTAAAGAAATTAATAGTGACCGACTAGAAATCACCTCTAGCATGGTTTTAATAAATATACTCGCATTTACGCTTCAGCTACGTACATGTATTCTCACTAGGAATTCACAAACTTTTGCTGGAATTCCATTGCAAATTCAATCAGAGTTTTTTCCCACATGATACTTGATTTCCATAAAGAAGCACTTAACCATATTTTGCAGTAATGCTGCTAGAAAATTCAAAGATTCTTAAAGATACTTATCCAGGAATTCCTGGAAATTATCATTTAGATTTAATTTCTCTCTTTTTGTATAATTCTGATTATATAATATTTCCAAACAAAACTAACTATTTACATAGACCATTTTGGACAATGATCTTGTAAAGAATGTTTTCAATGAAAATTTCACCGCCTTCCGCAAACTTCAGGAACCTTGTTCGGTTTATGTTGCTGAGCTGGCAGCAATCAACTTCGCTTTGGGGATGATTTCCAACATGCCCGTAGACCATTTCTTCATCTTCTCGGATAGCCTTAGTTCGATTGAGGCACTCCGGTCGATGAAACCTGTAAAACATTCATCTTACTTTCTTACAAAAATAAGGGAGCAGATGGGTGCACTGGTCGAAAGATCATACAAGATTACCTTTGTATGGGTCCCTTCACATTGCTCAATTTATGGCAATGAGAAGGCGGACTCTCTCGCAAAGGTGGGCGCACAGGAAGGTGAGATCTATGATAGAAGAATTTCACATGATGAATTTTTCCATTTTGTTCGCCAGAGTTCTTTTCAAAGTTGGCAAAATGATTGGCGAGATGGCCAGCTGGGACGGTGGTTACATTCCATTATTCCTAATGTTTCTTTGCGAGTGTGGTGGTATGGTCTGGATGTAAGTCGCAATTTCATTCGCGTGATGTCAAGACTTATGTCCAACCATTACTCGCTAGACGCGCATTTACACAGGATTAACCTCGCGTTGAGCAATGTTTGTACTAAGTGCGGTTCCGGTTATGATGACATCGACCACGTAGTTTGGCAATGCCCGGATAATGACGCCTCCAGAGCGCTACTTTTGGATACCCTTGAGGCCCGAGGTAGACAACCCTTTGTTCTTGTGAGAGATGTGTTGGGGACCCGCGATGTCACATACATGGGATGTATTTTCGACTTTCTTCGCTCTGCTGGTATAAAAGTTTAATTTGCTTGTGTTTTCTTCTCCAGTTTTTTTTTCTCTGTTTTGTCCTCTTTGTGTTACCAAGCTGCTCCTGGCCATCCGGAAAACCAAGTCCCACAACAAGTTGGTACCAACACCACAAGGCACCGAATACGCTAGCAAGATGCGATTCACCCCCGGATGAGCAGCAGTGAAACCTTTGGCCCAATCCTTACCCTGTCCATCCCTCAAAATGTGACCTTCTAACCTCGAGCTGCCACGAGTACCCTGGCTTCCACCCATTACTAACAGATATCATTAAAAAGTTATTACTCTGTATAATGTATACTATTAAGTACAAAGAAAGATCCTCGGCTCCGTAAAGCGTTATACGCGATTGAGCCCCAAATAAACGAACTAGATAAAAAAAAAAAAAGATCTTGTAAAGAGTGACAAGTTGAGAATTGTCTCCAATAATTGTCAATTTAAACACATATTATGCCAAATAAATTTCTATTACTGTGCGTGCAGTTGAAACCCGGAATTTTCGACTAGCGAAGTTGGATTTTTTTTCCAAATCCGTGCGTCGGCCCTAACTTCGGAAGTGGTGCGCTGTATAGCTGTTTGCTATACAGCGCACTTCTTCTGAAGTTAGGTCCGACGCACGGATTTGGAGAAAAATCAAACTTCGCTAGTCGAAAACTCCGATTTTCAACTAAATTGAGAATATAGATCTATGTTTGTCACCACGACAGTGGTTTTCAGATTTTTTCTAATTTCCATATATAAAGTCATGAAAAATTTCTGGGGGGGGGCTGGCGGATTCTGGGGGGGCCTGGCGGATTCTGGGGGGGGCCTGGCCCCCCTGGCCACCCCTCTAGTTACGCCAATGCTGTTCATTGATTTTAAAGCAGCGTACGATTCAGTGAAAAGAAATGAGCTTTGGCAGATAATGTCAGAACATGGTTTTCCGGCGAAACTAATTAGGCTGATACGCGCAACGCTGGATGGATCAAAATCAAGTATTCGGATCGCGGACGAAGTGTCTACGTCGTTTGTGACCTTGGATGGATTGAAGCAGGGGGATGCTCTTTCAAATTTATTGTTCAACATTGCACTCGAAGGAGCGATTAGGAGGTCAGGCCTGCAGAGGAATGGCTTTATCATCACATGGTCGCACATGCTCCTCGGTTTTGCGGACGATATTGATCTCATCGGCATCGATCGTAGGGCAGTGGAGGAAGCTTATGCTCCTCTGAAGAGAGAGACAGCGAGGATAGGCTTGACGATTAACTCTACCAAGACGAAGTACATGATAGCGGGGAGAGACAGAAGCAGGCCTAGTGGTGTTAGTGCTGAGGTAGTGATTGATGGGGAAGTGTTTGAAGTTGTTGAAGAATTTGTTTATCTTGGAACACTTGTGACATGTGACAATGACGTTTCCCGTGAAGTGAAAAGGCGTATTGCAGCTGCGAATAGGGCCTTTTACGGATTGCGTAGCCAGTTTAGGTCCCATAACTTGCAAACGCAAACAAAATTCGCTCTGTATAAGACGCTGATTCTTCCGGTTGCCCTCTACGGTCACGAAGCGTGGACGTTAAAGGAGGTAGACCGAAAAGCTTTTGGAGTTTTTGAGCGCAAAGTGCTGCGGACAATTCTCGGTGGGCGACAAGAAAATGGAGTGTGGCGCAGACGCATGAATCACGAGTTGTACCAAGTGTACGAAGATGCGAATATTGTCAAACGTATAAAATACGGCAGACTTCAGTGGGCTGGACACGTAGTGCGAATGTTGGAAGAAAGAATAGCGAAAACTATATTCAGCAGAGAACCCGGTAGAGGTAGGCGACATCGTGGGCGGCCGCGAACTCGCTGGCTGCACGCGGTTGAAGAAGATGTACGATCCCTACACGTTCGGGGAAACTGGAGGAACATCGCCCAAGACCGACGAAGATGGTGCTCTACTATACGCTCGGCATTGGAGTAAAGTTACTTTGTAGCCAACAAGGTATCAAGGTAGGTACTTTTTGCATTGAACAAAACAAATAAACTTTACTCACAAAATCATAATTTATGCAGAGTAATAAACTATTCGGGTAAATGTCGCGTTCGGGTATTAGGCATTCGGGTATTTGTTACATTCGGGTAAATGGTTTTCGGGTAAATGTTATAGAATCGTTAAATGCATTATTCACATTGATCGTGACGATGACGGCACAGAAGCGGTTTCCCCGTCGTTTTTTCGTTCTTGCTTTGTCGGATGTAGAACCGTCTGGATGGCATCTATCGTTGACTTCCCACTGCAAAATCTGTATTGCATCTCCAACTGTCCCCGCTCTCCTTTTGCGAATGCCGTCAGCTTATTGAGGGAGACTCTTTCCGACAGCTTGCCGAGCGTATCTAGGTATCTAGCAAGCATATCGGTCGGAACGAACCTGGTTCATAAGGGAGTTGACCTGGTTTCAGTAGCAGCACTAGTTTTTGTCTTTTCCACTGAGATGGAAAACGTCCCTCATCAAGGCAGATCTGCAGGAATGTCCGCAAGATATCTGTGTTGGACTTAGCTGTTCTCAACGCCACGTTCGAATTGTCATCCAACCTGGGTGCTTTCTTCATCTGATGTTTCGTTTCATGCTGATCGCCTCATTCAAAGTATGTCGTAACTTACAGGGAAACATTCGCTCCCATTCGCTGCGCCTCAGGGTCACCATATCGAGGGATTGACCCTGTTCAGGTTGCGAAGGGGGCGCGTTCAGAATCATCTCTACCGTCATAGAAGCATTCTTGACCGTCGCTGTCCTCATCTGGCCTCTCCCCCTATTGCTCAAGTTTTCCGGTAGCATATTGATTCATCTTTTCCAAAGGTCCTTCAATGCCTCAAGCTAGATCGCACAAATTTGCAGCTGCCTGTTCCTGGTAGATATCCAGGTATCCAGCTCGTAAAAAATGTCTCTTCCAGGACACACACACCAATGATATCGGCGTCGAATGTCATCTCAGCTGTCCCGAAAGAAGCGTTCACTCCAGCTTCGGTCATCCTCTTCACGGAAAGCATATTCGCTCTTATTTACATGAGGCACATACAGAACGTCGTCTATGAAACACTCAACTTCTTGGCTACTGATTCCCACGATTTGTGCTACTGATTCCCACAAAGGTGCCACGCGATAATCAATTTGTCGTACTACTCCACAACAGTGTAGACTGGTTGCTTCAGTTTCGTTAAGCAAACGAGAAACTCCTTCCGATTCACTAGATGATTGCTAGCACCTGAGTCCAGCTTGAAGGTAATTTTCCTTCTACTACAGCTCTCCTTGGGCTCCTCGCTCATGAACACAACCACCTTTCAGCCACGCGCTGTATTCGCTTCTGCTTCATCTTCTTTTTGATCGTTCCTGCAGTCCTTGCCCTTTAGCCCCTTCTTGTGACATCGATAACATTTCCCTTGCAACTACCATGACTCGTTCCGTTGTCCATTCCACGGCTTCCGAATGTTTCCCGCTCCCGCTTACTTGAGTTTCCTGATGAGCTCATCGAACGAGCTTCGCGAGTTGCTTTCGTATGAGCGTTTGCGACGAAACTGACTTCTTGGCGTAGACACCTTCCAACGTCGCCCAGATGTCGTTGCCGTTTATTTCTCCCAGATCAAATCCAACAAATCGTCATGAATGAAGGAAATGATCAGGTTCACTGCCTCCCCGTCAATCGCTTGAAACTTCGCTAATTCGGCTGCAACGGTTGAGTAGGCACATCCTTCTTGACCGCGTTCAGCGATCCGGCCGACTTCAGCAGTTTCTCGACTCTAAATTTCCAGTTCTCGAATCCAGCTCCGGTGATTCCGTGCATCAGCGCTCTTCGTGTGTTGCCCATAACTTTTTGAAGGTAGAAACTAACGCATTGGTTGAACTAAGAACAACTTTTATTTAGGTTTTTGTTCAATCTCCGTCCTGTGAAGACTTAAATATAAGTTGTTCTTAGCTCAACCACTGCGTTAGTTTCTACCTTCTAGATGTTACGATGACCGCTTCACCTTTTTTTTTCTCCCGATAAGCTTTGGCGTTTTGGCGCTATCTTTCCTGCTTCTGTCCTTCTTATTCCGGATCCCTTGCCAGGGGATCCATTTCCACTGCTGATCACTTCGTTCGCCTGTATGGCCTTCATCTTTTTTTTATTTTTTTTTTTTAATTTTTGGGCGCTGTCAGCCTTTTGTCTGCAGGTGATGATTTGGTTCTATTTGGGGTGAAAGCTGATGCTTTGTCTTGGCACCTCTACCGAGAGCGGTTCGGAATTTAACCTGTTGCAGCAGCGCTGCCGCTAGGGTGTTTATAGTCGCCGCCTATAATTAACCGGGAAAATTATCCGAAGAAATTCCATGGAGGAATTCCTAGAGTAATCCCTGGAAGAATTCCTGGAGGAAACTCGAGAGGAATCCCTGGAGGAATTTCTGGAAGAATACTTTGAAACCTGAAGAAATCCCTGGATGAATTCCTGATGGAGCTCTGGAGGAATTCTTGAAAGAGCTCTGGAGGAATACCTAAACGAATTTATAAATGAGTCCATGGATGAATCCGTTGAGATATTCGCGAAGGAATCCCTGCCTGGGGGTATTCCTGAATGTATCCCTATTTCCGAGAAACTGCTGTGAAACTCTTGAAGCATTTCACGGGAAGTCCTGAGGCATTCCCTAGGAACTTGTAGAGGTACTCTCGGAGATCATCACGATGAATTTCTGAGAGACTCCTGTAGGAATTTCCGAGGTACGCCTGGAGGAACTCGTTAACAGTGTAGAGAACAGTGAACTCGTTAACAGTGTAGAGAACAGGAATTCGTTAACAGTGTAGAGAAGAAGCTGGTGGTACACTGGTGAAGTCTTGTTTCGATTTGTGCCTCTGTGTTTTTGATAAATATAAAGTGTATCCATGCTCTGAAAATCGTGCAATAGTGTAGTCTGTATCGCGGTTGAGGTTTCGAAACTAGACTGCTGTGTTTGAAGTGAAGTTTGATGCAGCTGGGCAGTTAATTTCGTTTTAATTTCCCGGTGTCGGCTTGATTCTTGAAAAATGCTGCCATTGATTTAACTACAAATGCAAGTATCGATCGCTGTAGCAATCATAACAGGCTTTTTTTATTCTATTTGCTAGTGTTTGTGCTGCTTGTGGTTGTGTTCTGCCATCCACACTGTTGCTGATGCTCATACTCTCCGTCCGTTATACTCGTTAAATTACGTCATCGCAGGTTCTGTTGTTTCTTCTATCCGTGTTCATTCGCTCTACGTGACTACAACGTCGCTTCACCGACCTTGACGGTGTTTGATTATTATCTACCATAAGTAAGGGAATTTGACTGAGTGTGTGCTTATCCCGCACCCTATTTAGAACAACTGTGAAAATAACGTCATATAACAACGAGTAGGTCACTATCACTACCATGGATCCTCACACAGGAACAACTAGCACACTTTTGTCAGAATTGCCAAAGCTAGTTGCATCTATTTTCAAAGAAGAGTCGTCTAAACTAAATGAAGATATTGTCCGAAGTCAGGAATTTATCTCTGATAGGTTTGAACAAATTCTGCAACAAATGCAGAGTTTGCAAAGGGAACTGCGCGAGTTACGCTCGGAAAATGAAAATTTGAAGCTCGTTCTCAACAATTTAAAGAGTACCACGAAGTCAGTAACTGATACACTACATCGCTGTGAAGCCGATGTGGATAACCAAAAACGTTCGGAGTTGGTATCCAATGCTGTTATGCTTGGTGTTCCACGTTAGCCTAATGAAAACACGTTGGACTTAGTCTTGAAAACCTGTAATACCGTTGGTTGCAATTTTACAAGAGATACGTTTGAATGTTGCGAACGAATCCAAAAGTCTTCAAAAGAACCCCAGCCAATCAGAATAACCTTCAAACGTGTGATCCAAAAAGAGGAGCTCATGAATAGTAAGAAAACATATGGGAAATTGGAACCACAAATGATTAGGGGAATAGCATGGCCGCGAGCCGCAACCAACAGTATTGTAATACGGGATGATCTAACACCATTGTCAATGGCGTTGTTGCGTGAACTGAAACAAATTCAAGCAACTGGAAAACTTCGCTTTGTTTGGCCAGGGAGGAACGGATCAATTATGGTGAAGCAGTTTGTCAAGTCAAAACCAATAGTAATTAGATCCCGTGCGGATTTAGGAAAGATCACTGGACGGATGTAGTCGGTGTTATAGATGCTGCTACGGTTGTACATTGAAAACTGATTGAAATGGATATTCAAGAATCAAACAACATCTTTGTTGAAACCCCACTAAATTTCAAATTCCCTACTTCACATTCAGCATTACGGTTAATTCAAATTAACATAAGAGGTATGAATAACTTCAAGAAATTTGATTCCTTTCGCATGTTTATCAAAGGTCTGAACTGTGATATAGACGTAATTGTTATAGGTGAGACTTGGGTTAAACAAGAGCGATCGAAGTTCTACTGTATTCCAGGTTACAAAAGCATATTTTCTTGTAGGAATAATGCATCTGGAGGATTGGGAATTTTTGTCAAGGAAACCATGCGGTTCAATACCCTCACTAACACGACGGAACGTGGGTTTCACCATATAGCAATTAAACTTCATACTGGTTACACTCCTATAACTCTTCATAGCATTTATCGACCTCCGGATTTTGACTTCAACTTTTTCGCGAATTATCTTGAAAACATTGTGGCGACAAATACGCCTGATTCAACCATGTTGTTAGTAGGTGACATGAACATTGCTATTAATAGTCAGAATCGCGAAACTCAAAAGTACTCAGATTTATTATCATCGTACAACATGATGGTAACCAACAGTAACGTAACTAGACCTTCCAGCAACAATATCTTGGATCACGTCGTTTGTTACACTGAATTAATGAACAGAGTAACCAATTTCACGATAAATTGTGCCTTCAGCGATCATAGCTTCATATTAACAGATTTGAATATTAGGATTGGCCGATCAAAAAGGAGATTAACGAAAACTAGAACTAACTTCCAAGCAGTCGATGCAGACTTCCGCAGCTTTCTCGAAAACTTCGATTTCTCGCTTTTAGCTCCATCTGAGAGGCTTGCATCCATTACAGGAGAATATAGGGACACAGTGCAAAGATACTCTACAACATATTCTGTGGATGTCATGCTAAAAAAAGACGTTTGTCCATGGATGAATCTTGATATTTGGAAACTATCCAAAATGCGCGATAATTTACTTAAACGAAAGAAGAGGTTCCCTACAGATCAACACACGATTGAAATGTTACAGCATGTTAACCGGAAGCTAATAATCAGTAAACGAAATGCCAAGTGGAGTTACTATCAGAGAATGTTCAGTACTACTAACCATAGAACTCTCTGGAGAAATAATAAGTGAAAAAAAGCAAGATTTAACAACACCATCACTAGGGTAAGTGTACCATTTATCGCCATAATGGTTCCCTATTTGGCCATAGTGGAAATTTTGAAGGCTTTCGAGCTTTGACCTACTATGAAAGGCTTAGTAGCAAGAATTTAAATGTATCTTGCCATTAAAATCTTTAAAATGATGCAAAATTTTGAATGACCCCCAATACCCACTATGGCCAAATAGGGAACCACTATGGCGATAACTGGTACACTCAGCCTAGTAGTAAACCAAACGGAATTAACAGAACCTTCCGAAGTAGCAAATATTTTCAACGAATACTTTTCATCTGTTGGGCGTAACCTAGCGAATCGTTTGACTTCGAACGGCGATGTAAATTGTTTTAACACAATGCACATGTCTGAATATTCCATGTTCATGTTTCCGGCATCTTCTGATGAAGTGCAAGGAATTATTACTAGCCTAGATGTTCATAAAGCCACAGGTTGCGATGGATTTCTGATATCTGCGCTTAAAAAATATAGTCATCAGCTGAGCCCGTTGCTCTCTGATTGCTTCAACATATGTTTGAGTACAGGAGTGTATCCAGACTGCCTGAAACAAGCTCTTGTGTACCCTGTTTTCAAGTCAGATGATCCTAAAATCCCAACGAATTACCGGCCAATATCGGTGTTGCCATCGCTCAACAAAGTGTTCGAAAAAATGATAGTTAACCGTCTTAACAACTTCTTCGCGTCGTCAGGATATTTATATCAACACCAATCTGGGTTTAGAACCGGATCTTCTTCAGAAACCGCGGTTGTAGAACTTGTTGATGACATTTCTTCGTCCTTGGACCAAAGACTTCTGGCGGGTACTGTTTTTCTCGATCTATCTAAGGCATTTGATTCAATAGATCATAACATGTTGTTAAACAAATTAAACTACTGTGGAGTTCGGGGCCTAGCTAACCAACTAATACGCAGCTATTTATCAAACCGCTACCAGCAAGTAGTAATCAATGAAACGCGAAGCAATGCTCGTCCAATAGAATACGGGGTTCCACAGGGGAGTAATTTGGGTCCTTTGCTGTTCCTAGTTTTTGTCAACGATCTCCCTAATCTGAATTCATATGGCAAACCAAGGCTTTTTGCGGATGACACTGTGTTGTCTTACTCCAGTGTGTCGGTAGAACGAATAGTACATCTTATGAAGGTGGATTTGGAGCGTATAACCCGTTACCTTGAAAACAATCTACTAGCACTCAATTTGAAAAAGACAAAGATGATGATCTTTCGCCACAGTTATGCAAACATGTTTACAGTTCCACAACTCTGTGTAGATGGACAGGTCATTGATGAAGTTAGCACTTACAAGTATTTGGGAATTTTCCTTGATAATAAATTACGGTGGGATGTCCATATACGGCAAATTATATCACAAAATGCAGCTTTGTGGCATTTTGAGGAAACTAGCTTACAGCGTTCCACAGCATGTGCTCATGAAGATTTATCATGCATTCATACACAGCAGATACCAGTATGGAATAACAGTGTGGGGTTCTTGCTGTAAAACATTCCTTAAGGAGCTACAAGTCCAACAAAACCGTTGTCTTAAAGGAATATTTAAACTGCCTCATTTAACCCCATCACTTGACCTTTATAACTTACCATATAATAAAGTCCTCCCTATTCTTGGTCTATTTTTCCTGCGAGCCGCTACAATGATGCACAAAATTCAAAATCGTATGGAGTTGCACCACAACTTTCAGTTCAGTGCAGCAATTCATCATCACCACACAAGGAATGCTAACTTGTTGGCTAGACGACGTTTCAACACCGAAGTCGGGAGAAGACGGTTCAGCAACTATGGTCCGCAGATCTATAACAGGCTCCCAAATCCAATTAAACAAGTGCTTTTTATTGTTAGATTCAAATTTGAAGTTAAGCGATTCATTCGAGAAAATTTGGTCGATTACATGTTACGATAGGAAAAGTTAAATCGTCAGTGTATCAGTATGCAGGTAGTATATTTGTATTTGTTTATGTAGTAAATTGTAAAAATTATGTAGTGTAGTCAAATGTAAAATATCAGTGTACCAGTACTTTTTGAATTACTTTTTGTATTATTGTTCTTGAATTAATATTGTATTTTAATTATTGTATTTGAATTTCCGTATTAGTGTAAGTTCATAGGCCTTTAATGGAACATAAGTTCATTAGGCCTTATTTATTGTAAATTTGTGTAATAAATAAATGTTGTGTGTAAAAAAAAAAAAAAAAAAAACTCTTGAGTAATTTCCGACACTTCAAAATATCATAAAGATTATTTGTGTGTCAGTGGATGCAAAAGTAACACAAAGAAATTCCTAAAATATTATGAGATACAACAGAGGTAATCGTGAAAGAATAACATCGATAAAGTGAAGAGATACAATAGTAGAGCTTGTAGAGCTGGAAGGTCTTAATTCCAGAGTAGTTTAGATGACCTAGATCACCAAGTGAATGTTGCTAAATTATCAGAATTGCGCTCTGAGGCTCTAAGAGTAGCGTAGATTATATTCCGCAAGCATTCGTTACAATAAAAATATCATAAGATTTACAGATATTGCGACCCATACTTCAAAATACATTGGGTCCATTTTTATGACATTGAACACCCAAATAGCAACAAATAGAGATACTCGTAATATAATGAGGTACAACAGACACAATTGTGAAAGAATTATGCCTCTCTCTCTCTCTCTTCTTGGCGTAACGTCCTCACTGGGACAAAGCCTGCTTCTCAGCTTAGTGTTCAATGAGCACTTCCACAGTTTTTAACTGAGAGCTTCCTCTGCCAATGACCATTTTGCATGTGTATATCGTGTGGCAGGCACGAAGATACTCTATGCCCAAGGAAGTCAAGGAAATTTCCTTTACGAAAAGATCCTGGACCGACCGGGAATCGAACCCGTCACCCTCAGCATGGTCATGCTGAATACCCGTGCGTTTACCGCCTCGGCTATATGGGCCGAGAATTATGCCAATAGAGTGAAAAAATAAAACAAAAGTAGAGCCTGTAGACTTTAAAAGTCCTAATTCCAGAATAGTTTGGAAAGCCTGAAATATCCCACGAATGTACCAGAAGCATTACAGCTGAGCAGTATAGACTACATTTCACGAAAAATTTTTACAACTAAAACATGGTACAGTATGTAGATATCGTAACCCAAACTTCAAAGTGTATTGGAGGCCATTTGTATTTCACGGAATCTCCAACTACCTCAATATCTAGTTGCTCATAGCATTGCGAGATCTATTGGACATCAACGTGACTAAATTTTTTGAACAGAGTGAATATAAACGATGGTAGATGTTGTAGATCTTAAGAAAATGAATTCCAGAGTAGTTTGGATGACCTAGATCACCCCAAATGGAGGAGAACGTGCCTCTAGAGCCGACCTACTGATAGATCACCCCACCCATACCATAAATTTCATAGGGTTGCTTTGCGGCTTTTTGATTACCGTAGACTATGTTCTGTGATCATTCATAGTGTATAAAATTTGGTTGAGAATGTTGGATTTGTGTCACAAACTTCGGAGTACTTTGGAGACCTTAGAATAGCTCTGGGATCGAAACTTCAACAGACTATGATGGGTAGTAATACATTGCATGTCAAGGATCAGTGAAAACTATTGATGATTAACAAAACGATGTAATTTGAGAAAAAACATTTAGAATTTATGAAAATACATAAAAGCAACTATTCCCCTTGACTATAAAAAAAAAAAACCGGTGTAAAATTTTTTAAATTTAGGATGGTATTGTATTTCTACCAAAAGTAGATCGTTCCGGGTGTTAACGGGTTAAGGGTTACGCCAATTGCACAATTGTGAATGGCATTCATCAATGTAGACCAGAATGTTCACGATGTCGGCCCAAAATTCAAGATGGTGGCTTAAAAACCAAGATGGCACAATTCAAGATAGCGGCTTTTTAAATGAGTTATAGATTCTTAAGCTTTGCAATATGGGTATTGGGTATATTTGGTATGGAGAAGAGGTCCGGAGTATTGATATTTGGTATAGGTATTGGTTAACACAACACAAAAAATCGCCACATTCATAAATACTGCTGGAAATTTGGCAACTGCATGATTTGTCTCTGTGCTAAGAGGCATTCAACCCTCCATACCAAAAAAATACGTACCATCGCATCGGTACAATCGGCAAAGCTAAAATCCTTGTTTCCCAGTAAATTTCCGCTCTCATATCCCTTGGCCACAGTCACTGTCATACTGTCGGTATGATAATGTTACTTGCGGCGTCTAGTGATCACCAATAAAGTGCCATGTTTGTTTCCACAATTTTCCACAAGAAGGAAAAAAAAAAAAACTGCCCGCAAAAGCCTCTAAAGTCGTTAGAAATCCGCGGTCGTGCCATCAGCGGCTTTAGTCTTCCGCCATGTTGAAGTCAGCCCCCAGTCAGTTGTAGAGTCGTGGAATTTATTAGAAAATTCACGCGCACGTGTGTTATCATGTAAATTAAACGGCACCACCGCTGGCGCTGTTTGCTCGACTTAGATTGGCCTCCGGTCCGTTTTGGGCGTTTTTTTTCGGAGTTAGGTTTTTGACCGGGAAAAAACTTGGACGTGTTCGTTTGACACATTAGACGTGACGAAACGATTGCTGGGACGCATGATGACATCACGCGACGAAACAGCATATTTCAGCTGTTGGTCGGGTCGATGCCGGTGTATTCTTTGTGATATATCGACATATGGTGTTCTGTATCTCTAGAGTAGTGGTAACTCAAAGCACATGCTCTTCAATTAACGATCAATTCTGGTTATAACATGTCAATGGTTGCTCCTCCGTGATTGAACTGAGCAGAGCAGAGCAGAGCAGAGCAGAGCAGAGCAGAGCAGAGCAGAGCAGAGCAGAGCAGAGCAGAGCAGAGCAGAGCAGAGCAGAGCAGAGCAGAGCAGAGCAGAGCAGAGCAGAGCAGAGCAGAGCAGAGCAGAGCAGAGCAGAGCAGAGCAGAGCAGAGCAGAGCAGAGCAGAGCAGAGCAGAGCAGAGCAGAGCAGAGCAGAGCAGAGCAGAGCAGAGCAGAGCAGAGCAGAGCAGAGCAGAGCAGAGCAGAGCAGAGCAGAGCAGAGCAGAGCAGAGCAGAGCAGAGCAGAGCAGAGCAGAGCAGAGCAGAGCAGAGCAGAGCAGAGCAGAGCAGAGCAGAGCAGAGCAGAGCAGAGCAGAGCAGAGCAGAGCAGAGCAGAGCAGAGCAGAGCAGAGCAGAGCAGAGCAGAGCAGAGCAGAGCAGAGCAGAGCAGAGCAGAGCAGAGCAGAGCAGAGCAGAGCAGAGCAGAGCAGAGCAGAGCAGAGCAGAGCAGAGCAGAGCAGAGCAGAGCAGAGCAGAGCAGAGCAGAGCAGAGCAGAGCAGAGCAGAGCAGAGCAGAGCAGAGCAGAGCAGAGCAGAGCAGAGCAGAGCAGAGCAGAGCAGAGCAGAGCAGAGCAGAGCAGAGCAGAGCAGAGCAGAGCAGAGCAGAGCAGAGCAGAGCAGAGCAGAGCAGAGCAGAGCAGAGCAGAGCAGAGCAGAGCAGAGCAGAGCAGAGCAGAGCAGAGCAGAGCAGAGCAGAGCAGAGCAGAGCAGAGCAGAGCAGAGCAGAGCAGAGCAGAGCAGAGCAGAGCAGAGCAGAGCAGAGCAGAGCAGAGCAGAGCAGAGCAGAGCAGAGCAGAGCAGAGCAGAGCAGAGCAGAGCAGAGCAGAGCAGAGCAGAGCAGAGCAGAGCAGAGCAGAGCAGAGCAGAGCAGAGCAGAGCAGAGCAGAGCAGAGCAGAGCAGAGCAGAGCAGAGCAGAGCAGAGCAGAGCAGAGCAGAGCAGAGCAGAGCAGAGCAGAGCAGAGCAGAGCAGAGCAGAGCAGAGCAGAGCAGAGCAGAGCAGAGCAGAGCAGAGCAGAGCAGAGCAGAGCAGAGCAGAGCAGAGCAGAGCAGAGCAGAGCAGAGCAGAGCAGAGCAGAGCAGAGCAGAGCAGAGCAGAGCAGAGCAGAGCAGAGCAGAGCAGAGCAGAGCAGAGCAGAGCAGAGCAGAGCAGAGCAGAGCAGAGCAGAGCAGAGCAGAGCAGAGCAGAGCAGAGCAGAGCAGAGCAGAGCAGAGCAGAGCAGAGCAGAGCAGAGCAGAGCAGAGCAGAGCAGAGCAGAGCAGAGCAGAGCAGAGCAGAGCAGAGCAGAGCAGAGCAGAGCAGAGCAGAGCAGAGCAGAGCAGAGCCTCCTTTTAGGTTACGAGTCTGCACTAGCTCACTCTTAAAGAAATAGGAGTTTACACGTGACTTAAACCATCAGCGTACGTATAAACATTTCATGACTGAATGACAAATTTGACTCAATTTTACATCCATCATGTAAGTTTGAGTTGGTTGCACAAGATGTCAACAAATGTCAACAAGATGTCAAAAGATGTCAACAAGATGTCAACAAAACAAACAGATAAGTAGAAACAGTTTTACATTTATCGTTTGTCTCACAACTCGGTGATACAGCCAAGAGGTAATCTATTTGTAATAGAAGACGTAGATGTGTGTCAAACGGGCCGCTCCTTTTATGTGCATCCAAGTGAACTTAAATTTACGTGACTTTTTCTTAGAGTGTAAATAGAATTAGGATTCAATACCTAAATGGATTCAGCTCATTACCTAAATAAGTTTCAAGGTTGCAAAGAAGTTTGAGAAGGGCAAGTGGCTTGCCGATGTGAATGGGGAGGGGGTCAAGGCTTTCAGATGTAAAGAGGGAAGGGTTAGAAGGGTTTCAAGGAAGTTTTTAGGGAGGGGGTCAGAAGCGTTTCCAGGCGTTTTAAGGCATTTCAAGGCGTTTCAGGAGGCTTCAGAGGGCTCTTAGGGGTTTCATTTGCTCTCAGGTGAATTTCACGGGAGTTTCACAGGCGTTCCGAAGCGTTTCAAAGCGTTTCAGAGCGTCTCAGGTGTGTTTCACATGGACTTCATTTGTGTTTCAGAGGCGTTTCAGGAGGTTTCAAAGAGGTTTCAAGGGCCTTCAGAAATTCTCAGGTGAGTTTCATGGAGGTTTCATAGGGGTTTCAGAGACGTTTCAAAGCGTTTCAGGGCGTTTCATGGCCTTTCAGGAGGTTTCAGAAAGTTCAAGGGTGCCTTCAGAGGGTCGCAGGTGAATTTGACGGAGATTGCATAGGGGTTTTAGAGGCATTTCAAAGCTTTTCAAGGATTTTAGAAGCGTTCCAGGAGGTATAGGGGGGGGGGGGGGGGCGTAAGGGGGCTTCACAGGCTCGAAGGTGAATTTCACGAAGGTTTCATGAGGGTTTCGGAGGCATTTCAAAGTGATTCAAGGCGTTGCCATGCGTTTCAGAGCCAGAATGTTTCCGATGAATTTGAGGGAGTTTAAGAGACTCGCAGGCCAATTTCATGGAGGTTTCATGAGGGTTTCAGAGGCGTTTAAAAGCGTTTCAAGGCGTTTTAATGCGTTTCAGGGCCTTCCAGAAGGTTTCCGATGAAATTGAGGGGGCTTAACTCTCTGGACCCGGAGGGGTCATATATGACCCCAACATAGAAACGGCTGTATGAATTCACCCATTCGATAAAATAATAATTTTTTGCAAATTGAGTCCTCTGTTAGGTAAAAATGGGAATATTTGTATTTGGGATTTCACTGATAACCTAGAACATCCTAAACACCATGAAATTTGGGAAACGAAATAATTGACATACCAGTTGTTCTAAAACTGAACTTGGATGTGGGTTACGTTTATACGTATTCATTTAGCCTTCGTCAAGAATATCAAAAGTGGTTTTATATTCTGGGATATTCTAGGTATTCAAAACTGTCCTATAGGGAAGTCCTTCTACAAGAATAATTTTATGTATATTCGCCTCAAATAATAGCATTGCATATCCTTCTGGGATCCGTGAAGCTCCAGACATCTACAATGTCATTTATAGACACTATAGGGATATTCCAGGTCAGCCAAACTACCTTGGAGTACAGAACTTCAGGTCTACGCTCGTAGCAGTAGCCATATCTGTTATACTAAATAAAGCTGCATAACCAACTGCAGTTACTGGACAAAACTGAAGTCTACTCGCTTATAATAAACCTTTGGTACATTCAGAGTCGTCCAAACTGTTCTATGATAAATCCTTCAGATCTACAAGAAAAACATGATGTGTTTTCGCCATAAATAATTGTATTGAATCTGGGATACGCGAAGCTCTTGAAATCTCAATTGTCATTTGGAGACACTACAGGGATATTCCAGGTCAGCCAAACTGCCTTGGAGATCTGGACATCAGGTCTATACTCGTAACATTAGCTATATCTGACAAACTGCGTAACGTTTCATAATCAATCGCGGTGACTTGAGCAACCTGAAGTCTGCTACATATTATTATGAACCTTTGGGACATTGAGGGTCGTCCAAACTATCCTGAAGTTTAGCTTTTGATAGGAAAAGTAGTTATTCTCACAATCAACTTTAAGCTGTAATCTGTAATCCCCCTGACATATTATGAGTCATTTCAAGATAGTTTGGACATATCCCAGATCAACAACACTACTCCGGAGACCATAGCTTCATACATACATTACAAATTCATTACATAATCCAACGTAGTTAGAGGAACAATAAGCTTTGTTATACATGTTTGGGACATTATGGGCTTTCTAACTGTTATGAAACTTAGTTGATAAAAACGACCACTGTAACATTCAGAAGACTTACTGTACATGATAGATTACAAATCGTAGCTTTGTTTAATGAAAGAAGTTACCGTTACACCCCTAGACTGTAGGATCTAAACTTAAGAACAGTTTGGATGACCTAGGATATCCTGACTGATCTGATATTGCCCATTGACCTTTCAGAAGACTTCCTAGATATGATAGATTACAAATCGTAGCTTTGTATAATGAAAGAAGTTACCGTTACACCCGTAGACCTTAGGATCTAAACTCAAGAACAGTATGGATGACCTAGTATATTCCGACTGATCTGATACTGTCTATTAACCTTTCAGAAGACTTACTAGACATGATAGATTGCAAATCGTAGCTTTTGATGAAAGAATTTACCGTTACACCCGCAGACTTTAGGATCTAAACTCGAGAACAGTTTGGATGACCTAGGATATCCCAACTGATCTGATACTGTCTAATAACCTTTCAAAAGATTTACTGGACATCGTAGCTTTGTATAATGAAAGAAGTATCGTAGCTTTGTATAATGCAAGAAGTTACCATTACACCTAAGGTCTAAACTCAAGAACAATTTGGATGACCTAGGATAAAATATTCTGCATAATATTTTACCGTTTTTATGCTTTTGACCACCAAAACTACAGATAAACGTAGAAAAAAATCCATAATAAAGCTTGGAAAAAAATCCAGCTTCAAAGGGTTAAGATGCTCGCAGGTGAATTTCACGGAGGTCTCATGAGGGCTTCAGAGGATTTTCAAAAAGTTTCCAGGCGTTTCAATGCGTTTCAGAGGTTTAAGGGGGCTTCAGAGGCTCTCAGGTGAATTTCTCGGTTGTTTCATAGGGCTTTTAGAAGGGTTTCAGAAGCGTTGCAAAGCGTTTCAATGCGTTTCAATAAACTTTAGGGCGTTTCAGAGCATTTCAGAAGGTTTCCGATGAATTTCAGGAGGCTTAAAAAGCCCGCAGGTAAATGCCACGGAGGTTTCATGAGGATTTCAGAGGCGTTTCAAAGCGTTTCAATGCGTTTCAGGGCGTTTTGATACGTTTTATGGCGTTTTAGGGCATTTCAGGAGGCTCCCGGGGAATTTGAGGGGGCTTAAGAGGCTCATATAAACCTCATTCTAAATACTCTTTGATACAACTAGTAGCCCTCGTAGATTCGATCACCTATACCCAAGGGAGTTTTTGCAGACCCTTAAGAATTCTTCGACCTCAAAAATTGATAGATCATAGTTATTTGAGGTTGTGTGAATATGAGCCTTAGTCGTAAATCTCTTAGAGACAACTAAATACGAAGAAGATTCGATGACCTATACTAAAGGAAGTTCTTGGAGATCCTCAAACTGACAACGAACTCACCACTTGACAGCACATTGTTGCATGAGGCTATGCAAGCATAAATTTCATAAACACTTCAATAGATCGCTGATTAGGCTTGTAGATCAGATGGCCTTAACTCTAGGGAATTCTCGGATATGCAATACAATCATAACACCCATCCAGTGCTGAAAATTTCATTTCATCATATCTAAATTCAATCACCTACAGCTCATTTTAGAAGCTGAACCTTAGAATATGGTATATGAAAAACTTGTGCGGCTAGAAAGTCACGGAAAAACTGCTTTTTTTCGAATATTTACGGTCAATGTCACGGACTACCTTTGAAAAATGCCAAATGATATTCACCGTGAATAACATTTGCATTTTTCGAAGGAAGTCCGTGACATTTACCTTAAATATCCGAAAAATATCGATTTTTCCGTGACTTTCTAGCAGAACTGGGTTGACCGCACAAGTTTTCCATATACCATATTCTCAGGTTCAGCTTCTAAAATGAGCTGTAGGTGATTGAATTTAGATATGACGAAATGAATTTTTCAGCACTGACACCCACCACTTGATATAACATTGATGCCTGAGGCTGTGCGAGTATAAACCTGTTGACAACCACTGAACAATTAGCGTGATGCATTTTCATCCAAATCCGTTTAACGGTTCTAAAAAACGGTGCTCTAGAAATTTTGAGCTATGTACTCCAAATACCTTGTCCTTAATGCTCTTAGATACAACTAGTAGCTCTCGGAGATTTGATGACATATACTCAAGGGAGTTCTTGGAGAACCTTAAAGAATCATTGGTGGATCCGATGACCTACACGCAAGGAAGTTCTTGGAGATCCTCAAACTGACAACTTACTCACCACTTGACAACACATAGCAACATGAGGCTGTGTAAGCAAAAATTTCATTCATATTGCTCCAGTAGATCACTGATTACGCTTGTAGATCAGATGGCCTTAGCTCCAGGGAGTTCTCGGATACCATGAAACTTTTAACCCTTAAATACTTCGTAAACGTCCCTTAACTGTTAATTCTGTTTTTTTTTTCCGTAAACCAACTTTATCTGTAATCTTGAGTACTCTCCATCTGCTCTGAACATAACGAAATTCCATTTATTTAACGTTACCTATATTGATCCTACCCAAATGGAAGTTTCAGTGTAGTTGAAGACCAATTCATCAAGAGTTTTCTTAGTATCATACAAAAACCCAACTCATTCGCGAAATGGCTAGATCAGGGTGGATTTAAAACTCTTAAATAAAAGCAACGTTTCCACAATCCCGCCATTATTTAGCCTCATATCTATAGCTGAGGACTCCCAAGAAACTCGAGATCAACAATTCGATTGTGTTGTTCCGATTTATCTTTGGACAAACAAGTTTTTCCCGCAAGAAATATTATCCATCCTTAAACCGCACCATTTCCGGCTATTTTTTCCACCTTAATTGCGTTCGTTCCTCCCTCAACTTGCTCTTTCAATCAACACAATCAATTGAGACTGTCCGTATCGAAAAAGCGATAAATTGCGAATAAAGGGTGATACGGTCAAAATTTGGTCACGCATTTTTTTTCATAACTTTAGACTGTGTACACCAAAACAGCTGATTTTTGGATCAGTAATGCTACATTATATGTAGCGTATACCATAAAATTTTCATCAAAATCGATTGAGTATTGGTTGATATATAGATAAAACCATCGACCTACCTTTTGAAAATTTTGTACAAAGGCGCTCCATAGTAAATTTTTGGAAATTCAAGGTCAGTAAGACACAATTTTGATTATAGGACTACCAATACTGCTCCGATTTTTATCAAAATTTTAAAGTATAGTACTATTATGAAAATATGTTCTTAGTAAAATTTTGAGCCATTTTGTATGAATACTTTCAAAGTTTTAGCAGTTTGAATATGAAAAAAACTGACCGGGTGCCACTTAAGCAAATATAACTTTGTAACGGCTGGATCAAAATGAATGAAATTTTTACATAACATTTTGATATGCATAATTCACAAACAGAAAATTTTTCATTGAATCGGTTAAGGAGCTCTGGCTCTATAAATAAAACAGTAAAAATGTGTGAATCCTCTATGCAAAAAATTTTAAAATTGCAGGTCTCAGGATTCAACAATATCTCCGCAAATACTAGACCGATTTTGATGAAAATTTTATGGTACAAGCTACATATAATGTACCATTACTGATCCAAAAATCAGCTGTTTTGGTGTAAGCAATCTAAAGTTATGAAAAAAATTGTGTGACCAGAATTTGACTTAACTTGACAAAATTTGATAAAATTTGATCACCTAAACAAGTATAACTTTGTAACGGCTGGATCAAATTGGATGAAATTTTTACACAACATTTCGATATGTATACTTTAAATACAGAAAAATTTTCATTAAAATTCGTTCAGTATTTCTGGCTCTATAAATAAAAGAGTAAAAATGCGTTCTTAGTTTTTAATCCTCTTTGTACAAAATCTTAAAATTGCAGTTTTTAGGATTCACCATATCTCCGCAAATACTAAACCGATTTTGATGAAAATTTTATGGTATAAGCTACATAAAATGTACCATTACTGGTCCAAAAATCAGCTGTTTTGGTGTACGCAGTCTCAAGTTATGAAACAAATTGTGTGACCAAATTTTGACCGTATCACCCTTTACCCGCTGCAGCACTCGCTCTCGGGGAAGAAAAATGTGTCTTCTTTCCCAGGAATTGTGTGGTTGGCGGCTATTTTGGACCCAACACCACCACCATCGACGAAGATGTTCAAATCAAATTAATAGCCGAACAAATTAAGTTTTATTCGCTCTTCGCTCGTTCTTACCTTGCGAGCTTTTTACTAAAACTCGGAATCGTGTTTGGAATCGATTCTGAGACGATGCGATGGATGAAGAGATCTTAGCCAGTTGGATCGCTGTCTGCCGATGCCAGAGGAAAACAACTGTGAGGAAGTGATTGGAGAGAGTCTAGAAGAGACTGGATTCTGGTTTTTGAAGTAGCTACCCAATGAAACAATTCACTCGTTCATTCTAGTGAAACGTCAAATGAGCGAACTCGCTCATTGCTTCATTTGGAGCAATATGCATGTATTCACTCGTTTGACTTTTGAGAGGAGCCGTGTTATGCAGGTGACCATGGAAACTAGTTCATTTTCTGTTAACACGGCATCGCTCGAACGTAAAATTAGTGAACTCGTGCAAAAGTTCATTTGTCACCATGAAGACGAATTCATTTTGAGTAGATAAGTTACTACATATTTAAATGTCAAATAACCAATTTTCCATGCAACTTAAGAAGTTCCGTAGACAATTTCTTTGACTTATAATAGTGTCAAAATTCTCGGACCGAGTGAACTCAGTTCACCGATGTATTACTTCATGGACACTGGACATATAGTTCACTAACTTCACAAATGAAGTCTTCGTACATATATGTACATACATTCACTCGTATATGTATACATTCACTCGTTTGGTATTTAAATAGGGCTGTATATACCGAAAATGAATTAGTCTTTATTATATTGTTGCGAAAAAGGTATCACTTAAGTGACAGCTGAATGAACCCGTGAATTAGAACATTGACCTCAACGGGGAGGGGTCATCGGTTTCAACGAGAGAAAACCTTGAAAGTTTACCCTTTCCCAGTTGAAATTAATTTAACAAACTGAAACAAAAGAAAATAACTGAAAAAATACACTCCTAAATAAGCGACTGGAACGTGTGAACCGTGTCGCTTTTTCCTTTCTGAATTCCTTCGTCCCGGTGGTGAGCACTCGTCCGTTTACAGTTGAAGCGTTTTGCACATCTTTTTTTCGCAAGTGAAAAGAAAAACAGAAAGAATGAAAAAATGTTCCTAATGTGAGAAAAAACCCACCCACGGTGCCCCCACAGACCGTTATTATAAAATAAAAATGTCCATCAAAACTAAGTTCAGGGATCGAATCCTGGTGCTATTCTGCACTTCTGGGCAAATTTTTAAAATAATCCCTAGGAAGAATCTCGAGAAATCTCGATTTGATGTTTTATACTAAGAAATTTCAAAGAAATCCATGTTCAGATTGGACAATATCGCTTAAATACCTACACAAACTTTCCCTAAAGTGTTCAAAGTTGTTTCAAACCCGTATTTATTTAATAACGTTACTTCATTTATACATATTTACTACTCATCTAAATCAATTAACTGATTAAACTGACTTATCAAACATTTGGCAGTGTACAGAAATCAGAAAAAAAAGATGCAAAAAACGTTGCTTGTCATGTGTGCTTTTGATTATCAACGTTAGGGTTAGAAAAACTGGAGTAGGTCTTTGAAGGCAGTTTTCTTAAAATGAATTACGTTTTCAGTCACAATAGTCGAAAACTAATTTTTTTTTCGATATTGCTTAGAATTTTGAACAGGGGCGTTCAATGTTTAGTAATTGTACTGTTCCTTGCTGTAAATGTATCGCTCCTATATGGGCCGAGTATGACACATAATTGATCCGATGACCGTAAGGACGTGGCCAGCGCCGTTATTGACTTTCAAATGTTGAACTCTCGAATTGTGCACATTGAGAATGGTTAGCTAGTCCCAAGCCTTGCTTTCATTGGTTCTCTGTGCAACTCTGGTCAATCACGGAGTAGCTACTACGGTGTGTACGATTATCTTTGATTTGCTTAGCCTAGAATTAGGATATTTTTTTTAATGAAAAGCGCTACATATTCTTGCACATGAACACTAGAAAATTACTGAGAAATATGTGTTAACCCTCTAATACCCATTTTTTTATTTTGATCTGAATATCATTTTTTGTTATTTAAAATCGATTCAAACATGTTTTGGAAGATGATTCTTTTGAATTCTCGATATCGTGAATTTCAGTTTTTAATTTTTCTAATTTTTATTTTTGAACGTCCCCACAGTTTTATATTTTCCTGGAAGCCTATTTTATTTTCCGTGTAATTTAACGGAGAATAATTTGAGTGTATTCGATTCCCTTAAACTATAAAACTAGGAAAGAATGATTTGGGAAAAAAATAATGTTAATTGTTGCGATTCAATACAAAATAAACAATAGCTTCTGGAAGGTGATTAAAACATCAATTTTTCAATGATTTAAAAAAATGTAAATACGCTTTAAAATACACCAAAAACCATTTTGAGATATACAAAACAGTCCTATATATCAGCCAAAAATATAAAAAAAATGATTTTCCACGAAACAAAAATTACAAAAACGCTCAAACTATACCCCGTCTAAAGGCGGGGTTGGGTATTAGAGGGTTGAATAAAGATCTAGTAGTACACCAATTTTGGAAGAACAGGAAACTACAACGTATATGTAATAACATGGGACACGGTTTATATGGGAAAATATAAAAAATGCAAAAACTCTAGTTCTTGTATACTTTTTGAATTCCATTTTGGTCCCTTATCAACTGTGCAAAACATCAGGTCGATCGGGAAATCTATTTTTTTGCCGTTATTCTTAATTTTTCAGAAATTTACTTCTTCAATTATTCTTATGAGAAATTTACTTCTTCAATGAAAAATCGCTTGGGGTCACCCCTTGGTCCCTAAAAATAATTCGATGAATGATTTCTGTAGCAAACTTCACGATGGATTAGACCTCCGAAGACCGTAAAGCGATGCGAAGTTCATGGAAAAAAGTTATGAAGCCTTATCCGATCGATAAAATGACGAGATTTGATTATTTATTGTTATTCCTTACATGTTAAACAGCGTTTCCATGCTATTCGGTTTTCAGTCAATAACTTTTTCCACATATCTTAGATCCCTTTGTGGTCTTCGGAGGGTTGGTTCCTTGTAATACAGTAAACATGTTGTAGAATTAGGGAAAATTTTAATGTATAACACTGGGATGTGTAATATGTTCATAAAACAATAGGGAAAAATCGCTTTTAATGCTTACGTTAAAACCGATGCATAGCTTGGAAAAACATACTTATGTCAGTTTAGTCAGTTAATTGAGTTGGGTGAGTTGTAAATATGTATAATAAAAGTTGCGTTGGTAAATATATACTGGTTTGAAACAACTTTGAATACTTTGGGGACTTTTTTTTGTAGGTAATTAAGCGATATTGTTGAATCTGAACATGGATTTCTTTGAAATTTCTTAGTATTAAACATCAAATCGAGATTTCTCGAGATTCCTCCTAGGGATTATTTTAAAAATTTGCCCAGAGGTGCAGAATGGCACCAGGATTCGATCCCTGAACTTAGTTTTGATGGACATTTTTATTTTATAATAACGGTCTGTGGGGGCACCGTGACCCAGCTTTCTTCTTCTCCTCAACTTGGTTAACGCTTGCGGCGACGGCGGCGGCGGCAGTGCCAGCACCGGACGGGAAGACAACATAACCCATTCCGTGAGACAAACAAGGGAGGCCTCGAGGATAGCGCGGTGACAACGAACGGAACGGTACGGGAAACCGACCCACGTCTTCGAGTTTTCCAAGTTGGTGTGTGAAAAACAGAGGATAAGGATGAGGACGACGAGGAGAAATACTATTTTTCACCCGGCACTTTTTTCCCGGTGGTCCTGAAAGTTGCACAGAAGAAAAGAGTTTCGAGTGAAACTTCTGGGAAGGTTGGACTGACTGGAGTGGAAGGATGATGGTGCGTCTGAGAATGACAATCCAGGAATACGGAAACCTGTTTGGAAGATTTTTTTAGGGTTTGATCTACTGCTGCTCTTTGTGGAAGTATTCCGATGAGCTCCAGAGAGTGTAACACTCAAACATGAGCTCTAATTTCCTTAATGATTGAGAGAACATCTATTAATTTGATGTTTTGAAACGCTTTAAAACGCCGAGCAGCCTCCTAAAACCCCTGTGAAATTTTCTGAAACGTTCGGAAATATCGTGCAACGCATTGAAGTGCTTTCGAACATTCCCTGAAACTCGCATGGAACTGACATAAGAGCCTTTGCAGCCACCTTAAACCTCTTTAAAACCTTCTTGAAACCTGGCTGAAACTGACTAAACGCCTTTAAACATCTGTAAAACCCAGTCTGAAAACCCCGTGAACCTCATTTGAGAGTCTGTGAAACCACCTCAAAACCATCTGTAACCTTTTGAAACGCCAAGAAATGCTTTGAAATATCTTGAATCTTCTCTGCAGAATCCTAGTGGGATTCTCTATAAAATCCTCGTGGGAATCTCTGCAGATTCTTTGTTGAATTCTGCGCATAATCTTCGCAGGAAACTCTGTGCAGAATCCGCGCCGGATTCTTTTCAGAATTCTTCGCCAGATTCTTTTCAGAATTCTTGTAGGATTCTTAACAGAAAACTCACGAAAATTTTTGTAGAATCCTTTTCTATGTAGATCCCTTGCAGGATTCTCTGCAGGTATATCTCCAGAATCTTTGCAGGATTTTCTGCAGAGTCCTTGCAGAATTCTCTGCAGACTCCTTGCAGGATTCTCTGCAGAATCCTTCCTTTTTTTTTTTGTTTGTATTTACGTGTATTTTAACTTATGCTAATTCTACACTTCGAAGAATCCTTCCTGGATTATCTACAGAATTCTTCCAGGAGTCTCTGCAGAATCCTCTCAAGAACCAATACAGAATCCTTCCAGGATTATTTACAGGATCCTTCCAGGACTCTCTACAGAATCCTCTCAGGACTCTACAGAATCCTCTTAGGATTCTCTACAGAATCCTCTCAGGATTCTCTACAGAATCCTGTCAGGATTCTCTACAGAATCCTGTTAGGATTCTCTACAGAATCCTGTCAGGATTCTCTACAGAATCCTGTCAGGATTCTCTACAGAATCCTGTCAGGATTCTCTACAGAATCCTCTCAGGATTCTCTACAGAATCCTCTCAGGATTCTCTACGGAATCCTCTCAGGATTCTCTACAGAATCCTCTCAGAATTCTCTACAGAATCCTCTCAGGATTCTCTACAGAATCCTCTCAGGATTCTCTACAGAATCCTCTCAGGATTCTCTACAGAATCCTCTCAGGATTCTCTACAGAATCCTCTCAGGATTCTCTACAGAATCCTCTCAGGATTCTCTACAGAATCCTCTCAGGATTCTCTACAGAATCCTCTCAGGATTCTCTACAGAATCCTCTCAGGATTCTCTACAGAATCCTCTCAGGATTCTCTACAGAATCCTCTCAGGATTCTCTACAGAATCCTCTCAGGATTCTCTACAGAATCCTCTCAGGATTCTCTACAGAATCCTCTCAGGATTCTCAACAGAATCCTCTCAGGATTCTCTACAGAATCCTCTCAGGATTCTCTACAGAATCCTCTCAGGATTCTCTACAGAATCCTCTCAGGATTCTCTACAGAATCCTCTCAGGATTCTTTACAGAATCCTATCAGGATTCTCTACAGAATCCTCTCAGGATTCTCTACAGAATCCTAGCAGGATTCTCTACAGAATCCTAGCAGGATTCTCTACAGAATCCTAGCAGGATTCTCTACAGAATCCTCTCAGGATTCTCTACAGAATCCTAGCAGGATTCTCTACAGAATCCTAGCAGGATTCTCTACAGAATCCTAGCAGGATTCTCTACAGAATCCTAGCAGGATTCTCTACAGAATCCTAGCAGGATTCTCTACAGAATCCTAGCAGGATTCTCTACAGAATCCTAGCAGGATTCTCTACAGAATCCTAGCAGGATTCTCTACAGAATCCTAGCAGGATTCTCTACAGAATCCTAGCAGGATTCTCTACAGAATCCTAGCAGGATTCGCTACAAGGATTCTCTACAGAATCCTCGCAGGATTCTCTACAGAATCCGCTCAGGATTCTCTACAGAATCCGCTCAGGATTCTCTACAGAATCCGCTCAGGATTCTCTACAGAATCCTCTCAGGATTCTCTACAGAATCCTCTCAGGATTCTCTACAGAATCCTCTCAGGATTCTCTACAGAATCCTCTCAGGATTCTCTACAGAATCCTCTCAGGATTCTCTACAGAATCCTCTCAGGATTCTCTACAGAATCCTCTCAGGATTCTCTACAAGGATTCTCTACAGAATCCTCGCAGGATTCTCTACAGAATCCTCTCAGGATTCTCTACAGAATCCTCTCAGGATTCTCTACAGAATCCTCTCAGGATTCTCTACAGAATCCTCTCAGGATTCTCTACAGAATCCTCTCAGGATTCTCTACAGAATCCTCTCAGGATTCTCTACAGAATCCTCTCAGGATTCTCTACAGAATCTTCTCAGGATTCTCTACAGAATCCTCTCAGGATTCTCTACAGAATCCTCTCAGGATTCTCTACAGAATCCTCTCAGGATTCTCTACAGAATCCTCTCAGGATTCTCTACAGAATCCTCTCAGGATTCTTTACAGAATCCTCTCAGGATTCTCTACAGAATCCTCTCAGGATTCTCTACAGAATCCTCTCAGGATTCTCTACAGAATCCTCTCAGGATTCTCTACAGAATCCTCTCAGGATTCTCAACAGAATCCTCTCAGGATTCTCTACAGAATCCTCTCAGGATTCTCTACAGAATCCTCTCAGGATTCTCTACAGAATCCTCTCAGGATTCTCTACAGAATCCTCTCAGGATTCTCTACAGAATCCTCTCAGGATTCTCTACAGAATCCTCTCAGGATTCTCTACAGAATCCTCTCAGGATTCTCTACAGAATCCTCTCAGGATTCTCTACAGAATCCTCTCAGGATTCTCTACAGAATCCTCTCAGGATTCTCTACAGAATCCTCTCAGGATTCTCTACAGAATCCTCTCAGGATTCTCTACAGAATCCTCTCAGGATTCTCTACAGAATCCTCTCAGGATTCTCTACAGAATCCTCTCAGGATTCTCTACAGAATCCTCTCAGGATTCTCTACAGAATCCTCTCAGGATTCTCTACAGAATCCTCTCAGGATTCTCTACAGAATCCTCTCAGGATTCTCTACAGAATCCTCTCAGGATTCTCTACAGTATCCTCTCAGGATTCTCTACAGAATCCTCTCAGGATTCTCTACAGAATCCTCTCAGGATTCTCTACAGAATCCTCTCAGGATTCTCTACAGAATCCTCTCAGGATTCTCTACAGAATCCTCTCAGGATTCTCTACAGAATCCTCTCAGGATTCTCTACAGAATCCTCGCAGGATTGTCTACAGAATCCTCGCAGGATTGTCTACAGAATCCTCGCAGGATTCTCTACAGAATCCTCTCAGGATTCTCTACAGAATCCTCTCAGGATTTTCTACAGAATCCTCTCAGGATTCTCTACAGTATACTCTCAGGATTCTCTACAGAATCCTCTCAGGATTCTCTAAAGAACCCTCTCAGGATTCTCTACAGAATCCTCTCAGGATTCTCTACAGAATCCTCTCAGGATTCTCTACAGAATCCTCGCAGGATTGTCTACAGAATCCTCGCAGGATTGTCTACAGAATCCTCTCAGGATTCTCTACAGAATCCTCTCAGGATTCTCTACAGAATCCTCTCAGGATTCTCTACAGAATCCTCTCAGGATTCTCTACAGAATCCTCTCAGGATTCTCTACAGAATCCTCTCAGGATTCTCTACAGAATTCTCTCAGGATTCTCTACAGAATCCTCTCAGGATTCTCTACAGAATCCTCTCAGGAATCTCTACAGAATCCTCTCAGGATTCTCTACAGAATCCTCTCAGGATTCTCTACAGAATCCTCTCAGGATTCTCTACAGAATCCTCTCAGGATTCTCTACAGAATCCTCTCAGGATTCTCTACAGAATCCTCTCAGGATTCTCTACAGAATCCTCTCAGGATTCTCTACAGAATCCTCTCAGGATTCTCTACAGAATCCTCTCAGGATTCTCTACAGAATCCTCTCAGGATTCTCTACAGAATCCTCTCAGGATTCTCTATAGAATCCTCTCAGGATTCTCTACAGAATCCTCTCAGGATTCTCTACAGAATCCTCTCAGGATTCTCTACAGAATCCTCTCAGGATTCTCTACAGAATCCTCTCAGGATTCTCTACAGAATCCTCTCAGGATTCTCTACAGAATCCTCTCAGGATTCTCTACAGAATCCTCTCAGGATTCTCTACAGAATCCTCTCAGGATTCTCTACAGAATCCTCTCAGGATTCTCTACAGAATCCTCTCAGGATTCTCTACAGAATCCTCTCAGGATTCTCTACAGAATCCTCTCAGGATTCTCTACAGAATCCTCTCAGGATTCTCTACAGAATCCTCTCAGGATTCTCTACAGAATCCTCTCAGGATTCTCTACAGAATCCTCTCAGGATTCTCTACAGAATCCTCTCAGGATTCTCTACAGAATCCTCTCAGGATTCTCTACAGAATCCTCTCAGGATTCTCTACAGAATCCTCTCAGGATTCTCTACAGAATCCTCTCAGGATTCTCTACAGAATCCTCTCAGGATTCTCTACAGAATCCTCTCAGGATTCTCTACAGAATCCTCTCAGGATTCTCTACAGAATCCTCTCAGGATTCTCTACAGAATCCTCTCAGGATTCTCTACAGAATTCTCTCAGGATTCTCTACAGAATCCTCTCAGGATTCTCTACAGAATCCTCTCAGGATTCTCTACAGAATCCTCTCAGGATTCTCTACATAATCCTCTCAGGATTCTCTACAGAATCCTCTCAGGATTCTCTACAGAATCCTCTCAGGATTCCCTACAGAATCCTCTCAGGATTCTCTACAGAATCCTCTCAGGATTCTCTGCAGAGTCCTCTCAGGGTTCTCTGCAGAATCCTCTCAGGATTCTCTGCAGAATCCTCTCAGGATTCTCTGCAGAATCCTCTCAGGATTCTCTACAGAATCCTCTCAGGATTCTCAACAGAATCCTCTCAGGATTCTCAACAGAATCCTCTCAGGATTCTCTACAGTATCCTCTCAGGATTCTCTACAGAATCCTCTCAGGATTCTCTACAGAATCCTCTCAGGATTCTCTACAGAATCCTCTCAGGATTCTCTACAGAATCCTCTCAGGATTCTCTACAGAATCCTCTCAGGATTCTCTACAGAATCCTCTCAGGATTCTCTACAGAATCCTCTCAGGATTCTCTACAGAATCCTCTCAGGATTCTCTACAGAATCCTCTCAGGATTCTCTACAGAATCCTCTCAGGATTCTCTACAGAATCCTCTCAGGATTCTCTACAGAATCCTCTCAGGATTCTCTACAGAATCCTCTCAGGATTCTCTACAGAATCCTCTCAGGATTCTCTACAGAATCCTCTCTGGATTCTCTACAGAATCCTCTCAGGATTCTCTACAGAATCCTCTCAGGATTCTCTACAGAATCCTCTCAGGATTCTCTACAGAATCCTCTCAGGATTCTCTACAGAATCCTCTCAGGATTCTCTACAGAATCCTCTCAGGATTCTCTACAGAATCCTTTCAGGATTCTACAGAATCCTTTCAGGATTCTACAGAATCCTTTCAGGATTCTACAGAATCCTTTCAGGATTCTCTACAGAATCCTTTCAGGATTCTCTACAGAATCCTCTCAGGATTCTCTACAGAATCCTTTCAGGATTCTCTACAGAATCCTCTCAGGATTCTCTACAGAATCCTCTCAGAATTCTCTACAGAATCCTCTCAGTACTCTCTGCAGAATTCTTTCAGGATTCTCTACAGAATCCTCTCAGGATTCTCTACAGGACCCTCTCAGGATTCTCTACAGAATCCTCTCAGGATTCTCTACAGAATCCTCTCAGGATTCTCTACATAATCCTCTCAGGATTCTCTACAGAATCCTCTCAGGATACTCTTCAGAATCCTTTGCGGTTTCTCTGCTTAATCCTCTCAGGTTTCTCTGCGGAATTCTCTTAGTATTCTCTGCAGAATTCTCTCAGTATTCTCTGAAGAATGCTCTAAGGATTCTCTACAGTATCCTCTCAGAGTACCTCGCAGAAGCGTCTCAGGATTCCCCGTAAAATCCTCTCGGGATTTTTCGCAGAATCCTCTCAGAATTCTCCGCAGAATCCTCCAAAGATTCTCTGCTTAATACTCCCAGGATTCTCCACAGAATCCCCTTAGGATTCTCTGCAGAATCTTTACGGGGTTCTCTACAGAATTCTTTAAAGAATCTTCTCAGGCCTCTCATCGAAGTCCTTTTAGGATTTTCTGCAGAATCTTCTCAGGATTTTCTGCAGAATCCTCTTATGTTTCTCTGCAGTATCCTCTCAGCATTCTTTGCAGAATACTCTCAGGATTCTCTTCAGAATCCTCCAAGGATTCACTACAGAATCCTTCCAGGATTCTCTACAGAATCCTTCCAGGATTCTCTACAGAATCCTTCCAGGAATCAACATTGAATCCTCCAAGAGTTTTCTACAGAATTCTCCATGAATTCTCTGCAGAATCCTCACAGAATTCTCTACAGAATTCTCACAGGACTCTCTACAGGATCGTCACGGAATTTTTTACAGAATTCTCACAGGATTACTACAAAGTTATCTAAAAATCAGAAGCTAGAAGTCCGAAGCTAGAGGTCAGAAGTCAGGAGATACAGTTTTAAATCTAGAATCCCAAAGCCAGAAGTTATAAAGCAAATGCTAGAAGCCAAAATATATTAGCTTGTATCCAGAATATAGAAGCAAGAAGATAGAGATGGTCCGAAGCTAGATGCTACTATGTAGTAGGGTGCCTGTACCAGTTATCGCACCATCTAAGAAAAACTATTTCTACAAAAATAAGAAGAAGACCAATGAATGTAAATAATAAGTCAAATGATAGATTAGTTTTCATACTTTACAGGAAAAATATAAAACCGGAGCCAAAACTACTTTTAGTATTTATTACGGCGTGTGCCAATGATAGGAACCCTGTACCAGTTATGGACACATTTGTTAATTTGGGCTCCACTTCGCACTATTTACATGCATTCCTTATGGGATTTGCCATAACTGGTACACTATGGCGAAATAGGGTGCAAGGAGGCCGAAAAGTTAAGGAAAATGATTTATTTCTACCATAATTTGAGCAAATTGTGAAGTTTGAATGATTGCAATGATCTTTTGTGATCGTGATCTGTTGTTCACGATTTTTTTCTTGTTGATTTGTATTTTTAAAGGTTGAAAATCAACTATGGCGAATTTGAGGTACTAAAGCCATAACTGGTACACTGAGCCTAAATAGAATCCAGAAACTAGAATCTAGCAGCTAAGTTCCAGAAGCCAGAAACTAGAAGCGAAAAGCAAGTATTCAAAAGGTTGAAACCTGAAAGCCAAAAAGCCAGAATACAAAAGTCAACAATAGGAAACCAGAAACTATAAGCCAGCTACAAGAACCCAGCTGTTAGTAACCAAAGCTAACGGCAAGAGGATTAAACTAGAAAGCGGAAGCTTAAAGTCAGAAGCCATACCTTAGTATCCAGAAACTGGAAGATGAAATGCACCGATTTAAACTGTTAGGGACATCTTACGTGCGTGTGTCTGGATTACTCAACCGATTCCTACAAGCTGAAAATCTTACAGACATTCAGCGAAATGAAAAACCACCGTTGCCGTAGGACTTACAAAAATGGCAGCAAATTCCAACATTCCATCGGGTTTAGAGTTTCGTTTCAGTAAATAGGACCCCATTTAGGGAGCTCCTCGGACAGAGACTGCGAAAAAGATACCCGAAACCGGCAACTGGGAGTCTACGGTGCGTGTGTTTTTTTTTGTGTGCGTTGTGCGTTTCTGTAAATGTTGAATCTTTTGCAATTTGGTTTCCTCTAACAAACGGTAAGGAATTACTGAAACACCACTTTAGGAGTGTGGCACGCAGAGGGTTCGCTTTCGAAGGAAATTGGAGCGTTTGCACAGTGGCAAAATGTTGACTGTGGAGGAAAAAATGTCATACATCTGCAAAAGAACTAAATGTGGTAAACAAGATTAGTGAGTGACCCGAGAGCGATTAGGGTTTGAAGTGAACAGAAAACGTCTCAATACTTAGTAAGGCAAACATGAGTTTTAAATAAAATAAGTGAGATATAATAATGAATGTGGGGTTTATTTTTTTGCAGTTTTCCCCAATTTCACCCCACTGTGCCTGGATGCCACCTCAGTAGTGTGTAGAATAAAGTGACCAGACGTCCCGGATTATGCGGGACAGTCCCGGATTCAAGCCAGTAGTCCCGCATTTTAAAGTGTCCCGGAAATGTCCCGGATTTCAACAATCGCTAAAACATTTATTTTGTAGAACAACAACAATAGAACTTTTAAAGTGAGAATGAATTTGAGTTGAATACTCAAGAAGAATTCTTAGAATATTGCTTTGTAGATTTGCAAGAATACTGAAAGAAAACCTAAGTAAGCTCTCTGGAAAAAATATCGAAGGACATTATTGATTTTTTTCTTCAAGATTAACTTACTACAGTACCTTCAGGATTTTCTTCAGCAAGTTAGTTTGAAACTCCCGTAGGATTTTCCCTGGGACTCATAGGATTTCCCCAAGATTTTATCCAGATAGATATCTAGGTATGTGTGAAAAGAATTCCCTGATTTTTTCTTCAAAATTGTCAGTAGTCATTCTTGTAGGGATTATTAGGCATTTTTAAGGTTTCCTCCAGGATTCCCCTCATCTCAACAGATTTTTCCAGTGGTTTTTGAAAATGATCTTCGGATTTCTATAAACGTTGTTTTGTCACATTTTTTTCCTGAACTCTCTCCTGCAATTTATTTCAATGTTTTAACAGAGATTTTTCAAGAAAAATTATTCAGACATTTTGAAAGAAATCTCTTCAAAATTTCAGAGATGAATTTCAGGAAACCCAACAAAGATGGATTCGCGAAGATCTCTTAAATAACATCAAAATAGTCTTTATTCCAGCCTTGTTGTATACTTTCTTACTAACTTTTTGAAACATCCTCATAAATTATGTAGGGTTATCATTTTTCAATATCCTTATGTTCATTTTTCATAAACTTTGAGTTTTAAACTTATAATTTCAAGTGCAAAAATATTATCTAGCATTATTGTTACTATTTTACAATTTAGGGCTTTGTTTTGCTTAATAAACATCTACGTCAAGAGAGTTAAACATATAAAAAATATAGAGAGTTAAAAATATAAAAAAAAATATAAAAAAATAAAAATATCACCATTTTTCGAAATATTAAAAATTATTTTTTACTTTTCTATTTGTTATACTATTTTTTTCGAGATCTAGTAATTGAATCACTGAAACCCTGACAAGGTGACTAACCTATGTCCCGCATCGGAGCAAAATACAGGGTGTTTGGTTCCGGGTTTTGGATATTTTCAGGGCTGATAGGTCTTGATGAGAGATGAAAAAGTTCCCATGGAACATAGGGTCGGAAATCACTGCTAAGTGAGTTAATCAAATTTTAAGTTTTTAATTTTTGGTTATCTTTGAAGTCCTATATCTACTAAACTATCAATCGTACAAACTTTCTCAGCGCACGAATTGAAAGCTTATTACTTCTACTTTCTTAGTCTCTTGGACGTAAACTTTGTAAAAATAGTTTAAAAGGCCTTAAATTGAAAAATAATGCAAAATTGTTCGAAAAAATCGACTCTTTTTTGGACATTTTTGATGATTTGAATATGAAAATAAAGCTTTTGTTAAAAAAAATCTTCTACAAAACATGCACGAACTTGTTCCCTAAAAATGTTTCTTTGACACCAAAACTCTATCTTTTGTAGTTAAGCCAAAAAATGTTCTTGAAAATAACGTTCCAAATTGCATTAACTTCATGCCAAAACAATGGTCATCACCCTATCCGTCGTGCGTTCGTGTGCTGTTGCTCCATGGCATGCGGACGACTACTGCTGCTGGCTTGGCTGCTGGTGATGTCATCGCATACAGAAAACGAGCTCGCTCTTTGTCGCGTCACATCTCCGCCTGTGGAATCATTCGAGGCGGAGTTTGGATTTGCGCATACTAAGTGCGACGTGCAGTTAACTTGTTTTTCGACGGAGCGAAAGGAAAGCGCCGACGAAAGTGTATTTACAAGAGCAACCATTTAAATCCTTCGCACTCGTAGCTCTGCTGCGGTGCTGTTCAGATGGGGGGCCTGTGCGTGCGGCAATTTAGAGCAGGCACTTATTTGATGCATTTAATTTTTTTTGTATGATGTGCAAGGATAATGATTCTTCTTATTTCTTGCATAACATTCCCACTGGGACAGAGCCTGTTTCTCAGCTCAGTTGTAAAACATACAGCAATAAATTCCTTTGGAACCAATCATGGGGGATCCTTGGGAAATGATACCTTTGGGGAATTTAATCAACAAGTTGGCCATTTTAGAAGATATTGGGGATTTTTAAGGAACATTGGGGATTTTTACGAGATATTGGGGAGGGTAAAGGGAACTTAGGAATCATGGCGGTCCTCGAGAAATGATACCTTTGGGGAATCTAATCAACAAGTTGGACACTTTAGGAGAAGTTGGGGATTCTTAAGGGACATTGGGGATTTTTAGGAGATATTGGGAATTTTTAGGAGATATTGGGGAGGGTAAAGGGAACTTAGGAATCATGGGGGTCCTCGAGAAATGATACCTTTGGGGAATCTAATCAACAAGTTGGACACTTTAGGAGAAGTTGGGGATTCTTAAGGGACATTGGGGATTTTTAGGAGATATTGGGAATTTTTAGGAGATATTGGGGAGGGTAAAGGGAACTTAGGAATCATGGGGGTCCTCGAGAAATGATACCTTTGGGGAATCTAATCTACAAGTTGGACATTTTAGAAGAAGTTGGGGATTCTTAAGGGACATTGGGGATTTTAGGCGATATTTGGAAGGGGAAAAGGGAACTTAGGAATCATGCGGGTCCTCTTAGGAAAAGTTGGGGATTCTTAAGGAATATTGGAGATTTTTACGAGATATTGGGGAGGGTAAAGGGAACTTAGAAATCATGGAGGTCCTTGGGAAATGATACCTTTGGGGAATCTAATCAACAAGTTGGACATTTTAGGAGAAGTTGAAGATTCTTAAGGGACATTGGGGATTTTTAGGAGATATTGGGGATTTTTAAGGAACATTGGGGATTTTTAAGGAACATTGTGGATTTTTAGGAGATATTGGGGAGGGTAAAAAAAACTCAGAAATCATGGAGGTCCTTGGGAAATGATACCTTTGGGGAATCTAATCAACAAGTTGGACATTTTAGGAGAAGTTGGAGATTTTTAATGGACATTGGGAATTTTTAGGAGATATTGGGGATTTTTAAGGAACATTGGGGATTTTTAAGGAACATTGGGGATTTTTAGGAGATATTGGGGAGGGTAAAAAAAACTCAGAAATCATGGAGGTCCTTGGGAAATGATACCTTTGGGGAATCTAATCAACAAGTTGGACCTTTTAGGAGAAGTTGGAGATTTTTAATGGACATTGGGAATTTTTAGGAGATATTGGGGATTTTTAAAGAACATTGGGAATTTTTAGGAGATATTGGGGAGGGTAAAAAAAACTCAGAAATCATGGAGGTCCTTGGGAAATGATACCTTTGGGGAATCTAATCAACAAGTTGGACATTTTAGGAGAAGTTGGGGATTTTTAATGGACATTGGGAATTTTTAGGAGATATTGGGGATTTTTAAGGAACATTGGGGATTTGTAAGGAACATTGGGGATTTTTAGGAGATATTGGGGAGGGTAAAAAAAACTCAGAAATCATGGAGGTCCTTGGGAAATGATACCTTTGGGGAATCTAATCAACAAGTTGGACATTTTAGGAGAAGTTGGAGATTTTTAATGGACATTGGGAATTTTTAGGAGATATTGGGGATTTTTAAGGAACATTGGGGATTTTTAAGGAACATTGGGGATTTTTAGGAGATATTGGGGAGGGTAAAAAAAACTCAGAAATCATGGAGGTCCTTGGGAAATGATACCTTTGGGGAATCTAATCAACAAGTTGGCCATTTTAGGAGAAGTTGGGGATTTTTAATGGACATTGGGAATTTTTAGGAGATATTGGGGATTTTTAAGGAACATTGGGGATTTGTAAGGAACATTGGGGATTTTTAGGAGATATTGGGGAGGGTAAAAAAAACTCAGAAATCATGGAGGTCCTTGGGAAATGATACCTTTGGGGAATCTAATCAACAAGTTGGACATTTTAGGAGAAGTTGGGGATTTTTAATGGACATTGGGAATTTTTAGGAGATATTGGGGATTTTTAAGGAACATTGGGGATTTGTAAGGAACATTGGGGATTTTTAGGAGATATTGGGGAGGGTAAAAAAAACTCAGAAATCATGGAGGTCCTTGGGAAATGATACCTTTGGGGAATCTAATCAACAAGTTGGACATTTTAGAAGAAGTTGGGGATTCTTAAGGGACATTGGGGATTTTAGGCGATATTTGGAAGGGGAAAAGGGAACTTAGGAATCATGCAGGTCCTCTTAGGAAAAGTTGGGGATTCTTAAGGAATATTGGAGATTTTTACGAGATATTGGGGAGGGTAAAGGGAACTTAGAAATCATGGAGGTCCTTGGGAAATGATACCTTTGGGGAATCTAATCAACAAGTTGGACATTTTAGGAGAAGTTGAAGATTCTTAAGGGACATTGGGGATTTTTAGGAGATATTGGGAATTTTTAGGAGATATTGGGGAGGGTAAAGGGAACTTAGGAATCATGGCGGTCCTCGGGAAATGATACCTTTAGGGAATCTAATCAACAAGTTGGACATTTTAGGAGAAGTTGGGGATTTTTAAGGGAAATTGAGGATTTTTAGGAGATATTGGGAATTTTTAGGAGATATTGGGGAGGGTAAAGGGAACTTAGGAATCATGGGGGTCCTCGAGAAATGATACCTTTGGGGAATCTAATCAACAAGTTGGACACTTTAGGAGAAGTTGGGGATTCTTAAGGGACATTGGGGATTTTTAGGAGATATTGGGGATTTTTAAGGAACATTGGGGATTTTTAGGAGATATTGGGGAAGGTAAAGGGAACTTAGAAATCATGGAGGTCCTTGGGAAATGATACCTTTGGGGAATCTAATCAACAAGTTGGACATTTTAGGAGAAGTTGAAGATTCTTAAGGGACATTGGGGATTTTTAGGAGATATTGGGAATTTTTAGGAGATATTGGGGAGGGTAAAGGGAACTTAGGAATCATGGCGGTCCTCGAGAAATGATACCTTTGGGGAATCTAATCTACAAGTTGGACATTTTAGAAGAAGTTGGGGATTCTTAAGGGACATTGGGGATTTTTAGGAGATATTGGGGATTTTTAAGGAACATTGGGGATTTTTAGGAGATATTGGGGAAGGTAAAGGGAACTTAGAAATCATGGAGGTCCTTGGGAAATGATACCTTTGGGGAATCTAATCAACAAGTTGGACATTTTAGGAGAAGTTGAAGATTCTTAAGGGACATTGGGGATTTTTAGGAGATATTGGGAATTTTTAGGAGATATTGGGGAGGGTAAAGGGAACTTAGGAATCATGGCGGTCCTCGGGAAATGATACCTTTAGGGAATCTAATCAACAAGTTGGACATTTTAGGATAAGTTGGGGATTTTTAAGGGAAATTGGGGATTTTTAGGAGATATTGGGAATTTTTAGGAGATATTGGGGAGGGTAAAGGGAACTTAGGAATCATGGGGGTCCTCGAGAAATGATACCTTTGGGGAATCTAATCAACAAGTTGGATATTTTAGAAGAAGTTGGGGATTCTTAAGGGACATTGGGGATTTTAGGCGATATTTGAAAGGGGAAAAGGGAACTTAGGAATCATGCGGGTCCTCTTAGGAAAAGTTGGGGATTCTCAAGGAATATTGGGGATTTTTACGAGATATTGGGTAGGTAGCCTGTTTCTCAGCTCAGTTGTAAAACATACAGCAATAAATTCCTTTGGAACCAATCATGGGGGATCCTTGGGAAATGATACCTTTGGGGAATCTAATCAACAAGTTGGCCATTTTAGAAGATATTGGGGATTTCTAAGGAACATTGAGGATTTTTACGAGATATTGGGGAGGGTAAAGGGAACTTAGGAATCATGGCGGTCCTCGAGAAATGATACCTTTGGGGAATGTAATCAACAAGTTGGACATTTTAGGAGAAGTTGAAGATTCTTAAGGGAAATTGGGGATTTTTAGGAGATATTGGGAATTTTTAGGAGATATTGGGGAGGGTAAAGGGAACTTAGGAATCATGGGGGTCCTCGAGAAATTATACCTTTGGGGAATCTAATCAACAAGTTGGACATTTTAGAAGAAGTTGGGGATTCTTAAGGGACATTGGGGATTTTAGGCGATATTTGGAAGGGGAAAAGGGAACTTAGGAATCATGGGGGTCCTCGAGAAATGATACCTTTGGGGAATCTAATCAACAAGTTGGACATTTTAATAGAAGTTGGGGATTCTTAAGGGACATTGGGGATTTTTAGGAGATATTGGGGAGGGTAAAGGGAACTTAGAAATCATGGAGGTCCTTGGGAAATGATACCTTTGGGGAATCTAATCAACAAGTTGGACATTTTAGAAGAAGTTGGGGATTCTTAAGGGACATTGGGGATTTTTACGAGATATTGGGTAGGGTAAAGGGAACTAAAGAATCATGGCGGTCCTCGGGAAATGATACCTTTGGGGAATCTAATCAACAAGTTGGACATTTTAGGAGAAGTTGAAGATTCTTAAGGGACATTGGGGATTTTTAGGAGATATTGGGAATTTTTAGGAGATATTGGGGAGGGTAAAGGGAACTTAGGAATCATGGGGGTCCTTGGGAAATGATACCTTTGAGGAATCTAATCAACAAGTTGGCAATTTTAGAAGATATGGGGCTGTCTATAAACCACGTGGTCATTTTTTTGGGACTTTCCAAACCCCCCCCCCCCCGCGTGGTCATTAGTCCATACAATTTTTTAATTTGTCCATACAAAATGGTCATTGGCCGAACCCCCCCCTCATGACCACGTGGTTTATGGACAGCCCCTATTGGGGATTTTTAAGGAACATTAGGGATTTTTACGAGATATTGGGTAGGGTAAAGGGAACTTAGGAATCATGGGGGTCCTCGAGAAATGATACCTTTGGGGAATCTAATCAACAAGTTGGACATTTTAGAAGAAGTTGGGGATTCTTAAGGGACATTGGGGATTTTAGGCGATATTTGGAAGGGGAAAAGGGAACTTAGGAATCATGCGGGTCCTCTTAGGAAAAGTTGGGGATTCTTAAGGAATATTGGAGATTTTTACGAGATATTGGGAAGGGTAAAGGGAACTAAGGAATCATGGCGGTCCTCGGGAAATGATACCTTTAGGGAATCTCATCAACAAGTTGGACATTTTAGGAGAAGTTGGGGATTTTAATGGACATTGTGGATTTCTAAGGAACATTGGGGATTTTAGGAGATATTGGGGCGGGTAAAGGGAACTTAAGAATCATGGAGGTCCTTGGGAGTTGATACATTTGAGGAATCTAATCGACAAGTCTAACATTTTAGGAGAAGTTGGGGATTCTTAAGGAACATTGGGAATTTTTAGGAGATATTGGGGATTTTTAAGGAACATTGGGGATTTTTAGGAGATATTGGGGAGGTTAAGGGAATTTAGAAATCATGGGGGTCCTTGGGAAATGATACCTTTGGGGAATCTAATCAACAAGTTGGCCATTTTAGAAGATATTGGGGATTTTTTAGGAACATTGGGGATTTTTAGGAGATATTGGGGATTCTCAAGGAACATTGGGGATATTTACGAGATATTGGGTAGGGTAAAGGGAACTAAGGAATCATGGCGGTCCTCGGGAAATGATACCTTTGGGGAATCTAATTAACAAGTTGGACATTTTAGGAGAAGTTGAAGATTCTTAAGGGACATTGGGGATTTTTACGAGATATTGGGGAGGGTCAAGGGAACTTAGAAATCATGGAGGTCCTTGGGAAATGATACCTTTGGGGAATCTAATCAACAAGTTGGCCATTTTAGAAGATATTGGGGATTTTTAAGGAACATTGGGGATTTTTACGAGATATTGGGTAGGGTAAAGGGAACTTAAGAATCATGGCGGTCCTCGAGAAATGATACCTTTGGGGAATCTAATCAACAAGTTGGACATTTTAGGATAAGTTATGGATTCTTAAAGGACATTGGGGATTTTTAGGAGATATTGGGGATTATTAAGGAACATTGGGAATTTTTAGGAGATATTGGGGAGGGTAAAGGGAACTTAAGAAACATGGGGGTCCTTGGGAAATGATACCTTTGGGGAATCTAATCAACAAGTTGGACATTTTAGGAGAAGTTGGGGATTCTTAAGGGACATTGGGGATTTCTAGGAGATATTGGGGATTTTTAAGGAACATTGGGGATTTTTAGGAGATATTTTGGAGGGTAAAGAGAACTTAGAAATCATGGAGGTCCTTGGGAAATGATACCTTTGGGGAATCTAATCAACAAGTTGGCCATTTTAGAAGATATTGGGGAATTTTAAGGGACATTGGGGATTTTTAGGCGATTTTGGGGATTTTTAAGGAACATTGGGGATTTTTAGGAGATATTGGGAAGGGGAAAAGGGAACTTAGGGATCATGGGGATTTTTAGGAGATATTTGGGAGGGTAAAGGGAACTTAGAAATCATGGAGGTCCTTGGGAAATGATACCTTTGAGGAATCTAATCAACAAGTTGGACATTTTAGGAGAAGTTGGGGATTCTTAATGGACATTGGGGATTTTTAGAAGATATTGGGGATTTTTAAGGAACATTGGGGATTTTTAGGAGATATTGGGTAGGGTAAAGGGAACTTAGGAATCATGAGGATCCTTGGGAAATGATACCTTTGAGGAATCTAATTAACAAGTTGGAAATTTTAGGAGAAGTTGGGGATTCTTAAGGGACATTGGGGATTTTTAGGAGATATTGGGGATTCTTAAGGAACATTGGGGATTTTTAGGCGATATTGGGGAGGGAGTTCCCTTTACCCTCCCCAATAGGAATCATGGGGGTCCTTGGAAAATGATACCTTTGGGGAATCTATTCGACAAGTCGGACATTTTTAGGAGATATTGGGGATTTTTAAGGAACATTGGGGATTTTTAAGGAACATTGGGGAAATTTAGGAGATATTGGGAAGGAGAAAAGGGAACTTAGGAATCATGGGGGTCCTCTTAGGAGAAGTTGGGGATTCTTATGGGACATTGGGGATTTTTAGGAGATATTGGGGATTCTTAAGGAACATTGGGGATTTTTAGGCGATATTGGGGAGGGTAAAGAGAACTTAGGAATCATGTGGTCCTTGGGAAATGATACCTTTGGGGAATCTAATGAACAAGTTGGCCATTTTAGGAGATGTTGGGGATTTTTAAGGAACATTGGGGATTTTTACGAGATATTGGGTAGGGTAAAGGGAACTAAGGAATCATGGGGGTCCTTGGGAAATTATACCTTTGGGGAATCTAATCGACAAGTCGGACATTTTAGGAGAAGTTGGGGATTCTTAAGGAACATTGGGGATTTTTAGGAGATATTGGGGATTTTTAAGGAACATTGGGGATTTTTAGGAGATATTGGGTAGGGGAAAAGGGAATTTAGGATTCATGGGGGTCCTTGGGCAGGGTTCCTGATTTCCACTTTTTATCTTCTTCCACATTCGAATACAGTCAGCAGCGAACGGTTGCTGCTTTAGTTTGTGTGTTTGCTTTTCAGCGACGACAACAAACTCCGGCGAACGGTGGGAAGCCACACTTGAAATTTAAACATTCGTCCGTATTCGCATCGCAAGCGATCGAGAGGTGAAGCAATTTGTGAGTGATATTGCGCATACGAATTTTTGAAGTTTTTAAAAAATGTTTAAGGAGTGTATCGGAAAGTAGTTGAAAATGTTCAGGATGCTCTATCTCGAAGCTGGGTTGGTCTTTTCATTTCGGTTCCTCTATGAAATCTTCACAATATAGTTAAGTTTAGAACAGCTTGAAAAAATTTGGAAAATGTTTAGTATTATTGAAAATATGGTTGAATGAATACACCTCACAAAATAAAAATCTGCACAAAATGCAATTTTGTTAAGATTTTTCAACATTTCAAAAATCTGTAGCGAATAAAATTTGTACGGTAAAAAATCTGGAAAATATTGATGCTTGTTAACAGTTATGTACACGTAACATATCATTCAACACTGACTTTCAAAATTCATATTTTCGATAGAAAAATCTTCTATATTTACAAAATGGTCCACTCCAAAAAACGTCTATTTTTTGTTCAAACTTTTAAGTTCTGCTTTTAAAATCTTGAAAAGTTATAAATTTTTTTTTAAGTTCTAACTTATTCGTCTATAAATTAAAAAACATGCCCTATTTAAAAAAATGCGAATTTATCATTTTATGTATTTTTTATTTGTGTAAATGTGATTTGGAGGAGCATAGAAAAAAGAGGTTCCTCAAAAATGGCATTTTTTTATTTTTAAGAATTGCGCTTAAATGCAGTGGAGATTTTTCTTGAAAAAAATAATTTGCCTATATCATGAGGATTCTGTAGCTTATTATATTTGCCCAAAAAAATTAACAATTTTCGAACCTTATCGAACTTTTTTCGCAATTTCAATTTTTTAGAAGGTGTGCAAAAATTTAATAACATGCGTCCAGTAATCTAGGTTAAAAACCCAGTTAAAAGAACATTTTCAGAAAATCATAAAAGCCATTTCTATTTTCAAGGATTTATACAGTATCTCCAAAAATAAAATTACTTAAAAGTTGTATTAAACTATTTTTGAGGCTATTGTAAACATTTTCAACTACTTTACGATACACTCCTTATTATTTTCTTTGCTTATCTAGCATTTCAACAATAATACACTAAAAATGTATGCATTACATGCAGATCTTCTAGTTATAATAATAGCCGCTTCGATCGCTCACCAGCATTCGTCACCATTCGCTATTCATTCATTCGCTTGCGATCCAAACTGCGACGATCGGCCACGAATATCCATGTCAACCAGCTTGCGCTTCGCTTCCCACTGATGATGATGGGGTTGCGTGTTTGATCACGACAACCCGTTTGATGCATCTTTCTCGATTCGCTTCAGAAAAGAGGAGTGACTACGAATGGGGTGAGGCGAATATACCGACCCTTGTCCTTGGGAAATGATACCTTTGTGGAATCTAATCGACAAGTCGGACATTTCAGGAGAAGTTGGGGATTCTTAAGGAACATTGGGGGCTTTTAGGAGATATTGAGGATTTCTAAGAAACATTGGGGATTCTTAAGGGACATTGGGGATTTTTAGGCGATATTGGGAGGGTAAAGGGAACTTAGGAATCATGGGGTCCTTGAGAAATGATACCTTTGAAGAATCTAATCAACAAGTTGGACATTTTAGGAGAAGTTGGGGATTCTTAAGGGACATTGGGGATTTTTAGGAGATATTGGGGATTTTTAAGGAACATTGGGGATTTTTACGAGATATTGGGTAGGGTAAAGGGAACTTAGGAATCATGGCGGTCCTCGGGAAATGATACCTTTGGGGAATCTAAACAACAAGATGGACCAGAGATGCCAGATTATATCCACCAAAAATCTGTATCAATACAGATTTTTCTGTATCGCCGTTTTTAAGGGTATAGCAGACACCGAGAGTTCTAGGTTTTAAAAGAAACTAATCAAAATGTACTACATTTTGACGGTTTAACATTTTAACTGGTTTTCATTTTTTCTAAATCATGTGTGCAAATGTACACACTAAGATCAGCTCGGTATTTTCCCCATCTTTTTACTGAGTTCTCTGTACATAATGTAAAAAATCTGTATAATACAGAAAAATCTGTATATCTGGCATCTCTGAGTTTAACATTTTAGGAGAAGTTGGGGATTCTTAAGGGACATTGGGGATTTTTAGGCGATATTGAGGAGTGTAATCAACAAGTTGACCATTTTAGGAGATATTGGGGAATTTTAAGGAACATTGGGGATTTTTAGGAGATATTGGGGCGGGTAAAGGAAACTTATGAATCATGGGGGTCCTTGGGAAATGATACCTTTGGGGAATCTAATCAACAAGTTGGACATTTTAAGAGAAGTTGGGGATTCTCAAGGAACATTGGAAATTTTTAGGAGATATTGGGGATTTTTGGGAACATTGAAGATTTTTAAGGAACATTGGGGATTTTAAGGAGATATTGGGGATATTTAGGGAACATTGGGGATTTTAAGGAGATATTGGAGATTTTTAAGAAACTTTGGAGATTTTCAGGAGATATTGGAGAATTTTCATGACGTTGGGGATTTTAAGGAGATATTGGGGACTTTTCAAGGAGCGTTGGGAATTGTAGGAGATATTGGGGAGGGTAATCGGAACTTATGAATCATGGGGGTCCTTGGGAAATGATACCTTTGGGATTCGTTAGATTTAGTTGAACATTTTAGGAGAAGTTGGGGATGCTTCAAGAACATTGGAAATTTTGAGAAGATATAGGGGAGTTTTTAAGGAATTTTGGGGCTTTTGAGAGGATATTGGAGGTTTTAAGGAACGATTGGGATTTAAAGAGATATTGGGGTGGGTAAGGGGAACTTAGGATTTATGGGGGTCTGCATGGGAAATGATACCTTTGGGGAACCTAAGCAACAAGTTGATCATTTTATCAGAAGTGGGGGATTTTTTAAGAAACATTGGTAATTTTTAGGAGATATTGGAGAGGGTAAAGGAAACATAAGAATCATCATCCCAAATGTCCCTTAAGAATCCCCAACTTCTCCTTTAAATGGCCAACTTGTTGATTAGATTCCCCAAAAGTATCATTTCCAAAGGACCCCCATGATTTCTAAGTTCCCTTTACCCTCCCCAATATCTCCTAAAAATCCCCAACGTTCCTTAAAAATCCCCAATGTCTTCTAAAAATCCCCAATGTTCCTTTAAAATCCCTAATATTCCTTAAGAATCCCCAACTTCTTTTAAAATGTCCAACTTGTTGATTAGATTCCCCAAAGGTATCATTTCCCAAGGATCCCCATGACTCCTAAGTTCCCTTTACCCTTCCCAATATCTCCTAAAAATCCCCAATGTTCCTTAAAAATCCCCAATATCTCCTAAAAATTCCCAATGTTCCTTAAGAATCCCCCACTTCTCCTAAAATGTCCAACTTGTTGATAAGATTCCCCAAAGGTATCATTTCCCGAGAACCGCCTTGATTCCTTAGTTCCCTTAACCTTACCCAATATCTCGTAAAAATCCCCAATGTTCCTTAAAAATCCCCAATATCTCCTAAAATGGCCAACTTGTTGATT